>NW_026542602.1:87531559-88190538 GCF_028750875.1 Macrosteles quadrilineatus | reverse complement strand
AAATATTCTCTTTGTTATAACAAATCTCGTGTGGATCTACTGAAAGAAAATAATACCCCCGCCGCAGTAAATCTGCCGACTAAGCGAATTTCCATTTGTCTGAATTGGTGTTTAATTAAATCTATATAAATAACATAAGGTTTAATGAGTACCTAGGTTTGCTGCTACAAGGAAACTAATAAGGTGTATTTTTTAGTAAAATATTAATAGTTTAGTATAAAATAAATAAATTTGCCAAGTTTTATCAAAATATATCTGTAAACAAGCAAACTATAACATTTTACAATATTCTCCACAAGAATAACATGGGAATTTTAAATTTACAATTTTTTGAATTTTCTCCGTTACCAATAACCATACAAAAACACTTTCAGATACTAAATGATTTGCTTTTTTAAGCTCTTTAAAAAGGTCTAAAGAGAAATTGGGAAATTTTGTGTTTTGAGGGTCAAAAATGAGAAAAACCATTTTTTACCCCATAAAACCCCCCGTAAAACCATGCTGGTTCACGAACTCATTCAAGTTTATCCTGCCTTACACCTTTAACCGAATTTTATCAAAATCGGAAAAAAAATACTCAAGTTATCGCGTTCACGGACGTATATATATATATATATATATATATATATATATATATATATATATATGTATACTAGCTGTGTGCCCGTTCTACGCACGGGGTTCTTATCATAGCCAGTTAAAACCTCTTTTAATATCACCCACTGCAGTTTTGATTTTTTACTTTACACTTTACACAACCGCCATTGAAGCGCCGTCAATGAGTGGAACCTTGTTTCTAAGCTATTGGCGACGATCATTAATAAATTTAAGTTTCCCAGCCGTATACAACACTGATTCAATGTCTTCTTTCTGGTTATCAAAACTCCAGAACAATTTTATACACAAAAAATCTCTGGTTCCTGACCTGGATGATGCCTAGTTATGTAATGTAATTTACGGTTACACTGTATTATTCCACTTGCGATTAATTAAATCCTGCACAGTATGTAAGAAAAACGTTTTTAATCTCACTTGGATGGGATTTGCCTTCAAACGTGATCGGAAATGGTTGCGGTATTTGTAAACAACATTTGTAAACATATCAGTGACAGCTAGAAAAAATAATCTTGATCCGAACAGCTGTTCGTTATTTCATAGATGATTATGTGATAAAAATTAGACGAAAACTTGACAAAAATCGCACAAAATTGCATTTTTGAACGTCCGTAATTTCATTTACAAAGTAGTGAGACAATATTTTAATGGCTAAAGACACTCTCGCCAATCCAGTGAATACATTAAAATGACTTGGATCTTGACAGGTACTCTCGTTTTCCTGGAGAAGATTGCGTAAAATGCCTAAAATCTTGAGTGTTACAGACAGACAGACAGAAATTTAGATGAGACTTGTTTCGGCTTCTTTAATGTATAAAACGTAAAAATAACCTAAAAATGTATGATTCTGAGCAATGTACAGACAAAACTCTAATTTTATTTATATATATATATATACATATATAAAAATTTGAACGAATGGTGTTTTTTGCCTCTAGGGACATCAAAATGAAAAAGAAAATCGTTCCCGGGCCTAGGTCTTACCGTGCCACCTACGGTAATAGCTACTTTCCTATAGGAAAATTCGCTAAAATAAAGCAAATCATGACGTTTGTTTGGCAAAAGTATACATTGACATTATGTTTTCTTCTGACAAAAGAAAATAAAGACAAAACCCAACTAATACAACGCAGTATCATCATACACTTTACAGCGTTTTAGATTCTACCTGGTGTTTCTTCTCGCAATAAACCACCCCTTGTGCCGTGTAGGGAAGCTCCCCTAACACAAGGACAACACATTATTGTTCCGACAATTTATATCGTTTCTGGAACATGTCCTGTAATGTACTTGGGGTTTATTTATTTCACCCTTAAGCCCCAACTACACGGGAAAATCATTTCATAGGAAATATATTTTATAAGATTCCACAAATAAAATTTGTTGGTGCTGTACAATAAGATGGCGATTATGATTTGTCAATACTATATCTCATTTTATATAATTGTCCTAGGTTTGAATAATTGTTTGTCAGCAACCTAACGTACAAGATATAGTATTCAAATAATAATTACTATACATACAGCTGTCTTGGTAGGCCGGGACTGCAACGTTGCCATTTTTGTCTCACCGCGGCCTTGTATTAGAGGAGGCTTTGACCGAATATATCAATCTACTTTGAATTTAGCAGTAAAACAAAAATCTACTCGAATAGTGAAATCTACACCTAAAAAGAAGGTAAATGAGTCCAAATGAGCACGCTCAATTGTGAAAAACATGAAACGATAAACACACAGTAAACAGGCTTCTGATTTTAAAGATTTACAGTAGGATGAGAAATCTACCTGGTGTATTCAAAGTCAACGGTTCTTTACAACCAAATCAAAATTACCGGATGCTTTATAGGGTGTAGTTATTGATTCAGAAATGTTTCGTCCCTTGAGAAATCTTTTTTGCTTTCTAGATAGCTGAACCTATGGCTTTAAGTGGACTCCTAACAGGATGATGATATCACAAGTTGCAGCGTAAAACTCCGGGATTCGTAACCACTACTCCACTACAAGAGTCCCGCGCAATAACGAATCCCTAGACCACGCCCATTTTAAGAACTGAAAATCGTGTGAACTGTCGGTTGATCTAGTTCTAGTCATTATCACTGGGACGTTCTGGAGGGAGATTCTAGTAACGTAGTCTCTCACGCATATGTGGGAATGAGAACCAACAATATCACCCCCTGTGACTCGTGCTGCCCTACCTGTCGCGGCACGTGCTGTAGGGGTAGGGGCGATTGTAATTCGACTTGCATTAGGAATCAGTGACGTAATGTATTTATTTTTAATCCCCTTTCCGTTCAAATACTAGTAACACATTTGTGTTGTTGGGTTAACAATGGTTGACTGCAAATAAACGATAGTAAACTTCACCTCAACCATAGTAACCACTGGCTTGTTAATGAGGTTTTTTTTTATCTTCAATAGATCACTGTTCAAACCACAGCAGAGGCAGTTAAATAAAGTAAGAAAAAGTAGGTACTGGGATGCATTTTGCACTTATTTATCTAAAGTGATTATAGTGCTTAAAAAAACTTCAAGTTTGTAGGTTAGAGGTTTGATCATTAACTATAACGATTCTGAAACAGCTGTCACTTGGCATGGGAATGAAAATTAAGTGATTATGTTATCTAACAAAAAATCTATGTTATATTATAGACTAACCATACCAGGGTGTTTACCATTACCAGTAAAAGTGCCATTGGGTTAGAAAAAACAAACCAAACCAAACAAACCAGATGCATTTATTATGACTAGAGGTCGACACTTGGTCGAAAACTCAACCAAAAATATCATTATTATATTATTCAGACTTCTCTAATTTTCACCCCACGCTGTAAATAAAGCATGTGATTGGAATTTCTTCCATTTGTTTTGATTTTCTGTGTATATTTCGTTGTTACTTCGTCGCATAGTAACCCGTAAGGCTCATGTTATTTTTTAAAATTTTGAATTCATATTTTGCACTTATATTTGAGCCTATTTTAATTTATTAAGGGATTCTGCACACCTACAGGAAAATATATTTCTGTCAGTAAGGGTATATTTTCCCTACGATGCACACGAGCTGAGAAAAAATATTTAAAGAATCATCCTTGCCTATAATATATAGATTGATATTATAAAAGGTACAACAAGTCAACTTTATCACTAAATAAAAATTTCAGAAAAAGTTTAAGTTGAATAGCCGAAGTAACATAAACAATTCATAATTTTTTGTCGATTAATATTATGTGCATTTCAATATAAAAACTTAATTGCCAATTTAACATTAAATTGTTTATGTAATAAAAAGTAAGTATATACTTTAAACAATGTATCGTTGAAAATTTTACAAAGCATATGCTAATCCAGAACTAATTTAATGCAAGATATTTTCATCTTTATACAACAACAATGTATCATGTTTTCATTTAGCAAAAGAGAACTTCACTAAGCCACAGAGTAAAGAGAAAAACTCCCGCTGTATTTTGTGACAACGGTTAACACTCACACTCCTACTCTTACGGAACATTAAGTTTCACTGTTTTTTCGCGTTGAGACTGTTGAAGCGATATTGTGTTAACATAGGCCTTCACTCATAAACATTCATACTTTTTATGGATGAGCAAACTAAATACGATTATAACTAACGATACAGTTCACTTCATTGAAATTTTGTTTCTTAATTATTTTCTAAGAAACTTTAAAATGATCTGAATATACTGTAACGATTTATTCCAAAACTATAATTGTTTGCCCTCTATTATTACCATTAAAATAGATCTCAAATTGTATAAATTTATCCAATAGCTCGATTAACTTAGAATCCAATAAACCTATAGAATAGCTTAGTAAAAACTATTGAGTAACTTATGACACCATTCACTATTATAACGAGAAAAAAACAGAAAAAAAATATTTCCAAATTAGGCACTCTTCTGCAAATTTTTAAATTGAAGTGTTGTTTCTTTAGTTTTACGCTGACAGCATTTTGTTACAGTTTTTTTTCTCTTTGGTAATACCTGTTCAAAACCCCTAGTTTTTTTATGGTATTCACAGATCGAATCGTTAGAGTCCTTTAGGGTCTCCATCTAATGAGAGTGTTATAAAAAAATTTTATAACGCATAAAATTCATCTTTATTTTATAGGGTCGCCATAGATCTTGACCGATGAATCGGCACTACTAGCCATCCTACAAGTTTTCAGCAAGCTATCGTCGGACCAGTGATAAGGGTCGGGTCATAAAGCCACCTATTGTCCACCACGGAGGGCGGCTTGACCCTCATTAGTGCCGCTCGGTCGCACTCAGTAAGGAATCTGATACAATAAAATAATTCTCTTAAGGAATAAAAATAGTTGAGAATAATTGTGATATTGAGATTTACCTTGAAATTTCGAGTATTTTTATGTAAAATTTGGAGTAAATCGGCCAATTTTCACATATTAATTTTTTCCATAAGGGGTGTTTAACCAGTTGTCGGGTTGAGTCAAAATTTACAACAAATAACTTGAAATTTAAAGACGATAAAACAATTATTTTCAATTGTTTTTATTCCTCGATTGAATTTTTATTCCTTGATTCGATTGACTAATACGTCGTGCTGACTGACTACGGCTCAGAGAAGCGTGTAGCCTATACGATTGTAAGGTTTTATAACGATTAAAAATTATTTATCATGGATAAATTTCAATTGATTATGCCATTTTTATGTTTTATGTTTATATATTTATCGGATTTGGATGTTTTAAAGTGTCACTGCCCTGAAGCTAACATAATTTGTTTGAATTTGGTATTGTAATAGTCCAAATATTATACAGAAAAATCGGTTTAAATGTTATTTTATATAGGTGCGTTCGAGTCCAATTTAATACAACTCAAGTATTAGTACGTACAGTAATATCTCATTATGAAAAACGGTCATGGCGTAAAAAATTAACAAGTATAATAACAATGTTAATAACATCAATACGGTCATTACTTACAACAATTTCCGGACTTCAAATTTACAATGGCATTCAGGTCAGGGTGATACGGAGGCAGACGAAGAACCGTATGACCACTGTCATTCCCCTCTAAGATTTCGTCTAGACTGTATCTCGTTGGTGGTTTATTTTGCTGGATTAGGTTGAGAAGCTCTGCCTTAAACATTGTTGGTGTGAAATCTATGTTGTGTTGAGTCAACCATGTTAAAGTGTTAAAGTTAAAGTGTAAAAACCCAGAGGTTGGGGCAGATTCCCGAAAGGGTAACATGAGTCATAAACAAGCATCTGGCAACAAACACATTTCTCGATAAAGGAAAGAGAAAAGAAGCCTCCTGCAACGTGTTTCCCTCTTACAAGCCCCAAAACGCGACAATAAAAAGGTTTTACAACAATATAAGTTCATTTCAGATCACTAGACTAATAATTCGTTTTTTTAGACACCATGTTTCTCGTTCATACGATCGATTTATAGTCCAATTTAATTTGAGCGGGAGTTTTCATCACAAGATAACAAAGTTAAAAAGGTTTACACCTTTGATTGATCATAATGTTATATTTCTGAAACTTGACAAAACAAAAATTGTTGTAAATCACCCCAGAATTCGTACAAATTTGAAACTTTGTAATATAACTTTTGACAATACTTTCAAAAATTTGATAGGGTTCTCGTAAAAATTGAACGAGTCGTTTTGAATGTGTGGGTGTGATACCGTAAACTCGAGTCTACACTATTTTTTCACGGGCAGTAGTTGTAGGAAACCTATGTTTTCAGGAAAGTACCCGCACTCCTCCCCGCGCCCATCCCAACGCCCGCCAATCCATCGGTCAAGATCTGTGGCGACCCTTATAGTGCTGAATCGCCATGTCTGTTGTTCAATAGTTTCAAACCACTTATATTTAAATTGAAAACTGACGTGATTGGACCATTTCTTACGGGGTTTACGTTCGAATGTCAAAATAAAAAACCTAATGTAAACAAGATAACAATCTCCCCCCTCTAGGCTGGCTAAGCACCCTTTTCACACAGTACGTGCCACGCGCCGGTAGTTAACTAGGGTAGTCAGGGTGGTTAGTTCTCCCCTAGTTAACTAGACCAAGGCATGTTCCCATGGGACTTCCGTTCCACAAATCCCGTGGGACCCCATTGACTGTGTAAACGTCTTTAAACGGACATTCCCACCTACCCAATATCGGAATGATTCACAAAAAATCAGAGTTCCAATTATTTACGCGTTCATTATTACCTTTGACGTTTGGTAACTAAAGTATGCGTACCATGTATATGGATCAGCCGTAGCAAATGAAACAAGGAACATAGTGTAATGAGCCACTAACAGAATATGTTTAAGTCCAAAATTATATTATGCCAGTTTTGATCACTCTTGGTTTTGTTAACGTAGTGAGGTAATCTAATGCTAAAATAAAACTAATTTACGACCCAATCCCAACACATCAAAAATGAATATCGACCAGTTAAATTCAATATTTGTTCGAACTCACTGACTACATAGTCCTTTGGAAGGCGTACAGCAGTATCCAAAGGCAATTTATTGTCTGGGTAGTCAAGTAAGAAATCACCCTCAAATCTGAAAATTGCTGGTTCGTTCCTAACTAAGATAAATAATTGTGGAGCTATTTTATGGCATTTTTCATAGGACTATAAATAAATCAATCTAATGAGCATCTATCATTTTAACTAGCTAGCAAAGGTTGGTGTAGCAAAATGGCCGAGAAAAAGACGAAAACACAAAGTCAATGGCACATCTTGATATACTATCCTATTTTGGCTGTTAAACGAAATACAGCACAATAACATCCCTTTTCCGTGGGAACATTTTGGTTGGTCGTGGAGAATTAGCACCTTCACCAGAGAGCGCCGAATAACGAAGTTTCTCACGACATCTGTGAGACCCTTACTGGAGTAGCTCGTGCCGAGCTCAAGAAACCCTCAAAGCTCACCCTTCGTCTGACACGTGCCCTTTGTTAGAGTAAGGGTCTTGAATTCTTAAAAAAACAACTTTGTCGCAAGACTTAGGTTTTTATGAAGTTTGGTGTATGGAAATATCGTTTGAAATAGTTTACAATTGTCATAAAAGACAAACAACTAAATAACCTTAACATTGAAAAATGCATAAGAAAATTCGTACGTTAGCAAGAGAAGAATAGTAAACAAAAAAACGCCCTCCACAGTATCTGGACGGAAATATCCTAACAATTGTTTTTAGCTGATTCTTAATAATAATAATGATAATATTATAAATGGGAGAATGTTAATTCCGTTGATTCTTTTGTTACAGCTTATTTTTCTGTTTCGGAAGGATGTCTTATCGTCTAAACTTTATCACTAACAGGTGGACACACGCCTTCCTCACCCTCTTAAGGGATGTTATGGCTAGAGAGTGCTAGGATCAGGAAACATATGGGCTTCGAGCCCTCAAACGTCTCCTGCAGACAAAATGTTTCATTTCCAAACAAATCAATGTGTTTGGACGCATAGCAGTTACAGTGATTGGCTTTCTGGCTATATCGTGGAGAATCATATTAATTGTATAAAGTAATTGGTCAAGTAAGTTCAAATTGGTCAAGTAAGATCAAATTTGCATGTCTATTTACTTTTGTAACAGAAAAGTAGATTAAGTCTACTTCCCTCATCTATGCTAGTATAATTAGGGTTTCAATCTACAATAAGAAAGATGTTGACACTTAATATGAACAAAAGTTATGTTACGAATGTTGGTGTTATATTATTCATAAGTCTAGCTCAACCAATAATCAAAACCTAACCAGTGATTGGTTGAAAATTTGCATCAGCTGTATTGATAGGTTTAGCAGTGTAAACATATGCCATTTTGCATTTACAATATAGTGTGTACTCTTCTTCATTACATTTATAGATTCAGTTATCATTCATGATTGTGATTCCTCATTCAAAAAAAGGTTGAAAATAGAACGTTTTATTTATAAACCGTAGCTTTTTAGTTTGAACTATCGTAGACAAAATATTTGTCTATGGTACTATTAAATGTAAGTGTTCTAGGTGAAGTTCTCCAAAATAAGAGACAATAATTAATTAATAATGCGAATTATGGACTCGAGTGTAACCGTATTCATACACGCTCAAATGAACTTTTCAATTTACAATGGATGAATTAATAGAGGAATGGCTAATTCAACCATTTAATTCTTACATGAACACTCTCTGTACAAAAATACGAAGTATTCAGATAATTCTTGTTTAGTAATTGATGGTGATTTTTATTTGCATTGAAAAATAATACTGTATTTAAACTACATAATTTTGTTTGTTAACAAACTGTTAGATTTCTTTTACACGGCCAGGTAAAAAGATGTAGTTTTAAGCCAATACAAACCCTTTAAACAAACAAAACTGTGTTTAGAACATGAAGGTTGTTAAGGCTTTTACATTTTATTGCCAGCTTCTTCTAGTTAAATTGACGCGCAGCGATTCAGCCAGCGTCGGAGTGAATGTTGCAATAAAACCCAACTCTCAACTTTGGTTCATCGACTCTCAAAGCCCAATCTTCTAGAATTGCGTTCCAAGTTGATATTGGAATTTTAGTTCGGAATTCCAGAGGTACGTTTCGATAAAAAGGATGACAACATTTATGAAATACAGTCAATTCTGTTTATTTTCAAAAATGTATTGGTTGCATCAAGCTTGATCAAACAAAGAAAATTATTCTGTGTATAATAACATACAAAATTGTTAAATGTAACTTCAGAAATATATTTCATTTTCAAGCAAACTTACGTGAAGTATTTTCTGAATGTAATCCCCCCCTCCACAAATAAACATTTGAAATTAATTAATTAAATACTGTAGTAAGGAACTAGTAGGCTACTTTAAAAAAATCCATTTATATGAAATTTAATACACCAAAATTGAAATATAAATAGATTAATAAATTATTAAATTGAAAAAAAAAACTAAAATTAGAATGTAAATTATTGTTGGAAAAGTACCAATATATTAACTACTGTATTAAAAAAAAACATAGAATTAAGAAATAAAATAGTATATGACAGACCAAATTATTTCAACATGAATGAAAACTCATGACCATGTTGAATATACTGTGTTTTTATTCAACAGTCTGGTTCTAAGCGGGGAAATAATTCTAACAAAAGGCATTAATGAATGCAGAGCTAAGGTTCGAATGAATTGCGATCATTAGTGCGTGTAAATGTGGTTCACAACCCTTAGGTCTGCTAAATCCTATACTTTTATACTCGGAATTATTTCCCTGCAAGTAATAATAAAGTGTTTATAATTTAGTGTAATTAGTTTTTGTGTTTTTTTACTTTCTTTCTCTAGATAGTATAAGGAGAAAGTATTACACAATTTTCGAGTTTGAGTTTTCGGTGGATATATCTGTGGAACCCACCTAAAAGAAGCGTTTTTTTAAGTCACGTCTGTGTGTGGATATATACATTGCTACATACCGATTTTGATGAAATTTGTTATGTGGATGGGAGTACTGATTTGTGGTATCATCAGGTAGTTTTTATATTTTTGACATTTTGTTTTTATTGTGATTTCCTCATAAAAACCCCCATAGAAAAATTGAAAATTAGATTTTCTAAAATAACGAACGATTTAAATTAAAATTTAGCACGTTATCCCCTAAAAGAAAAATGCTACAACTCCAATTGCTGTTAAAATTACTGTTCAAAAGTGTTTGTGATTTTCTCATAGAAAGATTCAATGATTCAATGATGGAAAATCGGACTTTTAAAAATACGGGTCAACAGTTTTCTATTAAATGTATTATTTTGTAGTCCTTAACTAAAAAAATGGCACAGTATTATAATTTTATGAAACAATTGATTATAGTTTGATTTAACAATCATGCATAGAAGGTAAATTTCCTGTTCATAAAAATATAGGTAATACAAACACAAATCTAAGAAATACTCTATTTAAGAATACTTCAATAATAATACAATATTAATAGTGTTATGCTTAGGGTAATGAGACTATAACACGTGATAATGCAGCGTTATGGTGATAACACTACACTATACTACCCTTTATACTACAATACTACGTAGGCCCCTACTGTATCACTAGATTACTTCTCAAGCGTAAATACAGATTACCTTTAAAACTGAAAACCTGAGTAAAACGTCCAATTTGAACCTCTGTTACAATTAATATAAATGAAATTAAATAATATTTCTGTCAACAATAACCATTCGTTATTCCACTAATCGACTAATGTTTATTTACCCATACATATTTGTTGCTACTATTTCTCTGTAATGTTCGAGAGGTGAAAGCATCATTCCATTCGCAAGACTAATGGTTTTAAGGGGAATGGAAGGGCCATTACATGAGTAAATAGCTTGCGCTAGAATAAATGATCATCATTAACAGTAGCAGATGAACCCATTATACTAGGTCCAGTTGACACTTTACAAAATGCATGATGCAATCGGAGGAACCAATGAAAAATAGGGTTTGCTATAAAGCATAAATATATCAATGTCCTTAGTTGGTTAGCTGTGAGTAACTCCATAAACAATTTCTGGTGTTCCGGGTTCAAATCCAGCCAATCCCTAATGTATTTCAACTGTGTAATAATAACCTTGAGTTCCAAAGTTCACTTATCTATGTATCAATATAATGTCTCTAAAATGAGAAGAACACACTCCGCGAATTTAAATTCTCTAACTAAAATTAAATCCATAAAATAATTTGCCCAATTTATATGAACAATATTTATATTGTTTCTATTCATATTAGGTGTTAGTAGTGATAAGGTGCAATACAGACTTTGGAAAACCGAATCCAACCAAACTCTTATAATGAAATGTACAATTTTAAATGCTATGTTTTATTTCAATTGCAGTTTATTTGTCAAGGCTTTATTTATTCTAATAATATTTATTTATTGCCTTCGTCTGCTATTGAACCTTTATTTATTTTAAGTTATGATTTCATCTGTATTATAATTTGAATAGAAAATCTAATTTAAGGAAAATCTGTAAAATAGCACTTGATTAACTCATCAACCAACGGAGGTAAAATAAAATCTACTATAGGCCTACTTAATTGTTTTAAACTAATTTTAAAAAGTATTTTAGAAACATAACATGTTTTAGAAAAACTATTACTTAAAATTTTGGCGTTCAAATTTAAATAGATGCTGACGTAAATTTGATCTCAATTTCATCAAAAGTCGACAACTAATAATTTAAACAATCGGGTTTATCAGCTTCTAGTAGCCAAAATTGGGATTTTAGGAAGTCCAGACATAGTACTTAGCACGGAAACTTAAAAGCTACTTTTCGGTAGGGAAATTCACTAAAACAAGGCTATTGCAATCAGCTGTTTGTTCATGGCAGTAAGTATATGACTAGTGAGGGTATTAGGGAAGCTAAGCCTCCCTTCCACTAACTCTTCCACATCCCCGAGAGAGTAGTTAGAAGATAACTCCTAAGCCTCCAAGTCGTTTTATCATCCTCATACACATTTATAGCCTCACGTGTTCGTTATTTTGCATACCAATTCTGAACTCAGATACTTAACACTATGCATGAATTAAGTAGTAAAAATGGTAATAACTTGGGGGAAATTCGGCTGGATTGAATCCTAGTAATCTGTTTTGTACGTTACAACCATATAAACATTTTTTTAATTATTTTACTCTTAAATTTGATTTATAAAGGAGATTATAACGAGGAGATTTTACATTTTTTTATCATGGATTTTTTACTCAACGAAACATAAAAAGAAAAATGACGCTTTCATATAGTGCACTCTGCAAGTCCAGCCAATCACTAATGTATTTCAGCTGTGTAATAATAACCAGCAAGAAAAGAAAATTAGTACGTCTCTTGGTGTTCAAAATTCTATTTAACCTTTTCATAGGGACATAATAAATGGTATATTTACAATAGGTTGAGTTCCCTCTAGAGAAGAGCGTTTACCAGTTTTAAACCAATTTCAATTAATATTTATGAGGTAAAACTGATATTTAGATTTTATTCTGTTTTTACAGGTGGTTGAACGATTACGATAGCACGATCATGTATGGATTGGAGAGAATTGAAGGATTGTGAAGAATGGAAAAGGAGAGCCAGTTTTCGCTAGTTTCAGTTCTGTTACCTAAATCAAGCAGTGGCATACTTACACGTATTGGGAGCAAGCTATATTGGTTTTGACAAAACTCAATGACTGAAAAAGATGAATTAACGTTTATTTTTTATTTTACGGCTATTTAATTACCATTGTAGCTTACTGTCAGCATGTCTGCACTAACTTCAAGGCTGATTATTATTTAAACTTAATCCAATTAGTTTAAAAGTTTCAGTTCCATCTATTCTCCTATCTCTCCCGGGTCAAGGGAAATAACATTTTTCATCAGGTGATCACTATAATGTATGTCCATTAATCATGAAGCCTTTTAGTCAGCACAATTTGTGTTGGTACTTTTATTAAACTACAATTTTCATTAAGCACCTTATAAAAGCATATTTTTCTCTAGCCGTGTTAAGTAATTTGTAATTGTTAAACGTGCCTAATTTAGCCAAAAAACAAAAAAAAACTACAACAGAATAAACCATTCTTCAGTTTTTGAGTCTAAATCATATAATTAAAAAATGATAAATTAAAAATTATACAATATTTGTATTCATAACCAAAATAGAGAGAAGGGGATCTATATAAATACAAATGAATCCTTTTTTTATAGTATTCCATAACTCAAGAACGAGTGCACCAAATTGGATGTTTCTTTTTTTTTGTGTTCCTTAGTGCCAGTGGAAGGTTTTTATGTAAGGAAATTTATAAATCATCCATCCAACCATTATTTAGTAATTTGATTATGTGTAAATTTTCAACCAAAAGGTGAGTGAGCGTAGCAAGCGAAATTCAACCAGGACGTGATTGAGTCATGCGAACGAGCTCATCTTGAAAATGAACGAGCATTTGACATAAAACCACATTAGGACAGGACGACGTCTGTCGGACCAGCTAGTAACTTCATAAGATTTAGACCTATAGAACAAAAACGTTGTCAAATACAAGAAACAATTACCAATGATGAATATTAAATGTGTACACCTTATGAGCTAATTGCCCCATTAGCTAAATAGTTTATTTTTTCCAAAGTAATAGTGAGATTCATCTTAATAGATCCTGTCTTTGTGATAAAATGGCATATTACCGCTTAAATCTCCGTATATTTTTTTATAACCGCAAATCATTCCAGGTACTGACCCGACCACAGAGGGTGGGGGGTGGTTTGCAAAGCTCAACACTTTGTTTCTTTCTGTTTTTGTCCAAATTAGGAAACTGGCAAAATTATTAATTTACCATTCAAATTAGTGATGTACACTACATCAATTGGTTGTAATTTGATGCTTTTATTCGTAGGAAGCTGTCTTCCATGTTATCTCTACTCGATATACAGGAGCAGTTTATAAGGTGCACATTTTTCACAAACAGTAAGATGGGTTTATAACATACCAGCTTCATACAAACAAACAGGATTATCATACACGTTTGACAACAGAGGTGGTTTATAACGAACACATTTCAAACAGATATATTTATTTATTACACGTTTTACGTGGAGGTATATATCATATAAGTTTTGCCTAAGCAGTGCAGTGTGTTTAACACGAACAAGTTACAATCAAACAGGCTTATACATAGGTGGTTTATAATATACACGTTTCATACAAGCAACAATGTGGGTTTATAACTTACAAGCTTCATACAAACAGGCTGGTTTATAGCATACAAGCTTTATACAAACATGCTTATCCCATACTCGTTTTACACCAGAGGTGTATAACGGATGAAGCGACTTATCAAAGTTGAGAGGTTAATGAGAGAGATAAATCCTAAGCTTTAGAGACAATGACGTGTACAACTTATCTTCCCAACTTCCCCTGGAGGGATTATATCTTACCTTTACCACCATTAATAATCTTACAGAACTATACTATTTTTTGCCATGCAATTTTCAAATAAAGCATCACGATTTACTTAAGTGGTTGCCATATAAAGTGTCAGACGTATTTATTTCCATTGGGTTTTTAACTTATGACAGTTCATCTACAGCTGAAATTCATTAATGTAAATAAAAATCCTACCACATACTTGTTGGTTATTTACACTCGCAAATATATACATCTATCTATATATTAATAGACAAGCATGGTTCTTCAAATTTTTTTTTCTCAGCCCGTGTGCATCGCAGGGAAAATCTACACATATTGTTAGAAAGATAATTTCCTGTAGATGTGCAGAATCCCTTTATAAATTAAAATAGATTCAAAAATAATCACAAAAAATGAATTTAAAATTAAGAAAGAACTAACATGGGTCATATGGGTTGTCATGCTGGTGACGAAATAACAACAAAATATAAACAGAAAATCAAAACCAATGGAAGAAACTCCAATCACATGTTTTATTCACATCGTGGGGTGAAAATAGAGAAGTTTGTACATAACTTATTTTTGATCGAGTTTTCGACCACTGGACGACTCCTAGTATAAATAAATATGATAAATATTTAGCGCTTTGGTATTTACCAATATTGGCTTACGAAAAAAAAAAACATTTCAAGATCGGATGACATTCGTAGGCCTATCTTGTATGTTTAAAGTGATAAGTTCTAACTTGTTAAAATATACTAAGGTTGGATAGAAAATATTGAGAACTTCCATGCAGAAATTTATTTTCTTCTATATTAAGACTGAAATGTCATAATTTTTCCCTCAGGAAGAAACCAGTTATTTGTAATTTATCAAATTGTAGTTCGCAAACTATAAAAATAAATACTAGGAGAATGCTGTAAGTTTTTCTTTTGCAATGTTATGCTCATACCCAGTTGCAAAACACGAGTAAAGCTAGAAATTTAACACTGCAGATTTCCACCACTTTATTAAATATCCACGAAATATACTTTTAAAAACAACGTAATATTTTCCAAATACATTTATAGAGGTCGTTGTTGCCAAAAGTATAATCTAAAATTCAACTTCACCTCAATTGTCGATGGCGCTGCTTAGTTGCCAATTACGCTCCTCGTCTCCAACGAAGCTAATTGACAGGGTGAATTACCCTGATTGCGAAATTACCCAACTTGGTTGGGCGAGTTTCAAAATTCATTCTCGAGATAACTGATTCGAAAAAGTTTTTAGTTAAATTTGTTTAAATTAGTTTTATTTGTGTTTGGAATTCTGCACCAAGATTAAATACAAGTTAAGGACACTAAGATAAAAGATTATAAAGATAACACGCTTAAATTTAATATATTTAGTATGTCATTCCAATTTTTGTCTAAGTGTTGCTCATCAGATATAAAAAAACAATTTTCATCGGGAAAATATTTCTAATGTATTACGAATATAGTAGCTCAGTAGTTGCAGTATAAATTATTGATAAAAAAATTAAGTGATATAAATTTTTGAGAATTCTTATTTTTTATTAAGCCTTGGGCCTAGCTTGTAATACTGAACTGTGATAATGTAAAGCACCCGTTGGTTTTTTAGCCAAAATCATATATTTCGCATGATAAATGCTTGATGCACCCAGAACCATAAACACACCAACCAACCATACACTTGTTCCGTGATCAAAACTTTTAATTATTACTCGAGACAATTTGGTTATAGTCTTTTCTTTTTAAATTGATATTGTATATTAAAATTCCCTAAACTGATGAATCCATAAATTTAATAGGCCTACATAATTTTTTAGCTATGTGTCTTGAATGAAAAATCAAGCTTGGCACTTGTTCAATTCTTACTTCACTTCTTCTAATATTTTCTCAGCTTGAAACGGAACCAATACTGTCAGTGGTTACTGGTTAGATTGGTTAAAGTGCGGGAATTCTTCCTTGGAGGTGTTGCTTCGAATCCCTCTAAATACCAAAGGCTTTTAAATATGATAGAGTTGCTCGGTGTTGTAGATGCGACCTTAAGATATAGGTTTACCTACCTAGAAACAAAAAAGTATATGTCTTTTTAATGAGATAATATCTCTGTTTTGGAATCCGTTAAAATCAATAAGATGCATTGAAAGTAGAGTAAAATAGATTAACTTGACCTAATGAGAAAATGAGTGACAAAGGTGGGCTCTTATTCTAATAAAATTAGTGGATGCCATGTTATATCAATGACAACGCTGAGGTCGCTAGAATTTCAAGCCTACCATTATGAGTCTATCGCACACATGTTGCGTGTCAGCTGACAATTTGTCTACGTCACAACTTCTCAATGACGTCATGATCACAGCTGTGCCTGGTACGCGTATGCCTGGCACTGCACTCTCCACAACTAAGGCACTTCAAGTTCCTTGAATTGCTGGAGTTTGACTGAATAGTTTGTTTTTTTTTATTTTTAGTAACGAAACCTGGTATAAACAAACACAGAGTTAATAAAAATCAATTTAGCATTTTGTAGTTTTTGTTTTAAAAACTACTACACCTACAGTCGAAAGTGATCATTATCTCGACAAAAGAACCGTCATGTATAGGTGAGTAAAAGGCGGGGACACACTTGTCATACACTCTTCCGATCCTACTACGATCCGATTTGCGGGATTCCAGAAGGATCGGTGCGGGATCGGAGAGGGTGAACACACATGTCATACACGCTTCCGACCCATGCCCGATTTCCTCCACCGGTCGATCAACACTTGCCAGTCTGATTTGTAAACTACGTGCAGCAGAAGGTGGTAAACATGTTCAAAAACTTTGGAATTCGGGATTCAGCCATGATGGCGGTTTGTCTAGATGAAGAGGAAGAAAGTCAGACATCTCTGAAGGGCAGTGGAAAACGAAGAATTTCGGTTCATTCTGTATGGAAAGAAAGTTAGGTGGTTTACTTAAGTGTCCATCTTATATATTAAGCACATTGGGTTTTCTCTCTCGAGTTCGTTTGGCTCTTCTACCCGTCCGATTTTCATGATTAAGGTCTCAAATTGAAGGTATGCACGCACAGATTTCACATCAAGCATCGGCATATATTTATCTTAAACCATTATTCTTAAATCTTAAGAATAAAGGCGATTTTTAAGAAACAACCCATCCTGCATCCGACAAACGAATAGACTGCAGTGTCGGTGCGTGATCGGAACCAAAATCGGAGTAGGATCGGAGTATGACATGACGCGTGTCGGAGAGGTGTGAACAACCGCGTTCAATGTTATGTACCATTCCCCTCTCCGACAGTCGTACCGCAGTATGATCGGAGTCGGATCGGAAGGGTGTATGACAAGTGTGTCCCCGCCTTAATGGAGTCAAACAAAATAAAATAACAACATTCTTAACATGTTTTCAGTTGTTAACTGCTTTACACAACAAGTCAATTCTAAATTACTACTAAGAAACTATGACGAATACAAAAAATTATTACTGTATTTATTTTAAATATAGACAAATGAGTTTCAATGGAAACTAGGTCTTTTGATGCTTTTTAGTTTTAGGTACGTTTTACTGCACGATGCTGAAATGGGAGATCCCTCTCCTGCCAGTCTAACTCCTTTGCTCTCTAAAACCACGACCTCCCAATCAGGAGTTGGAGCTATCAGAGAGTGAGATAATTTGTTCTCCAATAATAAACGTACAGTATTAAGTTTACGAAACAATGTAGTAGTTGTGATAGGCTTGGATATGATTTAGTGCTTTGATCGATTACGTTTTAATAATAAAACTCGGAAATTTAAAGCTTTGGATTGATCGGAGTTTTCTTCAAAGGCAAATCTTTCCGATATTTCAGCAGAAGCAATATAAACTACCACGTCTTTGGAAAACTGGCAGGGATTTCGGTGGAAATACTACCATTCATTACTTATCGTTTTCAAGGTTGGTTAACGAACGACATACAATTTATTACGAGTCTTACTCTAAATTTAATTCATTCTGTTCATTAGGAAATTCTACTGACGTATCACGTATGTAATAGTACAATTTAACCTCTCAGAGCGAACTATCAATAGTTTTCCATGGGAACCAAATGTAAATTACTTGACCCTCAATCGCCAATAGCCCTCATAATTTCCCCTAACTCTTATTGCACAGGATTTAACAAGTAATAAACTAGATTGAATCTAATTCTCGTAGCTGAGAAACCTCCCCCTCGTAGTATTCTCACGGTCAGATCTCACGGTGGTTCTCGTGAGAAGGCCTCGCTACCCGTGAGAAGGGTGGCCAAGTTGGCTCCGGCACGTGCTGGAAGTGTGCAGAAGCGCCGTCAGGTCGTCTGCAACATACTATAATTGCCAGGAACGCGTGGCTTCTGGTTCAATATTGTACGTGGGAAATGTCAATTGCAAGTCTTACATAGCTGAAAGTTTCTCTTTATGAGTGTATAACATTGGCTTCGGGTGCCGGTTTAATCATGAGAAAATTCAATAGTGTTTTTAATGTTCGAAACTGGATCCTGGTGAAAATAGTTCTGAACAAAGAAACAGCTGATCTTAGTAACAATACTAGCAAGCACGATTACTAGAAAAATACCGGTATGGATCATAAACATAAACAAATGACGTCGTTGGCCCGAATCCTCTAGTAATAGCATTGAACATATGTTCTGGCAGTTCCATTTAAGCAATGTTAAATAATGTTTATTTTCGGGCCAAAAACGTAATTTGTTTATGTTTATGATCCATGCTAGCAAGTGATGTATTCAAAACTCGTTATACAGTCATATTCCAATTAAAATACGACGCTGATATATCAGCACTGTCTAATAGTGTTTTACAGCAAACACCGTATGGATATTTTTGATGGAAGAATATTATTTCCATATTACTGCTCCCACCCATCGTCTTGGGAACCAAACCTCTGCCAGATCTGACACGCAATTGCGTGTGTTGAATGGATCATTTTTCTTCCAAGTTGTATTTATCTTCCATTGTAGCTAACATTTCAATATTGATTTAAAATTGGGGTATATCTTACTGAAGACGGTCAACCACACATTGGAAATCTCACCACAAAAAAATGACATAGGCTAGTTTTATTACAATTAATTTCAAAAGCTCTTTTGGCTCTTACAATTTAAGTACTGTAATATTAAGACAATTTTCACCTTATGTCGTTTAAAATTTAATTAATATAATCATACAGTTGACGCTGTAAAAGTATAATGTATTTAAATCAAATTAGTTTTAACAAAAATTTATTTATTATGCTTTTACCAAAGAATTAACAACACTCGAATATTAATTTTCATCTTGTTTACGTTCCCAGAGGAAAGAACAATTTGACCGCTTCTTCATCGTCGTATTTGCAATAGTCTGTGAAGTGTGTCAAGTACTCCAACTCCTTTGGCGAGTATTCTTCTGAGGGTTTGTGTCGTCTAAAGGTCGGACTGGGTGGCTTAGATCTCCACATTAGAGGCTTGCCGTGCTTCACGAAAGGTTTGTCAAGCGCTCGTTTCATACTTCTCGTCAGATTGTCCAAGACGGCTACTTGTCTTCTCGCTTGATGTGCTTTCTCAAGAGCCAAGGCATTCCTGCTGTGTACAGTCTCCTCAGCTTCTCTCACGATATCACTAGGAAGAGAGTCCAACTTCATCATGAGATCTTCGTAGAGTAGTTTCAAAGCTGTTAGAGTCTGAAGGGTTGTCATGTCAGTTTCTCCGGCTGCTACGCATTCTTCGTAGGCGTGGTCAACGTAAACGTGTGTTAGGATAACAGCCTCTGAAGAAACTAAGTCTTTCAAATCTGTGTTGAGCAAGTCCTTTGCAACTTCTTCCAACATGTTCGCCCTCTGTTCCTCTTGTCCAATTTGCTTTTCAGCTATCTCGAGTTGCTCCTCAATAGCTTCTATTTCAGAGTCGAAGTACTTTTTGACGTCTTTCAATCCTTGTACCATGATATCTTTCGGTTTTCGGATTCCCTCGATGATCAGAAGGGAGCTTAAATGTTGAAGTTCCATATCTCTAAACACTAATCTGACCTGCCATGGATCAGTGAAGTATAATTCTGGAGGTCCTTTTTCAGCAGCGATGTCCTCTTGGAAGATTTCTATCAGGTCGTTTAAAGACTGCACGGATCCTTCAGTGTCCAATTTATACCTATCAAACATTTCGTTGATGTTTTCTATCTCGTTGCCCTCTTTGTCGGTCAAGGGATGTTCTTTCTGCCACGAGAGAGGGCTTATTTGGTGTAAGAACAACTGGCAAAGTTTACAGTTCCTCCAATTCTCTTCAAGCACGTAAAGATTGCAACGAATCTGACTCAGTTCTTTCATAAGGCTTTTCAGTTCCACTCTCATCTCCGTGGTTTCTCGAGTCATTCTGTCTGCTTTTCTACGTATTTGCAGCCATTCTTCGTGGTCTTGGGCTTCAAACTCTTTAAAGGAAGTGTAATAGTTTTTAAAGAGATTTGTCAGGTCTTCGATTCTCTTCTTTTCGTTACGGTGTTGTTCGTCGATGAGATACACTTCGTCCTGAAGGTATCCAGTCTTCAATTTCGTGTGTAATATTTCTCTAATCTCTTCCACATAGCTTCTCAATGAAAATTTACACTTGATTGGCCGTCCCTTAACAACGGAAAGATATGCTTCGTCCATCTTCATCTTTGTTTTAACCTTTAACTTTTCATTTGGTGGGACATACACTCTCTCCGTGAAATTCTCCATAATCCTCGACCTTCCAGATGGTTTATCAATTACACTCAAGTGCTTTTCCTTTTCTTTTAGCTTTTCCTTTTCAGCTCGTTTGATCACACTGTATGGGATCCCTACAGGAGGTATATTGGGAAGTATATAGGCTGGTCTTTCACTCGCTACTTCTTGTAGTTTGTCAGGGTCTACTTTTCTTCCAGACGTGAAGTAATACTGCGAACGCGGCTGACGACTTTGATGGAGAATCTTGTCAGCTACTGTTGGAACCGTAACAATTGGTTTTACAATTTTGAAGTTTAACTCTTTTTTCAATCTCTTCAGTGTCTCTGCTCGGTTTATCATAGGTGTCGTCACTACAGGCGCTGGTTTGTGCTCGTCAACCATGTGTCGTTTGAACATCATTGTAAAGGCCTGAAAAAAAAATAAAGTTGTACTAAAATTAAACAAAAACGTACCTATCTGTCAAAATGGCTGTGATTGTATGGTCGTGTATACATAAATTTGTAATAATCTAACCGAGGACAGGCAATACCTAATAGGGATTTTACATTAGTTAACAACTTTTCCCGACATCAGTATAAAGGTTTGGGTCTTTCTTAAAAGTAACAGAACAACTCATTTAAGACAATGCGTCTACCTCCTACCGACATAAAATCCACTCATCTTTAATTGAAGATCACACCTACACCATTATGTTTCATCGATATTCGAAAGCATACTACGTAAGTATTCTATTAACTACTAAGAGCATTTTTCAGTTCAAGGGCTAAGCTTTATATTTAACTTCTGTTAGTTCCTGGGTAAAACAGACACAAAAATAGAAAAGCCCCCGTTGCAGCAAACCAGCACACCATGCGAATTTACAACTGATTTATTGGGGTTTATCCTAACAAGTTCAACGTATAACTAAATTCTACAAAGCCACGTCTGGCATAATAATAACGATTAATTAAGGAGTATTTAGGTTTGGTGCTACGAGAGACACACACTTTGTGTGACTTTTAAGCTTAACAAGAAATTTAAAAGTTCAACGTTTGTGAAGATAGCGTAGAAAACTACATTAATTAAATTGTTCTTACTAAAGAGGGTCAACGTACTGCGCTGTTTCACTCTGTATACTGTATATCTAAAACTAGGCTTCTCCATATGTCCTATACCAACAGTCGTAATGAATTATACAGCACACTGGATTTTTAAGCTTGATCAAATCTCAATCAATTTTCAATGTCAGACGATTTAGGAAATGAATAAAAATTTAAATCCTGGGTTAATCCTCCAACCATCATTCCCACTGCGGAATCAAGCCCGTTCGCCAATTGTTGCATATAAATGTGGTTTAAACACGTTTTATACTGTAGCCTACTAATTGTATTAAAATCTGTAAGTGATCAAAGAGTACATTTGGACCTAAATTTTAATCTTAACGAACTGTTTGTATCTTCTAACCTTAAAACAAAATACAGTACTGCAGTGGTAAGATACCTAGGTCTTAATCATGGACGTACCCAGAGAGGGGCAGGGGGGCAGCTAGCCCCCACAAGCCAGGTTGAGGTATAAGAAATTGAGATTCTATTAGTATGAGAAAAGATTAGTAAGATAGTTTACGGATTATTTATTGATTTTTTTGGTACATGTTATGAATTTTTCATTAGTATCTCAGTTATTCTTCAATAAAATTAAAATTGCAACAGTAGTAATAAACAGACCAATTTCTTGCACTATGTATAAACTAACAACTTCGTGTAGTATAATGAACTAATATAAACCTATTTTTTGTGAAATTATTTTTTTTTTCATTTGCCTTCAACAATAATGTAACAAACAAAATTGCTCTTACGGCATACGTTATCAGGCATTCTTCAAAATAGTTAACCATATATTTCAGGTGTTATGAATGGATGTGAAAAATTGGCATGGACACAAAAAATACAGTTAAATGTGTATTTGTAAAGCTAAGCAGCATAACCTGGCCCCATTGACGGACATAAAGCCGCTGAATAAACACTGGATTATCGAGCTAGGTTTGTTATTTTAATGTATCAAAATAGCAGTAAAAACTCTAATTTCAGCATATTGTTTTTAAAATTTTCCTGGGGGTTCCCAGCAACCCCTGTTTCAAGTATGCTCTTGCCCCCCCCCCTAATTTTGATCCTGGGTACGCCCTTGGCTTGGTCTTGATTTCTACCGTAGCTATCAAGATAATTATTACTACAGTATTTAAGTAAGTAGCTATCAAGCTACTAATTATGATTTAGGGAAGTAGCTATCAAGCTCCTTATTACGATTTGGGGAAATTACTTTATACTAATTATTATAATTTAGAGATGTAGCTAATGGCTTCTTATTATCATATAACAACTACTTTCCAAAAGCGCAATTCTTTTACATATGTACGGGCTGAAATAGTTAAGCTTATTTCGGACATTTAGACCTAAACTTCTAACTTTTTATAAAGATTTGTATTTTTATTCTCTTTAAAAAGAGTTGAAGATGAAATCTACTAAAATATTTCATCCCTGTCTTAAAACATAAATTTGTTTTAAATTGGATGTAGTGAACGTATATTTAATCAAAATTGACAATAAATTATAAACAGTGACGAAATTTCACAGTACAATTTTCTTTTTGCCGTGAGCAAGTCATGTTGTTGTCTACCAGTATTTTTATGAAATGGTTAATACTAGATTAACAAACTTAACCCTAATCTAGGATTGAGACTTGTGTAAATTAAATTAAAAGTGGAATTATAGTGTAATTAAAACATGGTTTCATGGTCGCATCGTGGCATTGATTTCATATCGAATTAAATATACAGCCCCATGTGTAAGTGACTTACTTCAGTATAATACAAATAAATGCACTGCTTTGCTGGTCTTAGTTTAGAAAACAAAGTTTTCTTCTAACTAATAAAAGTAGACAATCGTGTTTGCTTACCTTTTAAAGGTTTACCTGGATACAAAACCTGGCGACAGCAGCGCTCGGTACGGTTGTTTACTGCACTATTCCCATGACAACCCCATGTGAAGACGAGAGCTATAAACCCTCTATAGTATTGAAAAAACACAAGACATCCATCATATAAACACACAATTTATAAATAAATGTTCGTATTTACACAGAAAGATTTTACTACGTAAATAATAACACGGATAAAAACTGCTGCGGTAACCTATCTGTTATTCACTGCACTAATGAAATAATATACGAAACTTGTAACGCATTTTGCAAGTAAATAATTTTTTTATCACGACATGAGGTAAGGTTATACGCCAGATAGATGTGTTTATTTCTTCAGCTGGGATAACATCTTTCGCATTCTTTTAAATCTCAAAGGAAAAGTTTATCAGAAATAAAATCATTGTAATATTATAACAATGTAAAATTTTAGCAAAATAACTTAAAATATTTTGCATGAACACCAACACGTAAAATGCTTATCAAGGAGTTGTTTATGATGACAATGTGAGGTATATACAACACGGTTTTGACATTGATAAATCGTTCTCCCTTGAATATATAGCATCGTTATCAATTGCCAAAAAAGACGGTTCGGAGGATGTATTGATTGAAGCATATAGATTAAACATACACTGAAGTTAATGTCTTATCTTTATTTATTGATTTGAAAACGAAAGGATACTCGATTTGGAAGCAAATTAATTGTATTAAATTAATCCAATGTAGTCTTCTGCCAGTGACTTAATTGTTTACAAAACCTCCTACTACTTTTGTTCAGTTGTTGTGTGCGGTATCAATTTTGTTCGAGACAACAAAAATTCGTTTAATCATTCTATTTTTTATTAGGTAGTCTCTTGGTTTCTATCCCCGCTATATTTTGTATTTATTTTTCACAACAGTTTGTGTATGGTTACGCGGTTAACGTTTCAAATCAGATTATTACCTCCACCATAAACGAAATAGAAACACAAGATGGTAATTTATTAAATAATAAATAAATAAATATAAATAACGTCTGGACTCATACTCAAATTGCGCATTTTAATTGAATACAAAGCTTGTTTTCAAGGCAAAACGGTTAATAGGCAGTTATGTGTTTAAAATCTACTAATTTACAATAGTTAAATTTGATCATTGTAGATCCATACCATTAAGTTTTACCTTTGACTATTAATACAACAACTGTATCCAATAGTCCAAGGTTTTACCTACCTCTTTCGGGTTAGAAACTGAAGAATCAGCAAGTTATAATAACCTAATTACAATTACTTTACCTATTATGAAAGTAGGTCAGCATCACTGGATCTTTGAAAATGAACTCTAGAAATAAATCAAACTTTAGGAGACGAAGCCCTAAATTAAATTTTTATTAATTTCCTTTCACCCCTCCACTAGACCATAAGCATACGCTTTAAAATTACACCTAAATTGAAAAAAAGAATTAAATGGGACTGGGGAAAAAGAAATAACAGAGTAACCTTTTTAGTACGGACCAACTGTAACCTTTAGTAACCTTACTGAAGTGCTGTTTTTATGTATATTTAATTTTCTAGCTACCAATATTTTAAGTTGTAATGTGAAATTTAAATATTATTTGTTCATTAATTTATTCTGTCCATATCCAATCCACGGCTATTCCGTTTTTCTTGTTAAAAAGCTTTGTAATTTTTGTTAAGTATTGACTACACTCGGGTAGGCCTTCTTGCATTTAGGTACTAATGATGGTTTTAATCAATGGAATTTTAAGTCAGGGATAAGTTAATGTTAAAAGTTGAAATTTTTGGTGTTCTTAACTTGCATCGACCTTTACTGTACCATTAAAAAACTCCTCCTGTGCATAATCCAAGATTTGCTGCCAAATATAATAGCAAAGTGAAAATGTGTACACAATTATTCTATTACAGTATCTTTAAGTGAAAAAAGTTTCCTCTCCGGCCGGGAATCGAACCCGGGTCTCCCGCGTGACAGGCGGGGATACTGACCACTATACTACCGAAGAACTTGTTATCTTGAGAGTAGTATATATTCTGTGTCTTGAGTTAAATAATTAAATTTGAAATATTTAACACATGGGCCAATACCATTTTAACACCTATGGATAAACCAAGATTTGCTGAAAAATATAATCGGAAAAAGAAAGGTTGTTTATGATTTAAGTAAATTCCAAAACAATATTTCAATCTTTGAACGAAAAAAAGTTTCCTCTCCGGCCGGGAATCGAACCCGGGTCTCCCGCGTGACAGGCGGGGATACTGACCACTATACTACCGAAGAACTTGTTAGTTCGTGTTAAATAATTTAATTTGAAATAGGTAACAAAATAATTTACTCTTGCAGTATCAAAGTTGGTAAACAATGAAAGGTTATTGAAGGTTTGTTGTCTGTTTTTAACTTTTATCTTTAACATATCATAACTCGGCCACTTTAAACTTTGTGCAAATAAAAATTGTTATTTTTGGCCCTTTATTTGAATTTTATTTAAGGTTATTCTTAGGTTGTCGGTTACTCATCACTAAAATAAATTAATCACAATTTACTAAAAAATGTCGAGGTATATTTCAAGTTTACATCAAAACTCATCTTCAGCCTCTAGTAACAACATATCAAAGTAGATATAATAGGACAAAGATACCCCACTTTCGGCGTTTTAGAGGCACTTTTAGGGCACTTTTTATAGGGGAAAAATGAGAAAAATGAGTGGCTCATTTTTTTGGCCACTTTTTTAAAGACCCAGCTCTCGACCTATACACCCCTATATAAATTTTCTACTTTTTTAATACTGAAAAACACGTCTGGAATATGGCTAATTTTTTTGGCCACTTTTTTAAAGACCCGGCTCTCGGCACGCGAACTCGGGCGCGCTCCCGGCTTATGACGCGCTCCCTTGGACATCCTTAGTGGAAATCCATGAGTTCTGGCTACTTGGGAACCCAAGCCATTTGACATACAACGAATCACCCTTTCTCCTAATTACCTTCTCTACCAAATACATGTCCTTATACTTGGTCTTTAACAACTCCTCTGTATAGAAGCCTCCCCTGATTATATTGCCATTTTCATCTTTCAAGATATAAGTCACAGGCTTTGTATTCTTAACTTCTGCTATTGTAAATAGTTCCCCTGTCCAATTTGGAGTATAACCTTTACTAAAAACATGTTTATACTTGGAAATCCTTACGCTATCACCTACCTTATATCTTGGCTTTTTAACTTGCACTACTTTAGAAGTCAACCTCTCATGCACATATTTACTATTCTTAACATTCACTTGGTTAGGCTTCATTCCTATAGATCTATGCACCTTATTATTATATTTTCGAATTAACTTTGGAAGTAAATCCAACCATTTATAACTCCCCTGAGCACTAAATTCCCTATATAACCAATTCTTTAAAGTTCTCTGAAACCTCTCCACAATTGCAGCCTTAGTTGTAGAAAATGTGTGATAGTGATTAATATTTAATTTTTTCATTAGTTTGTTAAAATATTGATTAAAAAATTCTTTTCCATTGTCAGATTGAATGTTTTTAACCCCCTTTGGTAGAATGGTTTTAATGGCTTCTGTAACCACTAACCCTGTCTTATTCTTTAGTGGAGCAGCATAAGCTTTTTTAGAAAATGTATCTATTAAAGTTAAAATATATTTATTGCCAGAATTTTCTCTAGCATAGTTTTGCATATCAATTAAATCTATTTGTACGGTTTCATTTATACCTAATACTTTGAAAGACCTTCTTATGAAATTCTTTCTTGCAGGTTTATGAAGTTCGTATGCAATTTCATTCATTTTTTATAACATCATCCTTTCCTGTAACTCTAAATACATCACCATTAGCCCCAATCAATAGATTATCTTCCATTCTTTTAAATACATAGTTTTCTGGTATATATGGTCTATTATCTATATACTTAAATCCACTCAAAGATGTGGGGTCAGCAACTAATAAATCAGGATTGTATTCCATCAAATTAAAATTTTTTTCTCCATACACAAATTTCGATCCATCATAACGCATAGCTTGTGACATTAGACAAATATCATCCAAATGTTTCCCCTCTGGTAGATTTCTTATAAATTGATTTTTGGCATCCCAACAATATAGTTTTTTATTATAAGTTATAGTCTGTTCTTTTGTAACACAGTCAGTGTCATCAATGGCAGGTTTAACACGTACTAACCTTTTATTATTAAAATTCCAATAGCCTGCTTCCATTTTTGGAACTTGTGAAACATTCACAGCATCTTTACTATCTGTACCTTCCATCAAATTACTAATTTTCTGTTTCTTTGCATTCCAAACACCATTCTCTGATTCTAAAAATTCATAATTATTATCGTCTTGTATAAATTTACCATCTTCTTTTCGTATTAAAGTCTGTTGTAAAGTGGGCACATCATCTAAACTTTCACCCTTTTCTACATTAGTAATTTTCCGTTTCTTAGCATTCCAAACACCATTCTCTGATTCTAAAAATTCATAATTATTATTGTCTTGTACAAATGTACCATCTTTTTTTCGTATTAAAGTCTGTTGTAAAGTGGGCACATCATCTAAACTTTCACCCTTTCCCACATTAGTAATTTTCTGTTTTTTAGCATTCCAATTTTTATTCTTAGATTCTAAAAACTCATATTTAGTTTTACCTTGTAAAAAGACATCACCTTTTCTAGTTAATGTCTGTCCCAAAGTTGATACATCATCTACAAACTCTCCATCTTTAACACTACCAATTTTACGGTTTAAACCATTCCAACTATCGTCTTGTAAATTTAAAGTAGGTTCACTACTAGCCCTGGGTTCTGCAGGCTTATTATATGGATTATATAAACGATAAAATTTATCTATAAACATATTTTTATTTAATAAATAATTCCACTTTCTCTTAATTCCTCAATAATGGAATCTATTTCATTATCCACTCCTGAGTTACCGGCTTGGCGACTTAGCCAAAGAAGTCTTAACCTATCTACAAGCTCATTAGGATCATCCCAATAAATATAGTCTATTTTATTACCAGTCACTTGTCTCAAACCTTCACCAACAGATTTAAAAAGAGGTTTAATTATATTAAGATATTTAGTATGTCTATTACTTGAAATTGGTGCACCATCTTTGTAACTCTTTAAATGTCCATTTGTAGCTTCCAAAATTTCTTTATAATTTTGCAAATCAGCCGGAGTATAATCCTCAGGTTCTTTTAAAGTTAACAATTGCCACAAACCTTTTGTCCCCTTGTAGGTTTTATTTGCAATTGTAACATCATCATTGGCAATATCAACTTCCTTATTTCCAATAAAAAATTTATTTGCTTCTCGTCTAATACCATATGTAGTGTCTGTCATACTACTTTTACTGAGGTAATTTCCTAAATAGTCTGATGCTAAAAGACCAAAATCTAATTTCTGTGGAGTAGATTGTTGTAATGGTTGCAATCTTGGTATTATTGGTATTCTAGATGGAGTCATTGGGAGAATCTCCATTCGAGGCCTCTCTGTTTTGGCGATTTTTTTTAATTCTTGTAATGGCTCTATTAAAGGTTGGAATGTTTGAAACCTCTCTTCAGCCTCTAGAAACTTGCCACGTTTTAAAGCTCTATATTTCTCTCGTATTTGATTTGCAGAGTCAACCAATTCTTGTTGAATGTTTTTCATCTTTTATTTACATTTTATTTATCTCATTTGACAAAGGATTGTACTCAAACACTTTATCATGTATTATCAAACAATATGCAGATGTATTTGCTGGCACATTTTCTGCAGTTTCAATCTCTAATTTAATATCAACAATTCCTTCCTTCACTGTTTCGTTCTGTCTAGAACAGTCTATTACAATTAGTGGATATTTCTTCATAAACTCAGCCCTACTAATCATAGGATCTGGGATAGTATTATAGTAAGTCTCTCTAAATCTCATAAACATCTCATAAGCTTTAGAGACATCTCCATTTTCAAAGTCGAGATTTAAATCACTATAAGGATAATATTCAGAGTTTAGAAATACTTTGAGATTTTTTAATTTACAGTGATCAAATTCATCAGTTCTTTTTCGTGCACTATTATCCCTAGCTGTTTGGAAACCAAATATAATATACCTAGGCTTCTCCAAACTGGAAGATGTCTTTACTGACCATGTATGTCTTGTAGTATTGGGATATGATGGAAGTTCATGCAACTCTAAACTTCTAAATGCAATTTGCAAATTTTTATTTTGCAATAACATCTTTTGTAATTGTAACTTTTCCCCATCTGATGGTATCACGTGTGGCATCACCCATTGAATTGAGTTAAGTGTAATTTTAGGAATCGTATCAGCAGTGCCACTGGCTGGAGCACTAGCGGTTGTTAATATACAATTCAAATCATTTTTGGATCTTTTCAACACCAATTCTTGTTTGACATTTACTAATACCTTATTAAAGTCCTCGAATACACCCATTAACAGCTCTAATGGCAAACATGTACTAAACTTGCCACCTTTATGGAACTCTTTTAAATTTGTGTCAGAATCAAATGCTACATTTGACAATTTAGTAGTTTTATTGTAAGAGCTCAATATTTTCATAAGACTAGAAATTCCTGGGTTTCTTACAATGTCTATTTCTTTACCTGCAACTTCATATCTAATTTCATCAAATAAGAACGCAAATGCATTATTTATAAAATGACCTTTATCATGATTTTCAATTTCTCCCTTAATATACAGATAACTCCTACATGGTAGAGTTAGCAAATCTTGATTATTAATACATATTCGAATTTCATCAGAATTATTTATTGCCAAAGTGTTGTGGGGAACATAGGAGTGATTTGTAATTTTAACCACACTATCGTCGAATTGGGATTTCCCTGTAACGTCTAGAAAATCTTCCATTTTTATTAATAGAAAAATTTAACTTTAGTCCTATTGACTTTAGGAACCTAGCATTTTGTGCACTTATAGATAAATTCTTATAAATTCTCATATCTTTTTTATATGACAAGTAATTGTAGTTTCTTCTCCGTTAAAGTCAATTGCCTTGTCGTGCTGATCGGCAAATGTAATACTGACAACATCTAAACTTCTCTTATTTACAGGAAAATATATAATATTTCTTGGAACTTCGATAATTTTGTAGCCAGGAGGAGCTTCTGGATAAAAGCTATGTATGGTGTGTGATTTGTTTCCGTTTAAATAGGACCCGTTTGCAATATTACATTTTACTCTAATCACATTTACATTATTAATGTTTATTTTATTTGTAGATTCAAACTGAACACCAGGAGTAGAAACACCTTTAAATCCCAATAAAACAGACCCTAAACATGGTTTTGTAAAATCAAACACATGGCTAGAAAGTAATGTCGCTTTCATAGTTTTATTATTAGCTGTAAGGAAAAAGTTTGGAATTTGCTTTTGAATTTCCTTTGCAAGCTCAACCACCTCATATGTTCCTTCAGAAATTTCTATTGTAACTGGAGCATTGTGGTCATAATAGAAAACATCATCACCTTCTCCAATGGTTAATTTGTTGCCTTTAAGTTGATTTAATTTTGGAATAAGCCCTTTAAATAAAAGTTTGGATTTAGTATTAATTAATGCTTCTCCATTTTTATCTATTATAACTTTAAGTTTACCATTTAATAATTGGTTTAAATCATCAACTAAGATCTCTCCCTTTGGTAATGTTATTTTCTCTACTTTGTAATATGTTAAAGTATTTAGTGGTTTTTTAACATTAAATATAGAATTATAACTTTGAAAATCTACTAATCCAATTACATAATCATCATTTAATTCAATGGGAGGAAAGAACACTGACTTAAGCTCTGGCTCTGTACCCGAAAATGCTATAGTAAATGAATCCATTTTTATAAACAAAAATTTTTTATGAATGATAAACATAAAATTCCACAAATGGAACTATTTAAATCTTGTATTTGATCAGTAGTATAGAAGATTTTATGTCCCTCAAAATATTTAATTACTTCTTTTGGAGGTTGGATTCCAAATGGGTCAAAATAAATTACAATATCTTTATTTTTACGATATGCTGTCCAATGTGTGCCAGATGAACTGTCTAAATTAACTATTCCGCACTCTTTTACTCTTGGTGTTAGATTTTTTAGCTCGTTTTTTAGGTACACCCCCCGGAAGTGAGGCACGTCTTTTGCGGCCTCTAACAGCTGGTAGTTGTCCATATTTTTTATTAAATTTTAATCCCATTCCCATCTTTGCTTTTGCCTTCATCAAATTTGTCACCGCATAAGCTGCAGCTCTTTCAGCAAGATTTGCATCCTTGGCCGTTACTCTAGTCCAAGCTAAGTCTGCTAATCTCATGTCTGCTTTGTTCCGAGCAGCGGTATCGGGATTATTCATGTAGAATATGTCATGCTCTTTACAATAAGAGTCTAGTTTATTTTTTGGAGGTACATTTTTAGCTAAATTCTCACGTATATTCGTTCCAGGTCCACAGTACCGATATGATGGTATGTGAAGTGGAAATGGAAGGTTATTTATAAGAGTATTCAATAACCCTCGACCCCTGTAAGGCTTTAGGAATAAACCTTTGCCCTTTTTACATGTTTTCTTATTATTTTTTACCATTTTTATTATATAAAAAATGTCTTTTATTCAACAAAAACACAAATTTAAAATAGTACATACTAAGGAAAATATTCCAAAGAAGTTGGGTCTTTTTCCTACCAATATTCGATGTGTTATTTGTGGTCCCAGTGGAAGTGGGAAAACGGTTGTAATTTATAATTTAATTGTAAGAAAGGAAGGATTAAAATTTACAAACCTATATTTAATATCAAAATCTTTAGAACAAGAAAAATATAAAAAAATAATTGAAATATTTAGTTTGTGTGACGAAGTGAAATTACACATGTTTACTGACTGTGAAATCACACCAAATGATGTAAAATCACAGTCAGTTGTTGTATTTGATGATATAAATAGTCCAAATATTACACAATTTTTCTCAATGGGTCGACATAAAAATATTAATAGTTTTTACTTGTGTCAATCTTACAGCAAAGTACACAAACATTTACGTGATAATGTTAATTTCCTAATATTATTTAAACAAGATGATTTGAATTTAAAACATGTATATAACAATCATGTTGGTAATGATTTTTCATTTAACCAATTTAGAAATCTCTGTCATCAATGTTGGGATAAAACTAAATATGGCTTTTTTGTAATAGACAAAGAAAGGTCAAAGAATAATGGCAAATATAGATTTATGTTTGATCAATTTTATAATGACCAAGTGCAAGAGTATTGATACCATCTCCCAGAATAAACCTCTTGTCATCGTCAAACGATAGTACTTTCTTATTCATAGTTAAGGTTTGAAGATGATGATTTGTAGATTTAATTCTTGTCACATTCTCATAGTAATCTTGCCCAGTGGCAAGACAGTTCAAATAATGTTGATGTCTAAGGAGATGTTTAACTGTAGCACCATCAGCTCCTTTAGCTTTCTTCACCTCTAAAGCTTGTTTGTCTTCTTCATATAACCATTTTAGAGGAATATAAGAATATAACTTTGGTCTTAAACCACAATATTCATACATAATATGACCATCTAATTCGTCTTTAAACTTGCCAGTGACTTTTTTATTTTTATCAGAGTATAAGAAATGGTCTTTACTATATCCAGAGGTATCAAAATAGTGTAAGTCACATTCTATTTCCTTGTAAAAGTCCTCTGTAACTATAGCATACATTAATGAATCTGTATCTGTCATTAGAAATCTTTTATTCTTAAATTTTGACATATAATTATAGTGGAAATCATACATTATTACTTTACTAATATCCAAAATGGTCATTCCCAAATATATTGGTTTATTAAACTTTACAACTAATTTATTTAAATGTATAGCATGTAAATTGTTATCAAACTTTTTGCTACAATCAAACCTTGGATTAGTAACATATTTTGTTAATAGTGACTCATCCTTGAGATATATATCACGAAACTTGCGTTGGTTCATAATTGTTCGACCAAAGAGACTATTATTTAGCAATTTGTAAAAGTCTTTTTCGAAATCATTTTTAGCACATTTGCGTTTTTCAATATTAAAATTAATATAGGGTGCAAGCCATTTGGACTGTCTAAATTTTAAAATTCTATGGTATTTTATAACAACCAAACCCAATTCCTCATATTTTTGTAATGCTTTATAATGTAAAATATATTTAGTTTTGTCATTTAAATTAGGTATTAATTTGCCATTCATTTTCTCAGGTGCTAATGGATAATCATTATGTAAATCATGTAAGCTTTTATCATATTTTAAATCAACTTCTAAAATATATCCAAACTCATAATTTTGATTGTTTTTGTATATTTTGTAGTCTATCTCATTCGTCCAACGAAATCCATCCACGGGTAGTGTCTCACACATAGCTGTGGAGTATAGCGAGTTACAATCTAAATATATTAAATACACACTTTCTTGATAGGGATCATAATGTTCGCCCATATATTTATTATTGGCTTTAGCGTAACGTGTGGAAATCATACTGACTCCTCCTCTGATTGCACTTTCTATGAACAAATGCATGTCAATATCTTGAAATAATTGTAATTTTATACCGGTCATTCTAAGACAGGCCTCCCATGTTAATCCAGGGAGTGAATACATATGTACGGGGTCAAGTTTGTAATCCTTTAAACACAGGTCTCTAAATGTCTCAAATACATCAGCTAGTAGCAATACATCTGTTTTAAGATATAAATCATGATATTCTTGTAAATTGTTTATATTAAAATGGGTCCAGACATGTTTTGCATGTTCATATTCGATGGGAGAGATATGTTCTTTAGTTAAAGTACTGTAAAAATTTTCAATTGGAGGTAGAGACTCTGCAAACTTATCTGGTCCTGTCATGTATTCATAGGGAAATACGCCTTTACGTTGTAGTAGTGGATTGTCTATGAATCTAAATGTATTTAAATTGGAAGCTAATTTGTATAATGGAAGGGACAGAAAATTATAGGAATCCAAAAATACTAAATCATCAACTGAGAATGAAAGGTACTTTTCCATATCCTTGGCTATGCAATTTAATTTACGATTATATTTTCCCAAGTGTTGCATTATTAAATGTCCATCATAATTTTTCAAGTTATGGAAGAATACTGGTATTTTCTTTGTTACTTTATAGTTTAAATTACAATCATTATGGGCAGCTCCACGGTATTGGCCATTTAAATGACAATGTTCTCGTACCCTATCAAAATATAGAGGCTTTTCACAAATATGACAATGTGTTGAGTTTTGGAAAGATGCCTCTTGCTCAGGAGTCATTACAAGAGGAATATATATCGCCATTTGACTTTTAATGAAGTCATAAGTCTCAAATAATCTTTCGAAAAACACATCCATAACATTTTCGCCACTATATAACTCTTCAGAAATAATCTTAGAATCTTTTACTACGACAAATGCAAATCCAGATGGAGTATGGTTGTTAGAGTTTATAAAACATTCAAAATCTGCATAAATTACAAATGGGGCTTTAAGTTGATATTTATAATTTTTAAATTGTAATGTATTTTGTTTAGACATTTCCACTCTTTGTGCATCAAAGTTCTTACAATATGTTATATGACGTTCTAATTTATCTTTGGTGTAAAAATGTTGTAAACAAAACTTGCAAAAATGCTTCTTGTGGTCTTGTTTTGTAGACCGTAGCATTAACCTATCAAAATCACGAATTAAACAGTAATGTGATTTACGACCTTGTTGTAATAATAATAGATCTATATGAGTGTTACTATTCAGTTTGGTTCTTCTTAATGGATATATAAATTTTCGGTCTTCAACTCCAAATACATTAACACTTATATTATTTTGTCTTTCAAATTTATCTATATCAGATATTTTAACAGGATACTTTATGTTTGTCATATTTAACTGATTTTCATAGGGTGCATAGCTAGAGACTCTATTAGCATGTTTAGCATTCCTTGGATGTAAAGCTGCTAAAATTGACCAAAGGAAGCATTTATTATCTGAATTTTTTATATTTAAAACAGCATGTTTTGATTGAATACTTTTTGGTGTGGGGATATATGACTTTGCAGTTAGAGGCTTATACTTGTAAACGTGCAACTGCCAATATTTAGTATGGTCATAAATCCATCCACTGCCTTCGGCTTGATATTTGTGCATGGAAGCGTCAATCTTTAAAAGAGCATTTTCAATTTGAGGCTTTAAATCTCTCTTCTCAATGGTTAGGATAGTAAGGCTTCTGAAATCTGCAATACATTCTTTCTCATTAACTAATTTTCCATTTTGATCTATTGTATATTTTATAAATTTGATTCTCCTTACTAAAGTCCATTTTATCGGTAGAGGACAAGACTGAAGAGTACTTTTAAGTTCAGTTTTAATCGATTCACCAACAAATTTAATCATTGTATATGGACATTTGTTACAAGAATTTACGTGTCTTTTAAAATGGCCAACAACATTTCTTTTACAGAAATTACAAGTCTTGTGACTTTGTAATATATGAGATTTTAGAGCCACATTATTATCACACATTAAATCACACAGTTTACATACCTTCATTTGATGTTTTAAATTGTAGTGGCGAATAAGGTTGCTTTTTTTGGAGAGCGATGCGAAACAATGTTGACATGTAGTCTTCATTTTTATATATGTAACTAAAAAACTAAGTTGGCATCTTCTATATAGTAGAAATTACATTTTGACAATTCAATTAATGAGAAATAATAATTTTAATCAGAATTTTATATTTTAATATTCAAAACAATTTCATACAATAGGATTTGGCAATTGAAATTTTCTAAATCCAAACAAAATCCTAAATCTTAAATAAAAACTCTTTTTAGCAGAATGCTGAGTCTACATATATACAGAGTGAGTGTTACCTATGTTAAAAGGGACTTGACAAAATTATATAGTGAGTATAATTCGGCTAAGTTTTTAAATAATAACTTGTGCACACTTTTGACTCAAAGTCCCCTGGTGCGTGAATTTGGCTAAGTTTTTAAATGATAACTTGTGCACACTTTTGACTCAAAGTCCCCCCGTGAGTGAATTTGGCTAAGTTTTTAAATAATAACTTGTGCACACTTTTGACTCAAAGTCCCCTGGTGCGTGAATTTGGCTAAGTTTTTAAATAATAACTTGTGCACACTTTTGACTCTCAAAGTCCCCCCGTGAGTGAATTTGGCTAAGTTTTTAAATAATAACTTGTGCACACTTTTGACTCAAAGTCCCCTGGTGCGTGAATTTGGCTAAGTTTTAAAATGATAACTTGTGCACACTTTTGACTCAAAGTCCCCCCGTGAGTGAATTTGGCTAAGTTTTTAAATAATAACTTGTGCACACTTTTGACTCAAAGTCCCCTGGTGCGTGAATTTGGCTAAGTTTTTAAATGATAACTTGTGCACACTTTTGACTCAAAGTCCCCCCGTGAGTGAATTTGGCTAAGTTTTTAAATAATAACTTGTGCACACTTTTGACTCAAAGTCCCCTGGTGCGTGAATTTGGCTAAGTTTTTAAATAATAACTTGTGCACACTTTTGACTCAAAGTCCCCCCGTGAGTGAATTTGGCTAAGTTTTTAAATAATAACTTGTGCACACTTTTGACTCAAAGTCCCCTGGTGCGTGAATTTGGCTAAGTTTTTAAATAATAACTTGTGCACACTTTTGACTCTCAAAGTCCCCCCGTGAGTGAATTTGGCTAAGTTTTTAAATAATAACTTGTGCACACTTTTGACTCAAAGTCCCCTGGTGCGTGAATTTGGCTAAGTTTTTAAATGATAACTTGTGCACACTTTTGACTCAAAGTCCCCCCGTGAGTGAATTTGGCTAAGTTTTTAAATAATAACTTGTGCACACTTTTGACTCAAAGTCCCCCGGTGCATGGAATTTGGCTAAGTTTTTAAATAATAACTTGTGCACACTTTTGACTCAAAGTCCCCTGGTGCGTGAATTTGGCTAAGTTTTTAAATAATAACTTGTACACACTTTTAACTCAAAGTCCCCCGGTGCATGAAGTTTGGCTAAGTTTTTAAATAATAACTTGTATATATTTTTGACTCACTTAAAAATAGTAATAACAAAATAAGTTACTTTTTGGATAGAGAAGCAGCACACAGTTGACATGTAACTAAAAAACAAAGTTAGCATCTTCTATATGGTGGAAATTACATTTTAGACAATTTCAATTAATGGGAAATAATAATTTAAATCAGAATTTTAAATGTTAATATTCAAAACAATTTCATACAATAAAATTTGGCAATCGTAATTTTTTAAATCAAAACTAAATCCAAAATCTTAAATAAAAATACTTTTTAGCAATTCAGATTGCTGAGTCTACATATATACAGAGTGAGTGTTAGTTATAGAGAAGACTATGTTACCTATGTTAAAAGGAACTCGACAAAATTATATAGTGAGTATAATTCGGCTAAGTTTTTAAATAATAACTTGTACACACTTTTGACTCAAAGTCCCCCAGTGCATGAAGTTTGGCTAAGTTTTTAAATAATAACTTGTGCAAACTTTTGACTGAAAGTCCCCCTCATGAGTGAATTTGGCTAAGTTTTTAAATAATAACTTGTGCAAACTTTTGACTCAAAGTCCCCCTCATGAGTGAATTTGGCTAAGTTTTTTAAAATAGACTTATATACATTTTAAGTTCCTTAGTGACTGTTCAAAATACTCTAAGTGTTTAAAAATAGATTTATATACATTTTAAGTTCCTTGGTGACTGTTCAAAATACTCTAAGTGTTTAAAAATAGACTTATATACATTTTTTACATGTTCCTTAGTGACTCAATTCGGCTAAGTTTTTAAAAATGGACTCGGGAAATTAGCTACACTCCTAAGTTAAAAGAAATACAGAGTATGACTACAAGCACCAATTACGTCACCAATTGATCCCATGACCCGACACGCGACAACATATTACAATAGTCTAGCTTAGATGTCAAAGACTTACCAAAACAAGAAGATCCAGGTGGAAGAGTTAGTGATGATTCCGTAGAATGCCCCCCTTATATACCACAAAATTGTCTAAATTAATTTAGAACTTAACAATGGAAATTGAACAAACTGAAATTGAACAATTGAATAATTGAGGTCAATCAATCAAACATATTTGGTAATTGTCTAAACCTGCCCCAGACAGTCTGGCGCCAGACAGGCAGAGAATGTTGACAATTGATTTTGATTGGGGTCATTAGGTTACACTCACAGTCATTCATTTGAGTCAGGCATAGTTTACGCATAGCCATAAGCGTGCCCGAGTTCACGCGCAAACCTCACATGATTTTGAGAATATACTTGTGAATGAATGTGGATTTAAAATTTTAATGGAGTTTGAACATTTGTATGGGTTTGTATTGGACGAGATCCGGGTCTTTAAAAAAGTGGCCAAAAAAATTAGCCATATTCCAGACGTGTTTTTCAGTATTAAAATAGTAGAAAATTTATATAGGGGTGTATAGGTCGAGAGCTGGGTCTTTAAAAAAGTGGCCAAAAAAATGAGCCACTCATTTTTCTCATTTTTCCCCTATAAAAAGTGCCCTAAAAGTGCCTCTAAAACGCCGAAAGTGGGGTATCTTTGTCCTATTATATCTACTTATCAAGTAAAAAAATTATTTAAGGGTTGCTTATTATTTATGACTATGCTAAGGATCAGCAGCAATGTAATAGTATAACGTAGCCTATTTTTCGTAATTGATTATGGCACGTCTTCCTTATTATTATTAATAGAGGTCGTCCAGTGGTCGAAAGCTCGGCCAAAAATGTCGAATGTTGAGAATCGAATACAAAATTTTCACCTCACGCTGAAAATAAAACATGTGATTGAAATTTGTTTTGATTTTCTGTTTATATTTCGTTTTTATTTCATCACCATCATGGCAACCCATAGGGCCCTTGTTAATTTTTTGAAGGTTTTTAATTCATTTTTTGTGCTTATTTTTGAGCCTACTTTAATTTATAAAGGGATTCTGCACATCTATAGGAAAATATATTTCTAACCGTATGGATTTTAGATTGTTAAAAGTTGTGTAATTGTACAATCATTGAGTACCGTATATTTATGGATAAACCTTTACCACTCAGAATATGTCACTATCACCAACCCATCTGTCATCTTTCCGTCTTCCAATACAAACTTCCAAAAGCAAAGCACTATCAACTGTAACAACCCTTGTCAACAGTGACTATAAAGTATCAACAACCAACCGGAAATATCAACCAACTAAAAGTAAACGTCTGCCAGTTGTAAACCGTACGAAAAAGTCCCACTAGAAATTCGAACAGCTAATTGTATCTTTAGTAAACTCAATCAATATAAATTCTTCCATATAAATATATAATCATCACCTTTGAATGCTGGTAGTTAGTGCGATCGGATGGAAGACTTATTTCAACGTGACCTCTAGCAAATTCATAAGAATGTATAATTAATAGAAATTTTACTTTATATGTATTTACTCTGTATTTACTTTATATGTATGCATTTTCAGCCTTGCTGAAGAATGCTGGAGCAACTTAAGTCAAAACACAGGTCCACATCAAGTTGTAAGAAAACTACATGATATGCGCCAGATAAATAGAATGAGAAAATGACAGGGAATTATTTCTGAAGCCTCTGTTGAAGCAGCAATTAATGCTTTGTTGAAGGAATGCTTTGCGAGTTAGATTTGTTTCGGCATAGACTAACCAACACGCATGTTTTATCTATGGTTTTATTTAAAAAAATCGTGGGCTATAATTTAATAAATAAATTTGCTAAAAGTATTTGATAAGTCCTTTTCAAAAAAGACACAGAAACAAGTAAAGTAAAAAAATCTTCTTGATTGATTAATTGGATTAATTGCATTATAAAGTGGGTGTTGCAATTGGCAATGATTTGTATGAAAGTAAGGGGACGGAAAGATTATTGGGCCTATTGTCGCTAAAATGCTAAATTCCAAGGAAATAGTTTAAATTTATAGTACACTGTACTAACTTTGCTTTTAAATCCACAAATCGAATATCTCTCGAGAAGGACCAAATACGTTTCCTCCTTCAGCCTTCAGTCAATATTTGAACAATTTCCTTGAGACGAAGCATATGCGTCACCACAGTTCCTTTATGAATGTCTATTTCAAAACTTCGCAATGAGTTTCGTACTGCAAACAATATTCCCCCTCACGCCTTAGGCAACCTGGTTAAGTCTCATGTAAGTTTGAAACAGCCTCTGTAGCCTGAGGGCCGGTGGCTGATTACGTTTTTCAAACTCCCCGCATGACTCGAGTGCACGTGACTTATGTTCGAGTTGTAGAAAGCATAAAAATGCTCCAGTTTCCAAATTCGTTGTTTAATTACATGGATCTGGGCCCATATTATAAGGTGTTACTGGGAGAATGTAACAGGCCAGGCATTACAGGATTTCGCTGTCTTCCTTCCCCTACGAGTCTAAAATAAAGTATATAAATTTTTTCCTTAAATTTAAATGATTAATTATTATTCTCATTATAAGATCAAATACAAGTGGCATTCCTCTGCACATTACTGAACATATTACCTAAATCAAACTATTTTATCAGACACCTACAGTTCCTTGCGGGGACAAGACCACAGCCGGACAAACTTTTGGCTGGGGGTAATCCGAATTCGGCGTTCCTAAAACTCATGTTAAAAGTTGTCCATAGACCTTAAAACTTGTGTCTTCCTTTTAGAACAGGCTGTTAAAATGAAGTAGATTTTCCTGACAAGGTTAGCCCAAGGGGCCATCACCAACCACTAATGGCGGATTCTTTGACAACTGACAGAGTAGGTATAGCCAAAGATTTCATTAGTAGCCTATATTATTTCAAATGTTTAGTCTGTAGAATAGTTGATGTTATGTTAGAATAGTAGTTTAGTCTGTGTTTATGTTTAATCTACGGTATTGTCTCACAAACTAGCAGATATTATATCAGCAAACATTACAATAAAATTTCAGTTTTGATGGTCTAATGATCCATCATATAATGTAGATAGACAATAAACACAGTATAACTCTAGTCTAAACAAATAATATCTTCTAACTAAAAAGTTCTTTATTTATTCCCAATATTTTATTCCGAATTCCTAGTAAATCTAATGTTTGCGTTGTATTTACCTTCAAGATTGCTGTAAATGAACACTAGCTGGTATTTTCTTTTAACAGACTCATCATTACGCTTTATTATTATATCTATGTATTGGTTAAAAACTATTTTTAATTGATAAATACATAATAATATAACAAATAGTAAGCCATAAACCATCTCAACAAACATGGTAATAAAAAAAATCATCGACTAAGTGATTTAGTTTTCTGTAGATATACAGCGCAGCTTTATACAAGAAAACAATTGAATGTCTGTGAAACTGCCAATAAACCAACATTAAGCTATGACGTCACCGTCAGATCAGTAGATCAAGAAGGCCGTGGCATCAAAACTTCCTAACCTCAATTTCATGTATCAAACGTCCTAACCTCAAACACATGTTTCACGTGTCAAAACTTCCTAACCTCAAAAACATTTTATGTTTAAATCATACGTTTTGAGCAGTTTTAAAGTGTTTGTTTTCCTAATGTACCATTTATATGTAACTGAGGTGTCTAAATAAAGTATATTAACCACAAGTAACACTTGATTCTATACCATAATTGGATCACGCAATGTACTCCCACGTGCGAAGATAGTATAAAAACCTGAGCTAGTAAAAACAAAAATCTTCAAAAACGGTTAATAAGATTTTGATAATTTTTATGTAGTATAATTATAAGTACTTAAGCAACCTGAGAAATAAATTGCATTCCCATACCATGCTTATGATGGTTTCTATAAGTGGTAGAAGTTGTGCCTGTTCATTTCAAGGCAACTGATTTGCCGATTTAGTTAAAAATGTATATCTCAAAAATCGTTTAAACAATTTTAATCATTTTTATGTAGTATGATCATCATGTTTTAAGCTACCTGAGAAATAAATTGCATTCCCATACCATTGTTATGATGGTTTCTATAAGAGGTAGAAGTTGGGCCTGTTCATTTCTAGGCTACTGACTTGCCGATTTAGTTAAAAATGTATATCTCAAAAATCGTTTAAACAATTTTAATCATTTTTATGTAGTATGATCATAATGTCTTAAGCTACCTGTAAAATAAATTGCATTCCCATACCATTCTTATGACGGTTTCTATAAGAGGTAGAAGTTGGGCCTGTTCATTCCTAGGTTACTGATTGGCCGATATAGTTAAAAATTTATATCTCGAAAACCTTTTACAAGATTTTAATAATTTTTATGTAGTAGGATCATAATGTCTTACTCTAACTGAGAAATAAATTGCATTTCCATACCATGGTTATGATGGAATCTATAAGAGGTAGAAGTTGGGCCTGTTCATTTCTAGGCTACTGACTTGCCGATTCAGTTAAAATTGTATATCTCAAAAATCGTTTAAACGATTTTAATCATTTTTATGTAGTATGATCATAATGTCTTAAGCTACCTGTAAAATAAATTGCATTCCCATACCATTCTTATGACGGTTTCTATAAGAGGTAGAAGTTGGGCCAGTTCATTCCTAGGTTACTAATTGGCCGATATAGTTAAAAATTTATATCTCCAAAACCTTTTACAAGATTTTAATAATTTTTATGTAGTAGGATCATAATGTCTTACTCTAACTGAGAAATAAATTGCATTTCCATACCATGGTTATGATGGAATCTATATGTGGTAGAAGTTGTGCCTGTTCATTTCAAGGCAACTGATCTGCCGATTTAGTTAAGAGAGTATATCTCAAAAATCGTTTAAACAATTTTAATGATTTTTATGTAGTATGATCATCATGTTTTAAGCTACCTGAGAAATAAATTGCATTCCCATACCATTGTTATGATGGTTTCTATAAGAGGTAGAAGTTGGGCCTGTTCATTTCTAGGCTACTGACTTGCCGATTCAGTTAAAATTGTATATCTCAAAAATCATTTAAACGATTTTAATCATTTTTATGTAGTATGATCATAATGTCTTAAGCTACCTGTAAAATAAATTGCATTCCCATACCATTCTTATGACGGTTTCTATAAGAGGTAGAAGTTGGGCCTGTTCATTCCTAGGTTACTGATTGGCCGATATAGTTAAAAATTTATATCTCGAAAACCTTTTACAAGATTTTAATAATTTTTATGTAGTAGGATCATAATGTCTTGCTCTAACTGAGAAATAAATTGCATTTCCATACCATGGTTATGATGGAATCTATAAGAGGTAGAAGTTGGGCCTGTTCATTTCTAGGCTACTGACTTTCCGATTCAGTTAAAATTGTATATCTCAAAAATCGTTTAAACGATTTTAATCATTTTTATGTAGTATGATCATAATGTCTTAAGCTACCTGTAAAATAAATTGCATTCCCATACCATTCTTATGACGGTTTCTATAAGAGGTAGAACATGGGCCTGTTCATTCCTAGGTTACTAACTGGCCGATATAGTTAAAAATTTATATCTCGAAAACCTTTTACAAGATGTTAATAATTTTTATGTAGTATGATCATAATGTCTTACTCTAACTGAGAAATAAATTGCATTTCCATACCATGGTTATGATGGAATCTATATGTGGTAGAAGTTGTGCCTGTTCATTTCAAGGCAACTGATCTGCCGATTTAGTTAAGAAAGTATATCTCAAAAATCGTTTAAACGATTTTAATGATTTTTATGTAGTATGATCATAATGTTTTAAGCTACCTGTAAAATAAATTGCATTCCCATACCATTCTTATGACGGTTTCTATAAGAGGTAGAATTTGGGACTGTTCATTCCTAGGTTACTGATTGGCCGATATAGTTAAAAATTTATATCTCGAAAACCTTTTACAAGATTTTAATAATTTTTATGTAGTAGGATCATAATGTCTTACTCTAACTGAGAAATAAATTGCATTTCCATACCATGGTTATGATGGAATCTATATGTGGTAGAAGTTGTGCCTGTTCATTTCAAGGCAACTGATCTGCCGATTTAGTTAAGAAAGTATATCTCAAAAATCGTTTAAACAATTTTAATGATTTTTATGTAGTATGATCATCATGTTTTAAGCTACCTGAGAAATAAATTGCATTCCCATACCATTGTTATGATGGTTTCTATAAGAGGTAGAAGTTGGGCCTGTTCATTTCTAGGCTACTGACTTGCCGATTCAGTTAAAATTGTATATCTCAATAATCGTTTAAACGATTTTAATCATTTTTATGTAGTATGATCATAATGTCTTAAGCTACCTGTAAAATAAATTGCATTCCCATACCATTCTTATGACGGTTTCTATAAGAGGTAGAATTTGGGACTGTTCATTCCTAGGTTACTGATTGGCCGATATAGTTAAAAATTTATATCTCGAAAACCTTTTACAAGATTTTAATAATTTTTATGTAGTAGGATCATAATGTCTTACTCTAACTGATAAAAAAAACTATCGACAATCAGCCATCCCTAATAATAACCAGGGCCGCCGAGAGGGTGAGCAAAAAATGTAGTTTTGTTTGTACAAAAAATCCAAAGAAAAAAAAATAACACTATGCAACTATTATTGGATTGTTTTCAATTGTATTATTAAATTATTGTGTGGTTTTGTAATATTAAAATAGTTTTGTGTTATGTAGTAATATTTATAAATTAGAAAATATATTTTAGTCTCAGTTCTGGGCTGCACTTTACTTCACGTCCTACACTCACATTCAAATTAAAATATCGATCGATATATCGATTATTATTGATCGATATATCGATTATTTCATTCGATATATCAAGTTTGGTTGGTTAGGTTATAAAACCTAACCTAACGAAATAATCGATGTATTGAATAATCAACATATCGATATTTATCATTCGATATTTTCATTTGAATGAATGTACGACGTGAAGTAAAGTGCAGCTAAGTTCTGTTATAGGCTTAAAAACCTATTGTTAATTACAATGTGGCCGAGGATTTCTCTCGGCGGCCCTGTTGAGAAAACATAAACATGTTAGAACTAAACGTAACTTAACTTAACAAACTAATTAGGCAGTGGTATTTCTGCTGGTGGGGGGGGTGGTCGGGGGTAGCCTGGATCTCCTCCTCCTCCTCTTCCATTGTAACCTTCTCCTCCTCCTCCTCCTCTTCCATTGTAATCTTCTTCATAGTACTGGCCCTCTTCATATCCTCCATCATAATGCCCACCTCCACCCCCTCTTCCGCGTCCACCGCGTCCACCTCTCCCCCCTCTACCACGTCCACCTCTGCCCCCACGTCCACCGCCCCCACGTCCACCGCCCCCACGTCCACCGCCCCCACGTCCACCGCCCCCACGTCCACCTCCCCCACGTCCTCCTATGAGTAGGCGTAATAGCCTGATGACCACTCGGGAGTCTTTGTACTGGTCTGCAAAGAAAAAACAAAGTTTATACCATTTGCATTTGTTTCAATAGGCTACCATAATTCACCAAATAAAGGTGTGACGGCTCAAGCGCCGCCAGCCCCCAATTTTGGCCACTGGCATTAACTTCACTTTTTTGTTTTAATCAGGAATATTACAGGATACTCAAATAACTTTATTAGCAACATGTATCAATGTATTAGGAAATACAGGTTTCCTATGGATTAATTCAAAATTGTAACAGTAGCAGTATAGTGTAGTATAAAGTGTAATCCTTAAAAGTGTAATTGGCATTGTAAATTTGTAAATTTGTTTTGTGTAATAAACCATCGTTTTTATGTAATCGTTTTGAACTCGTTATTTAATACAACACTTCCCACTGGGTGCCTTGATGAACAACGAGAGCTCGAGCTACAAAGGGATAAAACTTAGTTAGTTACGGTATGCTTTAAGTGCAATGGCAAATATCCATTAAAGATTTAACTTAAACCATTGACTATTTGATACTAACGTAGACGTCTGACCTACATAGAACAGCTGTAGCCAATTTTTTGTTAAAAAAATTTAACATAGTTGTGTGAGCCAGTCACAGAATGCGCTAGTGACTTAAACTTTCCAGGGTTATTTAGACAAACAATGAGCATGTTTGTACACAAAATAATTACAATTTGATAATGTCTATACAAATTAAAACTAATCTAAAATTTTTAACATTGGCCTTATGGGTTGCTATGATGGTTACCAATTAACAAAACATTGTTAATGTAAATACAGAAAGACTATTGACATTTGGTTATGACAAACCATCTACAGTGAGCTAGCAAATTATTTCTTGGGGTTCCTTCATTCATCCAAGCATTCGACAAAACAAATTGCCGTGGAGACTAATCACTCCATTAGCCTATTTGTGATACAAGATCTAGAGGTCTCGTATCGTAATAAAGTAAAAGTTTATTACTTCAGTGCGTTACGAGATCTATTTAGAACATAACAAATATAATGTTGATCTGTGTGTTTTGTCAAAATTCGGGTTGAACAGAGCGGCAAATCCTCATTTGAAGGGTTTGGCGGGTGCTAGCAACCTGCGGCTGTCATAGCCATACTGCATTCGCATACCTAATTACTGTAAGTTGACTGAATGATTCCAAGCAGGTTGTTTCTTTTAATTTTCCTTACTGTTGGATACTATTAATGTAAAGACTGTTGGATACTACTACTATGTTACCAATGTGACGTATTAGGATAGTATTATTACTGTAAACCTACATTTATTCAAAGGATTTTGCAAACCAGCATGATCGGACCATGGGAACGGGGGTTTATCGGGTAAAAAATGGGTTTTCTCATTTTTTAGATGCTAACGGCAGGACTGATACTTGAAGACGCCATCGGCCACAGGCCTATTGCTTTATTGCTTTGTCTTTGTTCATTAGTGAGTGATTCATTCTCATTCCCTCTCATTGAGAATATCGATATTGTGGTGCTGACATTTTATTTCAAGTTCGCAGATTTGACAAATCAAACTTGTTTCAAGATTGAATCAAGTAGCTGAAGTATTTTTTGCTATTTGGGATACCTAGTTAATATGGGGTATTATATCATAAAATACATATAAACATACCATAGAGTCCTGCAGCCAGGCCTGCATCGCACCACGTTACAGCAGACAGGATTTCCCGGACACCATGGCAAACAGAGCGATGCTCGTTTATGAGCATCGCTTCGGCGGTATTAAGTGCTCTGTTCATTCTGTAATGAAAAAATTATGAAACAATTTCAGGACTTGAGTATATATTCTATATTTTGTAATTGATTAATGAAATGTACAAAATGAAAAAAAAACAATTAATACATTTAAAAAATATGTAAACACTCTACAAATGTTAGATATTGAGAACATGTTGGCCAATTGTCTGCATGGTCCAGCGATTGTAGCACATAGCGGTGAGAAGACATTGGAAAAGCGAGTTGAGCATAATCCTTAACCTCTGTTACAATCACCATGTCAGTTGTCACTTTACAAATTACACTTACAACCCAGGGCTACAGATATACAAGGGCTGGCTCACTTCTCTTATATTAGCGGCTGCCGCCTGATCCTACTTGCCTGATCCTACTTGCCTGATCCTACTTCCCCTCCCCGCCCCTCCTAAAGTAGCACTGGTATATCGGTGCTTGGCGCGACGGTAGCCTAGCACGGCAGTGCATAGCATATGTCGCCCGGCATCTACACACATATTAATAATTTTCGGGTTTCGTTAACCCTCCAACTTGCAATGGGTGAACTTTGTAGTGGCAAGGCATTTTTGGCGATTTTGCAGTCATATTTTTGAAAATTCATGTAAACTAAACCAACAGACCAAATCTATTAAACAAAAGCAATAAAGTTTCACGATTTTGCACAACAAATCTATATAAATAAAATTAGAGTTTTGTCTGTACATTGCTCAGAATTATAAACTTTTAGGTTATTTTTACGTTTTATACATTAAAGAAACCGAAACAAGTCTCATCTAAATTTCTGTCTGTCTGTCTTCCTGACTGTCACGGTCCAAGAGCCATTTTACGCGGCCTTCTCCTGAAAAAACGAGAGTACCTATCAAGTTCCAAATCATTTTAATGTATTCACTGGATTGGCGAGATTGTCTTTAGCCATTAAAATATGGCATCACTACTTTGTCAATAAAATGACGGACGTTTAAAACCCCAATTTTGTGAGATTTTTTGTAAAGTTTTCTCCCAATGTTTATCACATATTCATCTATGAAATAACGAACACCTGTTCGAATCAAGATTATTTCTCCTAACTGTCACTGATATGTTTACATTGAATGTTGTTTTCAAATAACGCAACCAATTCCGATCACGTTTTGAAAGCAAATCCAAACCAAGTAAGATTAAAAACGTTTTTCCTTACATAACGGATTTAATTAGTCGCAAGTGCAATTACGGTAGGATAACCGTAAAGGATTCTTTGTGTATAAAATTGTTCTTGAGTTTTGATAACAGGGAAAAAGACCTTGAATCAGTGTTGTATATGGCTGGGAAACTTACATTTTTTAAATGAGCGTTTTCAGTCGAGACTCGGCACACGACCGACGCGCGTCTACATGTCCATAGTAAAAATAAAAGTAGGCCTACCGTGTATTTATGTTTTATTCGTCATGTGTATAAGTGTACAGTTCGTGTATGTGTTTCAAAAACTCCAAGACGCACCTAATGGGGAAGCTCAAGACCTTATATTAGGACTGATGATGGCGATTTAATTTCGCCGAAATGCATCTCCTGTAATAGGATACATTAGGATCGACCAGCGGACACAGGTAATTAAACCTTTTATTGATTGTCAACCGATCCGGAACGAACAACGTAAAATGAAGTTATGTATATTAGTTGGGCAGCATATCTGAAAATATGCAAACCAACTGCTGTTCTTTATATAAGATGGTTTCAACTGAATACTATAAGATCCCCGTGCGTAGAACGGGTACACAGCTGGTTTCAAATAAAAACCAAATAAATGTATTATCAAGAGATAAAGTAAAAGTACAAATTTTTAGGCAATAATATTGGAGATCAAATTAAGTAAGAATTGTTTAGGTAAAATGATCATTTCAATAAATGTTTATGACTTTTAACCCTAGCGCCGGCAAACGCCGGATATACGGGGCCAATGCATCTTTGGGTTATGTCACAATCTTTGGGTCGAATCTTGTAAAGTCATCAGAAATTACAACTGTTATTACTTTTAAAATAACACCTGTAATACTTGACACTAGTTATTTTTTAACCCCCACATACCGGAACCAACTATATAAAATGGAAGTAAACTTATTCCCCTACATGAATATACATAGTTATAAAGGCAAACATACAAAAATAAATAAATAAACATTATTGCAATTGCGATTAATTAAATCCGTTATGTAAGTAAAACATTTTTTCCTACAGTCACCCGACAAAGTTGGATTCCTTGTACTGTTTATAGTAAAGAAAGCTGCTAATTGCTGCATATTTATTCCTTGCCGTACGGTTTATACTTTGACGCACATGACGATTCCAACGAAACAACAAAAAACAGCGTGGTTCTATTATGCACGTAATACGTGTACGCTTGGAAATAGGTTGGCAACACTTAATGATAATAATACTATGAGCAGCTGATTGACTATTATAACTACAATTTAACCAGTCATTTCGTGTTTATAGTTTCGGTATTTCTGAGCTTTCTGGACTTTTCTATTAACACGTTCGCAACTGCAATAGTACGAAATTTTTCATTCACATGGACCACCGACGCACATATGCGACGGCCGGTTTCCACCCGTAGACTGCCGTGGCTAGTCACATTAAAATAGACTAACGACACATATTTGCGTCGGGGTTCTAATGTTATTAAAATGCTTATATCTTTGTAACGGTCTAAAAAGGCCTTTGCTGCACTCAAGATCATTCCGCCTCATGTGCAGCAAAGTGCCACTTTCACCACTAGTTACACAAATAACTATTTATCTCACTTGGTTGGGATTTGCTTTCAAAACGTGATCGGAAAAGGCTGTTGTATTTGTAAACAACATTTGTAAACATATCAGTGACAGGTAGAAAAAATAATCTTGATCCGAACAGATGTTCTTTATTTCATAGATGATTGTGATAACAATTGGATAAAAACTTAAAAATCGCACAAAACTGCATTTTTGTCCGTAATTTTATTTACAAAGTAATGAGGCCATAGGCCTATTTTAACAACATAAAACCAAGTAGTCGTGTAAGAAGGGAATGTCATCAGCTATCACCATGCCGAATGTAAGCCTATTCCGACATATTTAATATGTTGATTGATCAATCTGATTTTGCTTCAGTTATAGCTGTAGACAAATAATTTGTAAATGCTAGTGAATACATTTGAATAACACACTATCAAACATTGTGCAATAGTGTAGACAAGGATTTTTAAAGATTAATTTACTAATATAAATACTGAAGAATGGATTTGTCTTAATTTAGATATTTTTCATTGTTATGTCTCGATTTTCACTCTCTAATAGCAGTAATATGTATAATAATATAAGATAAACTTACTTTCGTGAGTGTGATGTCTGATGTCGATGTCTCCACTCTCCAAGTTTCCACAACATGAACGTATGGCGTCTCATTTACAGGAACCAGGGGTAGCACTCCCTGTAGTAGTCCCTCTTGCTTGAGTACGAATGTCATACTATATCTAATATCAAATTTGATCGTATATTAAATATTTATTAATTCAAAACAGATTTACGCCAATTTAACTGTTGAAATATATATAGTGAATACCTATGTGGACAATATCTCATTATATTTCAGTATAAAGTATTAGAGTTAAGTTCATGGATATACTTTGACAATGAAAGATTTAGTAGTAAATAACAAGAATTAAATAATAAAAGGATACAATTGAAAAAATAATATATTAGGTTTAGTCCCCGAGCGTAGTAAATAAAATATATTTTTGCTAATTTCCCTTATCGGGATTAAGTAATGTTTCTTTGACATTTTGATAAAGTTTATATTATTGCCGTCAAAATTAATCTTACAAATCAAACCAAAACATTTATAAAAAAACAAGTAAAATAATGCAAGAGGTGATTTATTATTTTAATATTATTCGTGTTATTAGTATGTACATATTTTTATGAAACCGAAAATTTCAAACTTATAAAATAAAACTGTACTTACTTACTTGATAGCCTACTTGAAGTCTTCATCTTTGACCAGCGTTGCTGGATTGATTGCGTCAATCGTTTGTTTGCCTAGACGAGGTCGCTAAAGTTGTCCTCGAGCTCTAGTTTATATTACTAGCTTATAATATTAATACTTTTATGAAACGGCCAGGTTTGAAAAAGTGTAGTTTATTATTATTTAAACAATGATATGATTATTAAAATGTCTTTCCATTACTAACTTACTTGCGTAATTACTCTATGGCCGATATTTAATTTTGTAGGCTACCAATACTGACGGATATTCTATACCGGAACTTAAGATTTTTTTCATTTTAAAGGGTGTGGTTTCCGTAATGCTATGAATTTATGAATTCTGGGATTGGAGTAGGACTGACTGAAAATAGTAATTATGTCGATTGTGCAATTTATACTACGCCAACTACGCTCAACCAAAGGTGCTACGTAAGGGTTGGTGAACCTTGTTAAACAATTGGTGTAAGTATATTTATTAACATTATATCTATTAACAATAAACTAATAACCGACAATGGGATGAAATTGTGCACATTTTAACCAAACTACCAGTTCTGGTAATATTCTTAATGCAGAGTTAGTACACGACTAAACGACTTCTAGCCCTAACTTACATAATATACCGTATGCATGATGTAGGGATACTTTACCATAGTTGTTAAGCTCATTAATGTTGTAAGAAAGGGAAATTCCCTTTCTTACAATGTATTAAACTTTATTTCATAATTGAAATGAAATTGGTCACATATCTGTGATCTGTAGCATACTTAATTTTGTTTTGTACCTAACTGTGTAAGTATTTCCATACTCTTAAGCAGTGAATTCAGCACATTCAAAAGTAATCTATTACCATATTTAACATTATTATTTAAGTAGGCCTAGTTAAATATTATTATTTTTCGCTGCCTTAAAAAATATAATGTGCACTGTAAACACCGTGAGGGTACAGTTTCTAAACACGTTGACTGCGCGCGCCGACTTTAGTCGGCGTCGCCAGCGCTTCAAAGTGGCGCGCGCCGACAAAAGTCGACACCAGACCAACAGAAATATATTGAGTCAGTGTGAGCTAAGCCTCAGACGGAGACGTTATAATCGTTGCCAGGCTGCCAGCTTAGAATGCGAGCTTTACTTTGGTGTAGGTTGGTACTAAAATTTCCCGTAAAATCCTGTCTGGCAATGCTTTTGTCCCGGTTTCGGGGATTTTATCTCTTCAACCCACATTACAAAGACAATGGATATGGATCCGTGCAGTGCTGCTACCTTTGGGTGTTTCAATGAACAACATCCACTCTCGGGGTAACACAGCACAGTCACCACTGCTCTTTTGTGATTCGTCAGACTGAAATATTTGAATACCAATTGCGTTCGCTGATTCGGTTGCGTGTCGGGGCTTCGCCCGCCACTCGGGAGCGCCTGTAAAGTCGGCGCGCGCAGTCAACGTGTTAACTGGGCTATGCTAATATCGATTGAAACTATCGATTAGATTAGTAAACCTTCATGCGATTTGTTAACCATCAACAAGTTTGGTTGGTTAGGTTAGGTTATGATAGTGTTTTTTATAATAGATATATTCAAAAATATCGATTATTAATCAATATTTTCAATTCGATAGTTTCAATCAATATTAGCATAGCCCAGTTAAGAAACTGTACCCCAGAAACTGTATTGCAGTTTAGAAAATAGCAATCTTAAATTGCTAATCTCTGTGATGCAGTTTCCTAAAAAAAAATTTCAATGACCAGCTTAAAATAGGTTTATAACAAAACAATAACACATTTAAGTTCGAAATATATGTCTATTGACTATGTAATATAAAAATATACTAAACTAAAGCTTATTCCACTTACCTCTTTCATACTTTGAATCACTAAAAACCTTACCTAAGGAAAGGTTCCAGTGGCAATCGTGGTGTAGTTGATAGCGTCTCGGACTGCTGTTCAAGAGGTCTCGAGTTCAAATTCACCCGGGGACATTTACTTTTTGTCAAAGATTTTGCTTTTGAATGCTAATACTAAGAACTACACATTTTTTTTTGATTTGAGCCATTTATAATTTTATTTATGAACATAACTATTTTTTAAAATAGCAAACCTTTATTCAAATTTTTTCATAGAGCTTTTTTATAATATAAGCAAGTTTGGTTGGTTTGGTTAGGTTATGACAGTTTCATTTTATAATTCAACATTTATAAATTAGTTTTATCATTAAAAAGTTAATTATAACTAAACAATTATAAAATTCATTAAAAATTTTTTAACTTAGCGGTTCTATAGGTCGACCGGTTAGAAAGCGTCCTCCTCGTAGCATTGTTGCGAGAGAGAGATACTGAGCTGTGGTAGTGAGATAGACTATGGCTCTTCCCCCACTCCGCTGCCGCACACAGCTAATCAAATTAAATTAAACAGCTGATCAAAATTTAAACAGTTACGTTCTTCATAACTTGAGAAAAATAGTTCCTGCAAACAATATTGTATAGCCTAAATCGCATCAATATTTGAGCATCATGAAATGTTATTACATCATTGTGTAACCAGTTCCATTTGGTAACACAAGATTCCAACTCCCACAACACGGTTACGTGGCGGAGAGGGGCAACATACCCTACCTCGCCGTTACCTCCCTTACATGCGCTAAAAGTATCACGCAGGTTGTTTTATAACCGGCCGACCTATAGCAGCGAACGCTAGAAAGTGCCTACTTGTATTTTTAATAAATGTCTTTACTGTACCAATACATCGTTTTAGAGCTTTGGAGCACAAAACATCGGTTAAGTTTATAAGTTCAGTAAATTCTTGCTGAGCAAGCTACTGACCTGTTTACGTTGTCACAAATCTTGCAATTACTAATGTAGCTACACCACTGGAGGGCTGAATAAGTCTGGCGACACTCGGTGTTTGATGACTCATGTCATTTCATCCGCATCACTCAGTAGCTCCGCGTCTTCAAGCCTAGCGTGCTATTGCCAGTCTATAGCTTAGCAAAATTATGCCACAACACAACCAAAGTATTGCTTGATTTAATACAGGGACCGATGCCAATACTGAATTTATTTTATTTTTCCATACGATCCTAAACAATATGCATTTAAGTCTAATAATTTTACCATACTATATATAGCAACAAGGTATGAGGGCCTATTTATAATCATCCTCTCTTATAATAGGTATTGTAAATGTTTCAAATCATTCACCTAATAAATCACTGTAACTTTTTATTAAATTGGCATGAATGTCCAACTAACTGCATTAAATACCAGGCCTACAACATAAATTCAAATCAGTAACAAATAAAGTGTTTCGTTTAAGGGAAATTTGGGTCATCTCCTATCTACTGCTGTGTGTGGAGAACTACGCATATTGGAGAACGCCCGTATTTCCTTGCACCTTGGATGAGTATCTATTTATAATTCTTAATTATAGTCAACTGTTTTACTGGTAACAATTTGCCATAAAGCACCAGGACGTGCGTGCACATTGATGCAATGGTGTTTTATAGATTTGCAAGTATTTTTAACCAGTAACAATCAAGTGCCAATACCAGCTAAATTGATTAAACTGTATAAGTATATAGTAGCAGTTGAGCTGGAAACTATTGCTGTACCGTACAGATTTATAATATACACTGATATGCTCAGTGTTGTAAGCATTTTCAATAAAACTTACAACCAATAAGTCATAATGAGGCAATTCAATTGTTGATTCAATCTTTTAAGATAAAAATTCAAATTGATCAAACTTAAAAACTATAGTACATCGTAACAATGGATGTAAATAGCAAAATAAAGTCAAACAGAATACTAATGAAAAACAGACTGACATGGAAACAATTATCTGTTTCTAAAAAAATAGCTGCTATTGCTAAAATGTCTTTGCAACTACCACCACTGACGGAAAAAGAGCTGCAAACGGGTACCATTATTGCTGCATTAATTGCTGATGTTATTGCTCATTTTGGTTTAAATGCAAACAAAGACAAAGCCAAAGTTAAAACCTTCATTTTTAAAAAGTGTCACAGTATTATATGTGAAAGTCATAAATTGAGACTTGAATATGGAAAACAGGTAAGACCAACAGTAATCCAATTTGCACCTAAAGTTGGAAAGCAGGGATTAACTCTATCAAATCACTCAACTTTGAGCAGCAGTTTTGCAGATCAAAGTGTTAATTTTGACAACAATGACTTCAAAAGTCCAAGGAGCATTGTTGAACCTAGAGTCACAGACATTGATCATTTAGAGATAACAGGGTTTGATAATGCAAAACTTTGTGAATTTGATGATTCTCAATCTGAAAATAATGGGGTTGTTAATTCAAAAGTAATTGAATATGATGACTCTCAATTTGTAATTAATGGGGATGCTAAGCTGTGTCAACTAGATCAATCTCAATGTGAAATAAATAATGCCTATAAAGTTACATGTGCACAGCGAGACAACTGTGAATATACAACGTCCAAGCGCACTAGCTCAGTTTGTGTAAAGTTAGATATTTTTTCAAACAACTCAAAAACTGACAAACAGCAAAGGAGTTTCTTGTGTACACACTACATGACCACGTTTTTTATTCCTCTATCAGTGTGGTCACAATTAGTAGATGATAAAGGTAAATTAATAACAAAAATTTATCCCAAAGTAATATCTGATTGTTTGTTTTCTGTAAGTAAGGGCTGCATTTTTCAAATGAACAATGTTAACTATTGTAAACACCCCTCAAAGAAGCTGATGTCTATATATTGTTATTGTGGCCATAATTATGTTACCACATTTAGGTTAGATTGTTGCAATAATGAAGAATCAAATTCCATTAAAGTAGATGTTTACACTAATGTGAGTGAATGTATACACCCTAGAAAAAAAACAAGAGAATTAAGTGGAGTTGCTAGAGATGTAATGAAAGAAAAACTCATGCAAACAAGTGCATCTATTATTAGATTGGAGAGTGTCAAGAAGTGTGATGTTGAGGGAGTGCAATTAAACAATATACAAGATGCAAAATCTTATAGTGTTTTAAGGCTTGCTAAATCAGAGGAATTAGCTAAGGATGATTTACATAAAGATTGCCTAACTGATTTGTTTTTAATGAGAGACCAACAAAGTGACCCTGAAAGTAGGTATTTGCAACATGTAACACATCCCTTTGAAGCTATTATTTATAGTAAAGATGTTTTAAATGTTGCCTACTTAGCAAAACAAAAAACTAAGCAATTAAAACATGATTTTGTGCTTCATCTGGATGCAACTGGCAAGGTTGTACGTCCAGTTGATCAATGTAATGGTAAAAGAGTGTTATATTATAGTATCGTATTCCAAACGAATGGTTACATTTTACCATTGTCTGAATATATTACTTGCAAACATAATGCAATTTCTATTGGAGGTTGGCTATTAAAACTAAAAGATTTTCTTATTCAAGAAAATAAGTGGCCTCTTGCTCAAAGAGTCGTTGTTGACTTTAGCTGGGCCCTAATCGAAGCTGTCATTGTGCAATGGAACAAAATGGACCTAACTTCATACTTAATCCACTGCCACAACTATGTACATAACAAAGCCAGTGTACAACCGGTCACAGTTACTGTACATGTCTGCTGTTGCCATTTCGTGAAAATATGTGTAAATAATATATATGCAGCAACATTAAATTTGCAGTCAAGGGAACGAAAATCAATTAAACAGTTAGCTTTACAAATACTTTGTTTTATCATAAACTGTACTTCATATGAAAAGATTAAAACAATATTAAGTCACACCTTCACTATACTAATGACCTTCAACAACAACTCAGAGGTTCAATATGCTTTAGGTATTTTAAACTTAGAATGCACTGTTGAGGAAAACACATTTGAAACAGATTTTGATAGTGAAAATGTATGTACAGATGAAATGTTTCATGATACAAGTTGTACAACTTTATATAAAAAAAGTCCATTCTTTAACGAAATTTGTCAAACAAGGGCTGAATTGTTTTCTATGCATGGGTTAGTTGTAAGTTCTCTAAATAATGATGAAAACAAAGAAGATATAGACCTTTGTCCTATATCTGAAGAAAGTAGCCATGACATCTCAAATATAGACTGTAGGCCTAATAAGAATCCGTTTTACTGCCCGAAATTAGCAATTCTCATTGCTAAGAGATTTGTAGCTTTTTTACCACTGTGGTCTGCCATTATGTTAAAAAGCAAAGTTAATGTTACAGCATTAAAGAGATTAAGCAATGCCCCGGTTGAAAGTTGGTTTGGTATGGTTAAAAATGTAATTTTAAAGGGACAAACTAATCTCAGAGCTAACAGGTTTATTAGGATGGTAAGAAGGGTTATTGAGGCCCGTTGCAAAGAAATCACACTAAACATACCTAAGGAAGGTTGCTGTGTTCGTAAACCGAGGAATAATGTGGTTAAAAGACATTTGAAATTGAGTACTAAATCTAAGAAAAATTCTAAAGCACAGACAGTACCTGATAACAATAAAACTGGAATGCTTTTGCTGTCAGATGAAGACATGGATGTTGTCGAGGAGTCTTGGGAAAAACCCTCTAAGATAACTCGCCCAAGCTATTTCCAATCTAAGTACTTGCAAAATCATGTTCAAAAACCTTACGTTATGACACATGAACACCAATTAACGATAACAAATCTGATTTTAGATAATGGCTTGATTTCTGACCCTAACTATTATACTCAATTACCACAGAGGAAAAATTACATTGTTTGTTCCATCGAAGGTCGGAACAACTCAAAGTGTTGCTTGTACATTAATGATATTGAACTGTTACGGGGCAAATCTTGGCTTGACAACTCTGTCATAGAGGCTGTAGGGCTTATACTCATGGGAAAAGACAACCATAACAGTTCAATAGTTCATGACAATGTTGCAACATTAAGTCTTGTCCAAGGAGAAGATATCAAACCTAACCACTGGTTGCTTACAAAATCAATTGCAGATATTTCTGTTGCAGAACAGCTATTTTTCCCATTGAACATTGATAACGTGCACTGGGTTTTAGGCTATGCAAACGTGAAGGACCATACATTTTACCTTATTGATCCTTCATCAGATTTTGTCAATCCTAACAGAAAAAAGTATATATTTAACAACTTTCTAAAATTTTACTCAAACATAACCAACACTGACTTTGATGACATAGTCAAATCATGGCAACATGGCCATTTAAGACATCCTGTTCAAACTGACAGTTACAATTGTGGTGTATTCATTTTGTATTTCATAGAACAATTAAAAACAAATGGTTCAATAGACTTGATGTTTGATGCAGATCAACATAGAATATTGTTATTCAAAAAGCTCCTTAGCTATTCAGGCTATATGGTTAATACATGTTACATTTGCAATGGACAATTTCCCGACTCACCAAGAAACCAAAATGACTTTTGCGTTGAATGTACTGCTTGTAAAAGGTGGTTTCACACTAGTAAGAAAGGTGGTGGAAATTGCTTACCACCTGATGTGCCAAGTTCTACTCAAGTGTTAGAACACATAGATTTCTTTTGTATTTTATGCAGGTACTACCAAACTAAATATTTACAACAACAAAAATAAGAGTAATAGGTTGACTTCATTCACTGTCTCTAATAGTCTTTAAAAAGTATAGGCTGTAAAATTTATATTTAAATAAAACAGTGATTATCATTATTACATTACAAACCACATGAGAACACTGTTAAATTCTTACTAATATTTACTAAAATCATCCTCAAGGTTTTCACATCTAACATTGGCCTACAGTCTAAATGAAACAGTGGTAAGGGTATAAACTATGGCGAGGTAAGGAGCAGCTATAAGGGGAGGAGGAGGCTGCAATAAAAAAAAATTAAAATTGACAATGTAACATATAATTAAAAGCCTAAACAAAATGATACACCATTCTTAAAAATATATTACCTTACTTAAGATAAAATGACCCAGTGGTAAAAATTATGGCGAGGTAAGGAGCAGCTATAAGGGGAGGAGGAGGCTGCAATAAAAAAAATTAATATTGTCAATGTAACATATAAGTAAAAGCCTAAACAAATTGATACACCATTCTTAAAAATATATTACCTTACTTAAGATAAAATGACCCAGTGGTAAAAATTGTGGCGAGGTAAGGAGCAGCTATAAGGGGAGGAGGAGGCTGCAATAAAAAAAATAATATTGTCAATGTAACATATAAGTAAAAGCCTAAACAAATTGATACACCATTCTTAAAAATATATTACCTTACTTAAGATAAAATGACCCAGTGGTAAAAATTGTGGCGAGGTAAGGAGCAGCTATAAGGGGAGGAGGAGGCTGCAATAAACCATTCTTAAAAATATATTACTTAAGATAAAATGACCCAGTGGTAAAAATTATGGCGAGGTAAGTAGCAGCTATAAGGGGAGGAGGAGGCTGCAATAAAACAAATAAATAGTCAATGTAACATTTAATGTAAAGCCTAAAGAAAAAGAAAGATAAAATGACCCAGTGGTAAAATTATGGCGAGGTAAGGAGCAACTATAAGGGGAGGAGGAGGCTGCAAAAAAAAATTAATATTGTCAATGTAACATATAATTAATAGCCTAAACAAAATGATAAACAATTCTTAAAAATATATTACCTTACTTAAGATAAAATGACCCAGTGGTAAAAATGATGGCGAGGTAAGGAGTAGCTATAAGGGGAGGAGGAGGCTGCAATAAAAAAATAAATAGTCAATGTAACATTTAATGTAAAGTCTAAAGAAAAAGAAAAAAAATTACCCAGTGATAAAATTATGGTGCCAAATTTGAAATATATTTTTTTTATCTGAAAAATCGGTAGCACAGTAAGGTGCAGGCCTAACTTCTACCACATACAGAAACCAGCATTGAATGGGTTCTACCTGTTATAGAACCCATCATAATCATGGTATGGGAATGCAATTTATTTCACAGGTAGCTTATGACATTATGATCATATCACATAAGATTAATTAAAATCGTGTAAACGGTTTTTGAGATATAAATTTTTATCTTAATCGGTCAATCAGTAACCTAACAATGAACAGGCCCAACTTCTACCTCTTATACAAACCACCATAACCATGTTATGGGAATGCAATTTATTTCACAGGTAGCTTAAAACATTATGATCATACCACATAAGACTCATTAAAATAGTGTAAACTGTTTTTGAGATATAAATGTTCAACTTAATCGGCAAATCAGTAGCCTAGAAATGAACTAGCCCAACTTCTACCTGTTATAGAACCCATCATAACCATGGTATGGAAATGAAATTTATTTCACAAGTACTTTATGACATTATGATCATACCACATAAGATTAATTAAAATCGTGTAAACGGTTTTTGAGATATAAATTTTTAACTGATTCGTCAAATCAGTAGCCTAGAAATGAACAGGCCTAACTTCTACCTGTTGTAGAACCCATCATAACCATGGTATGGTAATGCAATTTATTTCACAGGTAGCTTATGACAATATGATCATAATACATAACATTCATTAAAATCGTGTAAACGGTTTTTGAGATATAAATTTTTAACTGATTCGTCAAGTCAGTAGCCTAGAAATGAACAGGCCTAACTTCTACCTGTTGTAGAACTCATCATAACCATGGTATGGAAATGCAATTTATTTCACAGGTAGTTTATGACATTATGATCATACCACATAAGATTCATTAAAATCGTGTAAACGGTTTTTGAGATATAAATTTTTAACTGATTCGTCAAATCAGTAGCCTAGAAATGAACAGGCCTAACTTATACCTGTTGTAGAACCCATCATAACCATGGTATGGTAATGCAATTTATTTCACAGGTAGCTTAAGACATCATGATCATACTACATATAAATCATTAAAATCGTAAACGATTTTTGAGATATAATGTTTATACAAAATGTAAAAATAGTTGTCTTAAGTTATAAGTGACAGGTTCAAATTCTTCATCTAATAGATTCCATCATAACCATGGTATGGGATTGCAAATTATTTCTCAGGTTGCTTAAATACTTATAATCATACTACATAAAAATTACCAAAATCGTATAAACCGTTTTTGCAGAATATTGTTTTTACTAGCTCAGGTTTTTATACTATCTTTGCACGTGGGAGTACATTGCGAGATACAATTATGGTATAGAAACAAGTGTTATTATACTTCATTTAATCACCTCAGTTATAAAAAATTTGTATTTATAGTGAAAAACGCATTTTGAGGTTAGGAAGTTTTTCAGCCACGGCCTTCTTGATCTACTGATCTGACGCTGACGTCATAGCTTAATGGTGGTTTATTGGCAGTTTTACGTGCATAACAATTGAGCCACACAAGGCTCCAAGTCCAAAGAGAAAGAGAAAGAAAACTGTTTCTCAAAAACAAAAACTATAAGAACAGCTGATAAATGATAAATAAAGAATTAGGATTGAAGAAAGAAGATTGAAGTGTTGTTCTGTTTGTTTGTTTTGTTATTGAATTGAATCGAATCAATTTAGGCTATATTCTGTAAGAATAATTTATTATGTTCGTTGCTGTCATTTCATTTATCTTCAACATAAACTGAACTGAATTCTTAGTGACATTTAAATTATAGCCTAGTAAATGTTCCTTATAACCTAGGCCTACACAACGATGTTATTCTTATGGTGTAACGTGTAACTTAATTAAAGCGTATTGGAAGAACCTATGGCTACCTAGATAAGTCTTCTAGCCTATCCCAATAGGCTACATTGTTCAATTGAAAGTTAACCATTCTTTGCTGTACATCCAAAGTGATGAGTGTAAATTTGTAAATTAGCATACACTTCGTCCAGTTTATAATCATTTAGCCTATATGGAATAGCCTAGCCTTTGTTCAAGACCTCCTTTAACACCCCAAACTTCTGTCAAGACTCATTAACTTAGGTCTGCATAAGTTAGCCTCTTGCCCTATAAGATGATAAATCAAGATAAAGGTCAAGGACGATTTTTCGTTCAGACCAAAAGTGACAACAATGCAGATTTTGTCAGTCGTCAAAAAAATGTTTTTGAAAAGCTTGACGCTGTCATGAAAAGTAATGAATCTAGTATCGCTAAGCTCAATGACAATAAAAGGAGCCATGGGAATGAAGAAAAGGCCACCTTTAAGAGGCAGAAATCAGAAACACGTCCATTTCGTGGCCAAGAGAGTATTTTTAAAAGACCTGAAGCTCCTGCCCCCTCTAGATTTCAAAAAAATCTTCCAGACTTTCTACGGCGCCCAGATAAATGGACCAAGTATACTCTGAGTGATGTTTCACAGGATGATATGTCGGATCAAAGTAATACTGCTGCGGCAATGTCTTTCTTAAGAGAATTGAGAGCGAAAAAGGAATCTCAAGACATGGATGTTGATAGTGAAAAGCTCAGCAAACCTACTTTCAAAAAAACTCAAAGGAAGCGAGAGGTTTCTGAAGATAAGTCCTCTTCGCAGATTTTCAGGAGCTCTAAAGTCGTCATGCCAGAATATGTTGTCGGAGAAAAGAAACCGTCATCAAGTAAGAAACAGAAGGCAAAACCTGAAAAAGGCAAAGAAATTAAACTTGATCATTTGGATGAAGAAGAAGATGATGAATTGTGTTAACTTGGACACTAATTTATTCCTCTAAAAAAGGAGAACCTCAAATGACCAAGGTAATAACATATTTTTCTTTTGATTGATTCATATCTTAAATGTAACTTGTAAACTCTTATTAAAATGTAGAACAACATCATGCCTACTAATTTGAACTTCCTAAGGTATCTAAGTTTTAAGTCTAGCTTTTAAGTCGTTAAACAGACCAAAACAAAACATTTTGCTGTATCCTAAGCTAATATTTTTTTTGTATAAAACGTCCTCTTAAATCTCCACTTTTCAGATTAGGCTTATTTAAACCAATAATGTTTTTCTGTCCTTAGCCTATTTAACTTAGCCTAACTTGTAGACTCTTAGGCTAGGGTCGTAATCTTTAACTTACAGTGACCTACAAGGGTTGACCTACCCTACTCAGTTATGCGACAGTTAAAAAAAATGTTGTTTCGTTAACTTTAAATTTTAAATTTTTTTTCTTTTACCTAATTAACTGAGACGGGTGGCGTTGTCCTGTAATCCAGCTACTAGGAGGTCACGAATTGTGGATATTTATAGGGATGCACTGTGGATGCGATGCTCCCTGGTGTGGATTAACGTCCGCGCTAGTGAGTAGGCCTACTAAAACTATCGGCAGTGCTATCCTAATAATTAGACCAATTCCTTAATTACGAGGAAAAAAATGTGGTTCGGATTCCACAATAAACTGTAGGTCCCTTAGTTGCCATTAGCTGTATGGGCTATTAATTAACAGCTGCTGTGTCTAAGGAACATGTCGGCCTTATTCACTAACAAGACTACAAGATCGCGCCACTCATCCTACACTCATCCTTCACTCATATTTGGGTTAAAATACGCACAAAGTGGCGTCCCCATCTTAAATAATTGATAATTGATAAAACTTAACTTACTTAGCCTATCCAAAATTAAATACTTGGCCTATTGCAGCAGTGCGAGTCTGTCAAATCATTAAGATACATCTCAAATTGGTGGGGATCAGTCACCCCAGTACTGGCCAACCATGACTCGCTGGGTAGCTAAACAGTTATAGTAGGCCTACTCGCCTAGCAATCAAAAGGTTGTTCAAATCAATCCTGAGAAGAAAAAAAAAACAATAGCTTTTTGATAGTTCAAAACTGTACCCAGCTGTCCCTGATTATTGGGTTTTATTTAAGGATCCTGGCTAAGTGAAAAAGCTGATCTTAGTCAATAACAAAGCTACAAAGATCACCTCACACCATTTCTACACACATCCTTCACTCATATCTGGGTTAAAATATGCACTTAGGTCCCCATCTAGTATATCCCACGTCCCCATCTCAATTGATAGTGATATTGATAATATTAGGCTAACTTATGTCGGCTATGAGCATACACTTACAAGAAAAAACTTTTTAGTTTTTACTCCTGATAAATTTTAAGTGGCGAAAAGTGGAGTGAAGTGGTACTTTTGTTTTGTACAATTTACAATAGGCCTATTTACATTTATTCACTTTTGGCAGTGGATCAACACTAATTTTTTATTCACTGTTTCAAAATATTCGTCAAGGCTATAGAAATGCTTGGTTATTAGCCATGACTTCAGGACAGTGCTAAATTTCCTTGTTTCAAGGATTTTTATTGTCTTCAGGTAAGCTGTTGTAGATCCAAATTGCGACACCATGACGTGAAATCATGACAATGCTACATCGGTTTTTTAGTCCGACCGAGCCAAGGACTGAAGGACTCAGCTATCGTCTTTTTCGTTCTGCCTACAACTGACTTTGAAACAGAAATAGGCTTTTTTACTTGTGCTGTAGCCTATCTATATTTGATTATTACTGTATTCACATTCTTAGGGTAACTTAAACGACTCCTCTGGCAGTAGTATATCACTCTGTAATTTTCACACCCGACAGGTGGCTCCACAAGCAACTGAATATGAACCACAATCTGCAGTGTTGTAGCATGTGCCGTGGCTTTACTAGCAGTTTAGTGGGGCGGTAGTGGTACATGTGACCCAGATCCTGTCATGCCGCAAGATAAAACTCGTGGTACCTATTGTACTTTTAGTTTATAGACGATGCCACAAAATTGTGAATCCATCCAATAATAAGCAACAAGAAGTCTGAAGGGATGTTCCATACCTTTCATAGCAAATTAAGAAATTATTCAGAATTTTTTTTCTTCTTAATTTATTAGGATGTCTCAAAACTCTTTCAATTTACTACAGTACTTGTTACAAGGAGTTTAGAAAAAAGAAGATGATTAATACCGGTACGGTACTAACCAAACCATATAAATTAATACCACGTTAATATAGCACGTTCCGCCTACATTATAAAAACCTGCTGCATATTACCATTGACTATTGTATAGGCATACTAAAGTAGACATCCTATCTTTATGAACCAGCTGCCACCTTTTATTAAAAGAAAGCATAGTTGAGTGAATGAGCCAGTAACAAAATGCGCTCAGCTTAAATTATCTCAGCAAGTTTTTTTTTTTGAATGATTCGATATAATTAAGTTTTCAAGTCATGAAACTAAACATTTTCTACAGGCTAAATGAAAATATTCGGTTTATTTTATGAGTTACCGATACCTACCTGTTATCTTCTTCTTCACCAAGACCAACCTATGCCGGATAGGTTGTGTCATAAAAAAAAATAAAACATAAAGTAGGCTACTAATTGGTACTTTTGTTTTGTACAATTTACAATAGGCCTATTTACATTTATTCACTTTTGGCAGTGGGTCAACACTAATTTTTTATTCACTGTTTCAAAATATTCGTCAAGGCTATAGAAATGCTTGGTTATTAGCCATGACTTCAGGACAGTGCTAAATTTCCTTGTTTCAAGGATTTTTATTGTCTTCAGGTAAGGTGTTGTAGATCCAAATTGCAGACAGAAAGGAAGGTATATTTCATGATTTTGTCTTGTTTGGTGTTTGTGGACCAGTGGAGGAACAGTCACAAGGGGGGGGGGGCGAAACGGGTGGTATGGGGGGTTCCGGGGTACCCCCCTGAAAACTTTGTGCAAACTAAGTCTGCTAAATGGCAGTTTTATACCATTTCTTTGTCCAAAGTTAGTGTGACAAATTATTTTACGCAATATGTATGCACTACTGTATTACGTGCAGTAGAAATTATATACCTATGTATGCCCGAGGGGGAGCGGTCGCCCCCTTCACCCCCCTCTGAATCCGCCACTGTTGAGGACGATCTGGTTGGAAACTTTGGAATGTTACTTTTAACATATGTTGCACACATCAGAATGAAGTGGCTATAGACCGTTAACATTTTTGTTTTGATGAAAAGAGGCTGGCAGTGGTCCAAATCTTTTGCTAAAAGTTATAATCCTGACAACCATCTTTTGTTACAAAAGAACTTCATTACAAGAAGGTGCATGCCCCCAAAGCGTTAGGCCGTTGCTCAGAACACTTTGAAAGAGAGGTGTAATATATCACTCTGATCTCCTAGTTGCTGGATTACAGGTCGACGCCATCGTCCCAGTCAGGAGCATATGAAGAGGGGGGGGGGGGTCCTCCCATTCCCCTAGGAAATGTTTAAAATGTAGGTGGACCACCAGATATTGTGGGGTTACTAACTTAGAAAGTTTGCGTAACAGACACACGACTCTTTACAGCCTGCAACAAACAACCTTGATATGTTCCGCCCATGTCAGTTTGGGGTCGATGGTGAAACCGAGCAGATGGACTTTGGTTTCAATTTGGTGATATCGAGTTGAGGTGCATACGATATTTTGAGTCTTTTCCTCGTTCAGCTTAAGGGCCTCTTCACACTGGGCCACCATGGTGGCGACACCGGTGGCGACACTGGTGGCCGGTCAAAATGCGCATGGACCACCAGCTCAGCCACCAGTGCAGCTGTAGCCACAAAGCTCACAGTTGGACGTCGAAGAGGCAGGTGCTTAGTGTATATATTTTTTTGAAATTGTGAAAACATAAGAAAAAAACGTATTTTTTTGTTCATCCGTTTTTATGAGATATAAGTACCAGAGAGACTTTTTTCATTCACTACCAAGACCTTAAAAACACCCTTACACGTTTCACAATTACTACTTACTCAAGAATGAGTGTTTTAAGTTTTGATGAGCTTCTGGGAAGTCTGAAAGATAAAATATCTCCAGAAGAAAAACTGCTACTAACGTTGTGGAAAATTAAATAAAAACATAGTTAATATACCATTTATTAATAACACTGTAATACCTTGACTCAATGTATACATTGCAATGACCAAAAAAAGATGTAAATGAAATAGAGTACCTATACATTTTGTTATATCAATAATATCATTTACCCATATTTATTACCTTAACAACTTCAAAAGATTAGTAAACTAGTATACTGAGTAATGCCCACTGGTGACTGGTGGCGCTGCCAGTCGCTCCAATGTGAACAGTCCGATAAGAAACCATGGTACGACGTGGTGGCGCCACCAGACTGGTGTCTCTGAAAATCGCAACCCCGAGCCACCGCATTTCTGGTCGCGCGGCCATACGCGCCACCAAAGCTCAGTGTGAAGATGTCCCATTTAAATCAATGCTAATGTAACGTAGCCACCATGGTGTCGCCACCGGTGTAACCACCATGGTGGCCCAGTGTGAAGGGGGCTTAAAAATCTTTTGGCCGGAGAACCATGCCTAGGCTCCCTCGAAAAGTGTTTCTGCTGTGTCGAGCGCTTGAGCACGAGTAGAGCCTGTTGAAATGACATTGTTATCTTCTGTGAATCTGATAGAAGAACTATTTAGTTCAAGGTCATTGATTGTCAATCAAATTGCTAATTACATGATAGCCTTTTGATCTTTTTAACATGTTGAGTAGTTTAATCTACACTACATTACCTCGATGATGACCTGATAAAGCTAAGAAGTACCAGGTAAATCAGAACTGTGAAAAATATTTAAGTGACAGAAGAGAAAGAACCATGGAGAAGACACCCAATTTAGTGATTATGGTATTTGTTATTGTGGTAAGGAAAAGCAAAATCTAGTAACTTAGAAGTAATTTGTACTGGTTGATGTGGTTTCAGCGATTTAAATGCTCTCAATATAACATACTCAAAGAAATATAGGCTCTATTAGGGATCTTGAGTAGGTATGTCAGTAATAATGGGCGCCATCTGGTTTCTATAAGGGGGTTTGTGGGTTCGGGATAACCCCCCCCCCCCCATCACCTTGTACTTTATACTTTCTTATGAAATGGCAATCATACAAATGTAGGTATTTTAAGTCAAGTGTAAATGGAGATGAGTATAGGATGAGTGGCGCGATCTTGTAGTCTTGTTAGTGACTAAGGCCGACATATTCTTTAGACACAGCAGTTAATTAATAGCCCATGATACAGCCAGTGGCAACTAAGGGAATCCAAACCACATTTTTGCCTTGTAATTAACGAATTGGTCTAATCATCAGGGTAGTACTGCGGATCGTCGTAGTACTCACTAATGCGGAAGTTACCCTAATCCACACCAGGGAGTATCACATCCACAGTGCATACCTATAAATATCCATAATTCGTGACCTCCTAGTAGCTGGATTAAGACTGGCCACCAGGCGTATGAAAGGGGGGGGTCCTCCCCTTCAGATAGGAAATGTTTAAACTTCAGGTAGGTACAAAATGGATAATTTTACTCAATTTCATACAAACATTTGTTGTCTATTTTATGTTTTTACAGAAAAATTTAAAAACATGGTTAGAAGTTTTACTTGACTTGAAACACCAAACTAAAACACTTAAATTTCACAATATGATGAACACTTAATGTAGACGTAATTTCCAAAGAAAATGGTGTTTCGGATTTTTTTAGCAAACAAACATATCTACTTTGAAAAAAATAGGCAAAAATGACAATACATAACTTTAAATAGCTTATAAAATATTATAGAACCCACCAAGTTTATGTTATGTGCATACATTAATGAAAGATTTAAGGAACAACATCACTGTACCCAAAACTTTAGTCTATATTAATGGAGAATTTGGGATAAAGTAATAATCCTATGAATTTCAAGACATTAAAAGGTTAAGAAATAGTCAATCATTTTGGTTAAACAGTTTAATTTACAAAGAAAATATAAAAATGTACAATCTGCACAAGTTTTACAGTAGGATTAAATAAATGTTTACAGACAAGGAAGTAGTGAAGTAGACTACATGTAATAGGAAAACATTTCTGATGGGGATTTCTGAACAAAATTGTCGGTACCGGTATAGTATCAAACCAAGATATCTAGAATTTTGTTATGAATTGGTAACTATCCTTCTTTTGACAGTCCACATGGGCTCTTGGCCTGTGCATGAATGCAATAAGCAAAAGAAGGGGTGATCTGATACAGTGCAAGGAAAAAACGTACTGATAAACATTAGCGGCAACATCTGGACACACCCTAGATATTGCTGCTAGGAGTTCGTAGTCCGTGTGGCGTCTCTGACTGAGCTCCTAACTCCCTCCATTTTCTCGCCTTAAGCAAGTCATGGAGCTGGAGGCCTTAAAATCCACCCTATTTTACATTTATAATTTTCCTAAAGTGCATTCAACAATTCCTTAATTAATCATGACTGTTAGACAATCCCATCACACAATTTGTTCTTTTGATCATGGAGAAATGTTTTCTTTGTAAACAAATATAGCATAATGATAGGAAGGGTTTCTTTTGATAAGACATTGAGTATACAAAATGTAATGTCTATTATTCTATATTCACTAAGGAAGATGAAAATATTTGCATGGGATACAGAGAGTCGACAATCTACAGGGAGTTTACACCCATTAAGCGAGTGTTAGGTTTACAAAACTACAGTAAGTGGTAAAAAATTTGACATTCTATAAGTTTTACTATCACAAACTTTCGTGCTTAGACTTTCAATATTTTCTAATGCATTTCTTACAAACTTGAAACCTAACATAATCCGTCATTTGTAGAGCTATTTGTAGTAAACTGTTATCCAGGTCTCTTTTTAAAGCTTTTGATTGTGTTTTGTTGTTTTCCATACATCATCTTATGAGCATAATCCTTTTTTTGTAGCAACAACATGCAAAACATAATGGTTAAACACTTTCTCAGACAAATATATAAAACTAAGCAAAGCTATTTACAATAAATTCCTTTTCATATAGATCCATATTTTTTACATCAGCAATCTTCACAGACACATTTTCTACGTACTTTTTAATTAAATGCTTGTTATAGTGAAACAGACATATATTTGAACTTGTCGATACATCTGTACAAAATAGACAATAAACAAAATTGTATACAAAATAAAAGTCTTACAATAGTAAATTTTAAAGCGCCTAGTGAGTTTTGTTATATGTGTCCTTCATTTGGTATCCTTGAACATATCCAGATTTGTCCTGGACGTCCTTGCGCCCTGCGATTCCTTTTCCTTTTCCTGCCTCGTCAAACCTCTGCTTATGTGATCCGGTGTATCTGGAGGGATCCGTTAGCCTGTCTACCGTTGACTGTGCTTTTGCTGCGCCCTGAAAAAGTTTACACATTAAATTAACTGTTCAGTAGGCCTATTCAAATATTAAGGGTGTGCAAGTAGTAAATTTATGATTCAATTTGAGCCGAGTCAAGTCAAGATTACTAAAAAAAAGGAACTCTTGTTAGGTAGGCTTACTGTATAGTTGAAGAAGACAATTGTCATGCTTTTTTTCTGTTAATTTAGGAAGGTAAACAGTCCAAGTTGCCTCTTTCTGCTTTGTTTACATTGTATTTATACATTGCTCCTAACGTGTGTCTCCCCGTCATAACCTTTAAAATATAATGCTTTTGTAATTTATTAGTCAGATCTAGGAAGTTGTCCTCTTCATTTAATTTACATTTAAGTCTTGCCTTTGCTGTATCCACACCAAGCAATTAATATACAGTAGAGTCCCGTTAGTCCGAAATGGTTGGGACCGGGCCCATTTCGGATTACCGAATATTTCGGATTAAACGTTTTTTTTTTTTTAATTAAAAAAAAAGTTAATTTTTTTTTGAAATTTTTTTTATTTTTTAAAATTTTTTGTCTTATTCTTACTACTTTTTTTCGGACGCAGGCACGAGCCCGGGATTGTTTTTCACATTACTTAAGGCTAGACCTATTGGCTGCAGCATTATCACTTAGTAAAATCCATTTGTGATTTGGCGGACGAAAATTTAAAATGTTACGGTAATAACAAAAATGGTGAAATATTTATTTACTAAAATACTCTACAAAAAAGTCTATCTCCTCCAGCCGCTACAGAATACTTTGACGAGGTACAGCTAACTGTGTCAAAAGTTTAATAAAAAAATTCAAAAACTTTCCAAAAAACTTCAAAAAATTTCAAAAATTTCGAAAAAAATTTCAAAAAATTTCAAAAAAAATTCAAAAAATTAAAAAAAAAATTTTTAATTAAAAATATATTTTTTGGTTTCGGATTAAGCGGACTTTCGGATTACCGAAGTTCGGATTATCGGGACTCCACTGTACTTCTATTTTCAGTTGTAGCAACTTTATTTCATTATGTTTTTTAAGTAATGGTTTTAAGTTCAATTTACAATAGTAGAGTTATAAAATATCTTGCTTAAGATCGGGCTTTAATTCTGCCATGCTCTACAAATGTAACTGCCTCCAGTCAACTCAAAAGTTCACTCTTTGAGGTTTTCTTGATACGCTCAAATCAAGTCGAGTACTAATATACTCACTCAAAAATACTTGATCACACGAGTACAATAATTGTAAAATCAAATTTTCAGCATTTTTGATCTTTTTGATCTGATTTTTGAATTTCTCTCTTCCAACTTTTCTGGAGAAAACTCTTCTCTGCAATTAGTGTTTCACGCCTATGTTACAACACTAACCACATACCATACACAGACTTTGGCGTTTCCATCGAGTTGTTTGTATAATAATTGTTGTGTACGTTTATTTTTCAAAAACACCATAAATATCCTTGGCAGTGAGTATTGAGTGATCGGAGTGATTCAGTTTATTTTATTTATTAGGGAAAATGCCTTGATTTGAATCTTTGGTTGAAGCAGGGTTGTTAACAAGGTTTGTTTCACAGAATATCATGTTTAAAACTTGTGGTGAAGTGGTCACAAACACATGGACGAACCCAGAAACATTGCAAACAATTCTCCCATAAGTTTTTTTAACCTTTGTTTGTATAAATGTGATCCTTTTCCAAGGCTAGAAATGTTTAGTTTCTCAAAAGTCAATAATGATGCATTGAGTATAAGGGGATGCGGAATACTATCCCCCGGAAAACTACCCCCCCAGGTGAAACGTGACGTCACAAAATCTGCTAACTAACCAATATGGAAGCCGTGTCCGCGACTGGAATACTACCCCCCCTAGACAAATCATGCTATGTAATTTTAATTTTAATTCGAGTAATTCCGTTGGATAATAGAAAATGCATGTGTTGAATATAAAAACAGATTTTCGAAATGTTACAGCAAGTTTGGTTGGTTAGGTTAGGTTAGATTAGAACTGTTTGACAACTAAATTTGAGTGTCCGTGACTGGAAAACTGCCCCCCCGGTCTCTGACGTCAATATGACGTAGGAACCTGCTTGGGGGGGTAGTTTTCCGGGGGGCAGTCTTCCGGCGACCCGAGTATAATAAGTAAAGTCTTGAAGTAAATTGATTAATTCTTGAGTAAATTGAGTAACGTTAATAAATGCTTCAGGTAGCTAGATTACGAACTTTGTATAAAATTATATACAGTAGGCTACATTGTTTATACCAAATAATAAATCCCAGTTTTGAAAATCAGCATGTAACAACTAAATATTACATAAAAACAATTTTTAAATTTGTAAACACACTTACTGAAGGTCCGGAAAGACCTGGTGCTCCGCAATCGACCATTTTCTTTTTAATTTCTTCCAGCTCGACCTTTTTGCTCTTGGCTAATTCTTCCAAAAACTTTTCATAGTCACTTAAAGATATTTTCTGTTGCCTGTAAATGAACAAAACGTATTGTCATTAAAATAATATGGATAAGTGAAAAGATGTAGCAAAGATCCAGCTAATACCAACTTCCTAACTTATATTGGTGTAGTGCAATATGTGTATCCAGTGTGGAAACAGTTTTAGGATTTGACTTCGGAGGATAACTCAGTGGTGGAACAAAAAGACAAATTTTAAAAAAATAGCAGAAAGGGGATATGTTTTGCATCAGGCTCTTAACAAATTTACACTACAGGCTGCTACAAATTTACATGGTGTAGTATAAAAACCTGAACTCCTTAATGTATTTTACAGTATGAAAAAAGTGTTATTAAGGGGAGTCGCTACTCAAAATGGTGAAAAATCATAAAAAATTTGAATTTTTTTGTTTGTAAATTAATTAATATTTTAACATTCTAAAAACCATCCAGAATCATTTGTACATAAATGTACATAGGAGAAAAAAATATGTATAGGTTTATAAAGCCTATAATATAAAGCCTACATATTTATTGCTTACAAGTCCTCGAATCCAATGATCTGCCGGAAAACCTCACGTTTCCCGAAAGCACAGAAAACGTACTACTATAACCCAGAATGCCAACCGCATGTTAAAAAGCATTAAGCGTTGTAATAGCATTAATGCAATGGCATAGCAACGCTGGTGGCGCTGCCTACGGATTGACAGGCAAAGCTCTCTCAAAACACTTAATGCTTTTTACCATGCGGTTGGCATTCTGGGTTGTAGTAGTACGTTTTCTGTGCCGAAAGTTGTCTTTTTCCATGTTTCAGCCTACAAAATTTGATATTCCAAAAAATTACTTAAGCTATTGTTCTGAAATTGTGTACATAGCTTTTGCATATAAAAACCTAAAAAACACTTATTTTGAATCCATTTGGTAAAATATATTTTTATATATAAAATTATCAAAAGATTTAAATAAATATCCTAAAATTTGCTGTTATTTTAAAAATAGTAAGGTTTCTGTAATACAATAAAAATATGTGATATTAAAGTGAATTGTATGTGGAACAAAACTATACCCCTCCCATTTTTGTAAGTTTTATAGTTTTGTTTGAATAGCAATTTTTTAAACGTTTTCAATTTAAAAAATACCCCCGCCGCAGCAAACCTGCCGACTAAGCGAATTTCCATTTGTCTGAATTGATTTTCAATTAAATGTATTTAAAAACATTAGGTTTAATGAGTACCTAGGTTTGCTGCTACAAGGAAACTAATAAAGTGTGTTTTTTAGTAAAATGTTGATAGCTTAGTATAAAATAAATAACTTTGCCAAGTTTTATCAAAATATATCCATAAACAAGCAAACTACTACATTTGACAATATGCTCCATAAGAATAACATGGGAATTTTAAATTTACAATTTCTTAAATTTTCTCTGTTACCAATAACTGAACAAAAATACTTTTACACACTAAATAATTTGGTTTTTTAAGCTCTTTAAAAAGGGCTAAAGAGAAATTGGGAAATTTTGTGTTTTGAGGGTCAAAAGTGAGAAAAACCAATTTTTACCCCATAAAAACCCCGTAAAACCCCGTTCCCATGGTCCAATCATGCTGGTTCGCGAACTCATTCAAGTTTATCCCGCTTTACACCTTTAAACCAAATTTCATCAAAATCGGACAGAAATTACTCAAGTTATCGCGTTCACAGACGTATATATATATATATATATATATATTTAAATCTATATATATATACATATAAAAAAAATTGAACGAATGGTGTTTTTGGCCTCTGGGGACATCAAAATGAAAAAGTAAATCGGTCCCGGGTCTAGGTCTTACCGTGCCACCTACGGTAATAGCTACAGTACTTCCCTATAGGGAAATTCGCTAAAAACTATAAAACCCACTTTTAGGGCATAACATTTTTTAATGAAATTTTTTATTGAGGTTTTAGGTCTTTCTTAAGTATAAAAGTCTGTTACAAAATAAAAATTAGTTATAATAAAAATTATAGCGATTTTAGTAGCAACTCAAAATAAAATAAATATCTAATGGGACTGAAATGCATTAGCCTATGTCATACACTACTTGACTTTTAAATGCAAAAAAAATACTCTTTGTACAATAATTTTAAATGCAAGCCACCACTTCCTTAGTTAGGCCTATAGAATATAAGTATCAATCAACTCTAAAATTTAGTTTGTGCTTTCAAGATATTCATTGTGTTTTATAACACATCTTTACTTATCCTTTTATCATGCGTGGTTGTATGTAATTTAATAAGGTTCATAGCGGTATTTATTTCTTATTAATTCAATTTCTGAAGCTTCGTTTTTGCTTGTAATACAGTATTACGCTTCCATAAATGTTTGTACCATTCCTTTCTGTAAAATAACACCTACTTGAAATTCACCTCCATTATTGCCTGAAAAATAACAACTACTTGAAATTTTCCTTAATTATTGCCTGAAAAAATACACCCACTTGTAGTTCATCTCCAATTTTGTCTAAAAAAGGACACCTTCTTGCAAAATGCACCTCAATGATTGCATCGATAATAGCACCTACTTGAATTTTTTGAAGTAGATGCCGGTGTCGGTTGTGGTTATCTTCTTGTCAATCACTTTCGCTTGTTTCATCCATTTGTCGCTCTGAGAGAGGGTGATCATCTTACCATCAGACTTTGTGTCTCCAAATTTTGAAAATTGTCGGAACCTGTAATGACAATTTAACTGAATTATTTTAAGGAGTTTCGGTGTTTTCATAAAGTACGTGTCAATTCGTTTGCATTTCCTGGCTTTGGACTGTGGTATCCACCAAATTTTCCTAAGGGGAACAAACCTGTATCAAGGTCCAGGGGTCGGAGAAAAATGTTTCTTTTCAATCTTTGTTTGTTTATGTCGGCAAAATCCAAAAAAGATAGTAAACATTATTTTTGCATAGTAAACATTCTTTTGCTGTAGTAAACAATGTAATGATATATTACAGTTGTTCTAAACTTAACTCTTAAGCAGCACCCTTGTTAGTTCAAGCTTACAATTTTTTTTTTATTGAATCGATAGATCGGTGAAAGTGGAGGTTTGGTTGTTATATATACTCTTAATGGCTGGTAGGCTATATCAGCTTATATATTGCTTTACAGGTTAAACTTTAACACAAAAATACCTTTTACGAAATCACTGACTATTCTTGCATCAAGATTTTAATACCTTTCTCTGAATGTGACAGGTTTATCGGGTGAAGATGTCGCAGCTTCTTTACTTGCATCTCCGGCTCCAGTTTTGACCTCTCCGTTTTCCACAGCAGCGTTAGATTCATTTTGTGCTTTTGCAGTGTCTTTCTTCTCCTCAACCTTCATTTCTTCCACCCTCTTCTCAACTGGTTTGCTTTCCGGTGGTTTCTCTTCTAGTTTCTTCTCTTCAGGTGGTGGAGCTTCTTCTACAGTTTTTGTGTCTGTCTCGGTTGCTGGTTTATCGTCCCCGTTGACTGACATCTAAAACAATGAATTTTGCGTGTGAAATAATGTACAATTACCTTGTTTGATGTTCGGCAGTGATGAAATCATTTTAAATCTGCGTGATTCAAAGTACTATATCATAAGTCAGCGACAGTTTTTATGTTTTTGTAAAAGAACAGTAACAGGAAGGTAACAGTCGAAACACTTAAAACCCCAGTTCTTACAATCTTATTATAGTACTGATTTAATAGTTAATCGTAAAACATTGCTACTAACAGAATATTACATAGGTATCGGTAATATTATCGAAAAAAGTGGAAATGCATTTACTTACACATTTTAAGATGTAGTTCCAACATTATAGCACATCATAATAACAATGCATTGTTTTTATTTCATTTCCTAGTTTCACAAAACACATGTATTTTTGTAAAATATTTACAAAAGCAACATATCATTTTGTAAAATTAGCATTGGTCATACATTTAGCTGAAGTTGACATTAAAGATGATTATATTGGAGTATGCTTGACATTGACATTTAGTGCTGTTGTGCTCAGTTTAAAAATTGCTGATCAAAATTTTTTGAAACTGAAATACATTAAAGGAAACAATGTTAACATCTTTGTCTTCAATTAGGTTATTCTAAAGAGACTTATATGGTTAATTTATTGTAAGTAAAAAGCCAAACTTCGGAAAATGGTTTTATCGGTCAAAAAAATTAATTTTTGTTAATGCTTTTAACCAGATATCCATCATGTTGTTTCTTTCACATACAATGTTTATCTTTAAGATTTTCCAACCAATTTTTATGAATCTTGTTATGTATTTTTGAGTAGAATATACATGTCAGAAAAAAAGTTAACTTGGTAACAAATTTTAATTTAAAATTACAGTTATTTTTTAACTAAAATTACTGATTTAATGAAATAATTTCACCAACCATTTTAGTAAGCATTCAGACGTCGAGTTCAATTTATATTCTAAGACAGCACATGAAGATTATACATTATTTTAATACATTATGTCAGACTATGTTTGTATAGTGTTTTTATTCAGCCTGGATTTTATGGTGGCCAATTACAATAATAATTACACTCAAATAAGATTCCTACAAGTAAGTACCAGGGTAAATAAAACTAGCATAATTAAAGGTGGGGTTAATTTAAGGTAAAATAGAAGACATAAAATATAAAAATAAGTTGTACATGCTTCAAATCTTAAATTATTTTAAGACTAAAAAAGACTGTGAAATGATAAATGTTCAATAATTTTTTTTTTAAATCTACATTGTTTTTACTACTTTTAGTTAGATTACTTATCCATCCACTGGTTAAAGACAGAAGATGATAGTGTGGTTTCAAATGGCAAGTTTGCTGAAAGCATCACGCAACGATCTGCATTACCGACGTAGAATTAGTTGACCAAATGGTCGACAGGTAGCGTGCGGGTAGTCATGCGATTGGGTGTGGTTTGTTTATCGATAAATTATTGGAGAACTAACTGACATTATCAGCTGAATTACCTATACCTGAGATCTGATGGGGGAATAATCTTTGAATATTGTAAAAGTTGAAGGGGTTTAAAATGTACAGGATAAAATTTTAATTTGATAAGCGTAGTTTCGAGATTATGAAATATTGAAATGTTATCTAATGATTGATAAAGTTAATGTAAATCAATCCGTAAAGGTACTGTATTGTCGTAATCTCACAACCAACAAGTATTTTACCATAGACTAAGATGATTTATCTATGATTTTACCTTCTAAAAAAAAGTAGAAAGCCAGAAAGCCTAAATTTATTCATGTTAATTTACACCATGTCTCAACCATAGAAATCAAAATTTTAAAATGGGAGTGTTTTAGCTAGCCGTGATTTTAAAACATGTTATCACTATTAAGTTTCGACAATTGATAAGGAATAAGGATTGCAGATTAATGTTCCGTTGCGAACGTAGAAGAAGTACTTGTTTCTATAATATAATTTTAAATGATGTGCGTAAACTAACGTGTTAAATAGCCTAACATGTAAAACATGGTGAAATATTTGAGGACCGCTGCCCCAAATTTGGTATTCAGCATTGGTGGGCATTTTTACCATTGGCACATCTCTTCTGGGATTTATTATTTAAATAACAAGTAAACAGAATAAATCAGGGGAATCTGTTTTATTCTCTGTTATTACCGGTTTCCGACGGTAATTAAAAGTCGTGACGTGTAAATTATTTCAAACCGTAATATTTTTCCTGGCTATACAATATTTTTAAACGATACATCACCAAACCTTTTTAAATCTATAAGTTTTTTTTTTGCATTATGTACTCATGAAACGAAGAAACTTTTTACCCATTCAACCTAAGAACAAAACAAGAATATCTTCAAAAGTAGAGAGAAGCTCGAAAGATGACTCACCCTCCCACCCACCCCCTAAATAACCGCGTGATTCACCCCTCTTGAGTAACTGAATGTATGAACTTGAACCAGAATCCAGAATCTTGGTGAGCTTTCCTAAAATAAAGCAGTCTGTTTTAAAGTTCATCTATAAGTACATATATTTTCCATTATTTTCGATTGGCATTTCGTTGGTCAAATTAAGTTGGATAAAACAGTGTCCATTCTATAAGTCTGACAAAAGAACACGTAAAACACTTCTAATTAAACTAAATTTATTTAGGCCTTACTTTTATTTCAAGAAATCAAACTCAACACATATTATTGTAAGCAGGTAATATTGCCTGGTGTCTAATCAATGAGTGGTGGAATTGCAATTCAAACGCCATTTCGACAAAAAGTCACGGAAGTCAATCGTGTGTACAATCCATTTTCCGTTTACGCGTGTAAATTTTGTGTTCATTACTTGGCCTCGTTGCATGGCAGCCGTGGCGTTGTTAACTCCATTTTGTGTAACAAGTGTTCAACATTGACTTTGGATGGTACTGAAAATAACGTCACGCACTATTGTAAATTTAAAGTTTTTTTGTCGTGTATTTGGGGCTACGTTTAATTGTTGACATTCAATAGTGGATTGTAGATTTATATCGTTAAGCATTGAGTATGTTTAGTTTCAATATTGGGCCGGATTAATAAAAGCAAATACATCAAGTAATTATTTTATTTATTTCTGTTAAATAATACCAAAATCTAGTAAATGACAAGAAACACATGGTGAGAGGTGAGACCCAAACAACAAACTTCTCCTACGGTGCATGAACTGTACGTCGGTATTTTTCTAGTAATCGTGGTCGTAACTAATTATATAATTACGTAAGCCTAACGTTTTGGCTGATCAATGGATGTAATTAATCTATATATACATTAGTATGTAAAACATATTCAATTGCACTTGGATACTAAGAATATATTCCTAAAACAAATTCTCCCAACTCAAAACCTTCTGCCAAAATTGTGATTAAGCATGGTGATATATAGTTTTGATTGTAATATTTCTCAAAGATGGACATTTCAAGACTTCCTAAAGGTGTTTGTACTTTATTATATTTATTTTACTTTTATGCTGTACATCGAGATACAACTACATATCTATCGTAAATATTGACCTACTGTTAAGGTGATGGAGCTGTAAAACTTTTTACTTAACGTATGCGGAAATTTAATGTCTTGTCGAATGTGATTCTGGCATCGCCTGAAATAGACTTGACTTCACTTCAGATAAACACAAAGTCAACAATGCTCGACAACAGCTGGTTCCTGATGCTAAAACCGTGTTATCTGTTGAAATAGTTATTTGTGTAGGTGTGCAAAGTGCTACTTGCATCATTCTAGTAAAACAGTTAAACTGAATATTTTTAAGTGCATAAAAGGTCTCGTACTCGAAATTACAAATTTATCCTATTTTGGATAGTCTCTCTTGCTTATCAAGATTAACAGCCCTTATTAACAACTATGGGGAAAAAATAATAAAGAAATTCGCTATATTTCTTTTGTAATAGGCAGGTAGGTAGTGAAACAATAGCCATTTACGGTTACTAGTAATAAAAGTGAATGTTCTTTTTTTAGCTAGGTAAATTAAATTAAGCTACATATCTTAATTACAGGAATGCAATTTGTACTTCCTGGTAAGTTAGTTATCTATTCAAAAATACCAGTTAGGTCAGAATATCTTTCTATACAGTGGAAAATATTTGTTAAAGCAGGTTTAAAATATCTTAATACAAACTCTACTTTGCATGGCAGTACCTAGTAAATTGCAAGTGACTATTTCTGTACTTCAAGATTGCAAGTGAGATCCAAGATTGTAGCAATTGAAGGAAAGTACTGAGGATTGCGTGACAAGTTCAATAAAGTTAGGAGTGTTCCTGCGACTCTTAGATAGAATTATCACTGAAACTTCTCCGAAGGACATTTTACATTCAGAACATTTGTGTTTTAGTGTAAATCAAATACCCTCTTGTAGCCAAAACAATCTCAAACTTAAATCATCTTATGAATGTCAGGATTAATTTTTAAAATAAGTGTAGGTTTTATGTCCTCATCATTGCAGCATGAACAACCAAAAGATAAATAGAATGAATAAGGCACATCTTGTGCGAAAGGCTAATTTCTCATTGCTGGAAAATAGACTGGCTATATTCTATAGGTATCTTATGGAATGTTTACTTCGTATCCAAATCAATTAAAAAAAAAAAACCATTAAGGAGTAAGCTTATACAGGGTGAGTTTTAATTGCCCCCCCCCCCCAACTTTTTTCTACATTTTTTCGAATATCAATCCCAGACCACTTCCAAACATTGTTGGGTAGTAAGTACTTCATTTTGACGAGGTGGTCATTTCCGGCCGCCATCTTGGATCCGCCATATTGGATGCAAATTTTTTTTTCAAATGTAAAGGTGGAGTTGTGACCCATTATTTCAAACTAAATTTTTACTCTAATTACAATGCCGCAAACCGTTTTTAAAAATCTTGATTCATTCTAAAGTTATGAGGGCTTTTTAAAACTTTATTTTTAGCCCATTTTAACATTGTGCATTTACAAACTATGACCATAATCTCAAAATAGTGCTAGATAAAGATAAGTATACACTACCAGTAATTGTCGACCTATTTTCAATTGGTTATGATTGATGTATTTTATTCGGCCGCCATCTTGGATCTGCCATTTTGAAATGTGATAAATTAATTTAAATATGAAGGTGGTGTTGTGACCCATCATTTCGAACTACTTTTTTAAGCTGAACTTAATTCCATGATCCGTTTTTCATTTTAATTTTTTTGATTTTGAAATATTGACATTTTTAACAAAAAAAATTGCAATATTTCATAAATAAAACTTGATAACAAAAAATAGATTGCGGCATTGAGTTTAGCTTAAAAAAGTAGTTCGAAATGATGGGTCACAACACCCCCTTCATATTTAAAATAATGTATCACATTTCAAAATGGCGGATCCAAGATGGCGGCCGAAAAAAATACATCAATCATAACCAAGTGAAAATAGGTCGACAATTACTGGTAGTGTATACTTATCTTTATCTAGCACTATTTTGAGATTATGGTCATAGTTTGTAAATGCACAATGTTAAAATGGGCTAAAAATAAAGTTTTAAAAAGCCCTAATAACTTTAGAATGAATCAAGATTTTTAAAAACGGTTTGCGGCATTGTAATTAGAGTAAAAATTTAGTTCGAAATAATGGGTCACAACCCCACCTTTACATTTGAAAATAAAATTTTGCATCCAATATGGCGGATCCAAGATGGCGGCCGGAAATGACCACCTCGTCAAAATGAAGTACTTACTACCCAACAATGTTTGGAAGTGGTCTGGGATTGATATTTGAAAAAATGTAGAAAAAAGTTGGGGGGGGGACAATTAAAACTCACCCTGTATATGTTGCGGACGAATTCATCTAAAAGCCTCCCAGTACATATTTTACTTTGTAAACCCAAGTTAACCACTGGTGTAAATCTATGAGAAAATTCCGGTCTTAGAACAGCCAATTAATTGACGATACTTTCCAACCAACCATTGTACTCCATTACACACTAACTGGAGTTACTTCTTTCTTTGGCATTGACAAGTTGGATACAACAATCGGGATGCAATTTGGACGACTTCCTGGAAGACAAACCATTCATGAAAGTCTACAGTACTGTACTTGGACATAACTGGATTCCAGAGTTAGTTGGACTTTCTTCCCGTTAACTAAGTACGAGGATGATTCTGGATTTCCTATCTGCGAAGGCTTTCTTAAAAAGTCTCCTAAACATTTTTTTTCTCTTGTTCAATACCTTTTAAAGTTGGGTACTTGCAACCTTGTGCATTGTAGCATGAGTATATTTGTTTTATTTTATTTACATTGCTCATTGTACATACTAAAAACTTGTTTTATAATCAAATTCTAACACAAAATTGGTTATATTAATTTAAGTTAGTTTCATTGTTTTCAAGGTAAGTATCGTAGTGTAGTATGTGTTTTAATTTGAAATATAAGTAAAGTTTGTCATATATTTTTGACTAGTCAAACCTAAATCAATTCATTGCTTCATATTTTGGTGATAGGAAACTTATATTCCAAGCATGGTAGTGTATAATGATTATTTGTCATGGCCTTCAATACATTTTGTAATGGAATACTAAGGTAAGATACCAAATCCTTCTTAACAAGTGTTGATATGATTTACAGCTAAGTTAAAAACTATCAACTGTAAACCAGAACAAAAAAAGGTAAATTTGCTTAAACACATCTGAATTGTGAACGTAGATTTTTCAGCACTAACGAATTAGACTATTCAAACGTTAAAGGAACATGAAGATAATATTCATTATAGACGCGCTGAAGATTGCAAATGACATTTTAGAGATTTTAAACGCTTTGTTTGAGCTTAGTAGGTAATGAAAATGTGTAACAGTTTTTGTTTCACAGGCTTGATTTTGTTATTCACTGGAAGATGTATTTCTCCTCACTACTGCCAGATTCCAACCACGAACAAAGCTGTAGACGCTGCCAAGAATAGACGTGGATTTAGATGTTCACTCCTATCTCTCCACTGGAAATATTCTGTGGATATGCATAATGATACGGTATTGTTGTAGTCAGATGTTTGCCTTCAGGAATTCGTTGGAATAAAATTGTTTAAACTGTTCAGGTACGAGTAGACTTACATGCATCAAGCTTTCGTCCCATGTTAAAGTAGTATTAAGTCTAGTAGTTTTTTTTCTGTTCTTATAAAAAATCTCGCTTAATAGATAAATAATTATTATGAATCAGAAAAATACAAATGTTGACGGCAGTCTTATCCGATTTAGGTAGAGGGTAATTTGTTGTTTACTTTAGTTTCTTTTGTCTTTAACCAACAAATCTACTTACTGTAACTCTATTTACGATCTATATTCAAAATATTACTTTCCTCTTGCATTACAGGAAAAGATAAAAACTGAAAATTATACAAACAAGTAAATAACAATTTTGTCGTCATCGCATAGAAACATACCGACACGAAACCATAATTCGATGCACGAAACACACCTCAGATTCTACCCAACAGAGAAAATGAACGATTTATACACAAACGCGTAGTAAATTCATATTAGTATCAAAACAAGGCCTTTGCAAAATTAAAATTCATCAGTTTTTAATTTTAAGTTTAGATTGACGTAGGTAAAATGCACAGAGAGACCACCAGAATGTATAGTCAAAGGTAGTGATAATAGAGACTATTACCAATGCAGTGACATCACTATGACGTAATGCTCCAAGGTCAAACATCGCTTATCAGCTGACTGTTGATTAATAACACCTGACACATTGGCTTAGATGTCTAGATTATTTTGCCTATGCTCTACATGTGTAATATAAAAGAAACTGTAACAAACTACTAAAAGACAACTTGTTACTTATTTTCTAAATGATAGCTTAAAAATGTTGGATGAGAATAAAAGGATTGTCCTTTGTTTGTATACAATAACAGAACAGAATACGTTGTAAAATTTGCCTAAACTATTACGTATAATTTTAATCGCCACCGCTACAGCTATAGATTGAAGTGTCTCCTTGTAGCCTCCGTTAACACTTTAAGATAGTTTCTAAATGTTTTCTCTGTAAACTCAAACAATTGATCATTTATGTATAGGCCCCCTACATGAGTATTTCACCATAAACTATCATGTACATGGCATAAGAAGAAATAAACATTAGAAGGCTGTGACATGTGTTTATTCAACTATACTTTATGTCAAATTTACAAGCAATCGTAAATACACATTTAGGTATTTTCACAATAAATTTATGGCTGCGTTTAGGTTAACAACTCTGTACTCAATAATAGTACATTTCATTACCAGTATGCCTACCGAAAGTGGCTTTTTCCGGTGCGCGCTCTAATGTCATGTGAGGCAAAGCCATGTGATACTGTAGTTATTTTCATGTAGGCCTAAACTATCAAAGCAGAGGTAAGGATACTTTTGGGGAATTCACTAAAATCTGTAAAATCAAGAAATTCTAATTGTCAACACCAATACACACTCTGCATATAATTGTTAGAAGTTGATGTTTTAGGAAGATAAAAAACATGTTAAATCCATGGTAAAGGTTATTGGAAATAGAAGCGCTGTCTGTAGCAGCTGTGTTTAGATGGAATGTTGGTTTAAGTGCGATTACACATGGTGCATTACTGCTTGTTGGCCTTCACGTTGGTGTTTCAAAATGTTTTCTAGATTAAACTACATTTGTATAAAGTGCATAAGCTTAACATATATAACACGATGTATAATTCGTAGGGAAGTTAAACAACTGTTTCATCATGTCCATACTCATTCGTTATCAAATTAAATCATGAAAATTTGAAATCACGATATCAACTCAACTGTGCTTAATATGAGCATTGTTTGGATAAGCATTGACGAATATTCAAGACATTAGAGTTTTGCAAAATGCATTTTTTATGGATACAAGGAATGGCTTTAGTGGTACTAAAACGTTAAAGCACTACACAATGTAAGTTTTAAAGTCAATTAATCACGAGATTGACCTAACTAATCCCAAAATCCTCGATCAGAATACAGTATTTGTCTCCGGTTGAGACTCCATGCTTCGTCATCCACTTTAGCCAGTCATCGCCATAAAACAACATACGTAAAACCTGGGTGTGTTTGGCATAAAGAGCAAACGAATAAATTACAAACCAGTATGGCGCTGGTCTCTCTTGATTTTTATAAAAACTTATTTATGAATACCGGGTTATGTTTACTTCTTCCACATGCCTACAATGTAATTTCAAACTGTTTGCAAACAAATAATGTATGCCAGTTTACGACACTTCTAATAAAGGTTATTAATACTTTAATGTAAATATTTTGCATCACCTATGCTAACAATGCTATGTGTATATTGTTAGAGGGACAATCATTTTGTAAGCTGAATAAATATAATGCTAATTTTATTGATTCGATCTTACATCATCAACTTATGTATTGGAAATAAATAATACATTGTTCAGCATAACAATGGTAATTGTTTGAAAATAATTACATATCAACATGGATTCCCTGATATAAACATTGATTGTTGTTGTTTACTATTTCATATGAATGATCTTTTCCCATGTGAGAGGGTGGGGGTGTAACAGGGTGTAGGCAATCGATTTGGTTGATGACCGACTTTGATAAAAGTCCCAAGTCAGACTACGAATGGATCATTAAAACCATAATTTCTTCGTGTTAACCAGTTCATATACTTTTTTTATACAAAACGAGCAAATTTAGCAAAATAACGAACAAAAACGAATATCCTCGTTGTTCGTTTTAGAGCTGTTTGAAGGCTGAAAATGTATGCTAATTTAGTTACAGTTTTACGTTCTCCAATAAGAGTATACGGTATCATGGTTTTTATTTATTGGATGTTAATAAATTGCAGTAAAAGGTATCATGATTTTTATTGTTTAATACAAACAAGCTTTTCTTTAGACATGATATTTGTTGCCTCTCTTACAATTTATCTGTGTTCACTGATGTGTTTACTACGCATTTAATTAAGGTCTTAATCCATCAAAAAACTGTGTTTCGCAAAATAAGAGTTTTCTTTTTTACCGCCCTAACCCAGCAACTTTAACAACCGTTTAACTGTCCAAAATTGACAATATGCCAGGGGTGCCCAGAGGGGGGGTACTGTGGCGCGTTTGCGCCACAGGAATTTTTGGGGGGGACTTTTTTTTAGGGGATTTTGGGGGGGATATTTTTTGCTAGCTGTCATAATGAATGTATAATTTTTGTATAAGCAGCCCGATAAAGTGTTTCTGAGTAGCTCACTATCAACACCAACAACATTTTACCATTTGTAATTAAGATTGCTTCTAAGAATGGTATAAACGCACCTTTTAACCACGAATTTTACTTGTTTTGGTGGTTCTTTAACTCCACCATCGTTAGGATTTACAAAAGATCCACTTCTGGATGTGTCGTCGAATACGTTACAAACTTTTTACACAAAACAGGAAACGATTAGAGATATGCCTATCAATTCACACGAGTACCTACATTGCCGTCGTCAGGACTGGAAGTAAACTGAATCAGGTTCAGGTTAGACGGACCGACGTGGTCTCTGGATTGTCGTCTGCGTTTTCAACAGCTGATATTGCACTATTGTAGTCACTGAGAAGAGTGTTGAAAATATAATGGGATTCATAACTAATTGAGTGTTTACACTAACTAGGCATGCGGCCTCAGGTCCGCCAATTGAGCGGAGTAAGCAAGCTTTGATATAAACAAATAACTTTAATTTGTTTTCATTATTTAAATTGAATACATGATGACGTCACCATAGCAACAACCCAATTTAATTCTCGTGGTTGGTTGGAAGAGTTGAAGGAAATATAAATCCAATCAGCTGTTTGGTAAAGCTATTAGGTCATTGATTTTTAATTGTATATATGAGTAATAGTAAAACTGCGTGTTTGTAATAGCATAAAGATAAGTATTATTTTGTCAATATCCTAATGTTTGTTTAGCTCCCATTTATGTAACAGGCCTATAGGCTTCATTCTCATTTTCTCCAACTAAAACATTTAGCCAATTTAGTAAACTTTGCTCAGCGAACAGAATGACAGAAGAAGGTACCATAGCAATACCATAGTCAATGGTCACCACAGGAAATAAGGCGTGGCTAATCCACGAGCTGATGATACCCTGAAAAGATGGTGGTTGCCACAACGCTTGTGGCTGAATTGGTGACGTTTGCGCTAGCTCCGCCCCATTGCCAAAATATAGGCATACTGTACTCAATAAATAGATTAGATTTTAAAGACGGCACTGGATAGAGAATTGATGAATTAAACAAGAATATATTTATTCCTCATGCTAAATTACAGCATGATTAAGTAAAATACTGTATATGCATGATAAACTACTGTACAACAAAATTATTAAAATCAAATATAAAAGACGTTTTTATATTAGGCTATGGCAATTTAATTTGAGAACCTGCACTGTGTTGATGTACCCTAAAGCCTATTTATTGGGTTGTACTAAATTTTAAACCTGACATAAAAATGCCAAAATGCTGTTCTGTTAGCTGTAATAATTCATCTTATAGTATTACGGAAAAAAAGGAATATTATATCACGCTTAATTTATAACTGTACTCCCGTACAGGCCAAGCAGTCTAGGCTCTACTTTTTGTAATTATTACCTTATTATCTTCATATTTTACCCAAAAGGGATTGATGGCGTCAGACTTTCAAATAAAAAGTATTTACATTTAAATAAACAGACATAAATTAATAAAAATATATTTACAACATTGGCATGTGTAATTATAACTGTGTCTGTATATCTGCACAGAGAAAATTATTTCCACACTTATAAGTTATAAATTGGACAACACAAGTTAGCAAGTATAGTTAAATATATTAAATATAAACATTTTAGGATTGTAGATACCTTAATCTAATCGTCATAAACAGTTCCCACAATCCGGACTACTCACCTCTACTACTTCCTTCACCACTTCCTACGTCGCGTACCTGTTTCCCTCCCTTCCCATAGCATTTTAAGATTGTAGATACCTTAATCTAATCGTCATAAACAGTTTCCACACTCCGGACCGCTCACCTTTACTACTTCCTTCACCACTTCCTACGTCGCGGACCTGTTTCCCTCCCTTCCCATAGCATTTTAAGATTGTAGATACCTTAATCTAATCGTCATAAACAGTTCCCACACTCCGGACCGCTCACCTTTACTACTTCCTTCAGCACTTCCTACGTCGCGGACCTGTTTCCCTCCCTTCCCATAGCATTTTAGGATAACAGATACCTTAATCTAATCGTCATTAATAGTTCCCACACTCCGGACTACTCGCCTTTACTACTTCCTTCACGACTTCCTACGTCGCGGACCTGTTTCCCTCCCATCCCCAAACTCTTTAGGATAACAGATACCTTAATCTAATCGTCATAAACAGTTACCACACTCCGAACTAATATTTACCACAAAACTAATAGCAATAACAACAATTAAAAGAAATAATCTGCTTGGAATAATTCAGTAAGGCCGCCAGAAATTATGCGAATCGGTGTATTGTTAATCAACGCTTAATGGTATTAATCGGACTCCTTTTCTTTTGTACTGTCTTTTGTAAATAGGCCATATGTGCATGTGCAAGCTGAGGTGCCCGTGGGTACAGATTGTCGAGTCGCATACGCTACGATTCTTTGTTTACATCTACGTTGTTATCTCGTAACCATCATGGCAACTCATAAGACTCATGTTAAACATTGCAAATTTTATGTCAGTCTTAAATTGTACAGGTATCATCAAATTGAAATTTGTTTGTTTCGAAACATCAAAAATATTTGTCGAAATACCCCTGGTAAGTTTGGATTCAATATGTTCAGCCGTTATTGAGTTAATTGATTACATAGTTTGCATAAGGCCCGATCTCAAAGAGCTTCGCTCGCTTCGCTCGCTCCGCTCAAAAAATGGTTTTCTGTCTCTAGTTTTATGTGTTTATATACGGTATTTCAAACTCCTCAAAGTATTTAATAAATTTCTTTACGCGCAGTACTGTAGAATTTCGAGACCATCATTTATATCCAGCATATAAATTGCATATGAAGCATATGAATACCATTATATTTTCAACACTCTCCTCCGTCACTACAATTAGTCCAATATCAGCTTTTGATAACACAGACTTCAATCCAGAGACCACATCTTTCCGTCATAACCTGATTCAGTTTACTTCCAGTCCTGCCCACGGCAATATACACGCGTGAATTGATAGGCATATGTTATCGTTTCGTGTTTTGTGTACAAACGGATTGTCTGACAAGATGCGTTTCTATCATTATTATTATTAGTCATAAAAGGCAATCCTGGGGCTATCAAAATGAATAGTAAATTACTTCGTCACAAAAACCTTTTGTACTGGTGGCAATTAAGGTATTGTGGGTATTTTGCCTAGCGAATTTTGTAGAAAGCAGCCTGGGAGTGGCGAGCAACAAGTCTGTCTTATTTCGTGACTCTGCGTATAATTTTGAAACAAGATACTTTTTGCCAATGATTAATGCACTTAAAGCTGTTGAGTTCAAAGAGAATTCTTAAACTCTGTAAAAATCAAAGCAACCTAATATGTTGTACAGTTTACAGTACTGTGTTGGAGTAGAGTAATTCACCGAGTAGGCCTATATTGTTGTACGTTTTGAAGACGTTGTCTATTGCAATACTGCGCACATGTTGACTGACATTACAGATTCTGAATTATAAATTGAAAAAATTCTAATTCGTCCATTGATTAGTTAGATATAATAATGTATTGTTAAATGTTGTTAACGTTTCCTATTAAACATTTAATTTTGATTATCAGCAAGTTTGTTTTTCTTTACTTCAAGTTTGATTATTTAGAATACAAATACAAACAAAAACCAGATTTGTTTGTACTACTAAACACTTGTGATACTAAATACTTGAAATGCTCGTTTTATGAGGTAAAGGGAATTTCGTCGGATAATTTTGTAGGGGGAGGGTGGGTTTAAATAGACGGCAGCATAAATTGGGGGGAACTACTCCCTTGGCTTGGGGGGGGGGATTGCGCCTCTGGGTTTGGGGGGGATGGGCACCTCTGCAATATGCATTATCAAAGCCCAAACGCCGTCTGGCGCAAACACAAATGTAATTACTTACAGTAAAAGGAAATGGTCTGTTACAATATGAGCTGTCCGCCAAGCCAGTCTAGGCACCACATGTAGAGGAAAAGTCTAATTTAGTTTCCAATTTAAATTATAACAGTTGTTGTGATGATAAAATGTTATAAAATACTGCCAAATCAGTATCAGTGAGCTTCGCACACAAGTATGCAGATGAAGCCATGATGAAGGCAAGTCAGCTAATAGGTTTAGGAATTAAGGGTAAGCTCTTGACAAACGGTAACGATATGTTTAGATACCATCGTTATAAAACACCAATTGCATGATTATAAAATATTAAATTACAAGTAAACTATAGTTCTTACTTCTATATTATTTTAATTATTGAGCTCTTTCAATAACTTCATCAAACAGAACCCTAAAACTTTTTATGGACACAGGTGGTAGAAACATTTAAAGAAAGATAGAGTACAGTATCCAACTTTTATAACAAAATAAATACATTTTCAACGAATACATTTTTTGTCCATTATTATAAAAATTTCAACACTGTTTTCATGTATTCATTTGTTGTGTTGCCCATTTAGTATTTTAATTTTTCAAGTTCTAGGTTCCAACCCACCGGAATCCGGGACTCCAAATCTTAAACTGTCGTGAAACTTGTGTTTTTACTAATCAGTTATAAACAATGTTCATAATGCTTTAAATAACACACAAATAACCTTTATCCATTCTAATGAATAGTAAATACATACACTAACCGACCAGACTTTTCACCCAATTCAAATCTACATTTTCCAATCTTGCAAAGCAGTTACATGTCACAAACTGAAAAGTGCCAGACACTTTTCTAAATACACGAGAGCAAGTGTTGCTAACATTGACGTAGTAATTAGTTTGACTGAGACTTAACCTCAAATTAAGAGTTGGTACACAGCTGACTCCCGGAAGTTGGAGGTTGCAACACCTGTACTCTGTACACTTCCGGTGGCCGTATGTTAACGAACTGCATACATATGATAATGTGTGTAAAACGAATAAAGAACGCCTCGTGTCTGTAGCGCGAGCATTTCTTGTGCAGCGGTAGTAGGCAGATTTACTGGGCTTTAGGGGAGTGGTGGATATATTTGCAACTACATATAAAACTGAAGACAAGGTCGCATAGCTTGTGTAAGCATATAAAACCTTTGTCCGTAAACTGATTTGGGGTTCTGACGTGGAATAGAAATTATAGACAGTTCTGCGTTTTATTTCATAGGTTCCAAAAAGGGATTAGATTTTTATTTAACGTTTTTGGACACGGTCCAAGCCTGCGTGTTAGTTGTAGGCTAACGATCGAAAGTCACACTTTTGTTGGATAGCCAAATTTATTGATGACCTGATATCTATTCCGATGTCCAGCCTGAATTACACATAAAACTAATTTACAATAGAACTAAAGAGGGTGTATTAGTGCTAAGTACTCTAGGTATTGTAAATCATTAAGACATATATCTTTTGGACGATATCGGTAAGTCTAAAATAATCTTTGCACAGGTAAGAAAAACTAACTATCGATTACTACGTTTTGAACCGTCGATACCACCAGTTTCCCCATACATATTTGAAAACGATTCTATCTACTTGTTTTCTGAACGAAAGAACCCATGTAGGTAGTTTTTTTTTACACAATTTACCTTAAAAAAACTCTAACATTGATAAAAGATTTATGTATCTGAGGCATCAAATACAAGTTCAGTTTGTCTGTTGTAAAACCTCCGCACCATTCTCACGATATCCCGCATAATTAAAAGATAACCGAGGCACGCAACTCATAAAGTGAGTTTGACCCACATCTTTATTCTAATTATAACTGTGTTGGTTGTGCTGTTATCATGTTGGATGTTATTGATGCACAAACCACTGCAAGAGGTGTCAGAGGCTGTCTGTATCGTGAGGAACGTACGGGAACGTATGACGTCAGAAAAAGATGCGCATGCACCATAATAAGTTTGAGCTATTTTGAGGTGCAATTTGCAGCATGGGTAGGTTCAGATTCAGAAGGTTGCCGGTTCGGTTCTGAGTCAAGTCAAAAATGTCTTTAATGGTTTGAAAGGGGAAAACTGGACCCAGCTGTTCTAGGTTTTTGGGCTTTCGATCAAATAATTCTGGGTCATAGATTCCTAGAGATCGATGTTCTGGGTAGATTTAGAGCCAGCTGGTCTTACTTAGTCAGGAAAAAATGTCCTAAAGAACTGAGCTTCAAAGCCGCCGTATACCAATCCCTACTGTACGTAATCTAGTCTATCTATGGTAATAGGGTCTATGCCCGGTGGTTCGAAACCCACCTTAACCTCTATGTAGGATCGGATATCTGGGAAACAAAAAAGATCAAACTCTCGGTAAAACTGTCTCCTTTACACTCGCTCTGCTCTACTAAAAGTCGTACGACAACATATCGAACATCGATACAATAGATTTAGCAAAAGAGATTTTGCACGTTTAAGGGTGTGTCCAGATTTCTATTTCCTCTTGACCAACCAGCCAACACCTTGTCTTCTTCTCTTGCACATCCTGTTCCGGTGCAAAGGCGTGGACAGCGCCACATAAGTAGAACCTAGGCGTTTCCTCACGTAATAGGTACTTACAACATTAAACAGCTCTGTATCCGGCCACTACTTGAATCCTACTGTAATTCTTGGAACTAAACGATAAACGGATGAACATGTCCTGTAATAAGTTACAGTTATGCCACTGACTTTGAATGTTGCAAGTAGATTTTCATCGTTTTGTAAATTTTATGGCTGGCTCGTGCTATATGTCCGGTGACGCTTGAGTGCGCTAATGTCGAGTGATGAGACCGGCTGTTTCTTGGCAAAAGCCAAGGCCATTGATTAAAAATACAAAATTAAGGACAGCTATGCCCATTTTCGTACCATCAAATAGCTTTTGACTTTCCAGGATGGCAGGATCGAACCGGCGTCCTCTGATTCATTGTGAGCACCATTTTAGCTGTACCCTCAGATATAAAGTAATCCATGCGTTTACGAAAACACCCTTCAGCAATTTCCCTGTTGCCTACATCTGATACATAAACTTGACGAATAGGTAAATGATGTAGTTTCAGTTTGACACGTTTAATCTGTAGTCTTAAGTCTTAAGTGTGATGGTTTTACTTTTCAGACTTCTGGTGTTGACTTAAATTTTCGGGGATTGTATGTCGAGGTTGTATCAAGGAGAAAAAGAGTTTATAAAATATAAAAGGGTCGATAGTATAAGAGGGCATAAATGTACACTATCATAAATACATGTCGTGAGTACGGAAATTGAAAAAACTGTGCACCAAAGATAATGTTTTTACATTTATTTGGATTTTGTTGGCAATCGGCTCGAATAAACCAGTTCTCATAAACAAATACCTACGGAAATATGAAAACGTGGACGACATTATAGCATTTAGTAAATGCTATTATCTCGTCCACGTTTATTTAGCACTGACTATCAATATATACGATGATTACATCCACAACCGTAATAGTTTATACCGTTCCCCTTTTGTGTGTCTTCCGTATATGAATGCGAAGAATCATTTGATAACCATTTTACCCTAGTTTGTTGATGAAAAAGCTTGTTCAAGGGACAAAGAAACGCATTAAACCAAAGTGGCAATACCAGTAAAAGTGTAAGCTGTAGGGCAGTGTTGACCCCGCTCGGCTGATTATCAGATAGTCATGCAAACCACCTTAGCAAAACCACCCCTACATCAATCAGGGAACAAAGGCGGTCCTGGTGTGCAGCCTTGTGTAACTCCAGGTTGAAAGAAAAAATAAAATTGTTTTTAATAATTTGTGATTACAAAAATCGGCTAATTTTGTGGTTGACTAAAAAAGGATGTGTGGCATTACTTTTTTACTCTTGTGCCGAGAAATGGGGTATCCATCCTCCACGATTGATTCGTGAGTTTTCAAATGCAAGTTAATTAATTATTTGTGTTCGTTAACAACTTCTTGATCAGCATTGTACGTGTTATTAAATTAACGGAAAGTAAATAAAAGAAACGTCTAATAACACTTAAAACATATATTTACGTGCTGGAGTGTCCAATCGAAATCGATCACCACTTATCATATTTTTTGTATACATATTTGCCGTCTTGTGAGTAACAGTATAAGCGTAAATATGTTTTAAGTGTTATAAGACGTTTCTTTTATTTACTTTCCGTTCAATAACGTCGTGTCTTATTAAAAAACATTCTGGGAAAACCATGGTTTAATACTTTTAGGCTTTTGTCATAGATTGATACGTTTTGTGTGAGGTTGTTAGTTAACATAAATGTAACCTAAACACGAAAGCCGATTTTTTAATAATTTTTTAAGTAAATAGCTGTGTCTACAGATTGTATCTCGTGACCTTTACTGAGGATTAACCTCGATATCAGGGGGGGGAAGAGTCGAGGGTTGCCATTTAAAAATAAAAGTCATATTCGCCACGTTTTGTTGAAATATTAGTGATTAAGTTATATTTTACTTCTTAACACGCCACTAATTGTTTTCTATAATTTTTAGTGAATTGAATACATTGTTTCAGAAAAAAATATGTCTCAAACAACTGGATCAAAAGTATACACACTAATGTGAAAGGGTATTTCATTCCATTCAAAAGTCGATACCACTTTTAGATATTAAAAATCATGAAGTAAATTTTTTCAGAAGAGTGTGATTTTTTTCTGAACTTTGCATTCCCTGCAAATAATTTTATTTTGTGATTTTTATAGTTATATCAGTTTATAGTCCTGTCCCAAAATTAACGTAAACTACTAATACAAATTTAGGAACCGTATCTGGAAATTGGTTAAACTAAACTATAAAGCAAATCCAGTTTCCGGCTGGCTATATTCCAAAACAGTACCTATATTTCATCCCATACCAGTACACAGTAGACATCCATTTCACTCTGTATCTTTTTGTTGCAAAGATGTAGTACTAAAACTATTTGTGAAAACTTTTTAAATGTTTACTGAACCGCAATGCAGTACGGTATAAGAGTAGTATGTTTTCTGTGGTATAAGGGATCATCAGCTACTGAAATACTGAGAATTTCTAAACACATTTTAACTTAAATTATACAGAGAAGTGTTTTAGTTCCTGCATTGTGTTTGGTTTTATGTTTCATTGTATATATATGCTCTATTCATAAATGAAATTTTTCTGGTGAAGCATATTTTAAGAAATTGTTCAGTTTGATTTTAAATGTATCAGTTTCAGTTGGTGATTTTGGATTTGGTCAGAGTAGTTTCGACACCTGTAGATGCACGTTCACTCAACTAATTTTCAAAATGTTTTATTCGGTGTAATCGATTTGATTTTAACATTGAATTTTAGGATCAATTTTAAACTCCAAAACTATAGATAAGGTAAATTGTAATTCACGAGCGACACTATATAAGTTTCAAGTTCAAGCGACACTTATGTTTCAAGTTATAAACTTCAATTGAAAACGCAAGTAGACTTCCTTGTTAAGGAACTTGTTAAAATGATATTTTCTGGAGAAATCCACTAGACTATCACTTAGACGTGATGTTTTTAACCAGCAAACATGTTACACAGCACTTGAGGTCTCGCCTACACGAAATAATCTGTGCCACTTAAACATGTTAGCAAGGTTAGTTTATTTTACATGCTCTAGTTTCGAGGCTGTATTTAACGTTTAAACGTCACTAAAACTACTAAATACAGCACCAGTGCTTACCAAAGTTTTTACCTTAGAAAATTGAAAAAAAACGTATTCTCTGATTTACTTTGTGATATACCTATCTTAAAACTGGTAAAAAATTAAACTGATTTCCTTCCTATTTGAGATAGAAAACTGTACAACGATTATTTTTTGTTTACTCATTAAAAATTTAAGCTAATCCAAAAGCAACAGCAAAGTTGGTGAAAATTCCTGATCAATTGTTTTAGCTAACATTATCAAGTAAAGAGATACAGTTTTAAAATTAATAAATATGTTTATTATAATATAAAACTGTTGATTTAATGTGGTTTGGAAGGAAAACTATTTACGGTTTTCTAACGTCATAAGCTTGCAAGTCTTGTTTGTTTTGGAAGCAACAGCCTTTATTCGTCCAATAATATTCATCGTTTTTATTTAACCCAAAAAGTAAAATTAATTATTGACGGGGGAAAATGATTGATTACATGACCATTCAGAACAGCACTAAACACTCTAAATACGATAAACTACAACAAAGAAAGTTAAAATCAGCCTGCTCCATTCCGCACGCAGGGAATCAATACCTATGAAGATTCCTCCTAGAGCGTTAAGCTGTTTTGAGATAAAATCCTTATATATCGAACAATTTCGAGTCGGCTATCCTGTAGAGTAAACAGGTGATTCTGAAATACGTGTTGTATGTGATAATAAGTTCTAATAACAGGATAAAATGGATGTAAATAAAACATACGCACCTCAGAGCGGATATCCGAATGTGTTGTCTGCGTGAAACTGCGTGCAGGACTGAGTAAAATCACGCGCGCATGCAGGCGCGCAGGCGTCAACAGCTGTTATCATTATCACTTTCATCCCAGCTTCTGAACCTGGCAATACCACTGGAGAGCTCTTCAGTTCTTGGGGGACAGGGGAAGAAAACAAAGAGAGAACATATTAACAAACCTAAACGTAACGGGCCAAAACATTTCTTAAAATTGTCTTCAGTTAGCCCAAGAAATGTGCAAAAGAGTGTATTAAGTATACAGTATACGAATGTTAATAGTATAATATTTGAAAATTATTAGTATAATTTTTTACATACTCTATGAACACACATTATGGCATTATGACTTCATAGAGAATCATATATTCTCACTCTCTCTCTCAAAATGAAAAAAAAGTGTTTTAGAGAAGGGTACTGCGAGTTTCGTAAACAGAACACCTTTTTGTATTATGTGTTGAACTAAGCAAATCATTGTGAGAGTCGTATATTAATTAATACTGAAGGTTTATCTATAACTAGCTGCTGTACCCGTGCTTTGCAACGGGAAGGAAGATGTACTACTGTCTGTAATTGTGAAATAAGCATTTAGCAGTTCTGATTGTTTACATTGAAATGTCAAAGGTAAACATTGTGAATTTTCTCATGGTTCCATTGAGACCAATTAATATTTACTTTTGAAAACCTCACCTCAAAACTTTGGACATCCAAGGGGCGTAGCCCGAGAGGAATTATAGAGAAGTGAATAGGCCTATGACACTCCTAGATATGTAGACCATCTTTGTGCTTAATTTAATCTGTATTGGTTTAGTATTTTAGTCGTAACAGCTGCCCAGACAGACAGACACCACCTCAATTTTTATAATAGCATAGATTTAAGAATAACATTTTTATGTTTTTACACATTCATTCAATACCGATCAGGTGACACAATAAAGGTCCTTTTCATACAGAGAAATAGAGTATGACGGTTCTTAGGCAACGTATAAACACAATCTCTTGTCGAAATGTATCAAAATTATCTTGGAAAACGGCAATTCACTTCTCTATCTAAAGGTACTATTAAAAAAATTTAGTTTAAAAAATGTGTATTCAAATATAATTCGTAAACGTTGTTACAAAAAAAATCTCTGCCCAAGGAGTTTGTTGGCATGAGATTATAATAATTCGTTTGAATCATTTCAAATATACAGACACTCAGAAATGTGTCTTTCTGTTCAATCAACGAATATTAGAACAGAAATATTTTCTATTCTAATATTCGTGGTTAAATCTATATGGTTATCTTTGTCAACCTATAGGATGCTGAAGTGAAGTCGTTTACAACATTATTAGTGTCATCACATGGACTATTAATCCTATTTCTTGCGGGCTCCAAAAAAGTCAACAATAAGCAGTTTGTATGACGACCTATTGTCCAAAGAGATAGAGAGGGCGGGGCGACGTTGATGACGTTTATGTAAAAATATAAGCGATTTTACACCTCATATAGAACTCTTTTAACATTTAATAAAGTATGAAAATGCATCTGCTGAATTAGAGGAGAGTAGAGGTAATACCAGAATATGACCCCACTTTCGGCGTTTTTGGACCTAGGACTTTTGAATTTTTTTGGTGAAAAAACACCCAAAATAGGTAAAATATGATGGTTTTACCCTATTTTTGGCGTTTTAGAGGCTATATGGGGGCATTTTTTGGTTAAAAAATGTTATTAATACTGAAAAAACAAGCCTGGAAATGAAGAGCTTTTTTTGACCACTTTTTTTAAAGACCCGGCTCTCGGCATGCGAACTTGGGCGTGCTCCCAACCCATAGGCATACTTCTGATCCCCAGCGATGACAAACTAAAAGTCTTATGAAAAAATGTTAGAAACAAAAATTGAGGAACATCTAATCATCTATACTTCTTCCACTGAAAGTTTTTCTCTGACCGAAAAATAAAAAAAATCCTTGCTTACTTACTTTTTCATGTTTGCTTTGAGTAACCTTTTTATATTTTTCTTAATTAATAATTATACAGTGGCATAAATTAAATTATATTTATATTGTATTAAACAGTAGTTTATGTAGAATTTTAATATATAAATTTTATGCTATAAATATTTTTTTAGAAGCTAGACAAACATGTAAGTGATAGAAGGCGCATCACTTTGAACATCGTCATGCCCCCGACAGTGCCGTGCTGGTAATACCTAGAGTTTGAAACTATTGCTATTGTTGAAATTATATTATAGCACATTTACATACAAAAGAAACTGGTAAATGGTTTTAAATTGTTTAACTTTTTATGCTGTATTATTATGTTGAAGGCTATTTTGGTTGCTGGAATTTTAGCTGTTTTGTTGTATATCAAGCCTTTTTTTTAGATATAAGTATTTTTAAACAATAAATCAGACCTTTATTTACTAATGCTATTATTATATTACAATGCATTGGCATACAAATGAAAATGGTTTGATTTATTTGTACTCATATAAAATAATATAATTCTTTTGAGTTATAGGGATGTCTGGTGATTAAATCACAAATTTAGAATATTTAATAATGGACTTTTAAAATAATGGAATTAAGTATAGACTTATAACATTTTCATGATAATTGTTTGATTTATTTGTACTCATTTAAAATAATGTTAAAATAGTATTTGATTTTTATGTTGTATTATTGTTTTTTGTTGTTTAAAAGTTGGAACTAACATAGTGTACCTAAATTTAACCATTTGTCGTATCTCAAGCAGTTTTTGAGAAATAAGCATTTTAAAACGATAAAGTCACACCAGTAATGCATGGAGTTTGTAACCATTACCAACACTGATATTATGTTATAATACATTGTCATACAAATGGAACCATTTAATTTATTTACCAAATGGTATTCATATAAGTTTTAGATTTTTAAATTTTTACCCTGTATTATTGTTTTATATCAAAAGTTGAAATCAATGTAGTGTGCCTAAATATGTTTATTTACTGTATCTCAAGCAAATAGATAGAATAGGATAAAGAGGTGTTTTTGGTGTTTTACCTATGAGAATAACATGGGGAGATTTTAAGCCACTTTTTAAAAAATCGTGCTTATTTATACATTTCTATATAAATGTCCAACTCCAAAAATATTTTCAATCCATATTAATGTCTGTATCATGTGAGATTTGTACCAGTTGGTTTGAAATATTTATAAATATAATGTGTTGCTGGAATCACCTTAAATGGCAAGAAACACATAGTGTTGGGACCTCTGGTAAAATATTGGATTTTTTCTAGTTTGGATTAAATATTTGTGAAAAATTGAAAAAATATGTTTTTTACTCAACTATTTTAGGGTCTTGAAACATGTATTACTGAGGAATCAGGCAAATATTTCGTGCCGAAATTATATTTTACCTTACGTGAGAACTTGGAATCATTATTTAAACTTAGTCCTGCTCCACAGTATTATTGCAGGCTTGCTTCTCGTCCCAAGTGGTGAATTGTGTACAGTTTATGCGTGGTGCAAAGACTGGGTTTTCTTTTTAGTTGTGACCAGCTCATTCCTAAGATGCTAGATGGTATCCACTTTGCCTCTGAACATAAGCAAATTGTAATCTTTAGTTTAGGACTTAAAATTAATGTCGGATGCGATGCCTCTTTAATCGGAAGTTTGGGTTGTGATGAGCTCAACCCCTATCACCAATATCAGCATAGATCCATTGAACTATTATGTGTTATTGTACTTTGTGCTGATTAATATGTGTTTGGTAAATTAGCATGGCACAACACACAATCCCACATCTTGCTAATCGTAGTTGGTAGTTTAACTTAGCAACGATAATAATAAATTATTATGTCATTGCATTATTATGTCATGTCGGGGGTCTATTTGGTGGTCAAAGTAGAAGTAGGGAGCATTGACTTTCTACAATCATGATGAGATATCCAGCCAGAGCCTCAGACTGTAATAAAAAATAGATGCAAATGCAAACTCTAAAGGCCCTGACGACCATGTTGTATACTTCCAGGCTGGAACAACCTTTACTTGGAATATTGTATATAAATTGTTTGTATACATAAGACTCTTTTAGTGAATGTACTCTTTGATGAAAATACAAAATAAAGATGAAAACTACTTTATGCAAAGAAGAGAAAGTAATTGTGAAGGGTAGCTACAAACAATTGCATTTTAGTGAGCAATGAAAGTTGCTATAATTATTGGGATTGTTTTGGGTAAGTTTATAGATATGCATTGTGTTTACAGGAATTAATCATAGTGGGGATGCCATTTACATCGAGACATATCGATTTAGTTAAAGTGATAAAACGAAGACCATGATAGTGGTGGATAAAGATTTTATTTGTTGAGCAATCGATATGAGAAGGAGTTTCTTGTTAAACAATAACCTGGAAAACCAATACAACATAATGCACTGTCATCCCTCATTGGTATTGTAACTTACAAGCTCTGTTGTTCTTTACTCATTTTCAAAAACATATAAATTATAAAATAAGCCATTTTGTTGTTTATTTTACTGTTATGTATTGTAAGTGTATATATTGAAATAAATGGTTAAATAAATGTAAGTTGAAAAATGAGCCTTATTTTGTCACTAGTTTATTTACATTGATTTGAATCACATTTTTGAACTAACAGATGATTAAATTATTAATTGCATAACATTTGAAACATAGAGATACAACATTTACATTATTAACTGGAAACTATATATCTATATTATTGTATGAACATAATTTCTGTATTTCATATATGTAAAAGCAATGAGACCATGCTAAATTACAGGATTCAATAACAAAGGAAGCTGATATTGTGCTATATACCTGAGGGTGTAAATATAGAGGTGGGTATTTCCATAGAGACCTAATGACGAATTAGAATGTGAAAGTTCTATGGTAGAAATATCAAGTATGCAAGAGTGATCATCAGAGGTAACATGGTCATCAGGCAATTCATAGAGAGGGGTCAGTCAGGTTGAACTAGTATATTGCAGTGATTCATCCAATATAGATACAATAGTTACAAATAACCAGAACCAATTACTGGACATTGTAGTTACCAGTTTTCCTATCCTACTGTTAAAATATGAACCTCATTTTAATATGAGTTGGTGAGTTCATGCCCGGTAACATGAATGTAATAATGGTTCTAAATGTATTTATCTTATTTTATGGTAGATTTCACTATGTGTGCTTACTCTATGGTAAAATTCTTTGAGATCATTTAATATTTAACACACTTAGATTAGTGAATAAATCATCAAAGTGCGATATAAATATGCTGGGTGAAACGTATTAAAACTTGCTTCCAGTTTATCTATTAAAGGATTGTCAAACGTCTCGGTTTTGCTAACTATGACCTGGTGTCCCAAAAAGGGCTCTTAAGACCATAAGATGACAATACATAAAGTTTGGACTATTGACTGTGATGTGAATTTATGCATACTTTGTCATACAAATTTTACACTATAGTATTTTTACGAGTTCTGACTGTGACTGTGATGTGAATTTGTGTGTATTTCATCACATAAATTTCACTCTATTTTCACTCATTTCACACCACTATTATGATGTGCTGTGCCTGCATGAGTGTGTTGAGCCATGAATATCATAGACTACCAAGCTATAAGGATGTATGCTAGAACTGATCTAACCTCTGCCAAACCCTGAATACGAGCCTGGAGGCACAGACTTTGGACCAAGGATCAATAATTGTAAATAGACAAACCTGTGTGATAGGATATAGAACACTGAAAAATAAAAATGTTAGAAACTTTAGTCTTTTACTTATTTACCCTTATCACCCTCTGTTTTGGAGGAAACTGCCTTACAACCAACATTATGAAGATTGCATTAATACTCATGATCTTGGTCATTATAAAATTTATCAAACATAAATCCGTATTTGCCATTATTCATAGACCTTTCCTTGTCTATTATGAAAAAGCTATCCAACACTGGTGGTAAAGACTTTTATATTGATGAAATGAAAAGTCATTATTAATATGATTGTTAAATATAAGGTTTAAAATTTATATTGCCTTGTTTGGATAATATTAGAAAATGTATGTTATCGCATAAATGTTTGCGTACTTTCTAAGTAAAAGCAGTTAATATTTTTATGTTGACCCATTGAGAGAAATTGTATACTATTTGTACTATAAAAAGTCTATTCATGCATATCAGTCCAGTAAAAGTTCTGTTACAATCCAGTCATAGGTCAGTCTCAATTGCATCCATAGTTTCTCAGTCAACCTGTCAGTCATTTGGTTACAGTCTGTTTTCTAACTCTTTATTAACCAATATTGCATAACATTTTTTATTTAAAACACAATATTCTATAAAATTTTCATTGGCCAGTTGTTGTTGATTGTTATAAACAGTACTTGATATACAAACACATACGTTGTCATCAGTCAGGCGTCCAAACAATTAAAAAATATCGTTGAGAAGAAATCGGTTGTTGTATTTAACAACATAAAGGTCGATTCACAAACGGTATGTAATAGTTTAATCATGTCACAGTGTATACAACAACTGACTGTGACTGTGATGTGAATTTGATTAGTTGTGTGAAATGTGTGAAAATAGTGTGAAATTTTTGAAATTGCTTCCAGTTTATATGTTGTCATTAAGCAAGCGTTTAAAAATCCAACAATATCGTTGAGAAGAAACCAGCTGTTGTATTTGACGACATAAAAATCAATTCACACATAACACGTCACAGTTTAATCACATCAGTTACGACACAGTGTATACTCCAACTGACTGTGACTGTGATGTGAATTTGTGTGTACTTCGTCACACAAATTTTACACAAATTTCACACATATTTCACACATTTCACACAACTATCATGATATTTGTGTGAAATGTGTGAAATATGTGTGAAATTTGTGTAAAATTTGTGTGACGAAGTACACACAAATTCACATCACAGTCACAGTCAGTTGGAGTATACACTGTGTCGTAACTGATGTGATTAAACTGTGACGTGTTATGTGTGAATTGATTTTTATGTCGTCAAATACAACAGCTGGTTTCTTCTCAACGATATTGTTGGATTTTTAAACGCTTGCTTAATGACAACATATAAACTGGAAGCAATTTCAAAAATTTCACACTATTTTCACACATTTCACACAACTAATCAAATTCACATCACAGTCACAGTCAGTTGTTGTATACACTGTGACATGATTAAACTATTACATACCGTTTGTGAATCGACCTTTATGTTGTTAAATACAACAACCGATTTCTTCTCAACGATATTTTTTAATTGTTTGGACGCCTGACTGATGACAACGTATGTGTTTGTATATCAAGTACTGTTTATAACAATCAACAACAACTGGCCAATGAAAATTTTATAGAATATTGTGTTTTAAATAAAAAATGTTATGCAATATTGGTTAATAAAGAGTTAGAAAACAGACTGTAACCAAATGACTGACAGGTTGACTGAGAAACTATGGATGCAATTGAGACTGACCTATGACTGGATTGTAACAGAACTTTTACTGGACTGATATGCATGAATAGACTTTTTATAGTACAAATAGTATACAATTTCTCTCAATGGGTCAACATAAAAATATTAACTGCTTTTACTTAGAAAGTACGCAAACATTTATGCGATAACATACATTTTCTAATATTATCCAAACAAGGCAATATAAATTTTAAACCTTATATTTAACAATCATATTAATAATGACTTTTCATTTCATCAATATAAAAGTCTTTACCACCAGTGTTGGATAGCTTTTTCATAATAGACAAGGAAAGGTCTATGAATAATGGCAAATACGGATTTATGTTTGATAAATTTTATAATGACCAAGATCATGAGTATTAATGCAATCTTCATAATGTTGGTTGTAAGGCAGTTTCCTCCAAAACAGAGGGTGATAAGGGTAAATAAGTAAAAGACTAAAGTTTCTAACATTTTTATTTTTCAGTGTTCTATATCCTATCACACAGGTTTGTCTATTTACAATTATTGATCCTTGGTCCAAAGTCTGTGCCTCCAGGCTCGTATTCAGGGTTTGGCAGAGGTTAGATCAGTTCTAGCATACATCCTTATAGCTTGGTAGTCTATGATATTCATGGCTCAACACACTCATGCAGGCACAGCACATCATAATAGTGGTGTGAAATGAGTGAAAATAGAGTGAAATTTATGTGATGAAATACACACAAATTCACATCACAGTCACAGTCAGAACTCGTAAAAATACTATAGTGTAAAATTTGTATGACAAAGTATGCATAAATTCACATCACAGTCAATAGTCCAAACTTTATGTATTGTCATCTTATGGTCTTAAGAGCCCTTTTTGGGACACCAGGTCATAGTTAGCAAAACCGAGACGTTTGACAATCCTTTAATAGATAAACTGGAAGCAAGTTTTAATACGTTTCACCCAGCATATTTATATCGCACTTTGATGATTTATTCACTAATCTAAGTGTGTTAAATATTAAATGATCTCAAAGAATTTTACCATAGAGTAAGCACACATAGTGAAATCTACCATAAAATAAGATAAATACATTTAGAACCATTATTACATTCATGTTACCGGGCATGAACTCACCAACTCATATTAAAATGAGGTTCATATTTTAACAGTAGGATAGGAAAACTGGTAACTACAATGTCCAGTAATTGGTTCTGGTTATTTGTAACTATTGTATCTATATTGGATGAATCACTGCAATATACTAGTTCAACCTGACTGACCCCTCTCTATGAATTGCCTGATGACCATGTTACCTCTGATGATCACTCTTGCATACTTGATATTTCTACCATAGAACTTTCACATTCTAATTCGTCATTAGGTCTCTATGGAAATACCCACCTCTATATTTACACCCTCAGGTATATAGCACAATATCAGCTTCCTTTGTTATTGAATCCTGTAATTTAGCATGGTCTCATTGCTTTTACATATATGAAATACAGAAATTATGTTCATACAATAATATAGATATATAGTTTCCAGTTAATAATGTAAATGTTGTATCTCTATGTTTCAAATGTTATGCAATTAATAATTTAATCATCTGTTAGTTCAAAAATGTGATTCAAATCAATGTAAATAAACTAGTGACAAAATAAGGCTCATTTTTCAACTTACATTTATTTAACCATTTATTTCAATATATACACTTACAATACATAACAGTAAAATAAACAACAAAATGGCTTATTTTATAATTTATATGTTTTTGAAAATGAGTAAAGAACAACAGAGCTTGTAAGTTACAATACCAATGAGGGATGACAGTGCATTATGTTGTATTGGTTTTCCAGGTTATTGTTTAACAAGAAACTCCTTCTCATATCGATTGCTCAACAAATAAAATCTTTATCCACCACTATCATGGTCTTCGTTTTATCACTTTAACTAAATCGATATGTCTCGATGTAAATGGCATCCCCACTATGATTAATTCCTGTAAACACAATGCATATCTATAAACTTACCCAAAACAATCCCAATAATTATAGCAACTTTCATTGCTCACTAAAATGCAATTGTTTGTAGCTACCCTTCACAATTACTTTCTCTTCTTTGCATAAAGTAGTTTTCATCTTTATTTTGTATTTTCATCAAAGAGTACATTCACTAAAAGAGTCTTATGTATACAAACAATTTATATACAATATTCCAAGTAAAGGTTGTTCCAGCCTGGAAGTATACAACATGGTCGTCAGGGCCTTTAGAGTTTGCATTTGCATCTATTTTTTATTACAGTCTGAGGCTCTGGCTGGATATCTCATCATGATTGTAGAAAGTCAATGCTCCCTACTTCTACTTTGACCACCAAATAGACCCCCGACATGACATAATAATGCAATGACATAATAATTTATTATTATCGTTGCTAAGTTAAACTACCAACTACGATTAGCAAGATGTGGGATTGTGTGTTGTGCCATGCTAATTTACCAAACACATATTAATCAGCACAAAGTACAATAACACATAATAGTTCAATGGATCTATGCTGATATTGGTGATAGGGGTTGAGCTCATCACAACCCAAACTTCCGATTAAAGAGGCATCGCATCCGACATTAATTTTAAGTCCTAAACTAAAGATTACAATTTGCTTATGTTCAGAGGCAAAGTGGATACCATCTAGCATCTTAGGAATGAGCTGGTCACAACTAAAAAGAAAACCCAGTCTTTGCACCACGCATAAACTGTACACAATTCACCACTTGGGACGAGAAGCAAGCCTGCAATAATACTGTGGAGCAGGACTAAGTTTAAATAATGATTCCAAGTTCTCACGTAAGGTAAAATATAATTTCGGCACGAAATATTTGCCTGATTCCTCAGTAATACATGTTTCAAGACCCTAAAATAGTTGAGTAAAAAACATATTTTTTCAATTTTTCACAAATATTTAATCCAAACTAGAAAAAATCCAATATTTTACCAGAGGTCCCAACACTATGTGTTTCTTGCCATTTAAGGTGATTCCAGCAACACATTATATTTATAAATATTTCAAACCAACTGGTACAAATCTCACATGATACAGACATTAATATGGATTGAAAATATTTTTGGAGTTGGACATTTATATAGAAATGTATAAATAAGCACGATTTTTTAAAAAGTGGCTTAAAATCTCCCCATGTTATTCTCATAGGTAAAACACCAAAAACACCTCTTTATCCTATTCTATCTATTTGCTTGAGATACAGTAAATAAACATATTTAGGCACACTACATTGATTTCAACTTTTGATATAAAACAATAATACAGGGTAAAAATTTAAAAATCTAAAACTTATATGAATACCATTTGGTAAATAAATTAAATGGTTCCATTTGTATGACAATGTATTATAACATAATATCAGTGTTGGTAATGGTTACAAACTCCATGCATTACTGGTGTGACTTTATCGTTTTAAAATGCTTATTTCTCAAAAACTGCTTGAGATACGACAAATGGTTAAATTTAGGTACACTATGTTAGTTCCAACTTTTAAACAACAAAAAACAATAATACAACATAAAAATCAAATACTATTTTAACATTATTTTAAATGAGTACAAATAAATCAAACAATTATCATGAAAATGTTATAAGTCTATACTTAATTCCATTATTTTAAAAGTCCATTATTAAATATTCTAAATTTGTGATTTAATCACCAGACATCCCTATAACTCAAAAGAATTATATTATTTTATATGAGTACAAATAAATCAAACCATTTTCATTTGTATGCCAATGCATTGTAATATAATAATAGCATTAGTAAATAAAGGTCTGATTTATTGTTTAAAAATACTTATATCTAAAAAAAAGGCTTGATATACAACAAAACAGCTAAAATTCCAGCAACCAAAATAGCCTTCAACATAATAATACAGCATAAAAAGTTAAACAATTTAAAACCATTTACCAGTTTCTTTTGTATGTAAATGTGCTATAATATAATTTCAACAATAGCAATAGTTTCAAACTCTAGGTATTACCAGCACGGCACTGTCGGGGGCATGACGATGTTCAAAGTGATGCGCCTTCTATCACTTACATGTTTGTCTAGCTTCTAAAAAAATATTTATAGCATAAAATTTATATATTAAAATTCTACATAAACTACTGTTTAATACAATATAAATATAATTTAATTTATGCCACTGTATAATTATTAATTAAGAAAAATATAAAAAGGTTACTCAAAGCAAACATGAAAAAGTAAGTAAGCAAGGATTTTTTTTATTTTTCGGTCAGAGAAAAACTTTCAGTGGAAGAAGTATAGATGATTAGATGTTCCTCAATTTTTGTTTCTAACATTTTTTCATAAGACTTTTAGTTTGTCATCGCTGGGGATCAGAAGTATGCCTATGGGTTGGGAGCACGCCCAAGTTCGCATGCCGAGAGCCGGGTCTTTAAAAAAAGTGGTCAAAAAAAGCTCTTCATTTCCAGGCTTGTTTTTTCAGTATTAATAACATTTTTTAACCAAAAAATGCCCCCATATAGCCTCTAAAACGCCAAAAATAGGGTAAAACCATCATATTTTACCTATTTTGGGTGTTTTTTCACCAAAAAAATTCAAAAGTCCTAGGTCCAAAAACGCCGAAAGTGGGGTCATATTCTGGTATTACCTCTACTGAGGAGGTTAGGTAAACAAGTATCAATATATAGCAAACCTTTTGTAGACAAAATCAAATTAAGTACCCTAAAGCTGGAAAATGTAATTGATTGGGCTGTATTTACGGGCTGGGCTGTAAGATTGGCGAAAGCAAACTAGTTCAAAAATATGGTGATAAGAGGGTATGGAGGTTAAACTTCGAAAGTCTTATTGATGTATCGTATAACTAAACAATTTGGATGTTAGATGTTTCTTCAATCGCTTAGTGTCCGTTTGCATCACCTGGTCTCATGCTTTTCAAAGTATTTTTGGTCTCGGTAACTCTAACGGTTGTGTTTATCTCCTGATAAAAATTACATTTTTACCTTAAATTTGTTGATATCAACGGGCAACGGGTCTGCGGAATACTGTACCCACCGGAATACTATACAACCCCCCCCCCCCCAGGTGAAACGTGACGTCACGAAATCTGCCAACTAACCAATATGGGAGCCGCGTCAACGACTGGATTTCTACCCCCCTAGCAAAATGTGATGCTTTGTAATTGTAATTTTAATTCGAGTAATTCCGTTTGATAACAGAGAAGCCATGTGGGGAACATCAAACAGAATTTTGAAATGTTATAGCATTGACTATACACCTCTACTGTAGCAAGTTTGGTTGGAGAGCAGTCTTCCGGCGACCCATATCAACCAATAATACAGTAATCTATTAAGCTACTGGCTGCGGTATATGCATTTTATTTATTTATTCACGGTAACACCATTTATACAATAGTAGTTAGCATAATCAATTACAAGATGGCATAATTTACAACGACACTAATGCATTACTAATGCAATTAATGTCAAACAAAACTGAACTTGAAAAAACTTTGGGTAAGTATGATATTTAGGGAAAAACAACAGACAATAATAACAGGCAATGCAGACAAAAAAACAATCAATAACTGGCAATGGAAGACAATCATCAAGTCTCATTGAGTGTAAATCAGGCCCTAGGTATTTTAACTCAAATATTAAATTGACGTGAATTCAGAACTAAAGTGTTAATAGCTGACCTGAAAGACTTTTAACAATGACACAGCCAAAAAAAGATAATATTTATTCTACAATGGACTGTAATGCCGATACTTTATGCAATAGAAGAAACACAGAAACAATGTAACCAGAGGCCCCTGGTTTAAAAATTCTCCTTCCAGCTCATGTTAAGTGTAATGATTTTTTTTTCAGAATGGACTTACAACTTGTCACATAATTATAACTCAATACTTTCTTAAGATACCACAATCCTACAATAAAATGGAATATTTTCAAATAAGCTATACATGACCCCTTCATTTTCAATGATTGCGTGTTAAAAGTACAAAATAACAATTATTAGTTATAGTACCTAAATATTTTTAGTGCAGCTGGAAACATTACTCTCTGTTAGAAAATGTGTTTCATCATTCTATTCAGGTGGCAGCCCTGCGGTTTAGAACTTCTTCCGGATAGCAGGCAAAATGGTGAGTGTGTTACATTACCGAATATTCCTTCAATTATCCCATTCAATCTGCTTATTACCATTAAATAAATTGTGCTAAGAACCATTTATATAATCCCCATTATATTTTGTTTTAGGGTATTGACATCAATCACAAATATGACAGGAAGGTTCGCAGAACCGAACCAAAATCGGACGATGTCTACTTGGCCCTTCTTGTCAAGGTAAAGTCCTATTTTCTTAAAAGTGTGGAATATTTTAACCGTTGTATTGCATATTATAAATGAGTCGGGTGTCTGCCTAATATCTTCACCCATATTAGTATACTGGCACTGCATGTTTGCGTTAGGTGGGACCTAGGCCTAGTACTATCTGGGTTAGGTTATGATAACCCTAACCTCACCGCAATGTGGGACAGCCTGTTTTTTTTTCAACTTGTCGTTTTCATGAAACGTAGAGCACCTATTCAGCGCAAACCTCAAAATTATTCGTTTAGGTACCGGTAATCCTATCAACTAGGTGTTAATTATTGTCATTCTACACCTACCCTAGTGCTGGTCAAACAGACTGAATATTTTAACTTGTTTAAGCTAGTGTTGGGTATCGATAGTCGATATATCGTAAATATCGACGTTTGTAAGATGATTGTCAATTTTTTTTTCGATCGACAGTTTTCTTCTGCTAGCCTAACTTACAAACTTACGGTTTCTTGAGTAGCCTAAGTATCGATAGGCTAACTTACCTATTTTACTTTGATATAGCCTATTGGTAATATCGGTATTTTACTCCAATATTTTTGTAAATGGCATATAGGGTATATTATTATTTTACTGATATTAATTTTTCACTTTTAGGCCTAGGCCTATTGTCATTTTGCATTGGAAGTAGGCCTAATCATTTCTCTAGTTTAATTTAAAACTAGGCCTACAGTTACAAGGTGGCGGGGCAACACTGACTAACTTACACCAGTGCTGATGACGAAAGTGCACACCAAAGTGTCAGTGTCAGTCATTTTGTTTTGTTCACTTGTTTGTGTTTGTTCAGTCCAGCCCAGTTACACCTCTCCATTCCATCCCCAAATTCGCAATAAGTTACTTAGTCCTGAACTCATGAATCATTACGGTAAGATACTTAACCCTCTGAGTGTCCCTTGTTTTGGCCTTAATGTCTGCCTATTTTTTGCTCATTTGCAAGGTTTTATTAAAACGGAACTGAGAAGCTTGAAAACAATGTTAATAATACTGTTCTATATAGGTACCATTTTGTTTGGAAAATCATGGGCTTCAATGTTATACATAGAACATAAGGAACATTTGTTTCAAAAAAATTTTTAGGTAAAAAAAAACATTTTGGAAAATTTTCAAAAAAAAAATAAGTTCACGCTCAATGAAGTTGTATAAATTATAGGCCTATAAATATTTGAAAATAGCCACTTTGTTCTAAATTTTATGAGGATTACAAATATATAATAATATAAGGAAGTAGATTTGCAAATAAATAAGTTATGGGCAAAAAACAGACTTCAGTACATAGCGTTTAGCTAAGAATGCATAGCCTAACCATAGCTAGGAATCTGGCTGATAATTTACATCAATATCACTACCTACTTCTTTAGGATCATCAACCAGCCCTTCAAAACCACTTAAATCTTCTTATAATGCACCACGTATATCACTACTTTTGATTTTTAACACTAAAACAATGATAAACGTAATAAAACACATCAGTCATCGGTCCGAGGATAACCAAGCTGTTTTCAAATACGCACGTCAGCAGTCTGCTACAATATTTTTGGAACTAAAATGAATAGTGCTTAAAGACAGACCTCCGGAGAAAGCTCTGAATCTGTAAAATAGAACGATACCTAACTCGATCCAGTTCAATCCGATTTTGTCAGTCATAGAGCCTTCGCCGTAAACTGTGTTTGTGAGTCGCTGCAGCGACACAAAACACTACACAAAGTGTGCAGCGACAAATAACACTCGGAGGGTTAAGGTCCTTGTTCGCTATTTCTTAATTAGGCCTACAGTAGAGAGTCAAAAATCCAAACGTCAAAAATATGTAACGTTAAGAATCCGAACCGCTCCTTAGGGTTTTAAAATATTGAATTAGCACAGAGACAACAGATGATTTACAATTTCACGGGCCAAATAGTCGGCGCCTTGCAGGGAAATGATTGAACTCGCTGAGCCAGTCTGTGTTTTGTTCGTTTCCAATATATAAAATTTAGCCTACATATTTTTTCGAGAAACTAATACAGTTCATACAGCATAACTTAAGTCATTGTTTTTATTTCATTCACTGTATCCTAGAATTCTATTTTTAATACTGTAGGCACAATTAGCCTAGCCTAGGCCTATGTGTCTATTAGGCATTAGGCTACTCGGCTATGTTTGAAAATCCGAACAAATCAGTACCTAATCTGAACTATCTACGGTCTTTTTGAACTATTGGTTCGGATTTTTGACTACTGTATTTCCAGTTCAATTTATTTTAAGTTATGTTAAACAAACGTCCAAAAAGAATATTTGCCATTGCCGAACGAAACAAAAATCAGACAATCTGAATCAAACTATTAGCTGTTATTCTTCTTTCTTGGTTTAACTTAACCTTGTTTAACCCAAAGATCGGCAGTTAAACGGCCGGGTTAACTTGAACACTTGAACCTTGAACCAAAAAATGATAGGGGAAGTGAAATTGAATGAAAATAGAGTATGAACCATGATCATCAGAGTTTAAGTTAAACTAGATTTAGGGAAAGCTGTCCTTTTGTGATAAGAACAATGAAAACATTCAGAGGCGAACTTTTTTGGCTGTACCTAGGTCTAGAACTTAACTTTTAATTAGGCGTATGTCTTCCTGTCTTCTATATATATATATAAAATCCAATGTATGTATGTTTGTTTGTTTGTCCTTTATGGACTCCGAAACCGCTTGATAGATTGTAACAAAACTTTCAGGGATTATTAAGCATTATACAAGGATGGTTTGTGTGAAGTTTGGTGTAGATCCGTCAAAAGGGCTCCGGCCCCAGTGGCTCTGGAGTTTCCCATGTTAACCTTATGAGTACTCATATTTAAATGGAATTAATGAATCTTAACAGCTGTTTCAATTAAACAAGTTGGTTTTTCTGTTCTATGATGTTCAATAGCATTAGGCTAAAGTTACAAGGATGACCAACAGGGTGCAGCATTATTATTTTTTTAAATTTATGAAAACAGCTAATTTGCAACCAAAAGGTGAGTGAGCGTAGCGAACGAACTTCAACCATGATTGAGCCATGCGAACGAGCTCACTTATGAAGTTAAACGGGGCAAAGCCCGCGGGTACAGCTAGTAACTTAGAAAATGTTAATGGAATAAAGAGATAGGCCTATATTTAATTTATTTAGTAGCCTATTTGGTCAATGTTTTACTTACCGGTAATATCAATGTTTTTCTCCCATATTTATCGATATTTCTACTTTGATTTTTTTTACATCGATGTATAAAGTCCGATAGGCTATGACCAAATTACCGATAATAGGCTACTGTACTAGGCTATTGCCTACATTAACAAAAATGATGTCACATTCATATAAAATGAAAATTGAAAACTAGATTTCTATCCCAACTAAATGAGTACGGCCTAATACCCGATTGTCCTGGGACGAGTTAACTTCAACAATGCATATGTTGTTATGTGTTAAATCTGTGTTTTAAGCTTATCAATAAGGTAGCCTAACTTATTTAACTTTTTGTTTTTAACAGCTGTACAGATTCCTGGCCCGCAGAACTGAGGCTAAGTTTAACAAGATCATCTTGAAGAGGTTGTTTATGTCCAAGATCAACCGCCCTCCAATCTCCTTGGCCAGGATTGTGCGTTTCATGAAGAAGCCTGGCCGCGAAGGCAGGATTGCAGTCATTGTTGGCACAGTTACTGACGACCAACGCATCTGGGAAATCCCCAAGTTGACTGTAAGTGTTTAAATATTAGGTTTTAATGTAGCCAATTAATTACCATGCTGTAAAGGAATGCACATTTGTTTCTTTTTTAGATTCTATTTTGGGATCTAAATTGATATTTGTGCTACAGTAATTATATAGCATACCCTTGGGATTGTTAAAGATTTAACATATCTCGCAAGCAATTATAACAAACTTAAAAATGTTTTTTATTTGGTTATGTTTATTTTTTTTGTCAGTGTCACTTTGCATGAATATATTGTAATGTTGTATAAAACGTAAAGAAGAACGTTATACGTTAAATTTTGTGTTTTCATAATATGTGTGCCAAAAACTCACATCTTAATTAATTTAAACTTGAAAAGTATGGAGACCATTCTGTCCCAAGAAACACAAAACCTGCACTACACAATAATTTAAGTATTTTACTGTCACTGAACAGCCTTTTTTAAAAAAGTTTGAGTTGGAAAGTTTCCTTTACAAATTTTATCAAACCGTGAAATATTCTAAATAATTTTTAATTGTTGTGTTTAACTTATTCGAAGTTTTTGCGTTTCTTGTGCCAGGTTTCTTATAACTGTTCTGTACCAACAGGTGTGTGCTCTGAGAGTGACAGAGAGAGCTAGAGCTCGTATCATCAAGGCTGGTGGAGAGATCATCACTTTCGATCAGCTGGCTCTCAGGGCTCCTACTGGCAAGAACACCGTTCTTATGCAAGGTGTGCATTGTTGTAAAACCTTGTAGCTCTAGTCTAATTTTTAAGCTAGTTTTAAAGCCTTGATCTTCTTTTAAGTTTGTCATTTTCTACATGTTAGGCCTACTCAAACTGTTACAACCTTAAATCTATTATGATCCATGAATTATGTCATCCGTGAAAACACTTGGATTGAGCTGTTAGTGGTTAAACCTTGAAAATATCCTCGCTACTCGTAAATTTTTAATACCTACCAATTTTAGACTCGTGATCACATCAAAACTATGTTGTATAAAATTATGGAATAACGGTGATATTAACAATTTTCTGTTTAATTAAGTTAGCCTACATATCCCAGTTTTCCGTTCCAAAAAATTAAGCAAAAACTTAATTAAGGCTTGGGGTAAATTTTGCTTCTGAAATTTTAATTTCTTATAAAATATCAATTGTAATACTACAGTCGGTTTGTACAATATTGCACATGATCTTTCGCTTATGGCGGTGAAAACCCGAACATTAACGTCACTTGCGAATGCGGCAAATTTATCACAATCAGAGACTGTAGCTGCTAAAGGGGCCTAAGTCGAGATGGGCCCTTATAGATGAGATTGGCTATTTCGCTTCCTTATATCTTCTAGTATAATCATTAATCACTTGGAATGATGTATTTCAGTTTGTTTGGTAGGTATGACTCTGAAAGCCAGCTGACGTCACAAGGCCCTTTTAGCATAGACGAGTGTCAACGCTGAGAGCAGCCAAACATAACCTAAACAAGGCTTTTAGTGTAAAACTTTAGGACAAACCCTTTGAGAGGAGAATCACTATTTTGCTTCCTTGTGTCTTCTAGTATAATCTTAGATAATTTGGAATGGCATATTTCAGTTTGTTTGGTTTGTATGACCCTTACAGCAGAGCTGGTCTTACCAGGCCCTTTAAGTATAGAGGACTGCCAATGCAGACAGCTGAACATAACCTCGAAACTTTAACAGAAATTAACTCAAAACATCAGTTTTTCAGATAGGCCCATTTATCAGCTACAGCCTTAATAATTGTGCATCTTAGGAAAAACCTGTAATCGCAAAAATAAAACTTGGCTTGACCCAAAACCTGACACAAGCTTGGCCCTAAAATTATTTCCAGCCCGAATCAACCTATTTTGCCAACTTGTTGGCTTGACCTTAAACCCGAAAATATATGGGACCCGCAGTCCCCTAGTTTACTGATGTATATCAACTCCCAGACCACGCAAATTATTACATCCACTTTTTCATGTAGATGTGAATGTTGAATTAAAGTTTAAAACATGGACTGATGAAACAAGCCATCTTCTAAAGTTTTTCTGATATTTCTTTTTATATTTAAGATTAGCTGGGTTGGTCAGTGCTTATCATGAGTTCAACTAAAAAGCTCTTCTGCTCATATAGAAGTTTAGTTTATCTATTTACAACAATCACATTACAGATAATGGCAGTTAATGTATTTACTACCATGTGGAATGAACAGGCCCTCACTATTACCATATGTGTGATTGACTGAGTGTGTTGTGTTTAGGCCGCCGTAACGCCAGGGAGGCAGTGCGCCACTTCGGCCCTGCGCCAGGAGTGCCCCACAGTCACACCAAGCCCTACGTCCGCTCCAAGGGCCGCAAGTTCGAACGTGCACGAGGCAGGAGGCGCAGCTGTGGCTACAAGAAGTAACCTGTTATTTTTTTTATTTTATGGACCATTTATTAATTAAATGTCTTAACATATTTTTTGATGTTTTACTCCACCTTTGTATTTAGGATTTTGATCAAAACTAGAAAAGTGATTCCTGCAATGGTTCATTGCAGTAGGCCTACAGTAGACTCCCTCTTATCCTGACTCCTCATTTAATATGATAACGTTTTTTCCGGTTATACTGACTTCCCCAAAAACTCGTTAAAACAGTTTACTGTGATACTCAACCTAAATTTAGGAGAGAAAATTGTATTTAGACACGTGTCTCAAATCTACCACGAGAACAGTCGTTTCAGTACCGCCCACTTCCTGCCGATCTAGTCTGGTTAAACCAATGTGCTGATAAATATTGTCGGGTTAAAGAGATGTCATTTCCGCCGAGTGTAGTCCGGATAAGAGGGAGTCTAGTGTAGTTACTGTAATGTTAGTAGTTGTTGTGTTTATGATTTGGAAAGGCAGTGTACGCTGAACACAGTACACGAATATACATGGACAATTTATGCGGCTATGAGTAAGTCGGAAAACTTATAAAAAACTAAAAAAACATGGTCAGCTTCTGAAAAATAATGTTTCTCATTATAACTAACTGTGATTAACAGAGTGAGTAATTTTCATTAGTTGCAAAAGATTTTAGTTGAGTCTTTTAATTCATGAAAAATTATTACTAGTATCTGTGTGATGAAAAAAAATTTGTTGGATTTTGGTATTAATTAAATTGACACCTAAATATCTATTTTTATGGACATATTGGGTATTAATTTAAGGGGTGTTGGTACTGAAAATGGTGAAAAATATGGAATTTTATTTTTTTATCAAATTTTTTGTTTAGATTTTCCTCTACAAGAAAAACACAACAATTTGATTTAAACATACATATTTCATGGAGAGAAAAGCATTTCAAGTTGAACGTGCACACACATTTTTGACAAAATAATCTAATCATGTTAGGTCGGTTTTGTCAGTCTTTTACAACCCAGTAGTCTGTGAATGATTAAAAGTAGCAGTCGTAGGCCTACTGCTGCAAAGTGGCACTCTAAGTAGTTCGTTGTATCAGACCTATGAGCGCTAGTGTTGTCGTGTGCTTGCTTATAACTGCAATCTACGCGGTCTGCCAATGGTGGAAGCCGAATACAGGGAACCCCATTTCACGTGCGAGGCGAAGCTGAGTATGTGAGAGCTATTTTCACGTACGAGGCGAAGCCGAGGACGGGAATGATGGAGCAAGTGCCGGATAATAACTTTCGGTACAAGTTATGAACGATACATTTCATCACGACGCAAAAATACAAGAACACAGAATAGCAGACCTCAGTAATATTTCAACTATTTTATTTCTCAATTAATTTGATTGAACATCAAAATAAAATAGAATCTTCTAAAAGGAAACTTGCGTCTATTTTTGATTAATTTTTAAAACCGAAAATTATTAGAAAATATTCTAAAGTTGGCCTACGTAAATTTCTTAATGAATTTTGTTTAAACATCAAAATAAAAGAATAAAACAACAATTACCAATACACACAGCTGATTCAAATCATTAACTTAAACCGTAACAAAACACTAGCACGCGTAGTGAATAAATGGAGAACTAATTGAGAGTGAGGGAAAATCAGCTGTTTGGTTTTCCCTCGCCCTAAATTAGAGCTTAGAAAACGACTACTTTCATTGATGTCAGATGTTATCAAAAATAGTTACTTTCGTTAAGGAGTGATGAAAAGACTGTTTTGCTTTCATGTAGTACTAGGCCTACTACTTGTATTTAATGTTTTTTACTTTTACCCATCTCAAAGGGGATAAGGGGATATAGAGATGAATCTGGTTTTTGAAGTTACTGTAAGCTAATTTTGTTTCATAAAACCTCAAAATTATCACTAACTCTATCGGTCCACTTAGTTTTCTTAGATTTCATTGAATCTTCCTTGGGGGACAAATCAAATTACAATGTCCGTCCAGAAAATAACACTTTTCACATCAATGGTTTTTGGGGTGGTGCAATTGCCTCCATATTGTCATCAAAGTTTTCTTACACTTGATAAGCACCCACCTACAGAGTCATGCGCACCATATTTTTCTTGGAAAAGGTGGAAAAGGTTTTTAACCTGGAAAGGTGGCCCTACCCTACAACCCTAGTCAGTTGTCAGTTGTGCAGTTGTCCTAGTCAGTTGATGCAATGAATACAACCCCTTTAAAAAGTCTCAACGTAAAAAATAGTCTGGAAATATTAGAATTTTCAAACATTTCTGGCAGAATTTATAAGTCGGTGTTGAAAAGATGTGAAGGATGCATAAGAGAGTGTGGACACCACTTAGAGGACCTTCTGAAATAAGATTAGGCATAATTTTAGTAAACTTATACAGTAGACCCCCTCTTAACCGACCTCGTATTAACCGATAATCGGATTATCTGCCTTTGATCGTAAAATAATACAGTTTGTTTTAACCGACCTTGCTTTGAGAGCAGCTCGGTTTAACCGCCGCTTTCTAGGAATCTCGGCATTTCCGCTCCCACGCTGGGCGATGAGAACTGAACCATACGCTTATCTCCACAGGATATGACTAACAATAAGTTATTTTGTGTTGATCACAAAAAATATAGCATAGCCTATTGTCAGTTTGTCATCATCGTTCGTAGCTCGAGCACATCTGATCAGATATGTTATCTGTGCGGCAAATTTATAACATCATAAAGTGCGTTACGATTTTGAGAACTGATTATCTTATCGCTGGAGTAAACAAACAACGCAACTTGTAGGGAGGGCAGGGAAGGGGTGTTAACAACTCCAAGGTCAAGATCGTTTTTGTGCCTCGAACCTCCAGTGAGTGGCCATAAATAAACGTCCTGTCTTGTAACAAAATGGTCGCTTGTATCTTTAATGACGACAAAAGGTTTTGTACTGTATTACTATGTATTTGGAAAGCATTAATTAATACACTACAGTAGTAAAGCTATTAAAGTAGGAATTTTATTGACTCTTGCCTAGTATTATAATATACTAGAGAACCCGTGCGGCTCAATGAGCCGCATAGTATGAAACATAACGCCGATGAAAACTTTATGCTTAAATTCGAGTAATTGTAGCTAAATCTTAAAGTTTTTTAAACACTTGTTAGAAACTAATTTTAAATATCTCTGTTTGCGTCGTCAAGGTTCACCTACATTATTTCTGTTCTCAGTTTTAATTGATAACTTCTAATGAATGCTAAACGACCTGCTTCAATTCGAGTTAACATGTTGCAACAAAGTTTTTCCAGCATTGGGAATCGAAGAACACTGTTGCCTTAGGCCTATTGATAACCTGTGTTTAGTAATTTAAGTTGGGTCATTTTATTTCTTTGATTTAAGACATCCCCCTATTCAAACGAATTTTCTTCGTGGAGAACCCTGAAAAGTGAGGTGATATCAACCATTTCATGTGCTCCATTTTTTGCCAACTTAACTGTCCTAATCTGCTTTGAATAGGCTAAAGCAGCAACACCATTGAAAGTTGGTTAACGTATTTTAACGTGTTGTCTGTCAGTCTCACGTTTTTCAGTGGAGTTTCTCTAAATACCTGTCCCAACGTTTTGAAAGTATGGATTCATTTGTCGAAATAGGTTGGATAACTCCTGTAGCTATACGATTTGGATAGCAATTTTCGTATTCTCTTTTTGAACAGCGTATATTATTTGCCTTTCCTAAATCATAAAAATAAACTTGACCGTAACAACTCGATCGTTGAATACATAAACACTAATTCCTTCACTTATGTTTGGTCTAATATTCAACACTAAAACATTCAAAACTTCCACCACCACTAAACCACCACCACTAAAACCACCACCAAAACCACTAAAACCACTAAAACTTTCAATAGCAAATGAGTTGTTGAAACTTCTTATTTTTGGCTTGAAATGTCTGGATTGTGTTGGTAAATTCAGTCACAATAGACCTTGTATAAGTTTTCCCGAAAAACTGGAAACATAACGTAGAAGTAAACAATCCATTTGCGTTTTTTCTCAATTGAAGTAGAGCGAGTAATAAAAAAGTTGACAATAAAAACATAAGGTCCACCAAGATTTGTTATAATCTTACTACTTGAAATCATCATAGTCAAGGCATTAATATAGTTTGTACTAAATGTTTTGAAATATCTTGTTTTGTCAGTGTCAGAAACATTTCTTGCATGCATTCATTTGATCTGACATTAGGCAAGTTTACTTTACCACCGTGACAACACTTTGCGCTTCGTCCATTTTTTCACTTCCAAATTGAGTTGCATAGCAAAACCATCGACGTATAGCAGAACTGGCAAAATATTATTCATATCACCAAGTGAATGTGTATCTGGATGGGTATCTGTTAGACCAGGCCTCTCTATTTCTACTCACCTCATACGCATAAGATATGTTATTATTAATTGTCTCATCCTCCCGTTTTCAATATTTCTTCTTTGAACTTGAGACATTTTCTGTTCCTCCTACAAAACTGATTGCCGGTTTAATTTGGTCTTGACCTACTGAATATACAAACATCAATATTTACTCCCAAAAATCTAATGAGTTTCTTTTTATAAACAGCTGTTTTTGGTTTTTAAATTTCTCCTATGTATTTCTTATGGAGAAAACCCGACCTTTGAGAGGGTCTGACGCCCTTCAGAGTAGGAATTTTAAAATTCTAAAACCTTATTGCAAAACTACATATTGAGACGAATCTTTTGACACCTTAAACGTTAAAATTGGTCCACAAATAAGGGAGGAGTTGCGTTAACAAAATACGGCTTCACGTATTATATATATAGATTCACTGAAAGTAGGCCTATTTGACTTAACCGTGTTTTGTGTTTATTTGTGACATTTCTATCAATATGAAAAAGGAGATAAAGAGTAGTTTATTTTATAAATAATGCAAGTATGACTTCAAAATAATGATTATATAATTCTAAATGAATAGCACTTAATTATGTTATGATTTTAGGGATTGCCCGTTTTATCCAACCTTTTGAATTATCCGACCTAGGTCCGGTCCCATTAGGGTCGGTTAAGAGGGGGTCTACTGTAATGTTGTTTAAATTGTTTTTGATTTATGAATTCGTAATGGATATTTATTCCAACCTAGTTGTGTATTATTGTTATTTCATTGGATGCATTTTTCAACTGACTTATGGGCCACCCTGTATTTTGTAACAAAGATTTTTTACACAATGTTAATAAATAACAAAATTCCTTAAAGTTTGGAAGAAATGTTCCTTGAGTTCCAGGGTTAAATTGCGATTTTCATGGTTTCTGTTTTTGAATGTTAAGGCTTTCCCTACCAGTTCCTCAGTCACTAGACTAAGCCTACTATTCCGGTCCTTATGGTAAACATTGATTCGGAGATATAAAAGCCTTAAAAGATTTAGCAAGGCTGACTCCTAAAAGCTAAACATTAGTCTAACATGTTTGGAATTACATTATCACTCAGCTACAGCTTCCTCAAGCATTTAATACTGTACATAATGAAATAGGGCGAGTACATAAAGTAAGCTACATATAAAAATTATTTAATAAAATAAATATTAATACATAGAGGTAATACAATTTGACTAGAATAAGGTAAACAAAATTATTGTTGCACTTGACTAGACTGTTTTGCTGCCAGTATGATGTTATCCATTCTGCGAATGATTTCCAACAATCGCAGATCTTTCTCTCCAGAAGACTTATCAATGACATTCTCCAGTTGCGGAAGACTAGGCCAGTTGACTCTCTGCGGTTGGTTACCACCTGTTTCTTCGACATTCCCAGCTTTTTTCTTCTTTTTATCTTTCAACCCTTTGTCCGTTGCAGTAGTTGAGCTAGATGGTTTTTGGAGGACTTTGGAAGCAGCTTTTTGCCATTTGTTGGAAGTCTTTATCTTTTTCATTGCCTCGATAACGTCCACAGCGGTTATCTCGTTTTTCATAATGTGAAGGCCAATGTCTTCTCCAGTTGCGTTTCTGTTGAAAATAAATGTCATTAAATGACAACAAATTTGATTAGAAAACATCTCTTAGTAGGATTTTATTTAAATACTAGCTGTTACCCGCGGGCTTCAGTCAAACGGGGCGTTAATAAAACTATTGACTGGCATACTGGTTTGAGTGGCATTTCGAAAGGCTTTTCATGGTTACTTTGAAGAACAACATTGGACTTAATAAACCTGTCAGGGCAGAGTCCTAGTAGCAGGGTTGCCACCCGTCCCGATTCTGTCTGGACAGTCCTGATTTTGGTTACTTATGCCTGTATTTAAGCCTGTGTTTATATTGGCTCTACTCATGAAAAAAATCAGCTCAATTGGTCAAGTAGTTTTCACGTTATTGACATACTTTAAACATTCATATCTATAATATCAGTTCCTGGCATCCAAGAAAATCAAAATGTTGGTTATGGGGTTACTACAATAAACAATTCAAATGAGCTGATGTCATACATTTAAACAATAAATTGATAGTCCTGCACCCTGTTGGTAAACCTAGTGACTTTATAATGCTATTGAACATCATAGAACCAACTTGTTTAACTAAAACAGCTGTTAAGATTAATTAATTCCCCCTGAACGAAAAAATGGGATTTCTTTAGTGATGTCTGTATGTGTGGATGTGTACAGAGCTACATAGTATACAATATAAATAAATATAGGATGGAGAGGACACAGCTAACTCACCTGATGAAAGGTTGCAGACGAGTCAAAGAACACATAAAATCACACACATGTGTTTTATGTGTTCTTTGACTCGTCTGCAACCTTTCATCAGGTGAGTTAGCTGTGTCGTGTCCTCTCCATCCTATATTTATTTATTTAATTCAAGCTAAATGCTTTTTCCTAAAAACATAACCTTATAGTATACAATATGTAACTCGCACCTGTGGTCCAATATCATACCACAGTATCTTAGTATCCATAGTATCTTGAGACGTTTTATTTTTTGTAATTTTGATTTTTAATGGTGATTTTCCCATACCCATAAAAATCAATAAAATAAAGAAAAATCAATTTTTTACAAAGATAGCCTGACTGATTTTGGTTAAAATGTAGTATATTTTAGCCCTTGTAATTCTGAACAAACCGGCATGATTCCCATTGCTGTAAAAATTACGGTTTAAAAACTATTGTAACATAAAATAATGGAAAATCAGATTGTTGATGAGCTAATGGGAGAAAGTATGTGTCACATTACTGATACTGTTTAGTTGCATTACTTAAGGACTCGATAGAGGTTGTGGCATTATTACTTAGATAAAATCCAATGGTGATTGGCTGGATTTGAACTTGGGACCGATGTTCCACACTCTACCACTAGACTAGCTCGATTTCAGGAGCATCAATATTACTGTTATAGAAGATACAAAATCAGATTACGCGTTTTAGTGTGGTGCACTCAATCTTTGATATTTCTATAATAAAGCGTTGGTGTTGAAACAAGACTTTTATAAATTAAGATATAAAAAATGTTGACTGATCAGGGGAGGGGTGGTGGAGTTTCTAAATAAGTACTAAAACCCCAGTACTAAAATTACAAAAGATATTAAAAAATAAACTTAAAAAGTGCAAAAAAATCTGTGCGACTCTAAGATAAGAGGGTTGGTTACCAACCTGTTATATCCCAGTATGTACAGTGGTGGTTGTGAAAGTCCCACAGTAGCTAGCAGATGGTCGTGAGGATGGTAATGCACTCCAGCACTGCCTGGTGGTAGCAGGCCACAATAGACAGCTCTCAGTGCACCAGTGTGTCCATCCCACACCACCAGGGCGCCGTCTTCACCACAAGCAAACACTAAACTGCCACACGCACTCACACACAAGCCTGTCTGCATACGCTCACTGCTGCAGCCCTGGGTGGGTAAATGGTTCATGAATGTTGAGGTATCCAACATGATCAGTATAAAAATCACAACGTTAGGGATCTGTAATTTTATACAATCTTCAGGAGAGAAAGTGTCTACATTTGACAAGATTGGTATTGAAACACAGTCAAAACTGAAATATACAAGAAGTTCAAGAAACAAAAAATGCCCAAACATTGTCTGGCCAAAGAGTCGTACTTCAAACAAATGAGTAGGCCTACTTGCAGGTTCTGGCTTGCTGAACAACTTAAAGTATAATTGTTTTACCGAGATGCAAAATCGTTACCAGCCTGAGATGAGCATTACAGTATCACTGAGAATAAATAAAGTTTGATTGTGATCAGTGCTTTCTCACCTTGAAAGTCTGCAGTACAGCACCAGTAGCCAGGTCCACACTACACACAGTAGAGTTCCTGCTGTGAACCAACAGTCTGTGGCCTCCTGGATGAGTCACCACATTGCTGATCACATTACCTCTCAGCTCTCTCACACTCAAGTCTCTACCAGCTGATAGACTGAAACCATAGACAAAAAGAATTAAATATAGACCGTCAGCTGTGCTGCGGTTACCATAGGTTCTGGCGCACACCGCTTGGAGCACCACGGTAGTTACGGCGTACGCGCTACGTAAACTACAGCGGTGTGCGCCGGAACCTATGGTAACCATGGCAACCGCAGCACGGCTGACAGTCTATATTTCATTCTTTTTGTCTATGCTGAAACATACATAACCTCAGTTGTCAGGCTACAGTTAAACAAAATAAGTGAAATACTGGTTTGTGTTGTACAGATGTGATTTTGTCCTGCACAATAATTTGGAGGTTCAGAGGAAAACAGTCATGAAACAACAGAAAAATTCTCCCAAAATGAGGGAAATTATCTGATAATGGGGATCACTCAGGTACCTGTCACCAGGCGCCATAGGTGGGATAAAAATCAGGGTGTTTGGCACCAGAAAGTCAATTGTGCCTCTGAGCCTTACAACTCTGGATGGGTCAGCATACCCTGAGCCCAAGGTACCGCTGGACGGGCCTGTTGACTTCCCAACACCCCTGGATAGGACTGTTGTGCTCACAAGACACCTGATGGGCGCAATGAGCCCCCAGCATCAATGGAAAAGCGTGTTTAGCACACGGATCCATAATCAAAGGTGGAGGGGAGGACTCGTATAATCTCCCACCTCCGTGTGATTTATTGATGACAGACTTATTTTAGCACTTTGATCCAGAGCAATAAAACCTACTAAACAGCCTAAAATGTAATGTAAAACAGGTTGTCGTGTACACACAAAAATTACTAAAAAATATAAGAGAGCAGATTGTAAAACAGCATGAATTGCTTTCCTGTGAAACAAAACAAAGCTTTTTGCTTTATTCATTGACATACAGTTACAATAGAAAATGCCAACTCAATTAGGCTCTTCTGCCTTCTTCTTAATTAACGAGAGACTAATGTTTTCTCCTACGTAGGCAAAGCTCAAAAACGTCAAAAACCCCAAAGATGGCATAAGCGGACTATTTTATTATGCTCTCAGAAAGCTTTAGTAATTTTAAAGATTTATTAAATATTTAATATTAAATAATATTAATTTTAATATTAATTAATATTAATTTAATATTCAATATTAAAGATTTAGTAAAAGAAAGAATTAGTACGTAACTCATTGACGAAACTAAATTAAACATACTTGATGGAGTTTGATATTTTAAAACTACCAAACATTACCTTCCATCATCTTCCACATCGTAGACCCTGAGGAACCCTTTACTGTCAGCGGATATCACTTTGGAGCCGTCGACGCTCATACAAATGGAAGACACAAACCCCGAGTGGCCCAGGAGTTCTTGTATCAGCTGATAGGAGCTGTGAGACTCCCCCCTCCACACTCTCACAGTAGCATCATAACACCCAGACACTAGGACGAGCGGCCTCACAAACTGTACACAGTATACGAACGATGGATGGGCCAGCATCTACAACACAACAAGACATACTGTACTGTACTGTTGAGTTACAAAATAACGTACATTTAAAACTTTAAGCTATGGGAAAATTTACTTTGGAAATTGAAATGGGCATAGGCCTACATGAATCAGCTGCAGTCAATCTATATAAATAAAATTACAGTTTTGTCCGTAAATGTTTTGGTTATTTTTCGTTTCATGTGATAGGAAAGCTGAATCGTGTGTTATCGCAACTTCTGTCTTTCTGTCTATGACGCTCAAGATGGCATTTTAATCTCTCTCTTCTCCAGGAAAACGACAAAACAGATCATGATGAAACTATTTTGATGTATTCTCTACATCTGAAAGTACAAAAATACGTCAAATAACACTTAAATATATTTACACTTGTTCTGTTTACTCACAAGATGGTAAATAAATACATATAAAATATGGTAAGTGGTGATCAATTACGATTGGACACTCCAATCATCATTAGACCCAATAGGCAAATGACGAAAGTACAAATACAAAGGAGAAGTAAGAACCAAAATTAGTTTGGAACATAAAGGCTACATTTTTATGGTATAGCCTCTGGATCACTGATTTTTACAATAAAAGGTTTAAATTACCTGAACCCTTCAAGTGATACTGGTTTGTAGTTGGTTGACTACAGCTGTTTCATGTTAATATTAACACATCTTCAGGTCAAATTTATGCATTGATTTATTCCATAGAATGGTCGTCATAAGGTTTAAAGTTCACAAAAAATAACACATACACGTACACGAAACATTTAACACTGACTGGCCAAAACACAAAACGAAAAAGCGTGTAATTAACATCGGACACGTACGGTGCCTGTAGTCAACCAACTACAAACCAGGATCACTTGACGGATACAGGTAATTTAAACCTTTTATTTCAAAGGCTACACTATTTGCAGCTTAACTAATGTTTGGGAAATAATGGCTGGCTCTCGTTAATACTCAACTTTTGTCAATCGTTATTTAGGCCTACCCTTGTTCAAAATCCAATGCATTATTCCTTGTATTATAGTGTAATATATAATATATATTATCAAACTAAACCAGTAGATGGGCTAACTCAAAATTAGAATATATCCTGGGCTTGTGTCAAACAAACTTTTGCAGATATCCTACTTATAGCAATCATACACATCTATCATATTAAACAAATTACATAGAATTGCTCCTGAAACAGCAATATTCTTAGTATTAGTTTAACCATATTACAAGGTATAACAAACCTGCAACAGAGGATTTTTGGAACTAAATGGTCGCCAGACACACACAGTACAATCAGCTGATGCAGAGAGAAGAACCTTGCTGTCAGGACTCCATCGTAAACAATAGACCAAGCCTGGAAATTAAGTAAAATCATACAGTAGAACTTCAATCATCGAAACTCCAACTACATGAATCATTGATTGTCCAAATCGCTTACAGAAAGAATAATTTTAAAAGTTGGAAAACTACAATATTAGAAACCAATAATAAAGAAAACCAGAAGCCACAATTGCATCAAAATCTTGAATATACCCCACAGTCATGTAGATATTGTCGTCTCCCATGGTCATGGAAAGTCGTCATTATCCTCTGCAATCATGAATTTATCGCAAAACCTGTAGAGAAACGTTTCTGTGATCACGGTAGTAAAGGTCTGTTCGACTTGACTTGGTCTATTTTCTATAAAATACCCAATAACTCTGTAAAAATCCAATTTAAAAATTTGTTTACAATTTATAATTTGAACTTCGATTTTCTCAATCAAATTAAAACTACATGAACAACACTGTCCATAACATGAGAGAGCTCATAGCTCACCATATCATAAAAGGAGTTCAGAGTCTGTCAAAATGATTATAGCTTGCATAGATAATTAAGCACATACTGACATTTGGAGCTAAAAACGCAAAAAGTGTTAACTGTACCTTGGTGGCCAGTGAGGGTGGTGGTGTGCTGCCACAGGGGTACAGAGTAGATCTGAATGTCCTGTCGTCCGCACGCCAGCCACAGTCCGTTGTCACTGAACTGTACACTCAAGCTACCCTCCACAGGGAGAGTCTGTACACAAGTGTTGAGCACATGACAACTCTGACCTGGCAGTCTCGACCATTGCACCTCACTGTGCCTAGTAGACTGCTGTAAACACATTTACCATTAATGGCGCTTCAAAAGTAAAGATGTCAAACTTTAGACCTCTTTTTAAAATTTAAAAGAAATGAATACACGTGGTCATTAGAAGTTTGCCAGTTTCATCCTTGTGAAAAGTGAATAGCTTTTTGTTTTTGACAGTTACAATCTGGACCAATCTGTCTTTCATAATTGAGTTTTTAATAAATAATTTTGGCTAAACCCTAGTGAAAAAAACAATAGAAAATCATTAGACATTTAAATGATATCACTACATCTTGTATTGATATCATTAGATACATAGTGATGTCAATAGATGTCTAATGATATCAAGTGGTATCATTAGAGAATCTAGTAACATTAATCACTAGACATCAGTGAACTTGAATAGATGTCTAGTGATCTCTGTTCGTCTAGTGACTTTAGTATTGATATCATTAGGTGATCCATTGATATCATTTGGTTACTTAATGATATCATTTGGTTACTTATTGATACAATTAAGGGTGTAATGATATTAGTTCAAATCAGTGTCTATAGTGATCATCTGCTACTTAATTTTGCCAAACATGAAAAAAATTGTTTTTTTAATAGTTTTACCTAAAATTAAGAACTCAGTTAATTTTTATTTATTTATGAGCTAGGAAAAAAGTAAGATTACTATGAAAATTCAAGATTTTCTTTGGATCTTTTTCAATAATACTGGTCCTGTAAGTTTTGATTTACTACCTACATATTTTTTTAATATTTATCTTTTAAAATTGAAAAGTAATCTCTGCTTGGAAATTGTAATATAACATCATAATTTTAGTCTGGGAGGCAGTGTAGAGTGTAGGTTGTAGCGTTGTAGCATTTTGTATTTTTCTGAATGTAGGCTATACTACACATTTCAAGAAGGGGACATATGCATTTTAAAGTTGAATATATTTTAAAAGTAAAACTCTAGGGGTTGGCAAATAATTTATTATTACTAGTAAATACAAATACAACGTAAATTTAATTTATTTCAAGAGTAATATAACACTAAAAATATGTTAAGTCTCTAATTTGGACTTGACTTGGCACGCTACATGAACACAAACTGGTCAGACCGTCAGACGACAACATTCAAATTCAACTGTCAAGTCAACGTCGGGTGGACTCAGGACTGGAAAGGATCCAAGGCAACCGTAGCCGTCCTCGGCGAGTTTATTTATTTCGGTATTTATTTGCAATCAGATTCAAAATTATTAGAGGGAAAAAATACAATGATCTAAATATGTGTGACAACCACCTAGTTCGTTATAGTTGAGTACGTTAGTGAAACAACTATGGAAGCTACATAAACATCAAGACTACAAGAAAGATAACCTCAAATTATTACAGTTCTGTGTCAGTTTCAATTATGTTATGAGTTGTTATTTCGTGACTGAGTATTGACATAGCCTACATCTTTTCACGTTTTAATCCTTAGAGCATGTAAGTATAAAAGTGATTATAAGTTAGTACTTTAGGACATTAGGCCTAGACCTTGCAAATAATTAAATACAAGAAACCTCAAAACAGGTTTTAAGGATAGTTACAGTTTTTACTTATGTACACCTGACCAAATGTATAGGCCTGATGTTGTATACAATCTACAATTATAGGCTAAACTTAACTTACTTAGTCTATATCAATTGTATGTTGTAGGCCCATTTTGGGGCGAATCATTAAACTGCAGAACTGCTTTAATCTAAATAACTTAGAGAAAGAATTATTCTGCTCACGAATTAGGCGTTTTTAAGAGGCAAAATGAATGCATTTACATATAATTTACAAAACCTTATTGTTTTAGACAAGATACCTGTGCAGTTTTGGTGGAAGTAACTGTTTGGGTGCAGTGAAGACGAAGACGACTAAAAATCCTCCTGACTCCTGACTAAATTGATGTCTAGTAGGCCTATATAAGTTGGCTGGAGGAAGGATATAAGTTATTTTATCTTTTGCAAGTTACTTTAACAAATTTCTCCATAGGGAATAAGTTATTACCGTAGACACGGAAAGGCCTAGGGATCAATTTACTTTTTCATTGTGTTGTCTCCAGTTGCCATAGCCTATTGTTCTTTGAGTTTTTATACAACCTATCCATGGCAGTATTAAGAATGCATATTTTTTGCTATGTAAGTTATGTGTGTGTGTCCGTAACTCGAGTAGTTTTGATCCAATTTTGATTAAATTTGATATGAGTGTCTAAAGATGACAATAGACTTGAATGAGTTTGTGAACCAGAAAGGTCAGGTTATGGGAACGGGTTGTAATAGCGATTATAAGTTTTTAGTCAATATGGTAAAGTAAAATTAAAATTAGATTTACTGTACCATATCGATTAAAATTAAAATTAAAAATAAAAGGGCTTAGGCTATGCTACGTTTGATTGTTGAGCAAAAATCAGAACGGTGTAGGCCAAGAATTACCTGCACCACTAGTAAATATTAATGTAGGCCTAAATAACTCTGATTACTAAAAATACATTTAGGCTAACGAATAAACTGCATTAGACCCAGTGGCCACGTCTTTTAGTTCTGGGCCAAAATTAATTTGTGTGCGTACATGGAATGGGCCACCGCTACAACAATAAGCCTTACCTGTTATTTGTTAAATGTATTTTTGGGTAAATTGTATCTAGTGACAGTTTTATTTTTATATTTATGACAAAGCTATTGTGGATGCCTGAAGATATCTGATGTGTTGACAAAAACGCATCGCAAATCAGCAGTGAATAGGATTGTCAGAAGGTAGTAGGTATACAATTAATTTTTATTTATATTTGACATTCCAGTAGTAGTAAATGAATGACCACTAGGCAAACTTTCAACTTTTGAGTTAAAATTTTGCTATAAATTGCTGCCCAAAACCCTTTTAGTATTTAATAGCGTGAATTTCTTATTCACTCTGTAATAAATGGGTTAGCCGAATTTTTTTTCTGGTGCGTTGACAATACAGTAGAATCCCGCAAACTCGGCACTCGATAACCCGGCAGTCTGTAAAACTCGGCCATCACCTGGCTAAGATAATTAGTGATTTTTTTGTGTCCGAGTTAAACATTGACTCAAGCCAGGTCAAGTCATATAATTCACAACTCTGTACCAAGGATTTGTTGTACTATATCTGATCACTTAATACTGGCTTTTTATATAAAAAATGCGGTTAAAAAGCTTTAAAATTGTATTGATCTTATTTTTAACCCTAGTTCCCAATAATCCGGCATTTCACAAACTTGGCACCCTTCCAATCCACATTACGCCGAGTTTGCGGGACTCTACTGTAGGCCTATATAGATTTCAAAATATTTTTGATTGGTCATTTTTTATTTTATCGGTGTATGCCTTTTCAGGACTTTTCTGTGAACGTTTTCGAGAGGAAGTCCTCCATCAACAGAAAACGAGGTGGTCCTGCGTTGTGCTGCAGTGAAAAGTTATATATCACAAAAAATGTCATAATCACCAAAAAATCCTAACCCTAATAGGCCTAGTTAAACACTAATTATGAAAAACGAAAGTAAACTTTATTCTGATTCTTAAATCAACATATTTTATTTAGCTTGGTTTCATTATTAAAGATATAATTTTTTTATTGAGCAAATTCCTGCTAAACTGAAATTATGGGGACAGAACTGTCATGTACCGTGTCTGTAACTAATCTTCCGAATAGTCAGGGTTTGGTGATTTTTGTTATCGAAACCCATCTGTTTGTTTTATGAATCAAAGTACGTAGTTACTATAGGCCCTAACTGTGCAATCTTAGTCACATATTTAACCTTTTGCTACCTTTGTTACTATTTTACTGATAAAAGTTTAGAAATTTGTCTCTAGAAATTTTTTTCTGCCTATATCATCACAAGTTTATGTCTGTGTAAGGGTCAACATGTTATCCTACATGACACTGATCGCGGTAAGTGTTACTTAAGAGCAACATGTTATCTTCTTGACTATCTTAGGGTGAGTAAGACAATAAGTAAGTGATGTCTGACAAGATTTGATTACATCATTTGTCACCACCGTGCCAAAATCATTAGACATCACTATGCAAAAGATCACTCAACATTACCTAGTGATACGTAGTGGTAATTGGGCCAACTAGACATCACTACGTTACCTAATGATCATACATTACCTAGTGATACGTAGTTGTAATTGGGCCAACTAGACATCACTACGTACTTAGTGATATCATTAGGTAACGTAGTGATGTATGATCATTAGGTAACTTAGTGATGTCTAGTTGGCCCAATTACAACTACGTATCACTACATATTTTTTTAATGATTCTCTAATGTTTTTTTTTCACTAGGGAAGAACCAGCATATATTAGTCATATATGAGCTATCATCTCTTCTACTCATTCACCCTATTTCTGCCTTGATTATGCACCTTGTCGTGTTTCAGCATTGTAAAAATCTTAAAAATTGAAATCTAACCATAATTGCTTTTTATTAATCACCAGTGGTGAAGAGCTGCAACTCTATTCAGTCAAAATAACAGTCAAGTACTCCCTACCTCATCTATCCCATGTACCCCGTCAATCGCAGGAGAGCCGGTTTCTGAGGTGGAAGGAGCCGAGTTAGAGACCCGAGAGCCCCGCTCTTCCTGTAGTGCTGACTGTGACCTTGGACAGGGTGAGAGAGGCGTAGCGGGGGCCTCCAGTTGAGACACAGTCATATACAAGCTGCCTGGGTATTTGGTTCTGGCCGCACTGCCCCACCACTCATATACCTGCGGCATTGAAATTATTATAGGCAACCAAAATGGAAGGGGTTTGGTCAACACGATGTAGGCGACCAAAACTTGGTTTAAAAACTTTTCAGTAGGGATGTTTTGAATGAGTACGCAGTTTCTTCCAGGAACAAACATTCCTTGTTTTTATTTTGCCCAGAGTCATAAAAGCTTGACTTCAAGGATACACAATATGCTTCAGTTGTTCAGTTCCTTACACAAGGTTATTTATAATTATAATTCTAATCAAACTGTGGGACCATTAACTTTTTGAATTCTAAAGTAAAAATCCTACCTATAAGGACAGCTGTAGACACCTTGCTTTTTGTATATGAAAAAATTTCTAAAAACAACCATTAGGCTATAGTTTGATAAGAAAATCTAACATAGAGGCTCAGTGGGGGAGTTTCAGGCTGACAAACCAAATATTGCTAGAGTATTAAAAAAATAACTCTTTATTAACTCCTTTTACTACTGCTTTACTGACTGAATAATTTAATGGTTTATTATTTTAAATAATATGACACAATATCACCCTCTATCCACTTACCGCTGGTGTCAACGGCCTCGAGTCCTTCGCTCGTCCAGGTTTGAACAGCTGTAGCCTGAGCCTCTGGCCTAGCTGTAGCAGTGAGCTGGCCGCAGGTCGTAGGAAGGCCCAAGCCACAACATGTCGCCCTGCAGCACTGCCTAGCCTAGCGTGACGGCTACTAGCCACCGCAGACGACACTACGTCACACAACTCCAGTAGCAACAGCGTGTGAGGCGTGAGGAGATGCGAGGGTGACTCGTTCAGCAACAAACATTCTTCCCAGACTGGAACTACACTCCTGTTGGTAATGGTTTGAAAACTCATAATCTTTATAGATTGAAGGAAAAACCAAAATTAATGTGATATTGAGTACTGTATGCCTTTTCCTGAAGTTTGTGCTATTAAGGAATGTACCCCCAGGAGAATTGAACTGATTTTTTTTTACTTAGCGTTTAGCGAATTTGATTTGTTTTAACATGACATATTTGTGTAGTATAGTTTGATCTTCGGACACTGAACTAAAAATCCCATCTATCTACCAGCTGTAGCCTATTTTTTATTTAAAAAGGACATCGTTAAATGAGCCACTCATGAGTGTGCTACAGTCGATTTTCTCCTGTGGTTTTTGTTAGCATACTGAAATATAGGCTACATACAGCTTACAGTATGTGGTTTTATTAGAATTCAGTTTAAGGTCCTATCGGCAAATTAACAGCCACTAATGGAAACCGCACTAAACTTTTACCATAGATAAAACATACTCCCTTAGTAGATTTGTCATCCTTATGGAACAGCTGAAGCCAATTTTATTGTTAGTTCTGTACGTCCAACTGTAGAGGTTCTGTTTTGTTTACAGTTTGTTTCTTGTTATTTCAGTCATTTAAAACCTCATTTAACCAAATAAAATGATATAATCATAAACAATAACTGGTCTCCTAGTTATACAGGGTGAACTTGCCCTTAACTCAACCATTTGAGATATTTGAAATCTGTTTGTGGCAACCTTCTTAGCTATAAGGGGCTACAATAATTATGGTCAATTTTGAAAATTTTTTCCTTAGGGGTAGTGGGGGTAGGGGGTAGCTTAAAATTTTCAAATGACAAGTATAGTCGAGTTTGGTATCATTTTACAGGTCTTGACAAAACATACATATTGACATAAAGAAAACCAAAATCGGCCCACTAATAACAAAATGGCGCCCTAAAACGTGTCAAATCCAAATAACCACGTGAGGGTGGCTGAAAATTAACTTGCATCCCGTTTAACTTTTAAACTATTTGAGATATTTGAAATCGGTTTGCGGCAACTTGTTTGGATATAAAGGGCTACGATAATTATGGTCAGTTTAAAAAATTTTGCCCTTAGGGGTAGTGGTGGTAGGGGGTAGGGGGTAGATCAAAATATTTAAATAGCTAGTATAGTCGAGTTTGGTATCATTTTACAGGTCTTGATAAAACCTAACAATTAACATAAAGAAAATAGAAATCGGACCAATAATAACAAAACTGCAGCTAAAAATGATTAAGACAATGGTTATTAAAAGTAATTTTGAACTGCCATTTTGTTATTAATGGTCCAATTTCCATTTTCTTTATATCAATTGTTATGTTTCGTGAAGACCTGTAAAATGATACCAAAATCGACTATCATTGTCATTTGAAAATTTTGAGCTACCCCCTACCCCCGCTACCCCTAAGGGCAAAATTTTCAAAACTGACCATAATTATTGTAGCCCTTCATATCCAAACAATTTGCCGCAAACCGATTTCAAATATCTCAAATAGTTAAAAAGTTTAACAGAGTGCAAGTTAATTTTCAGCCACCCTCATGGTTATTTGGATTTGAGTTAGTTTTAGCGTGGTAGACGGTTAGGTCTGGTCGGCCTATTTGCCTAAGACATTGTCTCGGCCAGGAGATAGCACCGTTGATCAAGAGTTTAAACTTCATTATTGTCTTGTAAGGTCACTGGTCAGCTATTGTGGGCAACTCATGAAAAGTCACCCATCTGTGGCAGAGCTTCAAGGGAGGGACAAAAAATGGTGGGCAGCTCAAGTGAAAGTTGTGGATGATTTTTTTAAAAATTGCACTTAAAATCATCATTTGCTGCATTAACAGCATATAAATACCCTACAGTTGGTATTTACAGACACCTTGTTTGACACAAATTCCAATATTGGAGTTTGTAAGATGAAAAAAAAAACAGGATAAAAAAGGAATGATAAAATCAATGAATAATCTCTGGCAACGGGTTTACATTAATAGGTTTCAAACACCGTATTTTTTCACAAAGTTATTTTAAAAACATTAACAAACAAACTATCCATTCAGAAACACGGTATACCAGTCTTACTTGCGCTGTTGGAAGTCAAACATATGAGTCATGATGGGCAGGGCGTAATCAGTGTTTTCTCTGTTGTAGCAAACTGATCGGCCTGGATCAGACTTGCGGTAGAACTCTCCTACTGCAGTGTCAACAATGTATAAACAAACCATCGGGTGGCGTACTAACGGATCTATGATGGGGCAGTCCACTCCGTGAATCGTCACTCCAACAATCCCCTCGCTCGAAACTACGGAAGAAAGTGTAATTTTACTACATAAACTATAATATTTACAACTTTGTCACCTTAGAATACAATACTTTTATTCTGATTTGTTAACATTTATTTGTTTAGTTCCCCTATTCAATAAAGAACAGTATATTTAATTCATAGAAGAAGGAGGGATGCAAGGCGCAAATCATCCATTTCAGTAGTTTTAAAGCAAGATATGTGTAGCTCGGAGGCAGAATAGAGCAGCAGGACAAAGGAATATAGTTGGGCCGGATTGGACATGGAGCAAGGAAGGTGCAGGAAGCAATCATGCTTACGGTACCTTAAAACATTGAACCCAAAACTCAAGCGCCCCACACATCAATTCCTTACTAGTCCATCCAAATACCCACATTTAAAGAGCCAATAACCACTAATAGTATAATTTCAAATATCATAGTACGAATGTGGTTAGAAAAAATATACAGAACAACATAAATTTACCATCGGAAGGTTGGGTGGTCTTCTCAAAGTTTTCTGCAGCCTCAATCAAACTCTTGACACTAGGAGTTGATTTTGTCTCATCAACAAGAAGTGTTGCAGACTTTTTCTTCTCGCCATGCACTAGAAGTTCTTGTAACTCAATTTCCTCTTGAGCTTTCAATTGTTTCCTCCTCTTTTTCTTCCTTTTCTGTCTGAAATTAGTATAAATTACAAAAAGGACTGTTGAAAGAATTTTATAGACTACACTAGCTGTCTGGACTGCATCAAGAGCTACCAAAATTTTTACTACATCGCCCGTGGGTTTATTGTGAACGGGATGGGTTGTGATGTTCATTTCTACTTAATTGGCAACAATTCAGTTTTTTCACATACAGTACCCAAGGACTGATTTCAAAGCAAAATAACCATATAAATTTCAATTGTTTAAGCAATTGAAAAACGTGATAGCTTCAGGAATGTGCTTTATACTATTTGACAACAAAATCAAATTAAGACTTACTTCCTAACTTCAAGAGGCATTTCTCCATCATCAGTATGTTGTGATTGTGACTCCTGAAGTTTAGCATCTGATCTTGGTGTTTCTAAGTCATCAACATTAGACTGAAATATGGTTATTACTGTATCCGCCGGAGTATTATCGTCACCCAACTGTCCTTGAGGTTCTTCGAGTTGCTCAACTTCACAAGACTTGAGTGATTTCCTTCTAGGAAGAGGAACTGGAGTTTTCCTCACAGTTGAATCAACTGTGGGTATTTCAATTGTATAGCTTCTGTTGGATATGCGAGACGGGCTAAAATGATCATCTAAGTCACCTTTTTGCTGAGATACAGGTCTACTTGTCAAAATGTCAAGATCCTGTTTAGTGAATGTGGGAGTTTCAATTGTATAGCTTTTGTTAGATAGCCGAGAAGGACTAGCATTGCTACTAACTACCGAGATCAAATTTTCTACTGGAATTGTTGGAGTTTCTAAGACGTAACTTCTATTCGATAATCTAGATGAACTTCTCTCAACTAGTTCATCTTCTACGGTGAATGCTGGATTGTCTTGTTCATTTCCTATGGTTGTTTGTGCTAAATCGGACGTGTGCTTCAATTTAAACTTCTTTTTCTTCTTCTTCGTTTTCTTCTCTGCCAAAATGTCGTCATCACTGCTAGACTGAAGTAGCTGGGTTCTAGAGGTGTGGACTTCTGCGATAATTTGCCTGTAAAACAAAATGGAAACTTTATCAAGTTTTGAAATATGATACAAAACTTATCTTGCATGGACAAAAACAACAATTATATAATTTTTTGGGGGAATGATTGTTGAGATAGAGCTACACGCTACACATTTAAATATTTTTGCTGGTTAATTGAGCTATTTTTGTATCAGCTTGGATTTGCTTTAGGAGATACACTTTTAAGTAGCAGTAGGCTACTCTATAAAAGTTGAATACGTTCTGAATGAATCAGAAAATCAACATCACGTCCTGTTAAAAAAAAATTAAGATAGGGTACATATAAAAGCTTTTTGTGGGCCTATCACTTCAGATTTAGGGCCTTGTTTTGAACATTATGATACTTAAGCAATTATCTACCTTAGCACTAATATTTATGTAGGTAATGCATAAACACTTTACAAACAATTTTTTTTATTTTTAAAGTTTGAAATAGAAGAAAAATTGGTTCTTAATAAATTAGAAGTGAAGACATGCTGAAATATTGATAATTGGAGATAAAAACAAAAAAGCAAAGAAACACTAACCTTTTCTCATTCTGTGGACTTTCTTCTGATGAATAGGCATTGAATTTTCCTCCAAAGTTTTCATTTTTTCGGCTTCTAACTGGTAATTTATGAAGAGGGATAGATTCTTGTGGAGTCACAGACTGTTTCTGAAAAATTAAAGTGATTGACGGTAAAAATTGTTGGCTCACAGTGGTGCTTGAGACAAGGCATGCATTTTATGGCTCATTGTTCAATAAACAAATTGCCAGTATGAACCACAGTTAGCTGAGAGAACTTGCGTTGAACATGTACATTGAATGTCATGTAATCCTGTGATATTTAGAGCTAAGGAGTTTTATTTGTGATTTTTGGTTTAGTGAATTTTATCAATCAACGGATTGAGTGTATGCTAACTATATTTAAGGTATGTATTGTAGGGGTTTGTAGAGTTACTCATTTATATAGTAATTTTGTTTTGACACTTTTGATGTATTTTAAATGTGTTGGAGATGACCTAAGTTTATGTCGTCAATTAAGTTCTAAACCACCAATCATTAGATAGCAGATGTAGCATTGGACAAATTATTTGGTATCCCACAATGTAGGCCTATGCTTCCAATATCTGACCTGCCTTAATAATAAAATTGTTGAAAGCCTACTGACTTAAATTTTCTAAATTTTTGAAATCCTGTCACGATAGATAGGCCTATACTCAACTTATTAAATGCATAGAAGGCATAACTTGGTAAAACTAAGATTTTTTTCCTGCCTCATATAAGTTGCACCAATAAATATTGTAGACTGTAACATAGGCTAATAGAGATTTCAGTACATAATAGATAACATAATAGATTTCAGTGGGTATAGTTTCAAGGGTAGGCCTGACAGTAGTAGTTAATATGTTTATAACATATGGTAATTGTTCTACATATGTTTTGTGTTATTGTTTTTATATTTTGATTGAGTTTTTGTTAAATTAGAAATAAACAACCTTTCTTGAGTTCAGTACAATTATTTAATAATTAATCTAATGACATGGTGCCGAAACCCACACGGAATAGAAATAAGAGGTATGACTTTAAGGAAGATGATGATATCCATACAAACCATACAGAAGACAAAGATAATAATGTAAAACCACCAAAATGTCTTGTGGTTTCAAGTACTCAGATGGCTCCTTCTTGGAAGAAATGGAAGCAACAGTGGAACTGGTACTACACAGCTTCTGGCCTTGATAGGAAATCCAATGCAGTACAGGTAGCATCATTTATGTCTAGTTTAGGCCCAGATGTTATAGATATATATAACAGTTTTGGTTTCATGGATGATGAAGATATTGAATTAGATGAAGTTGTTCAACGATTTGATAAGTTTTTTTCTAAATTGAAGGAAATAATCTTGAATGGATGGCCCGAAGAAAGAAGCACTGTTGACAAGGAATTAGTAAAATTAAAATATTTCACTTTCAGAGAAGAACTAAGTTGCTATGATGGTCTTTTGTTTAAAGGAAGCCGTTTGATTATACCTGATGAAATGAAACTTGAAGTGTTACAGAATATTCACCGTCCTCACAAATGTGTTCAAAGTTCAATTAATACAGCACGTGACTATGTATATTGGATTAATATGGAAAGAGATATTGAACAATATGTAGCAAGGTGCAATGTATGTAGCAAATATCAACGAGATAAACCTCAAGATTCGATCCTTCAAGAAACAGTACCAGTGAGGCCATGGCAGTTCATCGGTGCTGACGTTTTTGAATGTGGAGGTAAAGACTTCTTAGTAGTTGCTGATAGTTACTCAGGATATTTTGAGTGTGAAAGTCTAAGGAACAAAAGTAGCATTGCTGTTATTACACACCTAAAAAAGTACTTTGCAACTCATGGTATTCCAGATGAACTAAGAACTGGGAGGACCATGTTTTGCTTCTATAGAATTCACTAAATTCGTATCCGAATGGAAATTTAATCATAGAATTTCATCTCCTCATTTTCCAAGATCCAATGGGCTGGCGGAGAGGTATGTCCAAGAAGGGAAAAACTTAATTGTCAAGTGTCAAGAAGAACAGTCCGATATTTATCTTGCACTTCTTCATCACCGTAACACACCAAGAGGTAACCTAGGTTCCCCAGTTCAGCGGCTGATGAGTAGGAGGACAAAGACTCTTCTTCCATCTACGACCAACCACCTTATTCCGATGGTCATAAAGAATGTTTCAAAACAGCTAGAAAAAATTAAAAGGCGAGAGAAGATATACGGTGATATGAGGAAGACGGAGCCTGATCAGTTTAAACTTGATGAACCAGTGCTTTTCAGATTCAAACCAAAGTGTTGGCTGAGAGCAAAGATTGTTCAAGTTGGTCCTGAACCACGATCGTACAAAATCCAGACTGGTGATGGACGAGAATACCGAAGAAACTCATGGTTCCTAAGAAGAGACAAGTCATTCAGAATCTCCCATGATGTGAATAAAGGTCAATCGTCCAGGTCAGAAGAACATAACAATGACTCAGCTCCTGTTGTAAGACGAGGGGAAAGGATTAGAAGAACACCAAATAAATTTGACTTGTGAAGGAGGGATGACAGTAGTAGTTAATATGTTTATAACATATGGTAATTGTTCTACATATGTTTTGTGTTATTGTTTTTATATTTTGATTGAGTTTTTGTTAAATTAGAAATAAACAACCTTTCTTGAGTTCAGTACAATTATTTAATAATTAATCTAATGACAGGCCTACCTAAATTATTAAATAATATAGGGATTTTCTTGTCGTCAATGTCAGCAGAACTTTTACTCAAAGTACTGTAACAAACTAATTTAAGAGCAAGCGACCCAACATTTACCTAAAGCTTGTGAATACACCAGGAATTGATCATATCCCTCAACTTGCTACAAAGTCTGGGACGCTAACCACCTACTACGCTTGCAACAACTCAATGAATCAAATCAGGTAAACTAAAATTCATTTAGTCTGCAGGTTTACTGCTGCCTTTCTATCCACTAAGTTAGCTTAATATTTTGGTGTTCACTCAAACGTTCAGATAGTAAGAAATTGAAATTATGGATCCGGATTTATCTTTTTCATGACCCAATGAGGTTATGTAGGTACAAAATATCCATGGTATTTTTAGGTAACTTGAATTTAGGATATGATTTAAAGGCCTAAGGAAATATGATGGGCAAGAATCTGCAAACATAAGTACAGTAAGTTACATTTATTAAGTTTTCACAGTAGGCTATCTACGAGATTTAGATTAAACCTACACAATTAAATAAGGTTGAGACTTTTAGTCACTTAGGCCCAACTAAATTTTGTTAACTTATTTGCTTTAAGAATTTCATTCAGTTGAACAATTTGGGTGCGATTTCTTAAGTTGTTAGTAGCCTAAGTTAACCAATGAATCGGCTAAACAAAATTTGTTTTTCATAGGCGTCCTACTAACTTACCTATCTAAACATTGCCTTGAAGACAAAGACCTGTTGAGAGCATTTGTCGTCAAATAGATAAAAGAACCCTAGCCTATGCCAACAAACGAGTTAGGCCTAATCTAATATCTGGACACTGAGATTGGTTAACGCTATCAGGAAATTTTTGTTTTTAAACCTACCTTTGTACGATTCTTTGTTGATGATAAAGCAGATTGTTGATCAACAGCTTCCTTGGATAACGCTGCTTTTAATAAATCGTTAAATCTTGCCTTTGTTTCTTGAGTGACACTTGGAGACTGCCAATGGGATTGTGATTCTTTTGTGTTTACAATCACCATTTTGTGATATAGCCTATTCGGGAAGACCGATAAGGAACATTTCAAACATTATGTAGAGTAGTAAACTTAGTTAATGTTGAATTAGCACCACATTACTAAAGTGTAATGTTAAATAGAACAGTCACTGAGCAGGGAAAGTTTAAACTGCTACTGCTAGACCAGGCTAGACTTTGAAAATGTAGGTAACGCTAGGACTTGGAGTAAGTTAGGACTATCATGAGACTAATTAACTTACACAGCATTAATTGACACAATACAGTTGCAAAATGGTATACTTGGCTAAGGTTATGGTGTAAACTCTGTGATATAAATAAAAATAGTATAGCAGTAATAGCACTTTCTGCTTTGTTGTTTGATTGACGTTTTGTTGTACCGTGTTGTGCGAAGGTTTGTTTTGTTTTCACTTGAGGTTAGGTTTGTTGATTTCGTTTCCATGACAACCGACAATGGCAGTGTAGTAAATGATAAAGAAAGACTATTAGCATCAAACCATGACCTCAGAAGTTTGATTGTTGATCACGTATACAAAACAAAACACAATCAACAAAGAAAACACAATCGTTGGGAATGTGAGTGCCAGCAGACTAAAATGTTGTTTAAACAAAAAAAAAACACGGCTATGAGAACAATTTTTTCTCTAAAAAAGCGCAAATCCCACCATAATTTTATAAATTCAAAAATGTTGACGTTCCCATCTGTTTACATTCTTAAATCTTTAACTTTATACTTTTATACTTTCTTATGAAATGGTGACCATACAATGTAGGTATTTTAAGCCGAGTATGAATGGAGATGAGTGTAGGATGAGTGGCGCGATCTTGTAGTCTTGTTAGTGACTAAGGCCGACATTCCTTAGACACAGCTGTTAATTAATAGCCCAAACAGCTAATGGCAACTAAGGGACCTACAGTTTATAGTGGAATCCGAACCACATTTTTTCCTTGGTATATACGAATTGGTCTAATTATCAGGATAGTACTGCGGATAGTTGTAATACTCACTAGTGCGGACGTTAATCCACGCCAGGGAGTATCGCATCCACAGTGCATGCCTATAAATATCCACAATCCATGACCTCCTAGTAGCTGGATTACAGGACGACGCCACCCGTCCCAGTCATTTGTGACACACAGGAATTTTCTAAATTTGACTTTTCTGTAAAAAGCCAATACACAATGTGCAATTCACACACATTACCAATTATTCCTAAACATGCAACATATTTTTTTAAGAAGCACTTACTCACTTATTATTAATGGCATAACACTTATTTTACTTCCACTTTCTCTTAAGAACGAACCAAACCTGTTAAAATTTAAAATTGGTGTTTTGGGCTCTGGGGACCTCAAACCGAAAAAAATAAATCGGTCCCGGGTCCAGGTCTTGTCTTCTTACCATGAGACCTACGGTAATAGCTTATTCCCTGTGGGAAATTCGCTAAAACCATTAAAATCCTTCTCAGTTTACCTGTTATTGCGTCCAAGAATTAGCAAATAAAATCAGTTCCAAGAATAGTGATGTATATATTTCTACAGAGTGTCCTGTATAACTCTCTGGACACAAGTACATAGCGTTATTGCCTAGGTCAAGACAAACACATTTCACCATAGGAACATGGGTCTGTGGTGCCTAGTTTTGCGTCTGTCTGTATTTATTTGTTTTTACAAATCAATTAAAAAATCCTAAACAAAAATCCTTGACAATGTTGCAAACTTTGTTTCGTATGAATGAAGGGGGGGGGTGTAGAATAGGGGGTTAGATTATTTGTATGGCTTTGTTACTGACTAAGACCACAAGAGCAGAACCTTCTCCCACATAGCACAGAATATCCTCAGGATATCCCACAGAGTTCCCAAAACGTCCCAATATCCCATGAGATATAGGAATATCCCCTGGGACATTCCTGGCATATTCCCGTTACAATAATTAATTTAATTTTTTTGAGAGTTTTTGATCGAGGGACAGGTATATCTTTGGCATATCCCTAGAATATCCATGATATCCTTTATTCATAATTTATTTGTAAAATCCACTAATAACTCAAGTACTTCCAGAAATATGCTACCGAATACAGCTTTCCCACACAGCACACGATCCTGACCAGTTCCCACGTATAACACATGGATCCCAGGATTTGAGAATGTCCCTAGGATCACTCTAAGATATTGCACATATCCAACACAAACGAATGCATTTTGAGGATATACTGGGGACTTCCTATGTATATTCTCGGTAGGCTACCTATATTAAAACATATTTTATAGTACCGGTATTGGATGTATTTTTTCAAGTGACAAGTGCTTGAGAAAAGTTATTAAAAAGTATTTCAATACCTACTATTTCGAATTAATATAACTATTAACGTTACTAATGACTTTATAAAAATTAATCATGTTTTCCGATCATATCCCTAGGACATCCTTTGGAGATCCGTGGAATATCCCCGTGGGGCATAATAACTATCAAAATGTTTACCATTTTAAAATAATAATAACAATAATACACCTGCTTACAGTAATAATAACGAGAGGTCGTCCAGTGGTCGAAACTCGACCAAAAATATGTAATGTACTCACTTATCTATTTTCACCCCACACTGTAAATAAAACATGTGATTGGAGTTTCCTCCATTTGTTTTGATTTTCTGTTTATATTTCGTTGTTATTTCGTAACCAGCATAGCAACGCATAAGATCCATGTTAATTTTTTCAAATTTTTAAACTCATTTTTTGTGCTTATCTTTGAGCCTATTTAAATTTATAAAGGGATTCTGCACACCTACAGGAAAATAGCTTTCCAACGGTATGCGTAGATTTTCCCTACGATTCACACGAGCTGAGAAAAAAGGTTTTAAAGAAACATGCTTGCCTATTAATATATAGATAGATAATAATAATAATAATAATAATAATAATAATAATAATAATAATAATAATAATGCAAATATTTTCTTTTTAATTTAAATTCTAAATTATTTGAGAAAATGTATTGGTTGAAAATTTAAGGAGAAATATTAAGGTACGTTTACACTGGGATACATGTATGAGAACTTGTGTGAGATACTTGTTTGAGAAACAAGTTTGAAGTATGAGTACACAAATCACTAAACTTGTTGAACCACATTAGTGTATTTACATTTGTAAACATGTTGATTGTTAAAAATTGTTTGTTTTGTTGGAAATACCCTACTGTTGTTTAAACTGTGAATTATGGATACCGGTAGTGACGAAGAGGAGTTTCTATACTTATCCACTTGTACACTGCTGTTAATGCAATCCAAAAAAAGAAAACGTCGGTGGTGGCAGCGTGAGTTTTTAAAGAAAAGAGAAACACATGGTGCTTACAGCATGTTAATAAATGAACTCACGTTGGAAGATGGTTCAGGATTTAGAAACTACTGTCGCGTATCCACCACAGAATTTGAGGACATTTTACAGAAAGTTGCACCTTTAATTACTAAAAGAGACACTCGGTTAAGAGAAGCTATACCTGCAGCTGATAAACTTGCAGTTACATTACGTTACATTACGTTGATGATGCATTTCCTTTGGAAACCCATTTTTTGAAGCCTTATCCCGGAAACTACCCTCCTAACTCCTGGCAAAGAATATTTAACTATAGAATTTGCAGGGCTCGCCGAATAATAGAAAATGCTTTCGGAATTCTTAGTGCTGTTTTTAGAGTACTCAGAACTAACATGATGTTGTCTCCAGAAAGAGCCGTTAATGTCACCCTCGCAGCTGTCTACATCCACAACTACCTCAGAAACAGGAATTCAACATTCTACACACCACCAGGAACTTTTGATTCTGAAGACAGGAATGGGAATGTTGTTGAAGGTGAATGGCGTACCGATGAACATAATTTACTTGCTCCTTTGCTCCCGGTAACTGGCAGACCCAATGTCATGATCGACTATCGCAAAGAGATAGCTGACTACTTTTTGAGTGTCGAGGGCATGATTCCTTGGCAATTCAACCGATAGGGCCTAAGCTGAAAGCCATACAGGACAAGGTTCATAATGGGACGACGACATCCAACCAAGTCTGGACCAATAAATGTACACTTACCTAACCTAACCACTGTTGTATGATTGAAATTATTAAATAATTTGATCTGTTGGTACAGCATCATTTCATTTATATTCCTTTTTATCCTCTTCTCGCATGAATTTTTCCTTTTTTTCTAAAATTTTTTTTCTTAAATCCTTTTTTTCCGCATAATGGCATCATTTTATGCCAGATATTTTTAAATCGTCGTATTATCTTCTAGCAACACACAATGCCACCCAGGAGGATGTTTATTTATTTACATATCCATACATGTAAATATACATACATCTGGCATCAAATGATGCCGTCATGCGGGAAGAGGCTAGCATTTCAATTAAGTTTATAGGCCTGCAAATTTTCATTATGCATTTCGATGTATACCTAGAATGTTGACAGACATGCAATTTTTTTTAGGTCCCTATTTTTTTAGGTTAGGTTGACCTAGGTAATAAAATCGACTTACCTCAGTTGCTGTTTCGTCTGTGCTTCTGTTCATGTGGGGGCGGTGGATATCAGACAAAAAAAATAAACTTTTGTAGGCATACCATGAAGGAGCGTAAATATCTTCAGTCCCTGCTCCAGACTTACGACTGGCCATGACCTTAGCCAGCTCCCTGCTATACTGACTTTTGATCGTGTGCCATTTCGTCTCGACTTCTTTAGCTGAGAAACTTAACTCTTCTCCTATAGCAGTGAAAATGTCTTTTCTTTTATTTACATCCTTGTATTCTTTGGACTTCACATCCCACACGTTTGAACCCCTGATTTTTTCGATCAGTTGAAGTGTTTTTTCACGACTCCAGTTAGACATTTTTAACAAACAGTTTGTGAGTATACAACACAGTGAAACTGTAAATAACTATACGTATGGCAAAACACAGTGAAACTGTATAAAACCAAACAGATAACCAAAACCGGATACAACACAGTGAAACTGTTCAAAACCAAACAGATAACCAAAACCGAATACAACACAGTGAAACTGTAAAACCAAACAGATAACCAAAACCGGATACAACACAGTGAAACTGTTCAAAACTCAGCAGGTTTTGAAGCTTAACCTCACACAAGTCAAATGTTGAAACAAAATTTTGTTCACTCAAAATGTATGAGGAAATGTTGAAGCTCATACAAAATGAGTGAGCTTTTGAGTGAGCAAATGTTTCTGGATTTGTTAATTCAACAAGTATCTCACACAAGTTCTCATACATGTATCCCAGTGTAAACGTACCATTAGTTAATCATATAACAATTATAATCTATATTCTTATTACAGTATCCTCTATAACTCCCAGAAAGCAATTTAACAACTTGATGCCTAAAGAGAATCATAGTATCAAAAATATTTAGGTATTGCGACCATTTCAGCTGTCAGCTCCTCTTTAACCACTTGAAAACTAGTAATTTCAACAATCACAAATAGCTCAGGAGGTAAGGTAAGAGTTTCATAAGTCAAAGATACCCGGTTCAAAACTCGTCTGGGCAAAATTATTTTTGTTTCTATTTTCCCTCAAAATTTGTTATTATGAACTATTTTTATTAAAATACATAACTGTTAAAAGTGCTTATCAGACTAAATATTTATTATTTTGTGTTTTTATGTATAATATCCTGGTGGTATATCCCAGGAATATCCTGGTGGGATATCCCAGGGATTAGGATTTGGGCGAACATAGGGATATCCCAGGGAGTTCCCCAGGATATCCCGAGGCTGGCTAGTGTGGACGCAAAACGCATCGGAAACTTGTATCCGAAACTGTGTTGACAGACTGCAGACTGTCTGCCGACTGTCCGTTCACAGTTGGCAAACAGTCGGCCGACTCAGTCTCCATGTGTGGACTAGGCTGTTAAAAAGACAACATTACATCATCTGTCGTTGTCACTACTACAACCCTATTCGCTTTTCCCAGGATCGAACCGGCGACCTTTAGACTAGGTGAGCACTATAACCATTCAGCTACACAGCTATTATTTGTTTTATAATATGATTCGATTCTCGGACTGTGCAGCTGTGATTAAGTGTTGATTGATCTTTTAAGTTTTCAATATTATTGATTTGAAATTTGACTGCTTTTATCGTTTGTTGTCTTAAGTTTTTCCCCAGCGTGGTGGCATACCGGGTACTCTGTATAATATGATAATCCTTTCACGTTAAAGATTACTTCCTAGCTGAAAAGGTGGGCCAAATTCTAAAAAAAGATTCAATTTTTACTTTGACAAATTACCGCAATATTGCATTTTAATTTCAGGGACATTTTACCAATTATTCTGTAAAAATTAGTTGGATCATGAAAAAATTATTTGCGAAGTATTCGTTCATGTAACACTTTTTTGATTTAAAAACCTTATACTTTAGACGTTTCAAAGTCGCCCTAAAGTTGTAAAGTTACTTTGTAAATATTAATTCTGGAAACCCCCTGTGGTTTCTAGCAAGCAAATTATTATTTTACTGAGAAGTGATTCTATTCTCTGCCCACATCGTGACATATGGCCTCGCGTTAGTTAGGCTCCAGATAAATATATTCCCAGAAGGAGACTTGTCGAGTAGGTGGAGGTGTGGAGGACAGTAGGCATGATTATAGTGGTTAGGACCTCTGATCACAGGGATTACAGGCTTCACGCCTTCTGTGTGAGAGAGAAAGAGTGAAAAATGCATTCCTGTCTTGCTTTAGTGACAATATATTCTGCCTCAGTTGAAATATCATCCGACCAACTTGAGTGGGTTAAATGTAAACTTTACAAGTCATTTTTAGGTGGCTTTCATAGAAACGAGGGTAGCGTTTCCTAAAGTTGAGAAATTTAAGTAAATTCCTTAACTGTAATAGGAAAAGGTGTAAAATGATAAGTTCTTAACGGAAAGAATCTGAATTTTAAATTGGTAGTGAAATTGCTATGGATGTAAATTTAGATTGGCTGTTATGAGAATCAGCTTTTATTTCAACAATAAACAGCAATACAAAGATACATTAGCATTTACTTCGGTTTGCTTAGAACAAATTATCTAGCACTAAAGGATAGCTAACAGTGGTAAGATTAAAGGTGGTTAGAAAAAAGCACAATACAAGTAGAAAAAAATCGATTACAGAGTTATACAGTTGTACAACCAATTTTAGAATTATACAGTAGACACAGGAGATCTCGACACCGATGTTAGATGTACAGTTCAGGAGGTGTTGAAACCGATGGAGATGTAAAATATAGGAGGTTTGGAAACTGGCGGAGATGTGCAGTAAACGAGGTTTGGATGCCGATGCAGAGGCACAGTCCACGAAGCATGTATGCCGATGACAAATGTACAGTTCAATAGACGTTGTAACCGTTCGAAAAGAAACCGTAGAGGCGGTATGGAAACCGATGGCAAAGCACAGTACAGGAGGTGTGGGTGTGACGACTTACACATCAGATACTGACGTCGTGACTGGACACTGTAGGCTGCGGAGCAGTTTAGATATCATCTCCTTGCTCGTATTTCAGCTCAATTTGATTGGGTTTGAACTTCGGACTTCGGACCTGGATCATATTACTCTAGCACCTACGATTTCTCCTGAGCTCTTGGCAATTAATAGATTCTCAGTGTACGAATAATACCTAGCCCTTTCAATACTAATGACAAAGAAAGAAATGTCAGTATGTATGATACCATTATAAGACCTACTAACTGAATCATCATTGTGAAATTTCGAAGTAGACCAGCATCTATAGAGGTGCAGAGTTAAGGACACCAATTGCAGAGTCATATTAAAAATCCCTTGCATCACCATTGTGTTTGGGCCATGCCGTGATCTTGTGGTTATCAGCAAACTTAGAGATTTTTGCCAAAATTGCCTTTTTGATGATTCCCAGTTTTCTTTAATCGTGGGGTCGACAAATGATTCTTGCTAAAGAAACAACTATCTGATCTGAATCAGTATCTAAACCTCGAATATAGCATAGCCTCACATTCATTTGTTCATATTCAACGCTTAGATGTACGTTTCTGTGTTACAGTAATGATAATGATAGTAATACAGGTTCTAAAGTAATACAGGTAAGTTCAAAGGTTCTTGCGTAAACCTTACAAAACTTAGCGATATGGAATTGTTGAGATGCAGAGGCAAACCATCAACTAAGCGGTTCACATATAGAAAGCCCACTCAATCAGTGGCGGCAAGTACCATCATTGAGGAAGGCACCCCACGGGGGAGGCGTAGAGGTGTCATTAAAAATGTTATTAGTAATTGGATGTGTAATTTATGTTGAACTCCCCGGGGGCACGTGGGCGCTGGGCTGAATCCAAATTACATCTGAGCAGCTGGAGTAACCTCTGCATGGCGTTACTGCATTCTATGTGTTATTATTCCATTTCAACAGCGTTTTGGGACTGAGAGTTTTACAGGGTTAATTAATTATCATATTGCTTTTAGTGTGGGGAATTTACCAATAAGGAGACAATTCTCTAAGAAACCTATGCTTTTTATTTTTATAAATGGATAAACCTACAGTGTAGTACTAAAATTGATTAGTAGATGAGTTAATAAGTAAGGTGCGCGTTCTATAATGAGAACGTAGTTGGATCGAGCTTAAGAAAGTTCAGGAGTTTTTTGATGGTTCATAACTGGATCCAGTTGTCTTTGGTCCTTTTTCTTCATTCGATTCCTGTCCACAACATCCATTGTCCCTTCAAGGAACGCTTCTCCAATTAAGTTTGTTGAGCTTTTGGTATAAACGTGTTTACATCTCCAACGACACCAATCAAATAAAGATAAATAAGAATGGTTTAACTAATAAAACCAAACACTTGAGTACAAATTCTATGAGGCCTTGACTTAAATAATCTTATTCCAAGTCAATCATTTTAGTACTATAGAGCTCTTCACACACGTTAACCAAGCAAGAGTTTAACGGCACGTTAACAGTTTATACGGCATTGTCAATTCTGTTCCTTTAAAATTCTGTTACTGCTCCAGTTACTGAGACATCCACCTTACAGAAAAACTAATACATAAAACGAACTAACAACTGAAATTAAAATCCATCCGTTTCAGTGCACCCACGAGAAGTTCTCTCAAAGGTTTAACTGCGTTTGTGAGTAAAAATTGACATAGTTGTATCACCGTTTCTTAAAATTTAGGCTGTCACCTAGAATCGGGGGGAATTTCTCATGAACAGAAATAATATGTCATTGGATAAATTTTAAAGACAAAGAAGCAATTCAAAAGAGGTGAAAAATCCTTTTGTCACAAGGATTTAGAGGAGATTGATATTCATACAACTGTACAGTACTGTACTTCGTTCGTTATGGCAATGGGGTGGTACCACGTAATGGTACTGTACCAACAAAAAACCCAACTGGAGTTGCTCCTCTAACCACATGGCGTTATTGCTCTCTTATTGAGACACATCTTTAGTACAGAGACAGTTCTTTTTCTATCTTCCTTTCTCCTTAGCCAACTGTTTAAAGTTGGCTTCGAACAACCAACACCATCCAAACAGCCAAATAAAAAAAGAACCATTTGAGTTGATCTTTCAACTATATCAAAATGTAAAATTGTTGTAAAAGCATAATACTACTGATACTATCTCAAAGCTAAAACATCTGGTCTTTGTAGAAATTTGTATTCAGGATCCACGCCAGAAAGCCCCAATCATCAAACCAGTCCAGATCATTATTTCTCTTTCAATTAGTTCAGTGCTGAATAAAAGTTGCACTCAATAAAATAATACAACACTTAATCCCCTCGATATTCTTGTTGAAAGACTCTGCTCACCAAGAAGTCCTGGATTAAGCTGTGATGATTTTATTATAAACAAGTTCTTGTCGAGGATGAACGACCTGATGCCCTCTGCTGCTCCTTTGTTCGTTTTTCTGCGCTGAGCCGTGACCGATGCAAGGGGCTCCTGGACCAAAAAGCACAGATTGTGGGTAATTTGACGTGAGAGCTCAAGGACCTGGGCTGGGAACCCAGGAGGAGGGACTTTCTATCACTTATACCTTTCTTATTGTTAAGTTTGAATAGAAAATTCCTTCGGTGCAGTCGCTTGAGGATTTCCTGCTGTCTTGAAGGGGAACTTTCCACTAGACTCGTGATCTCAATTATAGTTTAAGATGAAAGTACTTGGGGCTTGGTACGCATCAGATAAAAGAGGAGGGCACTTACAATGCAACAAGAAAATTGTTGAGAGCGAAATTACGAGAATTTACTGTACATGAAAGTTATTTAAAGGAGAACGAAGAGAGTTGGCATGCAAGTATTTTGTAAAGATTAAGATCAAGCTTGCCTGATTTATTAATATCGCACATAAAGCATATGCAGTTCCACTCCCCAGAAAACAAATTCATCTTGAAATTGATCAATTATGATTAACAAAGTGAAATGTAGACAATAAATTGTCATGGGACATCATCATTTAATAAATTAAAATCAATACTTAGAGAGCTTTCCCTCTAGAATTCTCAATAAAAACGTGAATTAGCCTATAAACTGTTTATTCTGTCAAAAGATAATCTCTACTAAGCATTGTCTTTGTTTACCAAAGTAGACAATCCATTTTTAACCACCATCTAGAGCCAATATTTAATTAAAATGGGACATAGAATAAGCCGATCACATAGCCAAAATGTCAAAATTTTATATCTAAATCTTCTGTCCATTGATAAATTGATGTTACATTAAATATATCACTGAAAGTTATAGTTGTCTGTAATTGGTGTTTTCAGTGTGACTTGGTTAAAACAGTTGGTGGACATGGATGAAATGAAATGATAAATCTCCAGTTGTCACAGATAAGTGAATAAGTAATATACTATTTCACTGTATAGTAGCACACGCTATCGATGGTTGGATTTGTACCTTTACTTTCATTCTAAAACTTAAACATAGGACTTGGAAGATCACCTGTTCAATCCGGTGAAAATCCAGCAGCTCTTTATTGATTTAAAATCGGGCCCAGCCCGGTGATTTAATCTTTGGCCTTTCAATAAATTTTCCTGATCGATGAAACTGCTGGTCTTCGTCAATAACAAAGCTAGAAAGATCATTATACAATAACTATTCATCTTATTTCATTCGTAATCAGTACTAAATGGCATTCTTAAAAGTAATTTTAATGATGGTGGCTAAGATAAGCCAAAATCTGCATCAATCCTTCCAAAACATCTTAGTGCACTTAACCAACAAGAGAGAAAGATCTGTATTGTAATGTAAAATGCTCAAACGGTTAAAACAACCATATATACGATAGAAATCAGTAGTTTGCAATAGCGAACCTTGTTGGTATCCCGAATTAACTATGTTCATTTTCATTCTTAAACAGACACCAAGGAAAAGGGAATATGATGTATGATTGTGGACGAAGATATAGTACGCAGAAAAGAACCCCATCAAAATGCACTTTAAACACCAGCCATGATGAAAAACCTCCATCATCTTCAACTCCAAAACATTCAAATTGAGGGTTTACAAGGTATTTAGATAGTTCTGCAAGAAGAATCGCTCGTAAACATTAGCGGACCTAGAACAGCGCCCTGAGGAACCCCTCTAGACGCCCCCCTCCACCACTTCACCGCCAGACACTCCGTCGCCGTCTCAGAGGTGCCACGCTGTCTGGGCCCACACTAACATGGCCGACCCCGCCATAATCACTAGTTTTGCCGCGTAATTGTGTACCTTGCCACTAATCACCGATGACTCACCTGCCACGATCTCGAGCTGTGCGATTGTGGATTTTGTTGTGATTTGTGATTATTTAAAGTGTTTACTGTGAGGAAGGAATTTGAGGTAAGTTCTGTGGATTTGTATTGTTTTTGTTTAGAGTTTTATGTAGTTTTTTAGAGATTTTATTTACAATTTAATAATGGTTTTTGTTTGCTTTATCGACTTGATAGGTAAATATTTTTCAATGCCGGATATTTTTATCTTTTGTCTATCTTATTTTTATTAAGTTCTAAGTGGTTTGTTTTTCTTCAAATTTCATTTGTACATTTATTCGTGTATTTTGTTCTATTTTATCCATTATTGGGAAATATGTTTATGGTGGACATTTTAACGATAGCATTGTCGATGATCATAGATTTGATTTGCTTGTTTTGTGTTTCCAGCTTTTTATTGTTTTTTCATTCATTTATAATAAAATAAACTACATTACTTTACATAGTATGTAAAGTAGTAGCTGACGACGTATTTTTTATAGTTTTTAGCTCTATGTTAACACGAATTGATTTGGATTATGACTATTTAGGTTATGACTTCTTACAATTTACATTTCAATATTTTTTTTCAATTTTGACATTAATTTTAGACATATAAGTTAAATAAACCATATTAATAATGTTTGAATTGATGGACTTTTAAAAACAATCAAACGTAAACGTATGCTTACGTATGCTTACCCAACAAATATATCATGGTCCAGGTTCTCTTTAATTTTTGACTCATTTTAGGTACAATTTAAATACACATACCCGATCAAAAACGTTCTTTTTTATCGCCATTAGAAAATACATCAATATGTTGACAAAGTTATCGTTGCACACTGCACAGTGCATTGTGAACATAATAACAAACACTGTATTTTGAAAATAATTTAATTTATGTTTTATTCCCTACTATAGGCGTGGTAGTTCATTGTAAAATACGAACCCCAGTATGTATCCCTGTATATATACAGCATTCTATGAAGCATTGCGAATAACACATTTCTACCAACTGGAGTGTTTCTGGGAACATCTTTCACATTTGATCATTTCATCCCAAGCTTAATTTTAGTTTCAGGCTTGAGGTAATATCCCAATTAATTTACTTTAAAACTACAGTTCAAGTGTGTTTTAAAACTTTAATACAAATTTGTTTAATTTGCACCTGTTTACCGTGCAGTCAAGACTTATAATCATTTAACATATTCTGGCCAGTTGTGCATATTAGCCTAATCTATTTACAAAAATCTATTGAAAATCACTTATTTACACAGTTAAAGTTTACATCACATCACAGAGAAAATATTTAATATCCAATACGAATACCGAATAAAAAGTAAACTTGACCAATAATTTAATGAAAGCTCTAATATTTCCGTGCTGTCATTTTCCTCCGTATGTTTGACTTTGTATGTTCAAGCAAAATCCAGAAATATGCATATGTGACAGAACAATTAGTTAGGACTGTTTCTGATTCCTAACTTAGACAAATTCTTAGTTCATCCCTAATAAACACAATAGGTGGGAAATATTAATTACTATTAATTTGTTATGAGTTCTCCCTTGCGAACAGTACATATGTAAACAAACTCCCAATCAACATGACAGACACGCACTATAAGGTGCAATACACACAAAGTCGTTATAGACTAATTCTGGATTGTTAAAACGGGGAATTCGTAGACCAATTCATGCCCAATAAACCTTTAAAGGTGTCTAGGAAAGAAATTACATGAAGATCAGTTATGGACTAGTATTTTGGATTCTTATTTTTGAATGGTGCAGTCATACACAAATTCCAGTTTCCCGTAAAGGCAAGCCAAGTCTTAATATTCATGAAGCCGTCATGGATTTCAGGGCTGTTTTACACGGATTCATAGCGAAGATTTTTACTCAGTAGCTTTTTGATGGTTTGAAACTGGCACTAGCGGTTTTATCATTGGGCTTTACATAAATGGTAGATAAGGAACAGCTGATCATAGTATTAACAATACCCACAGATGACCTAAATACATTTTTAAATCAGCTTGAATTCATATTCTGTTTAAAATACGCCCTTAGGGCGTTGCTGTCCCAGAAATGATTCCTAATAAACTCTCAGGGTACCCAAGAAAATAAGTTTCCTACAGATATGTTGTATTATGAAAAATATCTTTGGATTCTCATTTTGTAGTACGCAGTACACAAATTCCTAGTCGCCAGTAACGGCAGGCTCGCCAGGCCGCATGAAGCCGGCCCGCCGCGCGGTCATGCATTAATGCAAGCAGTTTTTCGCGCCAACCAACTTTTTGTGCTCGTGTTTTATGTCGGTGTTGCCGGCCCAGCTGTAAATTGTCTTGTAAGGACCAATTTAAAATTCCCTCCTCCGCATTTTCGATTCCCCTCCTCCCCGAATGGTCAGCCAAAAACACAGCGGCCTCTTTGATTGCAACTTTTCGATTTGTGGACAATGTTTCATCGGCTACTGAATTGGGAGTTTATCTCGTGCGCTTATCAAATTTATTTTCAAATGAGTTAGGAATAAATGTACAATGAAGAATTGGGTAAGCAGTGTCATATATTTACGTTGTTTTGTTTTTGGTAAGTTTGTTCTATGAGAATGTAATTTCTCAATAAATAATCTCTTTAAAATTTTTACTAGGAGTCTAGGATGTCATGCAGGATGATAAATCTTGTGATAAATTTGTTATACCAATAATACAGAGCTTCTGATCATACAAATTCTAAATACAGTAAATACATGAGGGTGCGACGAGATTGTCACTTTTGATTATATAGCTAATCATCCAATCGTTCATTTATTGAATTAATAATCAAACATTACAAATTCAATTAATAAATTTATTAACAGTCGTAAATTCGAAGAACCCAATAAGCCGCACATTGTTGGAGAACATATCGTAGGTTAAATTAACACATTCAAAATCACCCAAAAACATTGTTTATAACTCATCAGTGTGTTAATTGCTTTCCTTTAGTACAATGGTGTACGTAGAAGAAGTCAAAACATGTAACAATTAAAATTTAAATATACTTGGAACATAATTTTGCTTCTACTTTTATAACAAAAATCGTCGGATAGGTTCAACTTGGCAATGATTAAATTCTAATATATACAGAAATGTGTAAAATAAACACAATACACCTTGAAAGAAGGATTTAAGTTCGATCACAAATATTAATTTTCAGACACTCGGGACTGGAATAATGATTTGTCCATAGCCGGTAACGAACAACATCTTTCAAATTCCAAAAAGGTTGGTATTTCCGCCGCAGACCTTCGTTCAAGATGAAGCGTCATCAGGTCAAGAATATCTCCCAAAAATCTTCAGAAAAAGTTACACAGTCATCTTTTGTGTAGTATATTTTAATGTTACACGTTGTATCCTTATATTATTCTGCGGTTCGTATTCAGGTCTCCGTCCAATTTCAAACCCATTTTCGAAATTTCATTCAGTTTCAGTTTGAAATGAATTATTTGTTGAACTATTTACAAATATAGGGTACAATTGTATTGAGTAGATTCAGTTTTTGGGGAAATGGCTGTAATTAAATTATTAAAATTGAATCTAGGCATCTACATATTGACTTAATGTTCATCTATTTTGACTTTTTGCCAAAAATGTCTTTTGGCTAAAAGTTTTTGACTTTTTGATTTTTGGTTTTTGCAGCCACACTCTATTGGTGGCTGAATTGAACTATGTTATTTAAATCCTGGAACTGGCTACAACTAACTAGGAACTAAACTAAATGTTCCCTTGATAATAGTTCAAATTAATGTTGTTTGTCAATCTATCTTTAAACGAATCGATGGACACTTCGAATTGAGCGAATTGATAGAGAATGTTTATATGAGCTTCCTAATATTACAAAAAACGTGTCTTTGAATCAACTACTCTAGCCACTTATCAAGGAGAGCTTGTATACTCCCATAATAGCTACGTTTTCCTTCACTTCATGATTTTTGTAATATAATATTGTCATTGTGTACCGATGTGGAGGTGGACACAACTACAACATTAACTACTACAGTGTGGATTAACTCTATCCAGATTTCTGTCGCTTCACTTTCACACTCACCGAAGTTAATTTATATAATCTACACCTACATATACATCGTCTTCACATCTTTGAATGATTTTCCAACCGGATACATGAATTAACTTATAATAAGCCAAAGTAATTAATTTGTTACATTAGCACCAAGCCTCTTACTCTGAACATGCCCCATACTAAAACTGAAAGCTTATTCATTGTTCTTCAACACTCACGGAATTATAAGACTCACTTGCAAAATGTAATAACTTTAGACCAACTCTATATTTAAATAATTTCGAAAAATATTTCTCAATATTTTAATGAATGCTTATATCGTTTTTAAGTATTGAGAACAAGGTGGTTAAGATTAACACCTAAAGTAGTGACACTAAATTACCAGTGGTACATTTCTGGTGTCTTCAACATAAGACTAAGGTTAGTGTGGGCCTACTTAAGGTATGAGCTCTTAAATGATATTACTATCGGTATATTGGTGTCATAACTTACAACAAGGTTTAACTCACCCTCATAGCCCTGAGGAGGTGTTAAATAAATTTATGGTGGTTGTAAAATTAGGAGCCCTTGCTGTAAAGTTCAAAACTAATTTATGAAGGTTCCCATTTTTTGTCGGTAAGCATCTCATTGGCGCCGCCAAAGACCTGTGTCATACTATTTAGTAACGGTTGGCCTTTTAGGAATTCGACTTGGTAAAATAAAAATAAAGTTAAATTAGCATATTTATTCTTTTAATGTTATACTGTACAGCAAAATGCTATTTGAGAAAACAATATGTACAATAGATGTTGAATTATGCCATAGTTATATCCTTAGCCAGCTAATATATATTCTTAGACCATAGAAGACTTTTTGATGATAGTTTAAACTTATTCAATGATTTATATCATTGAACTTAACAGTGTTATCACGCTACTTGAAAAGATAATTGGTTGATTATAATATATTTATTAAATGAAATAATCCTTATAAATTGATATTTTATTTAGGTAAAAACGAGGACTTTTAAATACTGAAGATATGCCATTTATATAGAGTGATGAAGTAATTTATTTTATTCAAGATAATACAGCATCTTATTGCGGTGCGCCTCGATTACAGACAGATACACTACTGTTTGGAAGACATGGATGCCATTGCCTTGTTTAAGTTGGACTAGATATATTTAACTTCTTAAAAATAAGACTGATGTTTGAAGAGACAAAAATCCATATCAGATTTAGTTATAATGTGACACCGACCCATCAGCATGCGAATTTAAGGCGAAAAAATAGAGTGATATATGCAATCTGCAGACGTTTTGGGCTATTTTATCATCCACTGTTAACAATTGACTGCTAATACTAAAGTAGAACCTATATGGACAAGCTGTCGCCCAAATTTTACTTAAAAACTAACGTAGATGAGCGAATAAGCCAGTTAAAAAGTACCCTAGGATTTAAAATAATTCTATTTCCTACCTTAATTTTTGTCACCAAAATAGTTGACGTTCTGGTTATGGTTACATATGCAATAAAAGATACATCAGTTTACAATAAGTCGTTCAGTTCGATCAGTTTGACTTGGTTAACAAGTCCGCATATTTAAAAAAATCATAATAATTTACGTCAGTGCAAAGTGTCGGTGAAAAATGGCAAAACTTTATGAATATTGAAAGCCTACTTCTATCAATATCGAAGGGTTGGCTATGCCCGCTTAGCCACAGCCACAGCCATTGAATTTATAACACTATATTCAATGCTTCGACCTCTGTTGGATCATTGATTACATGTCTCAAACATACAACTTTTACCCAAAAGCCGAACAGTGTCTTCGCCCCTGTGTGGTCTCCCTTACGCATGTCCGGTTTCATTCACGTCCCGCTTATTTGTTCGACTGTTTCATTCATCTTGTTCATTGTTACATTGTTGGTGTTTCATGAATGAGCCGGGCGTCCACCTGAAGGTACAAAGGTGTGAACGTGTCCGCTAACTGACAGCTGGGATTGTACCAAGATAGATGACGAGGGAACAATACAGACACCTCTGAGGAATGTGTGAACGACTCAGGCTAATTGCTTGTTGTTACTCACAGATTGGATCCTTGAAAGATAGTTGTTCTTGAGTTTTTGCATTATTGTTAGTTATACAACCTATATTGCTCAGAGAGTTTTACTTGATTGATGTTGTTCTGTTAAGCTTGAGTTGTTGAGAATTAAAACGAAACAAAATAGAACAACATTAGTTTAGTGATTTCAGATGAGTTAGGTAAATTTAAAATATCTGTTGTTTTTTTGTTTTTTTTTTGCATAGGCCTACAATATATTCAGTCATGTTCAATCAAATTTACACTTTTCCTCTGGACGTTTAATACATCCCACTATCTCCGATGTATTTGTAACAAAATCCCAAGATAATAAAGGCACAAATACTTAACTTAAAAAAAAGAAACAGGCATACTTGGTTTGACTTAATATTGAATCAGTCGAATCTCATACCTCAAGAGACGGAATTATGCAACATCGCATTCCTAACTATTGCACACCACATTGCTATGCATATGCAAGGGTTAATCTGTTAATTATAATAGATAATAGGCGCATTCTCAGGTGTATGAGAATTGGCAAGATGGCATTAGATTGGCGTGCGCCTTAAGTGCTACTTTGCAAATTAAATTGTAATCAATACTCGAGTATAATGTATGTGGATAAATCTTTCCAATAACTGTATTCAATGGTTTTCAAGTACATTATCCGATGAGATATACGTTTCAAAAGGGGTTTCATAATGTCATGTTATGGATGTTATCGGAAAAAAACCGTTTTAAAGATCTGTGCCTAATTTTTATTTGTGTGTGGTCCATTCAATCCGAATACCCGTCAGATAATGGCTTCATTCAGATAAATTTATGAATGGCCGACTTTTAACGAGTAAAGAGTATACGGCCCAAGGCTATCCCAAGTCTGGCAAAGATATCAGGTTGTTGACGTCTTGTTATCAGTCTAAATTAGCTTTTCTGATCTCTCACGTAAACAGAGATTTTACAAAACATTTCTTGCGTTTACTACGACTGTAAACCCCATATCATTGTGAAACATTGACAACAATTGCACGTTACTGAAACGGTTTTCTTTATAAGGATAACTTTAAAACCCCAAAAGTACGCAGCTAGTAATTTAGGATTAACGTGAATTTATTGGGAAGAGAGTTGATTATTAGGCCTAAGCCATTATATCTATCCATCTCTAACCATCCATCCTTATAATCACTGATTCCCTTGTATGTGACATAAGTCTCTTTTAAAATCGATAAAAACTCACTTTTTCAATTTCCCAGTGTAGTACACAACCTTTAACTATTGACACAATTGAATAGACGAATATTTTACGAAGTCAAGCTGATGGAACTAATTATTGTGAGCTATAGCAAGTTTTATGATCCATCAACTATGTCAGCAAAAATAGTGTAAAAAGTAGAATTTTTGACACTAGCGCATTCTGTAACTGATTTACTCACCTATATTTTTTACGTACAATTGGTGATAGCTGGTCCATATAGATGGGATGTCAACTTCAGTATCCAATAGTCAATATTACAATTCAACACCAAAGCATTAAGTAACCTCTCTAATTAAGTAAGTCTCTCTGTAAAGGAATTTCTTGTTACTTTCCAACGTAAACCTGCTGTTGATAAATCATGATTAATAAATAAATATCCCAGTAACAAATGTCAACTGGGTCCACAATATAAATCTTTATCAGAATCAAAATGACAACTTTGAATGAGTAGAGAGTATTCTAACATATCTCCTCTCCATCTATTGCTAACTTTATACTTAGAATAAATCTTAGGCTCGTGATACTAACCACAGAGAACTAAACATGATATAAAAGCTAAACATCTTCGATTACACAGAGACTTTCTAAAATAAATACAAGCTGCATAACACTTGAGGTGTAGTCTTCGATTCAGGCTTTCTAGAATAATTCAGTTAACCATGTTAAAATGGAGTTAGAGGAAACCCTCTCCGATAAAGTTCAGTTTCGCCAGAATGAATCAAAAGATCAACAACACTTGAGTCATAACCAAAGGTCTTAAATTACTTTAGGGGTTTCAAGAGATATTCTTTATCTCAACAATTATTAAGCTAAGGATAACGACTTTAATTAAATTGAATATAGTCATTGTTAAAAAAAAAGTGTAAGATAAACACTGCAAATGGAATTAGAGCGTAAAGTCTTCAACTAAATCTTTCTAGAATAAACAGTAACTTGAAATTTTTAACTTTGATTACCAAATTTCTTAGCGTCTACACAAGTGGCATTGTGAATGAAATAAACACAAACATTTTTAAGGACAATCAGTCCAACCCCCTTACATTTTGCTTGCCTGGAACCCACCTCCACAAACCCAGATCCCATTTTGTGGGAAAGAAACACACCTCTTTGTACACTGATGCCCAAGTACGACCACTAGGACCACTAGAATCGCTACATCCCCTAAAGTGTTTCAAAGAGTCGCAGTCAGATTGGCACCACGACAGATTGGCACCATGGTGTTTTAGCACCCGGCGTCACATTGGAACCTCGTTGACATGAGGCCAAGAAATATCACCCCACGTCAGCTTGGCACCACGACAGATTGGCACCACCCCTTTCTAGAGGTTCCAATCTGTCGTGTACTGTTACGACTGATTGGCACCTCTGCGGCCGCCGTCAGCTTGGCACCGCGACAGATTGGCACCGCCCATTTCTCGAGGTTCCAATCTGTCGTGTACTGTTACGACTGATTGGCACCTCTGCGGCCGCCGTCAGCTTGTCACCACGACAGATTGGCACCACCCCTTTCTTGAATGAGGTTTGAAAATACAACAACGCAGTTTTCTGCATGCAATATTGAGTGGAGCTGGAATATTAATCCAATCCTTCTCTAAAAGTCAATACTACACCTGTTCCTCGTGAATGAGATTTAACTACTTGCAGTATTCAAGTAGAGACGGTAAATGTACAAAAAAGATGGTAAGTGGTAACCATTTACCATCTTTTTTGTGTATTTACCGTCTTGTAACAGTATAATCGTAAATATATGTTTTTAATGTTATAAGACGTTTCTTTTATTTACTTTCCATCTAACTAACGTACATTATAAATTAAACGTTTTATTTTCATTTTAACTAAATCATAATATACAAAAATAAAATAGGGGGAAGAAATCACAACTACTTCTTGAGTGCAAAAACCGCCAAACATCTGCAAGAAACTCGCCGAATGTGTAATGGCCCTTTTAGACTGATTTTTTCATTACGCTTTTGCTACCAGATAGCATGTTTATAGAATGATTTTTTGAACTGATTAAGCATTGTACTTTGAATCAGATGTGGCATTAGTGAATAAGGATTCTTTCATTTCGTGCTTCGTGGAATATACAAAATATCACAGTCAGGGCCCACAGTAAAATATGTAACAATTGCTACTAAAGATTTTTGCGTAAGACGAACGTACTATTTGTGGTAATCAACAGCTTGAGCGAACAACTGTTCGTAAGAATAATGTTGCTACCTGGTTGCTACTTACTACTGCACTAAAAGAAAGATACTTCACGTTTCACTTTAATTTTCGCGGTTTTAATAGCTTAATTGTTATTATACTTTTCCGATGAGCTCGGTTATCTACGGAGGCTTGATCAATTGGGGCTCAGATTATCGTGAGTCTGCATATGCTGTATTGGAGAAACCTAACCTCATGTTCAAATTTAATGTTAGAAAAGTCATTATAACACGTACCATACCATATTAACTCAGTGTGTTACTTACAAAAAAAAATTATTTCCATATTAAAGTTAATTAAAATCATTGAACCCCCTTTATTGACAGTACAGTGTACAGTACACTTAATACGAGTCCCGTATATCAATTCACTACTGACATAATGTGTGTGCGGCACATTTAATCTAAATCTGGCCTGATGGTTTACCGTAGCTATCAATAACCTGGCTTTAAAGTCGGGGCGTCCTCCCCCCATAACAGGTAGACGGGCAATCCTAATCCCTTGTTGACAAACAACAGTGTCTTTGTTACGGGCGACCACCAGGGACTGCTGGCATCCTCACGCTATTCAAATTACGGGGATTTCTATATTTGAGTCTGCAAGTTATGTGGCATTTCCAACCGTCAATTTGGTCTTCAACATAAACGTCGACATTGACAAACGAGCGGACGTACAGAGAATTTGAGGAAGCCGGAAAACTCCACGCTGGGAGGGTTTCGAATATTTTTTCAAGCACCTTTTATAAGATGACCCTTTTTTGAAACAGGACAAGGCCATAAATAAAAACTAGCGTCAGTGCTGTGACCCTGGAGGCATTAGGGGTCGTTTTTTTATTAGCGAATTTCCCATATAGGGAATAAGCTATTACCGTAGGTCTCATGGTAAGACCTAGACCCGGGACCGATTTACTTTTTCGTTTTGAGGTTCCCAGAGGCCAAAAACACCATCCGTTCAAATTCATATATATATTTTATAAATATATATGTGTGTGTGTCCGTTAGCGCGATAACTCGAGCAAAATTGATCCGATTTTGATGAAATTTGGTACAAACGTGTAAACCTACATTTATTCGAACGAGTTCGCGAACCAGCATAGTCGGACCATGGGATCAGGTGTTTATGGGGGGTTTTATGGGGTAAAAATGGGTTTTTCTCATTTTTGACCCTAAAAACTTTAAATTTCTAAATTTTTCTCTAGACCATTTTGAAGAGCTTAAAAAACAAATAATTTAGTATATTGAAGTTTTTTTGAGTGTTCATTGACTACGGAGAAAATTAAAAAATTTTAAATTTAAAATTACCATGTTATTCTTATGGAGAATAAATAAACTGTTCTAGTTTGCTTGTTTATGGATATATTTTAATCAAATTTGGCAATTTGGCTTATTTTATACTAAGCTATCAATATTTCAATTGAAAAAACACACCTCAACATCTTCCCCGTAGCAGCAAACCTAGAAATCAAGCCGGGTAAATGGAAATTCGCTTAGTATGCAGGTTTGCTGCGACGGGGGTATTTTTATTAATGACAGTTCAGTTAACTACACCACACCATCTGTTTCTCAATCCTAATATTTGTAAAGCAGGCCTACTGTTAGGACCAAGCCTTGCTCAGTAGTATTTTGATTTCGACTAGTTTTAGCGAATTTCCCTATAGGGAAGTAGCTATTACCGTAGGTCTCATGGTAAGACTTAGGCCCGGGACCGATTTACTTTTTCATTTTGATGTCCCCAGAGGCCAAAAACACCATTCGTTCAAATTTTTATATATGTATATATATATATATAGATATATATATATATATATAGATTTATATATATATATATGTGTCCGTGAACACGATAACTTGAGTAATTTTTATTCGATTTTGATGAAATTTGGTTTGAAGGTGTAAGGCGGGATAAACTTGAATGAGTTCGCGATCCAGGATGATCGGACCACGGGAACAGGGTTTTATGGGGGGTTTTATGGGGTAAAAATTGGTTTTTCTCACTTTTGACCCTTAAAACACAAAATGTCCCAATTTTTCTCTTAACCTTCTTAAAGAGCTTTAAAAAACAAACAATTCAGTATATCAAAGTGTTTTTGTACGGTTATTGGTTACGGAGAAAACTAAAAAAATTGTAAATTCAAAATTCCCATGTTATTCTTATGGAGAATATTGTAAAATGTTGTAGTTTGCTTGTTTATGGATATATTTTGATCAAACTTGGCAAATTTATTTATTTTATAGTAAGCTATCAATATTTTACTAAAAACACACTTTATTAGTTTCCTTGTAGCAGCAAACCTAGGTACTCGTTAAACCTAATGTTATTTAAATAGATCAATTGAAAATCAATTCAGCCAAATGGAAATTCGCTTAGACGGCAGGTTTGCTGCGGCGGGAGTATTTGTTATTACTGTTGATCAAGATTCCTTAATAAAGCGTAGGCCTACTAGGAAAACACATGCGAATTGTTAATGTTAACACGAAAAACAATTAATATAAAACGTATTTTATTGTTATGTTTACAGAAACATTGAGCGAACTGTACATTACAAACTAGATGACCCGGTGAACTTTGTACCCCATAAAAGTTAAAAAAACCATATCAACCGGCCACCTTTATAAGCCTTTTAAAAACAATCACAGACAACATAAAACCGCTGAAAATGACTTTCAATTACATTACCTGTCAAATGTTTAATCAGCTGTTTCTAAAATATATTAAATTAATCTATGCATATAGTCAAAAACCATCATATTTTTCTTCATACGCATAACATACATATGTGGGGCTTAGCCCTAAATTTAAATACTGAACTGAAGATACATGTGTTAATCGGGTTAAAGACGAATCCAACAAATCATAAATCATTAAAAAGATCCAGCCGGTCTCGAGTTACAAACTGCTTAACTAACACGACATCATGGCATGTACCGGTAGCCTATATCTAGATGCATACTAAGAAAGTGTTTAAAAGTACAGTATTTTCTCTCAAAGTCCTGATATGAGGCAGAAAATCCATCATAGCGACCACTTTCAATTTCCATAGCTATATATATCTTAATCCACGTAAATTTCACGCCTAAATAACCCCATTTCAGAAGATTTGCATATTCAGTGTAACCATACCTCGAGTTATACATTACCTGTTTTTAGAGTTTTGGTCCAAGAAGGAAGTACCGGTAATTATTTTATAGGGCAAGCCTACTTGCGTGCAACCGCATCTTGTTTACAAAAAGGTAAATTAAGTAATAAATTACAGCATCTCAAATATATCACAATTTATCACTCTATAATTCATAAAAAATATCATTTCATTGAAATAATATTAGTTAACTGAATGATAAATTGTCATATCTTTGACAAGCTGTAACTTCTGAATGAAAAAAACCTTTTTTAACCAGGTTAACGCACACCCAACTTCCGAAAAATGACTGCAAGGTTTCATTCAATTGTGTCAAATACTTTAGTAGGTATCAGACGTTTTCCAAATTATAAACTTGAGTTTAATTGCATAATATTAAAAGCCTTGAGGAACTGTAACTTTGATTAGATGGACCATTTACGAAGCGGTTTGTGCTGTTAAAGTTAATGTTATTATCAATGTGTATGCATTAATTGACATGCATCAAGTATTGACACGTTTCTGTTTTCAAACATCAGACTAGAAGTAAAACGAACAGGTGGGCCTATTGAGGGCAGCGGTGCCATTCTGTCGTATACTGCTACGACTGATTGGCACCTCTGCGGCCGCCGTCAGCTTGTCACCACGACAGATTGGCACCACTCATTTCTCGAGGTTCCAATCTGTCGTGTACTGTTACGACTGATTGGCACCTCTGCGGCAGCCGTCAGCTTGGCACCACGACAGATTGGCACCACCCCTTTCTCCAGGTTCCAATCTGTCGTGTACTGTTACGACTGATTGGCACCTCTAGGAGCGGTGCCAATCTGTCGCGGTGCCAATCTGACGCGGTGCCAATTAGACGCGTACCCGTTTCGAACCCCCATCGTCTCTGGTATACTACATTACTCTTTCACACACATTACTAGAAGACCGAAGGAATTTCAAAGGTTAAAGATCCTTCCACTCAGTCCAGATATAATCTGTCTTATCGCTCTAATCACCCACTAAACTCGTCCTCCGCGTAGTGACCGGACTTATCTTCATCTGGGCGGTATTCAGGTCCGCCCTCGCCAGTCGCCAAGCCGCCCAACAGCCCAACCGCCCAACAGCCTCGTGCCGTTTTATAGGCACCTCTCGCCACTTCACTCGGGTACATTACCAATAAATCAGTGGAACATAGAACGGTGGGTTGCGAACCTTTGCGAAATGTTCGGTGTGGAAGTAACACTAGCTTGAGAAAGGTAATGGGTTGGGGTGGTGGAAGTTTTTCACTGGAAATTCGTTCTTTGGATTTGTTAAAAGGGGTTGTTAGTAGTCGATTATCGAAATTAGTAATTGGGTATTTTCTAGAGCTATGCGTATGTTGTCAAAGAGTGTTTTGGGTGCCTCTTGTTGTTTCAAGAGATACAATGAATAGAGAGATACAATAAAGTACTATTTCTTCGTCGAATAATATGAAAAACCTTGGATAGGTTGTATCACTAAGACCTAAAGGGTTTACCTGGTTATGTAGCCGATTGGAAATTAATAAATGCATAGCAGATTCAGGGGGATTAGTCAGGACTCGCAAAAATAATATGAAACTCGTGACTAGGTAGAATTAAAACACTCTTTAGAACGTAGAGACGCAGAGAATTTTAACGGATAGGCAGATGAATAAAAATTGAGGATTACTGTACTATACAGTAGTAGAATATCTAGATATTTGTCAGGACACGGCGAGAATACTCTTCAAATCCTAGATAAGTTGCTCATGTAAAGTTAGAAGATTTGTCCTGATCAATTAGCTGAGTGGACATAAGAATTTTCTACCATAGAAGATCCAGGGAGTTTTTGGGACTCGGTAATAATCTTAGAATCTTACGATGATTAGATTTTTTACTAGAACATTAGTATTTTAAAAGTCTTACTCTCTGACTAGACCTTCTGGATGATAAATCAGAGGCTCTAACGAAGGCTTGAGTCCCGATCAAGCTGCAAAAAAACACCTACAGATACATGCTTAACACTTTAGAGCCCGTCACAGTTCATGATAATTAGGTCTTTAACAATCATTATTAAGGATTCAGCTCAACTTCTTCATTAACAAAGCTAAAAAGGCTAAATATTTCTTGTCACTACATCTTCTATTTCTTCGTGGCGCGGAATACACTTAGAAGCTTCCACTTACATAATAGAAAGCTAATACCGAATAGACTAGCTGACAATTTAGGCTGAATGATTATTCATTATTCAGAAACCCGAATCATGTCAGATATCTGGTGACAATCTTTGAATAACCCCATACAGATACATCATTTTAATCTCTCTGGGCCGTTACAAGTCTCGATAATTTAACTTTTAACAAGCGTGATAAAGCAATACACTCGTCTTCGTCAGCATAAAGCAATTCCAAGCACTTATCTTCACTCACCTATTACATCTTTTATTCCTACATGGCTCAACAAACGCCTAGAAAGCTCTACTTTTGTAGTAGGCTATTCAAAGTCAATAGTGACTAGACCACCTAGATATGGATCACTATTCAGAATCCCCACAGTTTACTAAAGCCACATTCTTCGAAGAAACCTACTAGACCATAACTCTAGACCACATCTTTGTATCACATCATTTCTTCCAATTTCACGAAAACAACTTACCGTACTCCTACCACCTGCCAGAGACTTGCGCAGTAAATACTGAGAATTATTCGAGTCTCAACAGATTCAGCCGTGATTAGATTCATGAGACGTGTAAACTATCCCGTCCCCAACATCTTGCAGCCCACAACCCTACATAAAATAAAACGGCCACCCCACTCAACTCCAAAATAGCAGCATCGTCGCGGATCTGCAATGTCTGCTGGTTACGAGAAAGGCAAGTTCATATCGCCAAGACGCATCTTAATTGGGAGTTCACAAAGGAAGCTCTGGGTGCGGAGGAGTTCAATCTTTGACTCCAGCTACACTACCGTGGTGTGTACAATTTATTGAACCTTGTTGAATAGATACGAGATAGTTATGGATTTCCTAGCCATCAGATGAAGACAGTTTGATGTTTGTTTATGCACGGTAACGATGACGATGCACTATTAATTTCTTGATATGCTACCAGGTCTGAGAGTATTTTTTTATTGTATTCCGCGTTTAAGCTATCAAGTCAAAAGTGACTGATATAAAGTAAAACGAGGCAACCAGTAGGCAAATTGAGCATTTTAAGAGTCTTCCTTAGTGGAAGCCATGTTGGATTTCTTCCCCATAAGAACAATGTTAACTTTGGGTCCAAATATCTCATCAGCAAATTGTCATATAATTATGGATAAGGAGTTAAATTTAAGGAATTGCGGTCCTCTAGAGATTGACGTTTTTTATTTCACAATTTTTAATTTTTATAATGAATAATTGATTATTAATTAGCTTAAAATTAAGCTAATTATTGAAAGGAAATGAAAATGGATTTTCGAAATTCAAAAACCTCAGTCACGAGTCTATTATGTTAAAAATACAAATTATAAATTTCAAAGCTATATCTTAACAAATAACGCCGTTACGTGTCCACAAATGATGTAATGTTTAACATTGTTCTTATGGGGAAGAAATCCAACATGGCTACCACTAAGGAAGACTCTTAATAGGGTGATTATGTTTGTTTAAGACTTTTTAGGTGACTGAAACAACGAATTTACAAAAATGTGTTAGTTTTAGAAATACGCTATAAAGAGGGATTTACTTACCTCTGTCGGGCTACAATAAAAAATTGCCTTTTTAATATCCGTTCTCATAAACTAATTAGTCTCTTGTTTACAATCTAAAAACATTCAACCATTGACGTACTAGTCAAAGATTCAACTGAAGGTTCAGCTGATAAATTACAACTAGTGCTCCTGTTGCTTGAATTCGGGCAATTAAAAGTATTACAGGCGTTATTTCAAAACGAATGACAGTCATAATTTCCGATGACATAAAAGAGTCAACTAAAAGATAATGTAATCAATCACTCCACTCCAGTTATCAAAACTGAAAACGAACGCTCTTGTGTGTATCATGTGTCTCAACTATGAACTATTATGCAATTAATTAATGAATACAAATTATTCGTCTGTTTAGATAAATAAAATATTTTCTTCATAAGAAATACATTTGGATTTTTAAGGCCTGTGGGGCCCACAGACTTTTATTACAGAAGCCCACAGACTTTTATTACAGGAATTGGTGAAAGGGGGCATCTACACAAAAAAATACATAACTTTGACACATAATTTGTAAAAATCTGTCAATTATTAACGGAGGAGTAGTGTTTCGTAAAAATCGCCTTCACGTTTTATATATAAGGATTAACATTTAAACCGTTACAAAAAGGTTGGTCAGCACTGGATCATTGAAAGCAAACTCTCAAAATAAATCAACCACTAGAGGGGAAAAGCCCTGAAGGATATCACCTTTTTCGTTACCATTCGTTATTTTGGTAGATAAGAAGCTTTAAACTGACACCTCATTTATAAAAATCTGTTAAGACGGCTGGAAAAGGGGTGCAACAGAGAAACCCCTTACTGTATCAAGGCCATAGATGTTCAAAGTTCCATAGAATTAGTTAACATAGTTTGCAACTTAACGACAATAGAACTATTTCCGCTTAAAAAATACCGTGTAATATATTTAAATCAAATAATATACGAGTGCAGCAAGACGGACTGCAGTCCAAATTAAGATGGCAGAAGCTGAAACGTTTGCGAAAGGTGCAGTGGCTGTTGGCGCCACGAACTGTTTGTAAATCCAGAAGTGATTAAAATAACTGACTTCAACAACCGCAAAGTTACAGAAACCAGACGTTCGGCGCAGTTCAGCACTTCAACCAGAAAATAAACATCGGTAATTTGTATTGAACTTGACAGGAATACACTGGGTTTATCAACAAAACCTACTTGTACGCCACGGCTTTAAGTTTATTTAAGAAAGTTCAACAATGAAGAACGGCTAGGTTCAGTTACGAACCGGACTCCTCAGGATCGAACTGGCTAACATTTAGCTTTGAACTATTTGTTCAACCTTCCCTTCCAACTCGAAAGATGATACATGAATGAAACAGTAGGAGGAGTACTCACTCCTGAAGTAAATTAGTAGGTAGTCATTTATAATTTGAACTTTGGCCCGGTGCCCTTCTTCGTTAGACTTTTGATAAATAATCATGGCTTTAAGAAAATTTAGAATTAGTAATAAAGCTATAGGTAGCTTTACTTGATTTCACTTCCATTTGAAGTAATTAATCCTTCACTCGCAAGTTTAAATACGCCAAATAGTGAATATCTTTATGTAACATAAAAAAATTATACTTTTGTAAAGTGTAAACAAACAGAGGCAGAAAAGCTGCAGAAGCTCATTATGCAGCTGTTGATGGTGAGTCAGAGTTGGGCATTATCATGGGAATCGCCCTGATGACCTCGGTAGCTCCAAAGTTGCTCTCTGATGACCGCACAAATTCTATGTTAATGAACAACATGTTGTTCCATGCTGTAGTTTTCATATTGATTTATGTGTCTTGAGTGTGGTTGATACTCCTCTAATCTATTGAAATGTTTTATGTTTTTCTGAGTCCTTCTAGTTCACAAAAGCTTCGTACTTGATCGTGTAAAAAATGATACTTAACCGTATATTCTCATTGCAAACTATAAAAAAACAACTGTGCTGATCTAGTTGATCTCATTGCTGTCCACGAATAGTTCCTAGTAACTACCAGTGAAACTTCCAGCATCAGACATAGTAAGACTCTCCTTGCAGAGACATTCTAAGTCAAGTAGGTTCGACTAGGAAGTCGTAAGGCAGAATACTGAGCTCTTCACTATGTGGATAGTTCGGTGATCGAGCTCTAGCACTTAAGTCCAAGGCTTTCAGGTACTAAGCCAGCAACACACCTTTAAACAAGTAAAATACTAAAAAAACTGAATATGTAATACTACCTTTTCCTAAAATATCACTATTTCCACTTGTAGGAAACATTCCTTACAAACCTCCCTATCACGCAAACTAAAATAAAATCAAAACTAGATTGTAAGCCGATTTGACGTTTAAGAACCGAAGAAAACGCCAGTCTTCAAATGGAAACTGCTGCGTGTGAGAACCAGCTCTCAGTAAAATCTTGATAGAGGTGTGAATAATCAGTAGCTATTTGCATGGATTGATGGCAGCAATAAATCTCGAACACAACATTCCAGAGCGGAGTTGCACTTGCCTCGGGAGTCGAGGGAGTCTGTGGGAGAGTACGGGGATGGGAATTTTTCTGTGGGATTTGTTGGTATCCATTTCAATGGATATGTATCAGATTTCACGTACCACAGGTGTTATCGTTATCGTTTTGTATTTTTTAGGGGGAAACAACAATGAAAAAAGTAAACAAAAACTCAATATCAAATCATAGAAGCGTTCTTAATTCATAGATCACTTGGGCACAGACAAGAGACTTAGGTGGGAACTTTGCATGTTAAAGTCTCGTATTCTTTAGGGTAAGAACAGCGCAACACTAAATAAACTCCTGCGTTGCAAAGCACTTGACCAACTTGGATTTGAACCTTTAGAAAGCATATTGTATTTGTGGGAGAAATCAACTTGTCCATGATATATCAAAGGAGATTTGAATTACAAATGAAAGGGCCTCGTAACAATAGTTTGTTAACTAAGTAGCGTTTACTGGAAGATCGTTGATTGCACATAATATTAAAGGTTACTTCAATTTACTATGTTACACGAAATGTAAAGCGTAACTAAACAAAAGGGGCGTTAAAGAACAGCTTTCTTCCATTTTGTAAAAATCTTGTGATGAGCATAATATAAAAAATGATGAGGAACGTGGGAAATTGTAGCAAATATTCAATTTCACAAACCCAATTACTTAACGTTGCTTTATATCAAGCTGAACTTGAAGGTTGAATGGAAGATTGAGTGATATGCCTTGTGTATTTTTGTTTCTGGCAAAGACGATTGTTTTTAGTTGACCTTGACCAACCATTAAAAGCTAAACGATAAGGAAATGTTAGGTCAAATTTCAAACTATCGTGATCCTACTGACCGTTCTTAAATGAGTCAACAATCGTACAAGAAATTGCAACATAAAGCTACAAATACCTATACACACTGTTCCAAAGCGTTTGCATTGATACCTTATAGACTCCTGCGCTCTACAAGCTGAGGTTTGGTAGGGTCAGGGTCTAGGCTATAAATCCAGCCGCCGCCGCCCCTCCCACACCGGAGAAAGCCATCGAGGTCTGTAGGTGTAAGAACGGTTGTCGAGCTCATTTCGTTCAACTTTCCGAATCGAATCTTGTTCCAGTGCTCAAAACATCAAGTTAGTTAAGTTTTGCTGTACAAAATATCCAACTTGTTTAAAATCTTACCTTGTTTGAAATTGTAATTTTTAAATCGTGAGTTTAAGTTATTGCTAATTTTGAGGTTTGTTTCTTATTCAGCATGATAAATTTACGACCCTATGATAAATGGCATTTGAGTTCTAAATCAATCCAGCTTGATTATTATACTAAATGTACACGTCTATCCCTCCAATCGACAACAGCTACCAGAACGAACTCTCCCCAGAACCAACACTGACCAGAGTTCAGTGTTTGCAAAGTCGTGTGTTCAGAATTTCAAGTGTGTGTCTAGTGTCCACGCTCCTCTATTGACGCCTCCGTATCGCCTCTGCTCAATTTTCACATCCTTCTTCAATTTAGTCATCAGGTTGTTGCCCTTACAAGTTTGAAGATATTGACTTTTTATGATATATTAACAATGTTGATAAAAGCCAGTTAGGATTGCAATATATCTTAACAATTATGGGCAATGGATAACGTTTGTAATCGATTGGAAGGTTCAAATTTGAAACGATTATAATGTTTATGACACCCTCAGTGAGTGATCGTGATGTTATGTTGGTCTTTTCAATAGTTGGATAAACGTGGTTTATATGTTACACCAGTTACTCCATCTACTTATACTGACTGAGGAGCCTAAATGTACAGCTTAATAATTTGTCTCCTCACTCCTATATCACTGATGACTCTTTCACAAACTGTTGTTCCATACATGAAGTTTCTCCCAACGTACCTGTTGTTATCCTCTGACCATCTGTTCTCACTACCATCAGACCCTGACATTCTTCTCTCCTTCTCATTATATTTGTCACCAGTTCTTTCACGCCTTCTTGTTCCACAGATGCTGATACTTCTTACGCACCTATTGCTTCCTATGACACCCTACTTCACTATCCACTAATCAACTCACGATATTCATGAAATCCTGCTTACGTTGCCATGCCATTAGTAACAGTTCTTACACGCCTTCGGGTTATGCAGATGCAACTACTCCTTAGGCACCTCTTTCATCCTCTGACACTTTACTTCTTTGCCAAATACTAAAATCTGAAACCCCTGTCATACTGCTCGCCTTACCATTCTATTAATTTGTGATTGGTACTTCTTCACACCTTGTTGTTCCGCAGATGCACCTAGTTGTTTCTGCTAAATAATCTGTTTCTTTCATACTAATACCTTCTGAATATTGTGATTCTACTCATCTTGCTATTCTATTTGTCGTCGGTTCTTTCGTAGCTTGTTGATCCTGTATGCAGTCAGCCCGGAGGGTCTTGTTTCATCCTCTGGTCCAATACTTCAACCAAATACAATCGTCCGAGGATGTCTGTCCGAGGATGATGTTGGTAGATAAACAATAACAATACATCGAGATGTAGACCAAGGCCCCACTAGTTTTTTCTAGAGGGGCCTTGTGTAGACGCCACCTAGATGAGCATTTTAACTTATGAGTGAATGATGGGTGTAGAATGGCGTGAGCTAGCTGCCTTTGCATCTTTGTTGCTGAGTAAGACCAGCTGTTTCAAGTGTTAGAACGATTTAGAAAAAGTCCAACAATCAAAAACAGGACAACCGGGTTTAGGTTTGAACCAAGAAAAGCTACAAACCTTTCTCAGGATCGAACCAACAACCCTTTTTTAAACACGACATGCTGCATGGCTTGTAATTTCATTTCTCACGATTTTTTTTAATTTCTTGTCGTTCCAGAGATGCAGTTACACCTGAGGCACCTGTTCCTTCTCTGACTCTGATCGTCTATTTCGATGTTAAATACTTCTGTGAACGGTGACTGTAGCATTAATACTAGTAACATTAACATTAACACACATTAACATTAGTATTGACAAGTACTAGCAATTGAGGGCTCTGACATTCACACCTTTCCATTATATTCGTCCCCAATTATTTTATATCTTGTTTTCCACAGATGCAGTTACTTCCGAGGCACATCTTTCTTCCCCTGACCGTCTACTTCGCTGTCCACTGTGTGGCTGAAGACCCTGACCACACCGGCCTGGTCGCGTCCCCTGCTCTCCTCTTGGGTCCTGACATGCCACTGACTCTCCCACTCAAGTTCTGGGCCAACTCCCGCAGGTCGGCGCTCAAGCCTAGACGCCGGGATCTTCACGAGCCCACCCTCCTCACGCTTCTCGGCCAGGACTACGACCCACGGTGGATGCGCACCGCCAGGCATAATGCCAATAGTGTGAGTTTGGTTTGGTAAATTACTAGCGTGAAATCCATGTATGACAAAGGACATTTCAAGACCGTATGTAGTATATTATAACTGTAAGGATGATTATGGTTGTCATTTGCTTTGATCTTTCTGAATGACTTGATATTATTAATCTGTACAAAAATCAATGGTAAGATTTGTATACTTACTTACTAGTACTTAAAGATACTACACTTATTATTGTTTACAATAGTTTTAGCTAATTTACTTTACCCTCCGAATTAAATCCAATATAGCATATCTGATTGGTTTACTTTTAAAACAAAGTCGACAGTAAACAATCCTGCATGAAAAGGGTGCTACGTAGGGTAGGCCTAGCAATGAAAAGTGATGATGCCTGTTGAGTTAGTGGGACAATAACTTTGTTACTGACCAAGACCAGTTGGTTCTTTAGTCTCGGTCATTTATGCCTAATGAACGAGGCCACTTGGAACCAGTTTTGAAACATAAACATACTTCTGACTAATCTCAGTATTGAACAGACAACCTTCTGAATTTCAGACACAAATTTTACCGAATCGGCTACCCGATGGTTCCAAGCCTTCAGGAGATACATTCATAACTACGTACTGTATACGCAGCAATCTTCCTTAATTTTTAACAAAATATCTTTAATAATACATGTTTGGGGTTATCCAAGTGGACTAAAACTGTTAATTTTGCAAAGAAATAACGAAATACTTTGCGTAAAAAAACGATAATGATTCAGTTACTCTATGATGATATATGATAAATAATTTGAAGAATCAACATCGGAATAAGATTTATATCCAACAATTAGAGATTCAACTAGAGACAGCAGTTGGGAGTATGAGACAATTTACAATCCTCTAGATGCGACAGGTTCACGTACCAGTTGCAAGCGATGCATCCTAATTTCTTCACTTCCTGCGATGACTGTGAGATACCGTTCATCACAATTGTAACAAGTCTCGCTAAAGGTTAGGTTACGACATAGTCACATAGCTTAAAGCCGTAGGCATTATTGGTATTTTGTAGGATTTGAACCCGGGCCTTCAAGAAAGAGGGCTTGAGCTCTAACCACTGTGTAAGAATAATGGCATATCAGGAAGAAGCACAGCCTCCAACGATTGTTCTTTATTATAAAATTGCTGAACACAATGACATACAGTATTGCAATCTAAGGCGAAAGTTGTTTGAATTTAAATACTACGTTTTTAGTGTAACAACATAAAGATTTTGTAATCTTAAAATTAGTTGAAAAAATATGCAGTCGATCCATGGTCATAAATACGGTATTTAGAACTGATATAAAGGCACTTATTCAAATATACTTTTTTATTTCCACTACGATACTAGCAAAGTTCAATTAAACTAAATATTGCCCAACTCTTGAGTGAGAAAATCCAAAAAAGCCACATCACTGGCCTTTACAAGGACTGCACATCATGAAGCGTCTTGCGCCACCGCGCCGCGCGCCGGGCAATTCCACCTCTACTCAATGGATGATTGCCTTTATGCCACAATAAAGCACGGCAAGTCCACCTGTGCTACCCACATCCCACGTTGTCCAGTAAGGCAAGACAAGTCCTGGAGTACACTGAGCACTGCAGTGAGCCGCTCCTCCAGTCTTGCTATTGCTCTATTACGACCATTGTCTGGTGTCTCCATCTAACGGATGTCCTGCATCGACGCCTCATCGCGACGTGATAAAAAACTGGATTTGATGGATTGAGAGCAAACAATTGAGTAAAATGGTGTTTGATGTCTTTGGAAGGAAAATGTTTGATGAGTATTATTAAATCCGTGGGTTCAGTCTTTTTGTTGGAATACAGTGCTGTATTACTAACGAAACGAACGATCTACTGCAATCATAGTGATCAAAATCTTGAGTTCTCTTGTTGGATGACTACGAAAACGGCGAAAGCCTAAAACTGTGTACTGATTATGAATGGACGAAATGAATGAAGCCACTTGTTAATTTAGGACCATGGCCATTTCTTACAAGCCTCACAATTTCTTACGATGAAGAAATTAATGTATGTCTGATTTTTTAAATTTGTTAAACGCATATTTATGTAGATGGTGATCAAGTTATTAGTTATCAAACCTGTAAAGAAGATGTGTCTGTACCTCTTAAAATCATTTTCCCATTACAATCTTATACATGTCTTATTAGCGGTATGACAAAAGAATACCTTTTTAAGATAAGGGCGAACGTAAAATAATTCTACTATGTATTATTCTTAGTTTTACATCTTTTATTTACTCTCACATTGAGTTTAAACCATGTTCACACTCACCTCCTTCATAAAATTTCATAATTTTCTCCCCTTTTCTCTTGTTTAATTACCATCAAAGATTTCTTTCCTAATTCTAATCTGTTAATGGCGTCGGACTTTCCTATTTTGTTACTTTATTTCTTACCATAAAAAGAATTATTTTATTGATCTCTTTTTAGTAAATTTATTAGTTTTTCCTTGTCTTCTTATATCCTTACTCAAAAATTTTACGTTATTTGTTTCACTTTCCTTTAACCAAACTAGTATTCCTCTTTTTCAACCTTTCCAAACACAGTCTTTTTAATGTTTTTCCTATGTGGTTTTCATTTGGTTACCTCCTTCTTTTTGTCGTATCCATCTTCTTATTTGCTTCTCTCCATAACCATCCTCCTCGCCTTCTCACATACTCTTCTGTTGCAGGACTCAGAGGATGAACCAGAGAGGAAGACAGTTCGCGCACTGCGAGCACTCCTCAACAACTCCACCTCAGGAAAGGCAGATCAGCTGCAACTCCCCGAGGGGCTGCCACCAGAGTACCGAGAGCTGGTCAAGTCATGGCTCGTCCGCAGAGCCACATGTCCAATCCGCTTCGTTTGGAACGACCTAGGGCCGTACTTCTGGCCGAGGTGGTTGAGAAGAGGAGAGTGTGTTGAGGAGGCTACCTGTAGCTGGCCCCCGGGAATGGGGTGTGTTCCTGGGGGAGCGAGGAACCTAAACGTGCTTAGGTGGCATTGCAGGTACGTGTTGATAATGCAGCACTTTCTCCCTCTATGATAAGTAGTTTAGGCTTAAGAGGGTCAATGCTCAGAGCAGCCATAGAGGGTGGAGAGTTCATCGTAACGTCAAGGAGAATAAGAGATAATGTAAGTTAAATTTGAGGTAACGTTGTTGTTACCCACTACAAGTTTAAGAGAAGAAGGACCACCTCACCTTCAGTGAGGTATAATGAGGTTTATAGTTTGGCTCTACCTAACCTGAAACATAGTTAGTATAACAATTGGGAATAGCTGAATTTTCAATGGATGAAGAAGGCAATTTACTCAAACCATAGGTAACCATAATGGTCTTTGCTGTGTTAGTCACCAAAGGGGGTACGACTGGTATCAATGTCTAGTGTGCAGGGATTCTGCTTTAGATGCTTTGGTTCTAAATAGCGTACCTCAACCTCCAATCGGAATTTGAATATGATAAAGCCGCTGTAGATTCTTCTAGAAAAAAAAAAAAAAACAGGATTCGTGAGTTACATGAGGTTTAACAGTCTCTGTATTGGATATCTCAAGATAATATCATACGATAGGTTACTGAAGACAGATGAAAACATTAATCACGTTGCAAATTCAAAATCAAATTTTCATCCATTTTTCTAATCTAAGTCTCAGAGGATGATGTTGACTTGGGCTCTTCTATAGTCTGTATGATTGAACCTGTCCCCTGGCCCTTAGTCTATCTGGTACTGGGCCGGACTTTAAACCATTGGCCAGTCCCCAAGTAGACGGGGGGTCAGGATACAGGTTACATCATACAGAGTATACTCTGTATTTCGTTCGCTTCCTTTTTTCCTCCAATCTAAGTCCAGATTATATGTTTTACAGGCTCAGAAAGAACATGCACGGAAAGAAGAAGAAGAGTGAGAACAATGTGTGGACTCCAGCGACTACGGAACATCAGAGGTCTCAGGAATCTATGAACAAAAGGAAGAAAAGGAAGAAATATCGCTGTCTTTGGATCAAAGTCCCGTATCCCGTACCCGAGGACTGTGTATGTGCTTGCTCTTGAACTTGATGACGTCACAGCGGGAGTAGGCTCTCCCATGATGTCACTACGAGTTGGAGTAGCTACTCCTCAACGCTTATCTGCCAATTGACTGTGCCAAAAAACGTTGAGACCAGGCTTGTGGATATCCAAGTATTACAGTTATGTGTTTTATTTATACGAACTGTATTTTCGTTGTTTGTTACAGATTATTAATTGGTTATTGCACATTTTATCGCATGTTATGTTTTTAATATTCAGAAAAAACACGCATGCAAAACGTATTCTTAAAATAATTAAGACGATTGAATCAGATTCTTCAATTGTTTAAGGTTTCAGCTCATATGCATATCTAATACGTACGATTACGATGTCAAACATTTTATACGTAAAATATAAAAAATATATATGCTTTTACAATTTACAAATCCGGGAATTTAACATTAGTTGCAAAATACACTATTAAGCTTCACTTGCTTCAAGCGCTGAATTTTGCTATATTTTTATGTAAATAATTCAACAATGTGTGAGAGATAAGTTTGTGGCTGCACCAAACATAAAAAACCTCTATTTCAACTGTAGAATTATTGCGCGTTGCATATTTATGTAATGTTTAGCTTAATGTTATTGGCTCTTGGTTTCCAGCCAAAACACTATATTTTATTGTTTACTGCAAACCTTGTAAACTGTATGTATTCTTTGATATAATGATTATTAATTTAACATCGTTTGGTACATTGTTAAAAAGTTAATCGACAAAAAATGACTTATACAGTAATAGATAATAGATTAAATTTAATTAACTGAAAATCCTTTTAAACCACGATTTATTTCCTGACGTGTTGATCCTCAATGTAACCTTACTTTATGAATAAACAATTTTTTAATTCATCATTTATATCTAAAGGTGATGAAAATGAATGAGCTCTTGTAAATACATTTATGACTTTAGTCTCCCCCTGTATATAAGTATTTAGTGATAAGAAGTGTCAAATACATTGAAATCTTCCTAATCAGCTATTTCTTTGTAAATAATTGTTACTTTTAAAATAATTCTTGACTTTGAAAAGCTGGAATAATTTTAACATAAAAATTGCAACGTTTACTGCTTATTTTTGTTATTTATGTTAATTTGCCATAACATCGCCCTCACCCATATACTCTACTGTATACAATAAAACATCTTTATTACAGTATAATTGAGCCACCATTATTTAAATACCGTCTAAATATTAATATAGTATTATTATAAGATAATGTAGTCTTATATGTTGTAATTATTTCTAATTGTAAATCTAACAAGTAGTAGATGTTACCCAATGTCTTTCGACCACAGAATCTATGTAATTTTGCTTAATGCATTCAATTTTAATAAAATATAACTTGCTTTTGTTGTGTGTGTTATGATTTCCTTTGATTGTTAAGTCAGTAGAATGGAAAATATGAAAATGCTTCATGTACTACAGCCAAAAAGCTAATTTAAAAGTATAATGGGTACGGTACCATATTTAGCAAATCGCAAGTTTTCATGAGATGTAGTGTTTCGTTCCTAATTAGCCTGATTCTGAAACGGTGTATACGGTTCCAGTGTTTGAACCGATTCTTATTTGAAATCAGAAGCTTAGGATCGGAATATATTTAGATAAACAGGAGTTTTTCAATATACAGGATGTTCAAAAAAGGTTGGGACATAATTTACTTAGTGATTCCTGGAGTCAAAAATAACATTTTTCTCCAAAATCACTTCGTTGACCAGATATCATCAATTTTGTATTTTTTACATATTTTTTTTTTTTAACCGATCTTTATGAAACTTAGTATTTATGTTAAGGTGAAAGAGATCCATGTTAAAACAAAATTTTCACCTTGATTCAACTTCAAATTCAAATTGGCGACCATTTTAATATTTTATACTTAAATTATTCAAAACTAGCTGATTTTATGATAAAATTCCTAGTACACTTTTATTTAGAATTTTTAATTCCAAATCAAACGATACCAAGGTCAAAAAGGTCGAATAAGAAATAGCTGAAATATTACGATTTTTAGTTGTAAAAAGGGGCAAACATGACTAGCTTAGCCTTATTCTACCCCTCTTTACAACTACAAATCTCAAATTTTAGCTATTTATTATTCAATCTTTTGAACATGGCATCGTTTGATAGGGAATTAAAAATGCTAAATAAAAGTTTTCTTGAAATTTGTTCATAAAATCAGCAATATTTGAATAATTTAAGTTAAAAAAATTAAAATGGCTGCCATTTTTCAATTAGGAGTTGAATCAAAGATGATTTTTTTGTTTTTTCACGACTTTCTTCTACCACTAAGTTTTATAAAGATCCGTTAAAGAAATCCAAAGATAAAAATGTTTATGTAAAAAATACAAAATGGCGGATATCTGATTAACGAAGCAACTTTGGAAAATAGTTATTCTTGATTTTCTGTTTATTTTAACCCGAGAAAACACTACATAAATTATGTTCCCACTTTTTTTGAACACCCTGTATAGTTATATTACAGTTAACTCTTGATAAATCTAAATCAGAGAGCCCAGTAGCGAACAAGTTTGAATCATGTCGTGTTTTGAATTTAAGAGGTTTGATTTATTGGAAGAAAAAGAAACCATTCGAATTACAAAGATTGCATTTCACCTTACAGATTAATCGTTTGATTGATTCTTTGGTCCTTGGCTGCAGGTTTGACTTTGACGTTTTCGTCGGAAAACATTTAAGTTTTACGATAGAATAAAAGGATTACCTTATCCAACCACAGTTGCTGGTATGACAACTAGTTTCGTTCCTTAGAACTTCGTCAGGTCATTGTATGCAACCTCATCATCAATTAATAAAGCTCGACATTCATAAATGAATAAGTTCACAAAGTTCTACGTTGTACAAACGAAGAGTGCTGTTGTGGACAAAACAACTGTCTATGAACAAGATGATTTTACGACGTTGGCGTTTCATATCTGTTCTTAATGGTACTAGTGACTCATTGAACAAATCAGTCGTCATCCAATCCTTTTTTTTGCCAATACGTTACAGGGAATGATCGGATGCCTTTTACAACGAACAAACACTATTATCTAGACGATTTAATTAGAAAATTTGTAGGAACAAGTTGGCATATATTTTACTACAAATGCTAAGAAGCTAAAACTTTTATTAAATACTTGCGAAAACATATTTGATAGCCTAAATTAATTGTAAAAAGTTTCAAAACGAATAGCCTAGATAAATATTCAAACGTCTAAGCCTCGTCGAATGCCCTGTATATATTTTTGACGTTTTCCCCATCTAAAAAAAATCCAAATGATTTTAAAGTCTGTTTTCAGTGATTACACTCACAAACAAAGGTAAGGAAAAGTAGTACAGTGCTTGATTTCACAAGGATCCAACTATAGATGAACTAGTCTAAATAATATTATAATAGTTATTTAATAATCTAACCATCCTGTCACCTTCAATCTAGCTTGATAATCAAAAGGTCGCCAGTTCGATCCTGAGTAAAGTATGTAGCTTTTGATTATTCTAAATGATCCCAGCTTTCCATGATCATTGGGCTTTTAATAAATGAACCCTGGCTAATGAAACAGCCGATCTTAGTATAAGGCTGCAAAAGGCATCTCACTGTATTCTACACTCATATTTGGGATATAATGCGCACCTAGATGGCGTCCCCATCTCGATTTGTAATATAAAATATAATAAAACCCTGCAATACACCCGGGAGGGTTGACGGGTTGGTATTTTGGGCTGTACACTACAACCGAAATCGGGGGCTTAAAATTTGGTTTGCAGCTATCGTAATTAAGGTTATCTGTTGATTATAAATGTTGAATGCAGTAACTATATTTGTTCGTACTACTTGTTTCCCGTGCTTCACAGCAGGAGCGAACGTCGAGTAGATATTGTGGTTCTTCACTGCCTCGTCCAATACGAAATGTAATGTCGAGGTTTGTTCTTAATGTAAATACATAAAATCAAAGTCCACGAAGAATTGTTTAACAGTTGGAACTCATAGATCAAACCCATCAAGTACAGTGTGTGTGTGTGTGTGTGTTTTTAATGAAAACTGAACTAATATGTAAATAAAATATTGGAAGATGTATAAATAAAAGTAGGCTCCTTCCAAACTATATGGTTCTTGTTTCACGTGGTTATACAAAACATTTGTCTGCAGCATCAAGTACAGTGTGTTTTTTTTTTATATGTAAACTGAACTAATATGTAAGTAAAATATTGGCAGGTGTGTATATAAGCCTTCATAAAATTAAATATTGTCCCAAATCATAAGAAAATGATACTGAAAATATATGGCAAGGATCAAAAGGTTAACTCTGAAAAAATAACAAATAAACAATTTAAAATGTACGAGCTAACATTCAATATACTGTATTATGTGTGATTAACCCTTAAGCTAAAGTTCGCACCCTTTAAATGAAAAGAGAGGGTTTATAGGAAACCTAATACTTTTCCGGGAAGTTTCTCATTAAGACCTTTTATTCAAGTAGACGGTTGATAGGTTTACGGTTTTATTAAAAGTTCGTCTCCCTTATTAATTAACTTTATACAGGGTCTCTCGGAACTATCTGGATTCCTTTGTATATTTGTTCCTTAGGTCAAAACAATGCAATAACAGCATATAAACATGGGTCTAAGATGTCTGGTTTTCTGTCTGTATGTGATTTTCAAAATGAATTCATAACTTTCGAACTCCTTTAGCTATTGACTTGAAACTTGGTACGTAAGTAGTAAAAGGTAAGGCCAATCGTTGCACACATTATCAGATCAAATCATAGAACTGAATCAGATTTTGGCCAAGCAAAGTAATTTTCTTGTTTTTGTGTTTACTACAACGTTTTAATACAATTAAAGTATCACCAACACGAAACAAATAATATAAATGCTGTAGTGACGAAAATCACAGTGACTGAGACAAAAAAATCATTACTGTACCATCTAAGTTTTTTTAGCATTTCGTTCTTTCAGTAGTAACGACCAAAGAACAATTTAATTAGTATTTGATATTATATGAATAATTCAATTCAGTACTAGGATATAATATCCGAGGTAGGCCTACAAAAGATTTTTTACAGTGTTTATACGTTAAGGTCTACATTTTCAAAGGTATATTTTAATTCCATATGTACAAAATCCGAGTAAACTGTTAAATACCACAATGGAGACAAATCTTCTGTCCAAAAATATAAATTAAACTATACAAGATGAGTCAGTAAAACGGTTAGATGTCAAAGAATCTTAACATATAAAACATTATACTTAACATATTTAAGCCATTCAAATTTTAAATAAATTCGTGTGTGGCAATATTATGTGGATGATTTTAGGTTTGTTGCTGAAGAAAGTGTTAGGTACTCACGCTATGCATTGTTCACTTTGCGTATTCCTCACCATAGGACCGGAGCGTTTGTTGTAACTGCTTGCCGTCTTTGGAACGACCTCCCTTGAGCTATTAAATCTCTTGATAGTCGTTCCCGGTTTGTGGCAAAACTGAAAAATCTCTATTTTGGTTTGTCCTAGGGGCTTGTGCGCATGTGTGATCGTTGACACGTATGTGTGAATGTGTAAGTATTTGTTAAATTTAAAATTATCTGTATCTGTGATTTCTGTTTTGTTTTATTGTAAACTGATTTTGTAAAATATTTGTATGATATTTAAGTATAAGCACAGGTTAAGTGTAAGAAGGGCCATGTGGCTCTAACTTTGCCTGGGTAAATGAACAAATTTTCATTTCATATAATTTTTATATTAAATCAAATTTATTGGAATTCATGTTTTGTAATTTAACAAATCGATAAACTAGCAATTTAAAATAAATTGTTTCAATCCAAGGATTGGTGATCCATCACTTTACCCAAACATTAAACATGAAAATGATCACCTCTTACAAGAGTGAACCACTTCACAACATCACCTTGTACGCACCATGTAACAACCGGATCTAATTTTATCACCTCTATTAGACGAGGCGTAAAGTAGCAACTGGCAAATTCCTTGACGGTTCTTTCAGCTCATTTAATTTGTACAATAAGATTCCAAGAAGCCGACGCACAGGTGGTGAAGGAATGCGGGGGTGTAAATCTGGGGGGGGGGGTCAGAGGCACCGCCTCATTCACACCTGGGGATCAACCCCCCCCCCTCCCCACTGTATCCGAAGAGGTGGCATATTGTCTGGTCTGGTCTTTGACTTTGAGAGGCGTGAGTACAAAAACTGTTTGAATAATTGTTCCCAGGAATTTAAGTCAAAACCATTTAGGTTGACGAACTAAACACATACTTGCAAAAAGCCTAATTTGTAACGTATTCTGTTTGGTTCATTTTCTGCGTCTACTATACACCATTGGCACTTATGTATGGGAGGATCATTAATGATTTAAGCTCCTCCTCCTCAAATATTTGTGGATATGCCAGCACCATAATGCCAGTACGTGATGCACAATACAGAAGTACGTTATTGTGCTGAACTGCAAAAAAGTACTGTTGGCATTAAGATCTGTTTCGATTTAGGTGTTATTGAAAACAAATCGATTTATATTGATACACAATCTAGGCTTCGGTTATATCTCTTTATTCTTCGACAGTACAATAGTGTTCAGCCTGTAGAAGGCTCTAACTCTTTAATATATTATAATTGAGCATTTGTTTTCTGGATGAAATGAAAAGGTAAACAAATATTTTTTTAAGTACAAGTCCCTCCACATTAACCACTATCCCAGAGCGGTTTTAGGCCGGTTCGCCGAACTTAAATAAATATCTTCTATGATGCTATTGTAGATCACTTGTTGCTCTATCGTTTCTAGTTAACTTTCAGTCAAATTTATCAACAATTCTTGGCAACATTGTTAGTAGAGTGGAGCCTGGACATTGTCCGGTGGATAGTTTAGTAGTCTAGTGGTTACGGCAAAGGAGGTGTGGGATAAAATCCCATTTGACTTTGTGTGATGAATGTGTGATGATACCGTATTGATCCGTTAAAGAAAAAATGAATAGGGGTTTCAAAGGCCACGTGAATTTCCACCGAATTAGCTGAAGGACTCCTCCGTTGAACATACGAAATTTATTATGCTATAGCTGACTTTATGCTATCGGTTCTTTTTTACGTCTAGCCTTGATGATATGGTTACCGTTAAAAACCAACAAGAGTAACATACATACCTTTCATTCAAAAACGCTTCTCAACATATCTAACAATTAAAACAAATAACATACCTAATCCTCAGATCCCCTAACAACGTCTCTTTGCCTCACACCTTCTGTTTCCCAGAGCAAAATAGCCCCAGAACTAATCCTTTGTCGGTTCGAGGAACCTTTACAAAACGCGGTCCGGAAGCGAGAAAAACGGGTGATTTGGTGATTTGTCGGGGCGCTTGTGAGAAGGCGGCGCTCTGTTTATTTTACATTAGCGATTCACGCGGTTCCATTGACTACCAAGGTGTGTGGCGCTCAGGACTCGGAGGTCCTGAACATCCTGTCTTTTGTATCCTGATCCTCCGTGCCGGCCGACCGGCCGCACAGATTAAGGCGCCATTTTGAAACCAAATCCTCGCTTTGTGACAGACCTTCTCTATTTTTCTTTGACTCCTTTTATTCGTATCAGACTCAGGAATGTGGAGGTGTGCTTTCGCGTCGCTTTATCATGTTAAACGGTCAGTCGTGTAAACACCGAGAGTTCCAGGCTCACCTTTCGATAAGTGAAGATTCGAATGTTCTAGAACTGATACCTCCAAACCGTCTCATGGCCATAACTAGGAAAATGGAAGTGTTCCATGTTCACTTTTCGCTAGGTGAAGAGGCGAATCTTCCTAGGAATGATATCTCCAAAACGTCTCATGGTCATAATTAGGAATGGAAGTGTTCCAGGTTCACTTTTCGCTAGGTGAAGATTGGAATTTTCTAGGAATGATACCTCCAAACCGTCTCATGGTCATAATTAGGAATGGAAGTGTTCCAGGCCCAATTTTTGCTAGGTGAAGATTCGTATGTTCTAGGACTGATTTTAAGTGTTCCAGGCTCAATTTTCGATAAGTGAAGGTTCGAATGTTCCTAGGACTGCTACCTCCAAACTGTCTCTTGGTCATAATTAGGAATGGAAGTGTTCCAGGTTCACTTTTCGCTAGGTGAAGATTGGAATGTTCTAGGACCGTTACCTCCAAACCGTCTCATGGTCATAACTAGGAATGGAAGTGTTCCAGGTTCACTCTTCGCTAGGTGAAGATTCGAATGTTCTAGGACTAATACCTCAAAAACGTCTCATGGCCATAACTAGGAATGGAGGCGTTCTAAGTTCACTTTTCGCAAGGTGAAGAGGCGAATTTTCCTAGGACTGATACCTCAAAAACTTCTCATGGCCATTAAGTAGGAATGGAGGCGTTCCAAGTTCACTTTTAGCTAGGTAAAGAGGCGAATCTTCCAAGGACTAATACCTCCAAAACGTTTCGTGGCCTTTCAAAAGCCTGGTATAAAGTGCTGGTCACTCTCTGAAATTTGCCCCTCAAAACCCGTTCAACCACTAAATCCACCAATACAAGAAAATTTAAATCATAAACACCTACACAACTCGTCAAAGCAACTATAAACCTTATTGCTAATACATTTTTCAACCCGTTCCCTCCAAAAACCATCCCCTCCCGCCACATTCCGCCGGCTTGTGGGTGAGTCACCCCTGGTATGTGGGGAATGTGATTCAGACGGTGTGACGGTGAGATTCGTCGCATCGTTACCGAGATGGATGTCGGATATAAGTCTGGACGCGGCCAACCTAACAAGTGTTGAGGTGGAAAAAACCTGTAGGCTACCGGGAATGTGGGAGGGCATGTGTGTGTTAAATTAAATAAATTCTTTAAATTGTTGAAATTAATTTCTGTCTAGTTTTTCTGAAACAATGTAAACGATCGTTCCAATTGTTAATTTCTATTTTACAATAGTTTTATTTAAGTTGTTTCTACTTTTTTCTCTACATGTTCGAGCGTGTGTCATAAAAAAAAACTTAAAACAATAGTTTTTTTACATTTTATTTAGATTTTTTGTGTCTGTGTTTTTCGAACGTAAATGATCAGAGTTATACCATAGATAAAACTAGTCTATGGTTATACTTTTTTGTAATCTTAACATACTTTGACGTCACTACATTTATTCTATATTTTTCAAGTTGGGTAAGGTTAGCATAGCTTTCATAACATATAATATATGCACGATATTCTGAACTATTTCGACACTATAACACCATTATGTTTAACTATCTTACAGTGAATTAAAGAATTTAATTTAAGAAGTTCAATCAACGTAATGGAAAACTCAGTTTTCCAGCAAAACTTGATTAAATATAATAAATAACGTGCAATGTATGATTTTGGAAACAAAGACAACACATATTGGTTTATCATTCAGTATACTCGGTCTCGAAATTATATACAGACTAAGTTCGTCTTGGAATTAAAAAGAAATACTTTTTTAAGAATTGGTTCGGGTATAACACACACTATGCATTACCAATTTAATTTCTTCTTCGTCAATCTAGTTTTACATTCCTACACATGTTTTTATTAACATAATCTGAATGATATAGGCTACGCACCACAACTATATCATTGTATAAAATTTTAATTTGGACCTAAACAAATACAAAAATATTGTTAACAGTGAAATGTAATAAATTTAATCAAATTAAATTGCAATTTTAATGTTGTGTTTTCTAATTTTCAAAAAGTTTGACATTGCAAAGCGCCTTCAATTTTGACGGGACAAGAGGATACTGTTTGCATCACACAGAGGTATGCCTTGGAGCAGTTGGGAATGCTACAGGCAGCTTCTAGTAAAAAGACGACATTTGTACAGTAACTTAACTCACAAAATTAATAATATATGTACGCCAAGAGTTATAATTGACTTTTGATTGAATTTTGAAAGTATACTTTTTAAGTTATTATAAGATATGAAGCTTGTTATGGTGTTTGTTAGATGTTCGGTCTTGTTGAATCTGTATCCCTCTTTGGGTGAATCTCACTGTGTGCGGTTTACCAATAACCTTTGAAGCTTTGTCTTACTACATTAAACACCCCAACTATAAGAATCAGCTGCAAAATGTTTAATTCAAATAGGACAAAAATGAATTAGATCAAATCTAAAAGATTGTGCTGAAAGTGCATTATTTCTTATAATTTTCTATGAGCTATCAAAAATAAAAATGATGTTGGTGGGTAAATAATTTGTGGTAACAATTTATGTTAAATAAAACATGCTATAGTTCGCAGTTAGTCATCCTTTCACTTAGGTTAGGTAAAGAATTCATTGTTTACTACAGAAATAAATAATTAAAACAGATAGTTATTTTATTTAATTCAGCCACGTTAATTTTTATTCTAAACCCGCTACATTTTTAAGATAGTCGGTCAAAGGTTGTACCAAGCACTGTTTAAAAATATCTCGGTTTGTTTGTCGTAATTTTATAAGACAGTAAAATATCCAATTAATAAAGAATAGTTACAAATAGACTTTAGCGTTCGGACTTATCCAATATAAACAGTTTTGGCTCGCCAATATTCTTGTTAACTGTAAGGGTAGTAAATGATAAAATAAAGGACAGTAAATAAGTATATCTAATTTATAGTTTTACAAACAAACGATGTAAGAATCTTTCAATCTTTGCATCACGGCCTAAATCGATGTAGGTAGGTGTGAAATTATATTTTGTCCAATCTGTCCAATCTAAAGGAAGCATATTTTTTACTAACCATTTTAATTAATTTTGTGCTTTGCAGTGCCATAACTGTTGAAATAAAAAATTCAACAGCAAAAAAAACCTGCACTTCATCATGTATTTCATAGGCGATGTTTTACAATTTTAGGTTTTGGTTCAATTTGGTAAACGTCGAGGTTGGTAAGTTTCTATACTGACATTAAAAATCTATGTCCTTTTTTATGAAAGTCAGTGAAAATATTTACAATAGATATCTAATGATGCCCTGGTTATATGTGTAAGATACACTACTCTTTTTTATATAGGGATTTTTTTTTTAATTTACTGCTTAAATTTGATGCACATTAAAGGTATTATAAAATACTAGTACACCTGTTGCTTGAATTCGAGCAATGGTATTACAGGCGATATTTCAAATCGAATAACAGTCATTATTTCCGATGACTTAAAAGAGTCAACTCAAAGATAATGTAATCAATCACTCCAATACATTTATCGAAACTGAAAACGAACGATCTTGTGTGTATCATAAAATGTTTACTATGAACAGATGTAATTAATAAAACATATTCGTCTATTTAAGTAAACAAAATATTTTCTTCATAAGAAATACATTTTGATTTTTATGGCCTGTGGGGCAAAGCCCGAGGATTTTTATTACAGGAATTTGTGAAAGGGGGCGTCTACACAAAAAATACTTAATTTTTAGACATTGTTTGTAAAAATCCAGCCATTATTTAACGGAGGAGTGGTGTTTCGTAGAAATTGCCTTCACGTATTATATATAAGGATAAGTTTATTAAACTGTGTAAACGAATTTTTGCGAAGGTGAGAGCAATATAAAAGTCCGATCTCTGTTCAGTCTACTGTTAGCTTTTGAGTCCCCAGAAGCTTTAGACTCTGTTCGGAGAGCGTGTTGTTGTATGAGAATAACAAGTAAAATGAATGATTTTTACTTCAGTTTAACTATTGTCAATTGGCCTGGAGATTGATTGTCGGAACGCACCCCAAATGTTGGCCAATAGTTTTACCAGTTTACCGTCACGTAAACAAACGAAACCCACAGTTAGACAATCCACTTTGACCGTATTTATTGATTATATCTAATAGTCCAAATATCGCAGCCATTATTAATTCATTTATTAGTATAATTTAGCACATTCAAAGATGTTGTTGCAAAGTTTGAACTATTTTTACCAAAAAAAAGGAAGTACAATGGCACGATTTGTCTCTTTTGATTGATATAATTATTTTCATACCAATTGATAACTATAATTTAAATAATTTATAGGGCGGTGGGTCGTTCAAATAATAATGAGGATTGAAATTAGCATGTGTAGGCGAACGTTGAGTGTTATGTGGAGTGACCATTCAATATGAACAGACTCGGTAATATTGCAAAGTAAGTCTAAAATTCAAGTTTAGGTTAAAGATTGATATTTTGTTAAGTATTGTACAAATATTTGGAATAGGGTTTTCATAGTCTATTTTGGATCATATTTTGGCAACTTTTTGGAATCAACCGAGTGAAACGTTCTGTGAAGAAAGATTTTAAGACGCGATGAAGAAAATGTTCATCAACTTTAAATTTTCTGACACCAATTTTATTTTATTTTTAATATTTTCGTAATTTTTAAATATTGCCATTTTTATCGGTTGGATTGTGATTTGTGAACAATTTAATGGTGTTGACTCCTATTATATTCCAATCTTGTGATTTTCCAGTGAACATTGGCTTCTCGGCCACAGTATGTGAGGGATTCGTCTATAGCGATGGTTGCTGGTTGCGCCGATGACGCTACAGTGTCGTTGTAGTTGTAAAGATAAGCTGAGTTGGCGCCGGTGACGAACAGCTGCTTATCAATATTTCCCTCCATTCTGTCATCAGCAGGTGTCATATTCTTATATCCTGCTCTATTTTCATTTTGTAATGTTGTCCCCCCTTCTCGCTCAAGCCCGGAAACCTTTTACCAATTTCTTCAGGCAAAGCCTCGAGTATCGCGACATAGATGTTGGAGATTGAAGGATTTAAATCCTGAACTATGGGAAGTGAACCCCCATTCTACCATTAGACTAGACAACTCCTTTATTTTATAATACTATATTTACCACGTGACCTTTAAATATGGGAGTACACATTCCATCTACCAAAAACCTGTTGATTTCAACCAAAGCACCACCATAGTTGAATGAGCCGGGTCAAATACAGATTAACATTTTATTTTACCTGGTTTTTGATTCTGTATAAGTTAATTAAAGATTTAAATTAATACAAACATTAATAGTTAACGATGGTTTGTTGTGTAGTTGTTGTTATATAACCAGTTTACTTTTTTATGTTACGATATTACTGATAATATATTAAATAATTACTTAACGAATTCTAATATTTAATTACTTAAATAATTATTTATGTCTTCCTCCCGCGGAAACATTTGTGTATTACTAGACAGTTATTTACGTTTGTTTAATAACTCTAAATCAGTACCTAATCACCATTCGCTCGAGGTTAAACACTATCTAAATGTGATTTATTTTAGACAAAGACCACCTCAAATCAGCACTTAAGTCCTACACAAGAGAATAACACAACAACATTCGGCTGAAAACACCAACTCTACAAATAAACTTTTCTTAATTCTCCACATTAAATGCACTTATTGAATTAGAACTTAAAACAACAATATTTATAAGAAGAGCTTATTCAAGTGACGTGTTTTGCTAGTCTAGCTGTTAGTGTCTCAGATTGGAGGAATATGGGTTTTATCACAGCCACCTCTAATACATTACATACAATGTATTAGAGGTGGCTGTGGTTTAATCCCAATCATGCAAAAAAAAAAATTTCAAGGAGTTTGTTATGATTTCACAAAATAATTATGGTTTTGTTTCAAAAAGATCCTGACATAAGTGAACACCAATTTCAGTTTTCGTTAGCGTTTGTATACAGGGTGTTTTTTTTACTCGCTTCTCTATTTATGTAAAAACTGCAATGGATAGAAATATGCAGTTTTCGGGAATCATCTATTAACGTAGGGGCCACAATTGTTGTGAATTTAATGTGAAGTTCCCATTCATCCCCTTTCTTCCCCTACCCTTAACTTACAATTTTTTAATTGCAAGGTACCCTTTTTGACAAATGTGAGGGCATGAAAAAAGAAAAAGAATGGCGCAACCTAGAGATGGCTACGTCAATCGTATAAAAAGTTATGACAGTTCAAAATTTGGATTTCGCCCCCTTTTTTAATAAAACGCGTTTTTTTATGCTTGTTCAATAAAAAAATCCGAGAAATGTTAAAAATTTTAGAAGTAAAGCGACTTTTGAGGGTGAAGGAGTACGATTTTAAGAAAATGCCAATGAGTGTTATGAAGAGAATTTAATTCATGACCATGAAAATTCTTTCAAATCTTTGCTAGCTCTTACCGTTTTCAAGCTACAGCCGTTTTAAAAAATCGTATTTTTTTGTTTTTTTAAAGGGAACGAAAAATTCACATTTTTAACTTCTATAACTTTTGATAGGATTGATGCAGGGACCTCTAGTTTGCACCATTATTTTTCTTTTTCATACCCTCACATTTGACATGTCATAATGAGTACCTTGCAATTTAAAAAATTTTAATTTAAGGGTAGGAGAGAAAGAGGGTGAATAGGAACTTCTAATTTAATTCCCAACAATTGTGGCCCCTACGTCAATAGACGATTCCTGCAAACTGCATACTTTTATCTATTGCAGCTTTTACATAACAGAAGCAAGTTAAAAAAAACACCCTGTATACTCTTTTATATACTTTTATATAATATTCCCTAACATGGTAGCCGAGTGGTTATAGTGCTTGAATAATATCAATATTCAAAACTTGTTTGGTTTGATCCTTGGTAAAATCAGGATCAAACTGTTCTCGATGTTCCAATCATTGGTATTTCTTTTATAAAGAAGGGAACCCGTGCGCAATTTGCGCATTTAAGTAGGAATCAAAACTTGTTTTAAAGACAAAACTCATAATGCAATTTAACCTTATATATTTCAAAGATTGTGTTTCTTTAGAAACATTAGGTGAATCAACCTACTAATTTACAATAAATGAAATGTGTAGGTTGTAGAAATCTGTTATAAAGAATGACTTTCCTACCTCAGCCTGGTTAAAATTATCAATAAAATTTGAGGCTATTTAAAACCTATTTTCATTAACTGTTTCGCCTCTTGTTTACATTTCAAGGACCAGCTGTTATTCAAATTAAAATCATTATAAAGAAAGATGGTCAGATCACTGAATCTTTGAAAGTATAAACAAATTAAAAGGCAAGAGGTGAAAAGACCTGTATGAAATAACAACTTTGTTACCTTTCATCCCTCCGCTGAATCATAAGCTTTAACAAGACAACAAAAACTTAAAAATCTGTTAAGTAGGACGAGCGAAAAATGGATGTAATAGAGAAACCCATTATTGTATTAAGTATGTAGATGGTTCTAGCAAAAGAACCTGATCTTAGTCAGTAAAGCTGTTGTCCCACTAGTTCAAATGTTCAAAATCTTCTCAAATCTTCGCGAATACACGAATCTTCGCAATTCTTCGCGCTTAAATACGATCACTACTCAAGAGGGTGTGTTTTTAAGAAAGTGTTAAAAGGTTTACAGGGGTTTCAGTTATTTTCCGAATCGAGAAAAATTAGAAAGCTATTTGGGGACATCGGAGTACCAAAACCGATAACCGTGCAAAAATGACGTCTTTTCGACACCAAGTCTCCAACATCGCCACTCCTATCCAGCAATTTATGCATAAAGTCACTTACGATCCCGGAAGAGCAGACCGGGTGGCACTCCGCCTCTCAGACTATTACTACTAATGTATGTCAATGTGCAATGACAAAGCCAATAGTGACCCGGCGCCAGCGTCTTGGCAGAGACCTCAGTGATTCTGACCTTCAAATCTCCCCTTGTCTAATACCCCTCATCACAGCTGTGTATGTGCTCTAGTAGCAGCTGATTGACATATTTACATTGTTGCCCGGTAGTTTGTAGCCGTCAATGCTAATACGTGATACGGTGTTCGCATTGTTTGGAAATCATCGAAGGGTGATCAGGGTTTACGAGTAAGGTGAAGTTAGATTATGTGTAGTTTGAGATGTCTGTGGACGATTGAATTGAGTCAATTCATAAAAGATCATATGTGTTGGATAAATAAAAATCTTGCAGAATACCTTATTACAAGTTCCACATATTTTACACCATCGTATTGATAGTCTCAAAAATTGTTTTTAATGACACAAAATAAGGAACACACATTCAATAAAAGTGAGTGCAGATTTGCACTCTTTGCCTTGGATCGAAAAACGGGATATCAAAGATTTTCATATATGGAGTAGTAAGCTCTGATAGTATTTAAATAGGAAATAAGAGTCATCTATTCCACTAAACGTTGCTGAAATATTTATACGTCCCAAACAAACCACTGACCCCAAAACACTTTCTAGGCAGTAATGCCAAATGTTTCTTCAACAGGATAACTACAACTAACTGTAGAAAAAGACAGAAGGCTGAACATCTGCAATTTCCTATAGCTATGGGAATGATGCAAAGGATAAATACGCCCGCCGCAGCAAACCTGCCGTCTAAGCGAATTTCCATTTGCCTGAATTGATTTTCAATTAATCTATCTTAGGTTTAACGAGTACCTAGGTTAACTGCTACGAGCGAACTAATAAAGTGTGCTTTTAAGTAAAATAACTACAGCTTAGTATAAAATCAATAAATTTGCCGAGTTTGAACAAAATATATCCATAAACAAGCAAACTACAAAATTTTACAATAGTCTCCATAAAAATAACATGGGAATTTTTAATTTACAATTTTTTGAGTTTTCTCCGTAGCCAATAACTGCACACAAACACCTACGGTAGTAGCTACTTCCCTATAGGGAAATTCGCTAAAAACATTTTCATTTAACCTAAACCAACTTGCATTTAGATTTATTTTCACTGTTATGTATACGTTTTTAGTCCAAAGTTATTTTCCGCATTATTTTGGTGGGTGCGACATAAAAAAATACATTATGTATTTTTTATACATTTAGGTGTAAATAAGAAGAATAATAGTAAGAAATGATTACATAATATCAAGTGCTTTTATTTTTAGTACCATCAGTGAAGGGCGAGTAGATATTCTATGATATTACTGCAGTATACTAGCACAGAATACTAGGTATATGCGAATGTATATTTAATCACAACATTGTACATTATAGACGTGCAGATGTGGCACTGTTAATATATGGAGGCAAATGAATAGAACATTTTGATGCTAATTAATATTTCGTAATGCCAAATCACTTTTCTCAGAAGAGCGCCTTGTTCCCTTTTTGGATGTTGGAGGGAAGGACAATATCCTGTCGCACCTACAGGATCATTCACTGGAACATCCGGTAGAACGTGTTCTTAAGAGAATTAATCAAATGAACAAGTATAGTGGTCCCAGGCCAGGTCTTGCCATTAGACCTATGATAGCTTATTCCTTAGATGGGAAATTCACTAAAAGAAGTTAAGTTGTCTATGGTTCAATATTAAGAGTCCTTGGAGGCTAGCGGCCATCTTGGATAATTTCAAACAGCTGCTGAAGAGTTATTTATCGTCCAAAAATATTTTTTTAAACACCAAAGTGATTATAATTCTAGTATACTGTGAGATTCGAAATAATGTTCTTTGTAGTTTTGAATTGTTTTCCAAGGGAGTCCATATGGAAGCTAACGGCCATCTTGGATTTGCTTGCCATAAGAGCAATGTTAATTTTGTTGATTTCAAACAGCCGCTGAAGGGTTATATACCGTCCAAAAATATTTTTTCAAACACCAGAGTGATTGTAATTTAAATATCTAGTAAACTGTGGGATTAGAAATTTTCTTTGTAGTTCTTTAATTGTTTTATGAGTTAGAACGTCTAGGCTCCAAGGACTCTTAAACTATATTTACAAGATGATCCTCTCTTTAACCTAATGCTTGTCATTGTACAATTAATTCTGGTCCACAATATGGAGCATGGCCAAGCTCTTTCCTCCCCTCTAGGAGTGAAGCTTGAAATTCTTCCAGACCAAGCGTATAAAACAATTTTTTATAAACTTATGTAACAACTATACTCTTAAAGACTCTTACACCTTGTTAATGCCTAATCTAGAGATTTAAATTTAACTGTCCATTCATGTTATCGTTACGTTAGTTAAAAGAGAAAAAACCCAATCATGTTAACGATGTTTTCTGCTCAACGGATTAGGTCTAAGCCGTTTACCTTGGAAAGTAGATCAGGTGAATTGATAAAGTCAAAACTGTTTTATAAAGTTATGTAAAAATTTTTTATTATATGTAAATGTATAAAGAGGACAGGAATTGATTAATAGTTCTTATATTTTTCTTGTACGTTTATTAAGAACATCTCCATTTTGGACATAAGTTTAATTATTTCGGGGATTCTGAGATTTTAGATCCCAGTACCTTAAAAAGTTATTTTTATAAAAAAATTCTTATTTGTGTTTTTTGATCAATTCATTTGTTAAACGCCCGTTTCCAAAATAGTAGCTTTTACTGTAACATTCAACTAAATATACTATAATCCTGCGTGCTTTTTAATTAAAAATTTTAAAATAATGCTTTATTTAGTATTATCGATAAGATTGTTGTTTGACCAAAAATAGTAAAAGACCATTTTTTAAATCTTCAAAATAAAAATATACAATCGTCATCTAGGAACTTAAATACTAACACTTAACAATGTATAAACAATTTGCATTATTTTCATTTACAGTATTATGTTTATCATTATGTAAGACACAATCTGACGAAATTTGTTTTAAATATTAGGATAAAACTGCATCGAAATATGCAACCAGTGGTGTATAGGCCTTAGACGTGATCTTAATCAAAACTAAATACAGGGTGAATAAAAAGTCAAGACCCCCCCCATCTAATATTTTTCCAAGTAAATATACAGAGATATCCTTTTGGGGGTCGTGCAATCTTAGCAGGAAGTTTCATTTTATGATTTTGAAATTTTCGAGTCTCCCCCCAAAATGGGGGATTTGGGGGGTAACTCAAATATTTTAAATGTAAACCCCCTTCAAGTGACACCTCATTTTGAAGTGTTTACAAAAACTTAAAGAATGGTGAAAATTAGAGGTCGCTATCTCTTCTTTGTCCAAAATGGTAGCCCGACAAAGGTTGTGGAAAATCAATGGTAAAATTGGTTTGTAATTGTAATATTGGCTACCATTTTGGATAGAGAAGAGATAGCGAACTCTGGTTTTCACCATTCTTTAAGTTTTTGTAAACACTTCAAAATGAGGTGTCACTTGATAGGGTTTTACATTAAAACGTTTTTAGTTGCCCACCCAATCCCCCCTTTTGGGGGGACACTCAAACATTTTAAACTTAAACCCCCCTTTAGTGACACCTCATTTTGAAGTGTTTACAAAAACTTAAAGAATGGTGAAAACCAGAGTTCGCTATCTCTTCTCTATCCAAAATGGTAGCCAATATTACAATTACGAACCAATTTTACCATTGATTTTCCACAACATTTGACGGGCTACCATTTTGGATAGAGAAGAGATAGCGAACTCTGGTTTTCACCATTCTTTAAGTTTTTGTAAACACTTTAAAATGAGGTGTCACTTGAAGGGGGTTTACGTTTAAAATATTTGAGTTACCCCCCAAATCCCCCCTTTTGGGGGGACACTCAAAAATTTCAAAATCATAAAAAGAAACTTCCTGCTAAGATTGCACGACCCCCAAAAGGATATCTCTGTATATTTACTTGGAAAAATATTAGATAGGGGGGTCTTGACTTTCTATTCACCCTGTTTAATTTTGCTTTTATAAAATATTCAAACCACTTCTATGTTACTGGATAAAAATACAGATTCCAATGTGAGAGAAGAGGCAGATCATCAAAACTCCATTTGATGTAATAAACCCAAGATAAAATCCACAACGCCAAACACTCTTGGTTCAATTTCGCTCCTTTAATTGTATTAAAATATAACTATTAAAAACATGTTTAATTTGGACGTCGCTGGTTACAAATACTCAATCAGACCTAGAAAAACGAATATGATCATCACGAATACTTTTTTCAACACAAGTATGCAGGAAAAACACTCAAAATACAAAATACCATTAATTCATCCTACTAATATTATAAGTGAGAACGTTTGGACGCGAAAAATACTAAACCGACAGGGTTGAAATTTTACACAAAGGTAGATTGTGCACCCATTTACATAGGCCTATCACGTCCTCAAACTGCCCTCGAGCTCCGCCCCAGTGGCTCTGGAGTTTCCCATGTTAACCTTATGAGTATTCATTTTTAAAAGGAATTAAAGAATTTCGTCAGCGGTTTCAACTACACAAGTTGGTCTTATGATATTCAGCGTTAAAAACTTATAAGGTTTACCAAAAGGGTGTAGCTCTATTATTTTGTTTGCATTTATGACAACAGCTAATTTTAACCAAGCTGCAAAAAAATCATAGTGTATCACAGATAACTTTACTTTTTTCTGTTGTTTAGGTGCAGTGGTAGAACATTAATTAATTATGGCTATGGTAGATGAGCATAGGCATATACGTTATATTGCAATTGCTGACGTGAGAATCTGATCAGTTGGGATTATAAATATAAATATTGTATTAATATGTTTAACTAGCAGAGTACCCGTCCTTCGTACGGGGTTGGGGTATAAGTATAAAATGCTTATTGCAGGTTTTCTCGTGCTTTGCATTTGCATTAGGAAAGGACACGGTTTCGTTCTTTTAACTTACGTTAGGCCCTATGCCATATTATATATTATGCCATAGCATATGGCATAGGGCCTAACGTAAGTTAAAAGAACGAAACCGTGTCCTTTCCTAATGCAAATGCAAAGCACGAGAAAACCTGCAATAAGCATTTTATACTTATACCCCAACCCCGTACGAAGGACGGGTACTCTGCTAGTTAAACATATTAATACAATATTTATATTTATAATCCCAACTGATCAGATTCTCACGTCAGCAATTGCAATAAACGTTCGTTAGTAATGCTAAAATGCAAAATACCTCAACATTACCGTAAAATCTTTACCACGCAGTAAACTACAATTGTTTTTACTACTGAAGTAATCTCTATTCACACTCTCTCATGAACGCCAGTTATTGTAATGAACAACGTATCCGTGAACCTTGAACTGTCTGGCTGGGTCAATACTGTACCGCTATAGAATACATACATAACATGTATTCTATATTCCCGCACCACTATACCGTCTACCGTTTGCCGCTATGTATTCCGATCTGTAAGTTAATGCGAGTGGTTTATTTGCATTGATAAGTAAATGTTGTATTGCTTTGCTGAATGATATAAACAGATACACATTCCTGAATGAGAGTCAATTTTGTTATTGGCAGAGGAAATGATATAACGTCTATGAAGGAAATTTTGTGTTATAATTTAATGTTTAAGAATGAGGGTAATAAACATCTGCAGTTTTGATGGATACTATTAACATTGGTATTTTATCATGCACAGTACTAAAAAAAGCTTTTAGGGAAAGCGGTCCAAACCCTGTGTTAGGATGTGCCGGGAATCGAACCCCGCATCGAAGTCCGAGACGCTAACCACTACGAACACATCCATTATGTTTAATTTGTAGATAAAAAACGTCCAGCATTTTCATTTTGAACATATTTTCTTAAACCCTCAAGGATTTTATGAACAGCTTGAAATTGTTATGCAGATGTCATACTGATTGGAGGTAATATACAGTTTTAGATTAGTATTCCACTTAGGAATACATTTGTTTCAATAACTTACTTAAGGGTAGGGTCTGTAAATAGCTGAAATTCCATTCAAATGTCTTCATTATTGATTGTGTAGCACTATTTGTTGGTAGAACAAATTGTACTTTGCTTAAACTAGTTTAGGTATATATTATGTTCAATAGTCAACGATAGTGTTTGTGAACAGCTAAAAAGATAATTAAAATGTATTCATTTATGTGTAATCTTTAAGTTTTTGACCAAACAAATTGTACTCAGCTTATTATTTTATTTAGGAATAAGAAAGGAGGGTTAAAATTGCTCAAATTGTGATCCAGGTGTTATTCAAGTTATTGATACAAGTCCTACAAAGGATATTACTTATAAGAAAATGTCGTTCAATACTTAATGAAGAGAGTTGTGGGTGGCTCATGCAATGATGATGTCACCATAACTGGAAATATTCTCATAAAATTATTGGTATAGTAAATTTTACTCAACAGTGTATCAAATTGAGGTTCTAATAAAAAAAATACTTGATCGTCCCAGATTCATGTTTCATCAAATGTTGTACATTTCAGAGTAAGTAAAAGCACCGTTTGTTAATCATACTCCTACTGTATATAGATTTTGAATTTATGGACCACATATTTATTCTTCAGTTTCCTCTTGCATAGGTATTTCTCGCTTCACAACTCTTTTGGATAAGAAAGCTATATAAAATTTAATGAGATAATTTTTTTAGAAGATTTTTAAAACTGTCAAATACAAAATAAACATCGCGGATATACACGCAGGTGACATAAGTTACATAAAGTAGACATTATTAATCACATTATAAGTATGATATTTATAGTTTGAAGTGATAAACTACCGCTGTACATTGTTGTAAACTCAACGCTAAAATCACGACTTTGCCGGTACATGTCGCCTTAATGAATATTTACTGTACACCGGTGTTTGCGTGTTAATTTGAGTGATATATGTTACATGTATTGTGTACAACAAAGCTGTAACCTTAGGGTATAAATTAAAACAATAATAAGACATGTTTGTGGAAAACGAGATTTTTCAGGGAAAATTCATAAAATAAACAGTATTGAATAGTGTTGTTAGTCTTGACAGATAATCATTATTCAATAGCACAAAACGCAAGGTAATAGAACGTATTAGTAACTTCTTCTGCTACTATGCGCTTTTCCGTGCTGGTACTGTCCCACATATGCATTGTAAGCATTTTGTCGTTTTTGGATACTACTAGTAACTTAGCAATAAAAACCGAAACATAATTAATTTTCAGGTTTTTTTCTAGCTCGATAACTCATACAGATTTTTCAGTTGAAAAACTGAGGCTTGGGACATGGAAAGAGATCTGAATAATGATTTTCATATTTCAAGAAAAAGTTAAAGATCAGAAAATAGAAGTCTAGATACAAAGACTCTGGCCAATAATATCCGACAATACTCGTTAAAATCTAAAAATCTAAAAATAAGTAAAATAATTTGGAAAATCTAGAAAATACGTACAATCTAGAATTGAACATACAAAATTCGAATATGAAATAAACCTCTATATTTGTTATTTTTATAATTATTCTAATCTTAAATAATAGTAATGACGAGGGACAGATGTTTTTAAAATTCAAATTGTTATTAAAACTAAGGTTACAAAATTTTCAGGGGTGGGATTCGTGTAGACTGTTGAATCAAAAGATTTCCTTTAGGCCCAATATAAAATTCAATAAATTGTGAATTGAATAATAATTTTCAAACAATAATTAAGTGAAATTTTGGTTGACTTTTGAAATCGAGGTAGGCCTAGTCCAAAATGGATGCTGAAGGAGTCTATAGTTTTAGTTTAATAATGAAATGGAAAGTTCTCACCAATCTTCTATAGGCTAAGTATAATTTGTCTTCAGGATTATATAATTCTTTTTTCTTCAGTTTGGTGTTCAATATTATATAAGTAACACTTTATTATATAATATAGTTTAAATTTCACAATTTAGTTTAGCACAACTATAATGATTTCTGTTGATCTGTTCTTCTTGGAATCATTTATCACAGTGTTCATTGTTGTGAATCATCTCTTTATTTTTATGGGGTTCACATACTTAAAACATGTGTTGAATTTTATTTATAATCTTGAACCCAGATGCATTGTATTTTAATTGTAGAAATTGTTTTAGAATAATAATTTTGATAAGCAAATGAATACATTTTGATTATAAATTTTATATATGTTGAGACAATATGTTGTTATAATTAATATTAACATAGGTTTTGGGAATCTTGGCAAATACATTTTTACATTATTTGCAAAAGATGCACATGAATAAATATTAAAATATAAACTAGATTCAGTTTGGAATTTAATTAATTACTATATTTACAAACAATGGTTTTGGAGTCATTACAAATTATTTGTTTTCTACTACTAAACGGTGACTTATGTTGTAAAAAAAATTAATTTCCACGAAACCTTTTTAAAAATAAATACAATAAAATTATCTAAACAGATTAGTTTTATTCCGTTGATTTAGTCCACCCTCAGTGTCGCCACCCCTGACTGGAGCATTGTACCCATTGCAGGGGTCCCACCAATTACCCTACACAGACAGACTGACAGACTGCACCTGGCTGGTGGCGCCTATAGACAGCTGATGCTGTGTACCCCTGGACCATTGTTGGCTCCCATTGTCGTAGGTGTGCCGGACGAATAGTTTATTTTACGCACCAACAACAACAACGATCGCAATGTGCAAAGAAAATGACTAAAAGCACAATTTGTGTTTTGTGTGGCTATCAACACATTTGACAGTTTGTTAGGAGGAAGCGGGTGGCCAAACTCCAGATTTTTACCTAGGTTTGCCGGATAAGGTTTTCAAAAACAATAGTTTGTCACACACTTTGGAACTTTTTCAATTTTGTATGGGATGGTTTAGTTAGATTTCAGAAATGCAGCAGTGAAAAGGGTTAAAAATAATTCTTACGTTTATTAACGACTTTTGCCATTTGCCAGTTATTTACTTGATACGATCCAAATCAACATCTCACAACCGCAATAGTGCAAAAATATATCTAATAAACAAACAATTTGGTGGTTAATCAACTTATTTGGAATAAAGCGACACAACTCACGCAGCACTCATGTATTTATTTAACCCCTCGTTACTCTCGTACCAATCTTGGACTCAATTACCCACTAAATCTAATGTCTCCCACTTGTAATGCCTATCAGTTCGATATATTTAACTTGTCACAACAAATGTTAAATGTCTGTTTGTCGAATGAATTAAAACTTTCTTATCAACGTTAATTAATAATTTTTCCAAGTTGTACCTATTTATTTGTTATAGGCTATTATATTTCTTGCATATTTATTATATTTGATACATGGCCATCAGTACTATTTTAGTTAGTACTAGCTGGCACGACAGACGTCGTCCTGTCCTAATGTGGTTTTATGACAAATGCTCGTTCATTTTCAAGATGAGCACGTTCACATTGCTCAATCACGTCCTGGTTGAAGTTCGTTTGCTACGTTTACTCCCCTGTAGGTTGGAGCTCGTTCGCTGTGCTCACTTGCCTTCAGTTTAGCTCGTTCGCTACGCTAACTCACCTTTTGGTTGCAAATTAGCTGTTGTCATGAATTGCAAAAAATAATAGTGCTGCACCCTGTTGGTAAACCTATTAACTTTTTAATGCTATTGAACATCACAAAATCAAATTGTTTAGTTGAACCAGCTGTTAAGATTCTTGAATTCCATTTAAATATGAGTACTCATAAGGTTAACATGGGAAACTCCAGAGCCACTGGGGCGGAGCCCTTTTGACGAATCTGCACCAAACTTCACACATACCATCCTTGAAAAATGCTTAATAATGCCTGAAAGTTTCATTACAATCTTTCGAATGGTTTCGGAGTCCATAAAGGACAAACAAACAAACAAACATGCATTGGATTTTATATATATAGATGTAATATAACATGTTTTGCTATTTGATAATTTACAAAGCTATGCTGGCAATATCTAAATGTGTACGTTGAACTGGGGACCGCGTCTCGTTGTCCCGCCGTCTAGTTGTACCTACGTCTACTTGTACCTCGAGGCCTAGGGACAACTAGTCGTAGGTACAAGTAGACGGTGGCTCACCCGACTAGTTGTACCTGCAGATTTGTAGGAGGTACAACTAGACATAGGTACAAGTAGACGTAGGTACAACTAGACGTGTAACCCACCGACAAGTAGTATCACCTAGCTTGTACGGATGCGACCAGTTATCCCTACGACTAGTAGTCCCTACGACTAGTGGTCCCTCCGTCTAGTAGTCCCTACGTCTAGTTGTACCTACGACTAGTTGTACCTACGCGTATTTTGTGTCCTTATAGTCTAGTTGTATCTGTCCATCAATTCGTTACCACGTTTAATTGATTACTGCACGAGTACTTTTTAATAATACCCTTAATTAAATCAGGAACTGCAGTGTTCCGAGTCAATTGAGTATGATTGGCAAATATTTTTCACCGCACTACGATGTTTTGTTTTACAGACGTTAATTGGAGGCTGAAAGCTACGCATTGCTGTCCAGGGTCGAAATGGCAGCTATAGTTGTAATTAAAATTTTCCAGCCCTAGTACAGAAAATCGCTTATTTAATTAAAACATTTATATATATCATTAAATATACAAGCAGTATATCCTTAATGAATTGCAATAGACCGCTGTCTAGCAATTATGTATTACTATTTTTGCTGATTCCTTTAAATACTTTTTCACATAACCTTAAAGTATTTGCATTGATTAGTGTGCATTTCTTATAGTTTTTAATGGATTTCCCATTGAACAATGAAGAATGAAGTGTACAATGAAGTTGAGGTCCAGCGGTTGAAAACTCGACAAAAACTATGCAATGTACAGACTTCTCTATTTAACATACACTGTAAATAATACATGTGATTGGAATAGTTTCCATTTGTTTTGATTTCATTTTCATAATTAGTTGTTATTTTGTCACCAGCATAGCAACCCGTTAAACCCATGTTAGTTTTTAAAAATTTGTAATCCTTTTTTATGTCTTTTTAGCCTATTTTAATTTATAAAGGCATTCTGTAGATCGACAGGAAAATACATTTCCACCGATATGCGGATATTTTCTCTGTGATGTTCACGAGCTGATAAAAAGGTTGTAAAGAAACATGCTTGCCTATATTATTGATATATTTTCTCAGTTTTGTATAGTTTGGTGAAAAATAGCAATCGTACCACGGGCCGATTTCATCTTCGGCTGAACTTAAAAATGATCCCGAGCTGACAAAAAAGTCATTTTCGGCCCTAGGTACGAAATATACTCTTAAATTATCATAGGATCGGTGAATACTAAACTCTATCTTGGAATTGCATACACTCGCTCCTATCTTTAAGTTTACGTTGTTGTCCTACTATCTTACAAGTTTTTTTGTAAGTACCTATATCATGTATAAATAAAAAGTGTATTCTGTAAAACTTTAAACAAATATTAGTAAAATAGTTTTCCGGCAAACTATCGTTGAATGAATTAGTTATAAGTAGTTAAATTAACCTCGACCCGTGCTATATGTTGAGTTTGTCCGGCAAAATTCCATAGTAAAATTAAATCAAATAAATAAAATCAAAAGCAATTCATAACAAAAGAATAATACATACAGAATTAACGTAATTTCTGAAAATCGACAGGGCCCACATATGCGAAGCCTGTGCGTGGGGACCGAGTTGACTCAATAATTGGCAATTTGTCATAGTCTTGTAACACAATTAACTACCACTATTATAATTATCAATACTGGCATTTCAATGGTATTTAAATACTGAGCTTTATTTACGTTTGCGTAGAAGGTAATTAAGATGTGTTTTTGAGAAAAGTTAGTAGTTAAGTGTGAAATAAACTAATTTGTCAAAGTATATGCATAACAACCAAACTACGCCAGTTTCGTAATGTCCATAAGAATAACATATACATTTTTAATTTGAACTTGTTGTAATATTCTCCGTGACTAATACCATACAAAAATACTTCATTATACTCAATTACTTGTTTGTGTAAACTCTGAATTTATTTATTTAAGATAATTGTTTTAAGTTGTTGTTAAAGGTAAGTTTTCTATAAAAAGGTAGAGTTTAAGTGGAAAAAACAATGATAGCAGATCTTGACAAGAAATAAGGAAAACCAAAGTGTAAAATGGATAAGCACTGACCAAGGGACACAAGTACATTGTTATCAAGAACAGGGGTTTCTCAATGAGCTGCAGACAAGCCAAATTTTCCTGGCTTTTGTAGCAAGTTGTTTAAAAAAAATTGTTGTAAGATTGTATGATTTTTAAAGAAATAAAATAAATCCCTTAAACTGGTGACAAGTTGAAGGGGAGATACAACTAGCCGTAGGTACAACTAGACGTAGGTACAAGTAGGCGTAGGTACAACTAGTCGTAGGTACAAGTAGTCGTAGGTACAAGTAGTCGTAGGTACAAGTAGTCGTAGGTACAAGTTATAGGTACAAGTAGACGCAGACGTATGAGGTACAAGTAGACGGTGGCGTACCCGACTAGTTGTACCTGTAGATTTTTAAGAGGTACAACTAGACGTAGAGACAGCTAGACGTAGGTACAACTAGACGTCCGCACCATCGTCAAGTTGTACCTAGAGCTTTGGACGAGGTACAACTAGACGCCTGTCACCAAAATGCAGCAGGTACAACTAGACGCCGGTACAAGTAGTAGACATCGCCCCGTTGAACTGTAACCGTTTGTATTTCCCACTACCAGTTAATAATATTTGTATAAACGATTGCTATTGGACGATCGGGTCACGCCACTTCCCCGACCCATGAGTCCATGTTAACCGCCACCTCCACACCTCAGTTATAGCCATCGATGTATATAAAGGTTATATACATCGATGGTTATACCATTGACTAAGGAAATAAAAGTTCCCCTTGTTTCCCTTGTCGTTAGCAGTTTTACAGTGTTAAACAGTAGTTCTTATTAACTTCCCGATTCCCGTAGTGTAATACATCAGGGTGACGTAGTGACATTAATGGTAACGGTGCATAAGGGTATCACCATGTCAACGAAGATACTTCACGACCTATGCGAAGCATTCGCACTGAATCCTTCTCAAATCCCACTTAACTGATATACACAACATACAGTTAATACTTCGTAGTAAGTGCATCGTTCATTTAAGTAAGGGTCCTTACTTCAGGAATAGATGTGGATTTACATTTTATATGATTAACATTTTCAAAATGTAATGTTAAGTTATTTACGTTTTTTTTTTGTAGGACCCCTTTGAACACTGTATTTGAACTATTAACATGGCCATATACGATTTTTTGTGTTGATGGCTTTGTTTTTACACAGACAAAGTTTTTAATTAAAAAACGCACCCTCGACAAAGCCACAAACAACTGAATGTGTAAAAAGAAACGGGGTCTTTCGCGTACAATCCTTCCTTCGTTAGCATTTGTTCATTTTCCTTATTTAACGTCAAGGCAAATGTAGGTTTTACTGGAAATTCCTAGTCAGTTTGAAAGGATTACGCACTATTGCGTAGTATGACAGTTTGACCGGAGTCAACCAACTTGGCTTTGATAGTGTATGTGCCAGAGAGAGCTACAACTTATCTTGGACCCTGATTACGTTTCTCGTCAACATGATATTAGAGTTCGTTTTAGCATGGATTATTGTGTGACGAACCTAAAGGGCTTAATAAGTTCAAAGACTCTAAAGGACACAACAGAGCGTTCTACGTGTCTTGGTAAATAACCTAATAAAAACTTAGATAAACAGCTTCCTGTCGGTAAAATATTCGACACGACGTAAAACCATTCATTGAAACCTGTAATAAAGAGGTGATGTTTGAAAATTAAGGCTATGTCGTAAATAAAGAAATTTTAAAGCTAAATCATCCATTCTGTACTTACTTTTGAGTTGTACTTGTCTATTCTTTTTGAAAGTGAATAATCTGATTTCATCTCCGGGGTTATTTATCGTAGAAAGCACATACTAAGTATGTTGGTCGTCATAGATGAAGTAAAAACAAATCAATCGGATTTGAGAAGTAAATATTCGTTTGTTTTGATTAATTTAATGTACATGTTTTAGCTGATCGAATAATGTAAATGAAGATTCATGTCTAAATTACTTGCAGGATGATATAATATCCATTAACTTTTTTCCTAACTCTCAGATCTCTATTAGTTGTGCAAACCCACATACTTCCGTTTACCTAACAGCGTCTCACAATTCCTATCAAAGTATATGTTACACGGATCCCCCACTAACATAAATACCTAATATTATTATTAAGTCAACACAATATATAAAACCCCTCCAAAAATACTTAGATTTGTATTTTCATCCACCAATCATTTTCACAAAAGTAAAAATTGTTTGACGGTTTCAGCTTATTTCCAAAGTTGAAATTCCCACCGCATTCCACGCTATGATACAATTTAGTTTAGAGTGTTCTAAGAAAGTCGGGCCTAACCATGTTTGGAACTTCCAAAGAGGAGTTTTGCACTTTACAATCCTAGTTTGTTGGGCGGCGCCTGCGAGTACTATTGACTCGAGCACGTTCGGGACAAAAATACCAAAGCCCGGGAAATACCGACCTGGTCCTCAACTCAAGTTAAACAATTTTACAAAAGGTGTCTTGTTTGAAGAGAAATTGGGAAGATTTGATTTTGAAATTTGAACACCATGTGTGATGTAACTAACAAGATTCGTACAATTTTCTTTGCAATTTACACTTTAATTTTGTGCGTTTTAATAGTATTATTTTTATTATTTTGTACGGAACGGTCCACACCCTGCCAAACATTTCTCAGATATCGTCACTAATTAGTAGCACAATTACAGATGACATCTAGGTTTAGAATTGACTTTTGCTTGGGATCGAACCTTGCAACCTTCAAATTTAAGGTAATCACTATAACCACTAGATTACCTAGACATGAATGAATTTAAATGGTTAATGTATTTAAATATGCTACTGTGTACAAGTTTTTAGATAAATAAAAAACCTCTGGATAATATCAGCAATATTAACCGAAATACAACATAACTAAAATACTTTGAAGTCATTGTGAATTTTCGATAAACTATTGATACAAACCGTGAACTACGTAATGTGTTAATTCAAAACTGCGAATGATGAAAACACAGTATATTATGTTTGTATAAATTGTTTTAATAGCCCTGGGTATCTTTTTAGCTAACGCATAATTTAAAAAGTGTTTGATGTCAATATTTTCTTTACATATAATAGACAAAGTATTTAATGCTTATTATAATATAACTATTGATAAAGCAATACATTTTGTTATAAACATAGAGTCTGTAATCACTTATTTTGATCAACTAAGTGAACAGACACTTCTTTTTACAAATAAGTAGAATGCTCGATAGTAATTAAATGTCAATCGTTAGTTTTACATAAAATAATTTGACCTGTAAGTTAGTCAGATCCAGTAAAACATATCTTTTTTTGTATTCAAACTGCATATTAGAAATCTTACTTTGAAACTATCTCTACTTTTCCTTACTTATATAACTGCATTAAACTACTGTTTAATCGTAGGTTTTCCATAACTTATATTATTCCACATCTACCTTAAGAGACACACGATTTATAAAGTTAGATATAATTTTTGCTATAAATTGTATCCACCATAAATTAAAGGAGTTAAATCTATGTTGACTATAACATATAATTTCATGTAATCATATACAGGGTGTCCTGTAACTCTCTGGACACACGTATACAGTATAGCATTATTGCTTAGGTTAAGACAAACACATTTCACCATAGGAACATGGGTCTGTGGTGCCCATCGATGTATCGATGGTGGTGCCTAGTTTACCGTTTGTCCGTATGTGTTTTTTACAAAATAATTAATAACTCCTAAACGGTTTGAGATACAGTGTTGAGATTTTTCAAAATTGTTTATCTTATTAAGACTCATTTATTTTTAAACTAAAATCATAAACCGTTTCAAAACGGCGGCCATTTAAAATATGTGATGCCAAATTTCACGAAAACCGTAGATTTACAAAAAACATTTCAAGAGACAAAAAAGTTAGTAAATTTTATGCAGTTTTCAATAATTATACCTTATTTGTTAAGAATTGATAAATAACAACAGAGAAATGAGTTCTTTTCGTAATGCATGACCACTTTTCTCTATATACATGTGTCCAGAGAGTTACGGGACGGCCTTTATATTAAAACGTAACAGTGTTTTTTTATTTCACGATTCTGAATCAACCACTTGACAGATTTTCATGATTTTTGTGTTGAAAGAACGATAAATGACAATTCAACAACTGCATTGTAAGTTTATAAACTTCAGGCATAAACTTCATTTAATTTTGGATTATGAGTTTAAATGTCATAAATAAACAGGTATCTCTCTATTTTTTTTACTCTTTTAAAAGTTCAAAATAATACAAAATCTTATATTACTTGATGATTTTGTTTATACATTTTTTTAATATTACTGTTTTTTTTTATTCCCACATTCGAAACAGATCTATTTAATCTTACTTTAACATTTTAAAATAAAATCCATTAATTATTTCTTAACAATATTTGCAGTTTAGATTACTAGATTATTATTTTTGTGTTTGTATACAACACTCATCATAAACTAATACCTCACCTCGTTCTAGAAAAATTGCATTTCCATAATACCCTCCATTACCAAGACTTTTATTGACCAATCAAAGTTCAAATACTTGAAGATTACGAATCAAAATCAGACTAATTTTACATCACCTCCTCAAACATTAGCGACATTGTCAATTTCCATAATACCCTCTACCCCTTCATTACCGTGACTTCCTGATCGACAGACCTCTGTCTCCCCTATATCAGCCGGGGACTCCGCCCCGCTGGCCACACGTCGGGTAGGGGGGGCCAGTGTGGCGGAGCCCTGCAGTACCGTGCCAGACGTGGTGGTCTAGTACCGTGCGTGCAGTCGTGTAGCCGTGCAGTGCCAGTGACATGTTAACATTCTAACCTTTTGACACCATGTTCTCCACTATGGAACCCCACTTTGGCCAACCCCTTGGAGGATTTAGTTTCCAGAAGTGAAAGTAAGTATTTTTTTTATTTGTTAATTTTTGTGCGGAGTTTATGTTATTTAAAGTGTTGTTGTGTTCATAATTTTTTATGTGTTTATTGGCACCAACATTTTTCTTTTTTTTTAAGTGAACTATAAAAACATTTACCATGTTACCACCTAAGCCATTTTTCTAGATAAGATAACTGATTATAATAACTCTAACAAAAATGAAGTATCCAAAATTAAATGTAAACATTTAACTTATTTGTTTGTTATTTAATGAATGAGTTTATGGACAATATTTGTAGGGATTTAACCCTTGGGATACTTTAAATGCAAACACATTTTATGGAATATTTATAAAAGGAAATGGTGACAGCTTTTAGACGTAATGCCGTCAATCTAAATTTTTATTCTTGAAATTCAATTTTCCTTTCTTTGGAGACAATGTTTTTCATAAATTTGTCTTTAAAGAATCGTTATAGTTATTATTTTAGTTTTTGCGGCGTTTTGGGATTCCCGACCATAGGCGAGAAAGCGTTTAAAACAATAACACGCGAAACATGGGAAACACCGTGTAACATTTTTGTGGATAACGAGTTTATAACTTCAGTAATTGTTGTGGACTTTTTTGAGTCACGATAAGTGTTTTCAAAATGGTTCTGGTTCTGGAATAGCCTAATGTTACGAATCGTGGGTTATATGTAAACAAATTTAACGTTATCTATAAGAAGTATACAATATAATATCGTAAATATAAGTTTCGGATATGTAATGTTAATCGAAACATTAATATTGAAATTAAGTTGAAATGGAAATAGACGTTTTGGCTGATTTGTTGGAGAACAGTCTTTTAAAGTAAAAGTTTTTTAATATGGTATAATGATTGTATACTAAACAATCTGCTGATAGACAACTAAATAGATTGTTTGATATTTTTTTATTATATTCATCCCAATAGACACTTTTTAATAATAAAAAAGATTCCGCCATATATTTTGAAACAGTAGTTTCAATGACCTAAGTTAACCATAGGGAATTTCTTTGTGTCCAGCCAAATTCATTCATACTTCAATGCAAGGTTTCAGGTTGTATCACTTTGTACTGAGCAATTTGTGTGATTACCGAACAACATAATATGTATCGTGATTGGAGAGAATATATCCAAACAAAATTAATATGATTGGTGTAAACTGAATAATTTTATTTCATTAATTTCAAACAATCTTCATTCATTTAGCACATATTTACAGTACATTGAACAGTGTCGATAAGTGATTCTTTATTAAAACTTACGTATGTTTATAAATGGATTTTAGTAATTCGTTTCAAGTTTTAATTGGATCATTTGCAGCAAAACTTGAGTCTCATATTTGTTTGTAACGTGCATAATTATTTGAAGTGTATATTCCAAGAAAGAGTAGGTAAAGAGATTAATTTGTCATGTACTGTTTCATAAGTTTATCTATTCAATTACATTGTTTTAATATAACTTTTTTTGTTTATGTTGTTCTTCATACAATTTTCAATGTTTTCCAAACGCTTTTTATTCACTTTACCCATTCATTTTTTTGGAAGTAGAAAATAAAATTTTAAAAAAGTGTATCTACCTACAATGCAAACGCGCTCATAATATGATGACGAACAGTAAACCCGGTATTCTCATACATTTTTGAGTCATTGGAGAAAATTTGAATTAATATAGACAATTGTTTTTCAACTACATAAGAAAATATGAGTTATTAGTTTTTTGATAACATTTATATTCTTCAATACTTATCTGTAAATATGAATTTAAAATGCATGTTCATTTACATTTTTTTAGCCCAATAAGAAAACTTTTTAGCATTAATAGTTATTAATTCAAAATACTACTTATACAAACTTTTATGTTTACAATATTAATGTCCACACTATCTACTATTATACCCTTATTCTTATACTTTTAATCGGGCATAGTTTACGTAAATGGCAAAGTTTGGTGTCTTAATTTCTTATTTGTTTGGCAAAGGCTATTTCTTTATTTGTATAAATCTGTTTTTATAAAAAAAAAAAAATCGTGGTCCATTTCGCAGTAAAATAGAATCCATGTCAAATTGAATATTGAGTAATGGTTTTTAATTCATGGACATTCCTAAAATTTAAAATCTAAAGCCTTATATTGAAAGATAAAAAGTGTTGATTCGAGTTGAACATTTGACTTGAACTTACTGAATATTAAATTCTGCATTTCAAATATATTTCGACGGTGTTGTGCACATTTGTTTAAACAAATCCACACAACACCGTTAAAGTCATTCAATTTTTAACTCCTTCGTTTTAACATAGTTTTTTTAACACTTTTTAGTAAACGTTCTGATTGTTTAACCACGTAGGCTAGTTTTTTTTAATTTTTTTCCTCCGAAATTTAAAGTTTTTGACACTATTGAGCACTACGGCAATCTAAAATTGTAAGTCTTATCATAACTTATCGTCTAAGCAGTAAATGCTTATCATAAAGGTAATTTTACATTGACAGATAGGGCAAAACATACAGACCTACTTTTGCGGTTCCCATTGAAATATAGTAAAACAAATTTCCATGAAGGTATCCTATTGTTTATGGCAATATAAGCTTGAGTCGCTAAAATATTTTCATGAGTGTATAATGTAATTTCGTTCTTAAATATATCTTTCCTTATAATTATTTCTTCTACATATGCAGAATATATCTATTCTTTTTTTCTTCATAGCAATCAATTGTTTGGGTTTAGAAAACTTTTTGTTATATCTTTTTATTTGATTTGATTTTACATTTAAAGTAGTGTTCTCTGAGTAACAACTTTAAGTTTTAGCACGCATACTTTAGTTCTTTAAATTATAGACAACTTACTTGTTTATTACTTGTTACAGTATTTATTAATTTAAAATTGGCTTTACCAAAAACTATATTTATTGTCATAAATATTAAAAAATATAACGTCTTAAGTTATTATCTTTATTTTTAATCAAAACTAAGCATTGTTATTAAGCATTGCTTGTTATGTTATTGCTGATTAATTAGTTGTTGTTGACAGCTGTCATTGAACGATGACATGTTTTGTTTATATCACCCTGTAATGTCGATCGGCACAGCATTGATATGGTGTTAAATTTACACATGTTGATATTATAGTATAGCTTTAGCCTCATAACACGTTTTGATAAAAAAAAGTTTTTCGGCTATACACTTTGCTTGAATTTGAGCATTATTCTATTTTCTAAGAATGCATTTTCCGTCACACCAAAAAGACAATAATGAATAAACTCTTTAATATTGTGGAAATCCCTAATTGCATTATAGTTTAAACAGAATAAGCAATCTTATAATGCTATACATGACGACTAAACATGACGTTGTTCATTGTTTCATTTTTATATAATAAGTTTTAAGAACTACTTATTACAATTGAAAGATTTATACAGTACTAAAGTAATTTAAACCGACACCGTAAAATGATAAGAATACTTTTTTTTCTCAAATACTCAATATTAACGCTCTTTAAAATTAATTTAATACAATAAGTATTTAATACAGATTTTCGCCAAATTTGATATTTAGCTCAGTTAGCGTCAACTATATATTTAAATATTATATTATATATTATATTATAATATAAATATTAAATATTATATTATTATGCGTCTTATATATCTCTTTTATAGATATAATCTTTTATATTTCACCTTTCAAAGTGCGCTGTATCATTCGCTTACTACCCAGACGAATGGAAAGATACTTGTATAGATTATTTAGTTTAAAAAATAATTTTGAATTCTGACTTCTTGATCAGTATAGCGCTTGTCAATAAGCACGTGTTGCTTCTATACGCTATTTTCAATCATCTTCTATAAGCAAAATGACTTCTCATGATATTATCAATTTTGTTTTATCTTTTTGTGCAGTTAACGTTGGTAAAGGTTGGAATGGTGGTTGTTAATTAAATGCGTCTCCTTTATTTTAGAGTATAATTTACGATTTTTACACAGTTTGTAAGACATCCAAATAATAATCAATTATTTTATAGTTATATCCCTTTGTTTGATTAAACTAGGTTAAAAAAAAGAATTAAACCGTAAACAAAAACCGCACACTATATTAAATGGACAGTTCCTTCAGCTGATTCTAAGTATGACACATCTATTACGAAGTATATTTATTTCGATGCAACAACTTAAATGGAAATAGATAGTGCAGTCTATCCATAGCCCAAGAAAGTCTATGGATATTTCCAATTTATCAATGAGCATGTTAAGGAGACACCCCCGTCTCCATGGAGACGACGGAGCGATGGAGCGACGGAGGCGGAAGGAGCGTAGACACAGACGAAGGGTCATATAGAGCGTAGCCGTCTGGTCTAGATCGTGGAGTCCAGTAGTCGTCGGTCAGCAGTTATGCGTGGAGGCGCCTAGCAACAACATGGTCAGCGAATTACCAACGTACCTGCGCACCTTGTACAGGCAAAGTGCTCTGGAAATAAGCGAATATTCATATCATGTACTGGCGAGACGATTGGAAAGTGATCCGAAATGTTATCGAGACAGAAAGTTTAGTTGTGACATGTTAATGCAAATTGTGTGACGAGACAAGGAAATTGTTAGGGATTTGACATCATGGTTGGAAATAATACGTGAGACGGCAAAGGAAGGTGTCAGGGATGATACGACGGGTAATTGGAAATATTACGTGATAAGAGATAAGCATGTTAGGAATGGGAAAAGTTAAATTATAAATTATCTAAAGGGACAGAAAGGAATTGCTGGGGATGGGAGCAGAAATTATTGGAAATATTATGTGAGAAGATAGTTATATTTTTAGGAATAGGGCTAAGTAAGATTATAGATAATGTGATAGTGTAAGAGACAGAAGGTAATTGTTGGGAACAAGGCAAGGAAAGAATTGAAATATTAGGTAATAAGAGAATGAATGCATTTTTAGGAACGGAACTAAGTAAGATAATAAATTATGTGATAAGGTACAGAAAGAAATTGTTGGGGATGGGACAGGGAGGGATTGGAAATATTATCTAATAAGATTAACTTATTTTCGACATTCAATAATGCTCAAAACTGTAGTTATTTTTAATAACTAATTGGAACTTATTCGAAAATTTAACGGGAACACCCACAAAATGTGTGTATTAAAAAGATTGATAAATTTGTTTTTGTTACTTGAATTTAAAATATATTCCAGAAAATGGTGTCATGAGACAGCAAATTAAACCTTTTTCTTGTTTTTTTATTAGGGACTGGGTAAAAAGTATTATTAAGTTATTAGTATGCTAATAAATAGGTACGTCTATTAGTAAAGTAGTATGATTATACTTTTGGTTTTAAATTACTCGTTATAATTCATAATACTAATTACTTTTGATTTACCATTGAAATCAGTATAGTTATGTTTCAATGAACGTAATATAATGGTACACTATTATAGTAATTAATTATACAGTATTAGTATTATAGTATTTTCATCAAATTGTGTGTGTTTCCAACAAAAAGACATGTTCTAACGTTATAAAAACTATCCAAAATCTAGTCTAGTTACTGAGTAAGGACGTCATCTTGTTAGGCACCATCGATGTTTATTTATTTAAAGAGGAATCGCATTTTACAAAAAATCATACATTCCCAACTTTTTAACTGCACTCCCAACTTACTTCATGAAGAAATGAAGTGCAAAACTCATAACTTGAAAATAGCCTCAACCAAAATAACCGAATGTGACGTTGTCACGGTTTGACGACCAATAACGCCGATCTCACTGCGAACTGTAAATGACGTAAATATTACGACTGGCTTGCATCAAGCGGGCTTTAAAACGCGATTAACTGAGCGGTACCGGCGCCGGCGAGCGTCTACGCTACAGTGTACTACTTGAAACTTCGGGGTTTTGACTTCCATTGCAGCTAGTTATGTCCAGAAAGTAATAAATAAGACTGCAATTTTGAATGTGGTAGTATTGAATTTGAATACCCAAGAAGAAATATTCTCGATTTTAAAAACAAGTCTCTTAAGATTTCCTATTTTGCTTTGAAATAAGCATACAGTGTTCTTAGACTAATAATTGTAATAATTACTTCTTTGATTTTTGACACTATCAAGCAGTGTAGTTGAAAGTCGCCAGAAAATTCGCGGGAGCATATCTGATTTTTGATTAACAAATAATCTAATGGGGTTATCTTTCAAAATTGTTCTCTTCTTTCTGATTTGTTAGCACATTTTTCATCCCTTTCGACGATTTGTTTTATAAAATATTTCATTTGTGAAATTATATCAAAGGTCTCAAAGTCAAATGAACCAGATTTTCTCATTTTCCTTCCAACCAAACCCCAACAATATTATTTTATATTTGTATCACATCCGACCACGTATCAATTTCACGTAATCCAGACAATTCTCCTTTTAATACTTCCTTCACAATATGCAGAATCATCATCCAGAATGTATAATATTCCTTCTATTTAATTTAATCAAGATGATTTTATTTTATATTCAAATTGCTTTTAGCCATCATAGTTCTCAGGGTTATTAGATCCAAATTTCATTGCTCTCTAACATCACAGTGGGCTTTGCTATACTTTTGATATTTTCTCTATGATAATACTGTATGATCCAATTTCTTTCGGACAGCAATGTGACTTTCTGATATTAATTCCTAATTTTCTTTTGAATACAACCTAGCAAATATGATTTTATATCCTAACGCCCTTCGGCCATCAAAGTTTATCAATGTCAGATAATCCAGCTACCCTTAATCTCCCTTGCGATCTTAGCTCAACAGTATTATTTTGTATACCAAAAGTCATTGGCTATCGAAGTATTTCAACGTCATTTGAACCATACTAAGTCATTTCTAAAAATCATTCCACAGTAATACTGTATTCAAATATCCTTTGCCCATCGAAGTTTCTCAATTTCAAAGTCAGTTGTTTCATACTTTATCTCGAATCTACATCCTGTGGCCATCAAAGATTTTCAAAGTAGTTTGAACCATTCATTTCTTCAAATGATTAAACCACAATACAGTACGACATTTCAATATCCTTTGTACATAAATATTTACCATCACTTGATCCATACCCCCGGAGCGAGCTGGTGTAGTGGTTAGAGCGCGAGACTTGAACCCCTGAGGTCCCGGGCTCAAATCTTGCAAAATCAACAACGGATTTTATCTAAGTGATATTGCGCAACCCAGGTCTAGCCTGATGTAATATGAAAACCATCCCGGGCTCGTGCCTAACGTTCTAGGACAAAAGAAATACATAATCTATACATGCTTTGGCCATCAAAGATTTTCAACGTCACTTGATCCGGGATATATTTCCTACAAGTTGACTATCAAGAGCAGATCGTATCCGTCTGCGGACACACGACAGACGGCACGGCGCTACAACAGACATTCGTTAAGCTCAGGATTAATTTATTGTCTTGCACTCTCGGTGTTGCTTGATTACTTGCAGCGCTGTAAATCAAAGAGACACGCCAAGTGTCAAGACAGCGTCGGTGCCAATGAATGAAGCCCCCGCCTTTGTCCATGGAATGTTTCCAATCGGAAAGTTGACGGTGGGAAAAGTTTTCATTAGCTTTATGGCGTATTGTTCAGTCTTAGTATGTATGTTGTGATTTACCGTTTGAATTTGTTGATTGGGCCCTTTCATTGTAAAAGTTGCTTGAAGAAATTTGGCGTTGACATAAAAATGTGAACGCCATGCAATTTGGTCAGAATTTCTTCAGAGATTTTTCTTAATTTGAATCAGATTCAATTACTTCCGGGGGTATCCTATTGGGGATGCCAATCCGATGTATATTTTTCATATCACCATATTCAGCTGAAAATGTTAATTGACAAATCTACATTACTATTTCTAGTAATCTTCCAAACCATGGTAATTCTCGTTAATTTAATCGTGATACTGATTACTACCACAACATAAATCCTTAGGTTACGAACAGCACATCAAATGCATAATATGTTTGTTTTCCTTTTTTCGTTGAACCAAACTTTTTATCCAAATTTGACGAAATGCCGTAAGAATTATTATTCTTTTACTACCCTTGAGAAGATTTACAAACCATGAAAGGACAGATGTTCATTTCCAAATTATATACTTACGATGTTGTCACGCAGCTAAAAAAAAACCTATTGTCGGTATCATAGATTGAAGAGTAGACCCGATTTAATCCCGAATCTTGGTGGTAAAGTTCTGATCTCCAACAAGCATACTAGCCACACTCCTTGAACTTCAACTTATCTATTACGCCATGCCATGTGCTTCCTCAGGAGTGATTGGTTGGGTATCTCCCTGTGTAATGTGTAATGTTGCCGCCAGTCCGGCTTGTCAGTTTGACATGCAGCGCTGCCAGTCGCGGCGGTGGCCAGAGCAATTAACATGTTCCTTGCGATAGTCTGACTCATTCATTATGATGTAATGAACTGGGATTTTAACCACGCCTTCGACCGCGCCGCGCTACTACTTCGCTACTTCGCTACTCGCAAACGTCAAACGTCAAACGTCGCGGAGACTCGCGGAATTTCCAGCGCGGTTTATTCCATTCATTCTCAGTAAGCGGATGGCCGTAGCTTTTTTGTAGATTTTCTCTTTAAATTCGGTTGATGGTCATTGTTTTTAGCGAATTTCCCTATAGGGAAGTAGCTATTACCGTAGGTCTCATGGTAAGACTTAGGCCCGGGACCGATTTACTTTTTCATTTTGATGTCCCCAGAGGCCAAAAACACCACTCGTTCAAATTTTTATATATGTATATATGTATATATATATATATATATATATATATATATGTGTCCGTGAACACGATAACTTGAGTAATTTTTATCCGATTTTGATGAAATTTGGTTTGAAGGTGTAAGGCGGGATAAACTTGAATGAGTTCGCGATCCAGCATGATCGGACCATGGGAACAGGGTTTTATGGGGGGTTTTATGGGGTAAAAATTGGTTTTTCTCACTTTTGACCCTCAAAACACAAAATTTCCCAATTTTCTCTAAACCTTCTTAAAGAGCTTAAAAAAACAAACAATTCAGTATATCAAAGTGTTTTTGTACGGTTATTGGTTACGGAGAAAACTAAAAAAATGGTAAATTTAAAATTCCCATGTTATTCTTATGGAGAATATTGTAAAATAGTAGTTTGCTTGTTTATGGATATCTTTTGATCAAACTTGGCAAATATATTCATTTTATACCAAGCAATAATTATTTTACTTAAAACACACACTTTATTAGTTTCCTTGTAACAGCAAACCTAGGTACTCGTTAAACCTAATGTTATTTAAATAGATCAATTGAAAATCAATTCAGCCAAATGGAAATTCGCTTAGGCGTCAGGTTTGCTGCGGCGGGGGTATTTACATATTTTTTGTGTCTACGTCAGTGACGTTTCCAATAGATTCATAAACGCTTAAGACAAGTGGTCCAAACTGATCCAAACCCACCAAGTTTTTGAGGATATGCCGGAAATCGAACCCACATCTTCGTACTGAAGTCTGAGATACTATCCACTATAGCAACTTGGACACTGGTTTGTTGGAGATGTCCCTGTGTCCCGAGAAATAAATTATGTATTGAATTGCTAATTATTATTATTTATTAACTTTGAATTGAGATGGGGACGCTATGTAGGTGCGTATTTTAACCCAAATATAAGTGAAGGATGAGTGTAGAATGGTAGAATAGAGTGAGATGATCTGTGTAGCTTTTATGAATAAGATTGCCTGTTTTATCAGTCGGAATCATTTATTTAAACTCAATGAACAGGGACAGTTTGACAGTTATTATTCAGGATGAATGTTATCTTGGATTAGCAGAGTATACGTCACACCTATCGAAAATATAATTGTTTCATTTACTTTATAACATTTGTTCAACTGAACATAACAAAAAAAATATTATTTTGATTTTCACTGTTTCCTAGTCGAAAATCTATTACAAAACACATTTCAAGATTCAAGAAAACTGTTGTATTAGTAGCAACAATTAACATTTACATGACAGAAAATTGTATCAGTATGTTCGGAAGACAATAACTTGACAAGGTCAAATAAAACCACAAAGATATCACCAATTCGAATTTTAAAAAATCTTTGTTTGGACAAATAATATGCTGCATATAGGTAATTCAAATTCTTCAACAGGAAAACTTAAAACATTTCAATGAAGAGTCTTCTTGGCTCATTCACATATCTATTTAAATATTCAATTTGTGATTCTATCACACCCGCTTATCAGTCATATGTTTACACAGATTTCCTAGATTAGGTTTACAATAGTGTACCTGTTGCTCGAATTCGAGCAATTGCGAAGTATTACAGTCGTTATTTTAAAACGGATAACAGTCATAATTTCCGAAGAGTCGGCTCAAATATTATGGAAATACTCACTATGTACATAACAAATCGATATAATCAATATTTTTTGTAAATATCTTATCATCTTTCAAAAGCTGATCTTGTTTTCTAGTGTTTTCTACAAATATTTCCCACTTATAGCCGCATTAGGTTGTCCATAATAACGATTATGAATTTAAAAAAGCCATTTCTATTTCTTCTGCTTGGTAGTGTTCTATGACTTTCCTATGTTTACATAGTTTGCAAATCGGCTCTTGCAATGATTGGTCAAGAAATAAAGAACAGTGTTAATTCAGTTTTCTTTTTAGTATATCAAATAGTCTAGGCTTTCTCGCTTTTTCCATTCTATTTACATCAACCCAATTTAAAATAAAATAATACTAAATTTCAACCAAGTCAGTAAAATGTTTGTAGCACACATTTCCTCATTACTTCAATTAAATTATCCAGCTGATCATAATGTAAACAAATATGTTCTTCATAAGGATAACATAGGAACTTAAAAAGCCACTGGGGCAGAGCCCAAGGAACATAAAAAAAATGTAAGGCCAGTTTACAAATTTATATAACTAGACGAACATTTTGGTACATAATATGTGGGGTTAAATCTTAAAACAAAAAAGCTTTATTGTTCACAAAGTTTCATGTAGCTTATTAATAATATAGATTGCACGATTCCCATTCAGATCCTCATACAAATTTGCACTTGCCACGACGGCTCGTCTGCTCGATTAGCAATCCCTGATCCGGTTCAAGATTGTTTACATTCAGCAGATGACAGTCTGATATCAGCTGATCTACATGTCATACAAGCTTGCCAACATGACGTCATACGTCTCATTCGTCAGTATTCTCATTCTGAACTGAAGGTTGTTTATATGTCACGTAGGATTCACATTCTAGCCATAATATGTCTAAAATTCGATTTTAATATTTTATATTTTAACCAGAAAGTTATTTTATTTCTTTTTCAAAGAAATCTAATTTTAATAATATAAAAGATGTTTAGTTTGGTAAGTTGGTGGATCAGATGGGCGGAGAAACCAAAATCAGCGCGACATGAGATATTTTATATGTTACTGTACTGACTTTTCCAAAGGTCAACCTCTGTAAAAATTCTTAATAGAGATTCCAAATCAAATAAAAAGGTTGGGTTCCCCGAATAGGTTTGTGAGCTTTCACACATTATTTCAGTTTAAACTTTTTAAATTTAAAGTTATAAAATCTGTAAAATCAAAATATATCAAGCTATTATCTCTCAAGGCTATTTGTAAGCAGTAAATACAACTGATACGTTATATGAAAATAATGAAACAAAACTACGTTTTAGTGGCTTACAACCACGAAATTCCTTGAAATTTCATTAGAGTCTTTTCAAAAGGGTTGAGGGGACAAAACGAAATTTTATTCAAATTAATAACAATATGAAATGAAGACTAACCAAAACTTACAGAGTTCAAAAAATCCTTTGCCCTTCCCTCCTCAGACAACACTCCCCAGTAGAAGGCTGGGCCGATGAATAGCCGATACATCCCAGCCAATGTTCTGTATAAAAGCCGCATTTAGTTTAAGTACGGTGCTTAAGCAAATTATCTCTGTAATAGCGGAAATGCAAACAATAGGTGTTCCGGGCCGCCCATTGGCGACGTTTTGCAAGGAACATTAAACGTTCTTCAAGGCCCTGAATTGGGCCCTTGTGGAACCCCCGGTGCGAAGGGCGCTTTGCACTATGTGACAATAACTTGGAAACCTTTAAATCGATTGGATCTGGTAAATTAAATATTGTACAATTTGTGGATCTTCAAGACGATATGCATCACGTCTCCTTGAATTTCAAAATTTTATTTTACGCGGCATCAGGATTTAATATTTTTCTTTATTTTGAAACTACTTCTGTTTTGATGTCGGTGGTCTCTTTCAAACTTGAATTTGCCTGAACCTTCGGCATCAAAGGTAATTGCCTTCAACCAAAGTAGGAGTGAGAGAAACATTAGTTAGTCATCGGGGCGAGAACTAAAAAATCAATGGTTTTACCGTCTGTCTCGCTACCGATTCAAACAATATGATCAAAATAAGCGGTGTAAAAACCTATGAACTCACTACTGAGCGAATAAACCATCTATTAATTGTCGCCACTTAAGAAAAAGAAATCAGCAACAGCGTGAAAGCTGTGAAATATTCCAGGTCGTAATCTGAAATTTGCAACGGAAGTCGGTAGCCGATTATGACCGCCTGACCACTTCGCCTACGGACAACAAACCATTTAAGACGGAGCTGTGATTGTCTCAGAGCGAGAAGCGACGACACCGCCCTCACTGCCGCCCCCACGCCGCCCCCGCCGAGGGTACGGCGAGCCACAAGGATACAGCTTTGTGCCAGTGATCTTTTCCGCGTAGAATTGTTGTGGAAAAGTATACAGTTTGTTAGAAGTCTTGTTAAATAGTTAGGATATGAGGCAACACTTCTGCATTTCTTAGTCGATATGAAAGATTTCAGTATTTATTCAAGATTATCGGAAAAGGTCTTTTTTTTATTTAAATTAAATGCCTTTTCAAAACTTGTGTCATTACTACATAATATATTTTCATGATTTTTTGTGCCAACTGATATGTTCTGCACAATTCAATATTTACACAGACCGTCTTTTAATAAAACTTTTACTGCTTTACTGTATTGCATTTCAACATTATTCTTTCTCGTAAATTGTTTTGCTCCACAAAATCAAATCACTCAACGGATTTTTTTTTACTTTTCTTTGTAGACCGAGATTTATATCTTTTACTGAATTTGGCTTGGATATATATAATCAATTTTCTATGGCAATGGGAATATCATTGATCATCCTACCAAAGTAGTCCTCCAACGCGCAGAGACTGGGCTCGTGGTTAACGCGAGACCTCTATTCTGGATGTTCGGGTTCGGATTAACCCTAAAATTAATGTAAATTTAAAAAAATGATAATACATGGTTTTAAGCATATTTTATTTATCAGTACAAAACTAACCAAAATCTTATATATTTACAATCAATACTCAATGTTTTCATTAATTTCAATACTTTTAAATATCTTAACAAATAAAGCATTTATTTTCAAACGCCATCAAGCGTAACCATATTGGATATTCGTACTCGTGTGCGAGTTCTAATCTACGCAGTGCCTTGGCGGCGCTAAGCTGTGGGAACCGCGCTATCTTATCTCGCCGCTAATTTTACGCCTTTCGACTCATTCGTTTTATGGCGGCGCTAACTTGGCAGTAAACACTGGCGGTGTCGAAAATGGCGGGGTCGTCTGCACAGCAGACTAGCGGTATGCTTCGCGTCTGGTTGCGATTTTGGAGGGAAGAAAAATGACTGTCAACATGGGGCTTCTTCTATTGGAACAGTTGGCCGTAGATGTGAAATTTGTACGGATACCCAAAATGTATAAGTCTTGCATCTAATGACAGAGTGAAGCAAACTTGAAGACCCATTAGATAATGATAATTGATAAACAACACCCATGTGGATATCGCATCTATTGAACTATTAAGTTCATTATCATTTCAGAATTCTCCGACGATGCTGGAAACGGCCTAAGTTTGCAAAGTATTCAAAGCACAAGATTGTTGTATTTCATCAAGTTAGCCACTAATACAGTAGTATTGTTATATTCTTATTTCATAGATACACCATTTTTTCATGAGGAACTTTATGAGTTTTTTGGTAAGGATAATTCAAATCCCTCTTACTGAAAATTACCAAGTACTTGCTATTCTTTGGAAAGCACGTTAATCTAGGAATCAATATTTGAATTTTAAATGAAAGTGAAATCATCCATGATTTTCAAACATACGTATTTACGATCCAGACAGTTTGTTTTTATATTTATCAGCCGCACGTCCAATAGCACTCCTATGTCAATTTCAATGCAGTGAGACTACAAAGTTTCAGCTGGACTTTTATTGTCTATTATTTATGAATGAAAAAGGGCTTGCCCGTCGCAGACATGACATTTATTACAGTATCTATCTACGGGAGACGAGGGACGCGTCGATACAGGAGGCGGTGACTTCCTGCGGTTACTTTATTGGTTTCCGGTGGACTGACCTTCCAAGGTCGAGAGAATGCAGATGCAAATGCAACGATGGGTTCGCTCCCGATTTTTCAAAAGGATGCCGCCCATTGTTTTGGTCGCGTAGGCGGGCTAGAATCTGATTTCATGAGGACGATTCCATTTCCGGCTCGCTTTATTGGTTTCCGGTCCACTAGTGACCTTTCAAGGTCTAGAGGATGCAACTGGACTGCAACTGTCGATTACTCTAGCTCTAGTTTAAACTATCTTTCTCTTTAACTGAAGTGTTATCTTTAGCTCTAGCAACCATCTCTACCTCTAACCATCTATCAAATATCAGCCGTTAGCTCTGGCAACAATCTATCTTGCTCTAGCAAATATCTCTCTTATAACTCAACCATCTTTTTTTTTACTTGAACACTACCAACTATCTATACCTAATGCTCGAGTATATACTCTAGCCCTACAGTATGCTAGCATCTCTCTTTATGTTTAGCACTCCTTTAATCTATGGCACTAGCATCATCTTTATCTTTAGCTCTAGAATTTTTGACCCTAGGATATACATCTAGAGATCTAACTCAAGTACTCTTCTCTATGTTTATCTCCAGCAAATATCTCAAAAATATTAAGCACTATAGCATATATAATGTAGCAGATATATATATAACCATAATGATTAGCTGTTATCATTGACTACATAATATAGTCAATGCTGTTATGTTCAATAAGGAGGATTTTAATGCCAGTCATACGAATTATTATTCTATTGATCAACTTCTAGCTTAAATGATGAAGAACGTTGTTTTGATTTTTGAAAGCTGATAATTTCCGTGATCTTTGCATAAACCACTTGATCTAGCTCCAGCCTCAAGTACAGTACTAATCACCGCGTAAGCTACTTTATGGTTAATGCAGAATTTTTCATTTGCATTCTAATACCAGTAATACCTAACAACATAACAGTAATAACAGTAATACCTGTAAGTGGATCACAGGACACACATTAATTTCAGAATTAATTCAAAGAACGGAGAAACGTGTATTGTGAAATTATTATTTTTTTTATCTTGAATAATTATAGACGTCACAACTTGAGACACCAACTCTAATAATATAGCTTTAATTTTAATCAGAGCTGTGGTGCGTTTAACCACAGACAAGGGAATTACCTTAGTCAATGGTTTTAACCAAAGTTCTCCCAAAATAATCCGTAGCCAACGCACACCAGTTTTATCACAGGCTTGGTTGACTCAAATTGGGCCAATATAAAGCGCCCACAACGACTGTAAACATTTTACGACCGTTTTCCGATCGTATGTTTCCAGCGTTTAGGAAAATAGAATGATAACCAGTCCCAGTTAAGGTTAGGTCAGGGAGAGGCGCGGCGTCGCAGTTTTGGCGGGAGTTGGCGGCAGTTGTCAGCTGATTCAATGATTCAACAATGAGCCTGTCAGCTGTTATTGCTTCTGCCAGTTCCAACCCAGCTGACGTCTGGCGTCTTAGTAGGCTCGCCCAAGTTTTTATTATAAATAAGAAAATTGTTATTAATTTTCAGATATGTTTGAATTTTGAAAATTTTTGAAAAGTTCTGTTAATTATTTATTATGAGGTTTGCAGCTTCTTTTGACCTTATATTTTCACAAACAGGCCAAATAAAATACAATCATTTATGGTAATACAGAATGTTTTTTTTTTATCAAGACAGTCGAGTAAAGATGTGTATGAAATTTAATTTAACTTCTGGATGCAGTAACTATAATATTTACACAGTCTCGCTAGGTGTAAAGGAAATGGTGCTACACATATTTCACCGTGACAAGATCTTATTTTTCAGTAATTAACTTCTCAAATGTTCTTAAATGTTCTACAGTTATCATTCTACCAGATTTTCTTGTTCTAAAACATAAATTCATATGAATATAATTATATGAATGAATGAATGAATGATAGACATAGGTTTAATCTAATATGAACACTGTTTGAGTATTTACGGACTTGTATTTTACGTTAACTCTAGCAACCACATTAATATATCTACTACTACTTTTAGGTATGTATGTGTTCCTACTATTCCTACTATTAACTAGCATTTCAAGTTCAGACTATGAAGCGTATTACACATAAAGACAATTTCAGTGATATTTTCGTAAATCATTCATTTTCAACCCTCAAGTTATAGAAAGCACAATCGGGATCCACAAACATACAACTAAAGAATAAAAACAGTAATTCACTGAGCCAAGCTCGACCACCAGGTGTTTAACATATAATCGGCCAAGATAGATGGATGAACTGAGTCTGTGGGATGGACTTGAGCCGAGGACCTCACAGAAATCTCATCCGGATTGTGGCATACACGCCTCCGTGGGTTCGTACCAATTATTAATTACCTGTTGTATTGTCTGAACAAGAACAGTAGTCGTGTACCGGGTAGTAATAAGTCGGCCGCGGTGGCTGACTCATGTGGTTTATCGTCTAAACCCAGTGGCGTCATTTCACCAAATCCTTGGGGGAGATAAACACCGGGGAATATGGGGGGTATGGAATATCCTCCACCAAAGAAGGGGGTCCGGAAGCCCTCCCCCGGAAAATGTAGTAGTTTTAAAACCAAAACGAGGGGTTTAAGCTTATTTTAAATGTCAAAAACCCTTAGAATAATAACAAAATTAAGTTTGAATTCTATTTAAATATAGACAGAAAATTAATGAAAATTTAGAATTGACAACAGACAGAAACATAATAATATTTTGGTAAGTTAGTCATCTAAGAAACGGTTATATATAAGATAATAAGTGTGAACTGCAATAAATTTAATATTAAAGAAGTTTTTAGAGACAATAAATTAATATCTATGTTTTAAATTACAAGAATAGACAGACTTTTGGATGCCATGTTTTTTTTAGGATTTGACAGGAGAAAATGCTTATTTGTATATTAGCTAGTACTGCTTATTTTTTCTCTAACTAAAAACAAGGGGGGCTTATCCCCCCCCCTGTCACCCTAAATGACACCCCTGCTTGAACCTTTATTGTTCAAGCGTTTTTATCATACTTAAATAAAATAACCCGGGATGCAAGAAACCTGTAGACTAAGCAAATTTCCATATGCCTGATTCGATTTTCACTAAAATACATATAAAATGTATTTCTATTTTAATATCAGGTTTAATTAGTATTTAGGTTTGCTGCTACGGAACCTAATAAAGATTAATTTTATTTAAATATTATTAGCTTAGTACAACATAAATAATGTGAAAAATATAGCCATAAACTATGAAAATTTTACTATTCTCCATAAAAATAGCATAACAATTTCAAATTTACAGTTTTAAAACTTTTCCGTAACTATAAATGCACAAGAAATAGCATCGCTTCTAAATACTAAGTGTAAATCTCAATTTGGTTTAGAAAAAATTGCTAAAGATTACGTTTTAAGGGGCGAAATGGGAATATTTAATGTTTACCCCAAGAAACACCATTTCCATGATCCGATAGTGATGGTTCGTAAACTCATTCGAATAAACTTAAGTTTGCACGTTTGTAACAAATTCCATCCATATCGGATTATTTTTACTCATACATGTCTCATCTTATAGCAGTAACATCTGTTGGCATATAAGTTAGCTTGAGAAGATGGAAAATCTAATTCATATAGGTAAATAATGTACGATCTATAAGTTTTGTGAATTAGTTAGCTTAAGGAATTGTGTCCCTTGCTCATTTTCTGGTCTCGGCCTTGCCTCGGTTTCTTAACTTGTTCATTGTTTTCAAAGTCTTGTTCTTCCCTATCCACCGTAGATATATATCCCTCAAAAGGTTTGTTTAGGGGACTTTCGGATAACTTCGGGTTATAGAGACTCCCTGTACAGTCTTCAAAACTAAACATAATGCCGTTCCCACCACATACTTACACGTGAATGACGTAATTTTTCTTCAAATTTAATATTCTTCTTATATGAAATATTGCGTTACTTAATTTCACAATTCATATATCTCTCACAACTTAACCTTGAACCTTGATTCACACGCTAATGTATAAATCATTGTCACCCAGTCAGTTCGCATTTGTTACAGGAAAACCCACCTTAGGTAGGGTAAAGATGTTGAGGAATTAAGTGATTTATGATAGAGAACTTCAAGGTCTTACGTCGTAAGATGAAAACTTTAAGTATAAACGGTAAATATCTTTCCTGTGAGGCATACTTGAATATCTTTATTTTAGCAATGATAAAGTTGGTTTGATGTTACGTGCGAATGGACATATTTTAATTCAAATATGTGTTAAGGATAGTGTTAAACAGAGTAAGGTACAGTAATGAGATGGTGAATATTATGATGTTACTTTTTTTCTAGAACGCTAGGCACGAGCCTGGGATGGGTTTTCACTTACTTCAGGCTAGACCTAGGGGTTGCGGCATTATCACTTAGATAAAATCCATTGGTGACTTGGCGGGGATCGAACGCGGGATTATGATGTTACTAGCATTTCTACTTACTAAAACCAGATAGTTCATTAGCCAATATAATTATTAAAGTTCTGAGGATCAAGACAGCCGAGTAAAGTTTCGGAATATCTAAAAGCTACTGACTTTTTTGGACCGTACGGCAACCATTTGCAGGGCGAGCACTAAAGACATTCAGCTACTTAGCCATTTAAGGACCAAGATTTATTAAGCTAGTATTCAGCCAATGCCAAAAACGAAACATAAATTTTACACAAACTGGGTTACAGATACTGCTACCCTGGTACATTTTCTCTACTTTTTGCATTGTGTGGGTAGCCATTCCTCTCATACTATTGATTGCCGAGCTTGTTACGAAGAAGGTTATCAAAGCTGCACTACCCTTGCAATTGTTGAACAATATTCTCGTTAGTCTAATTGGCCAGACATATTGTGGGCGATGGAAATGTAAATGGGTTGATGAATGACTTCGACATTGTGCATTTACAATTATTGCCAACTTCGTTCTTGAAAAAATGGATACGTTCTAGTTAGAAACATTGTTTCAGGATAGATGTATACTTTTCTATTCAAACTCATTGGTAGGATATGGCCTTTACATTTATCAACTTCGAGAGAATAATCATAATCGAAAGTAAACTCAAATAATCTACACTCTATTTGGACCTAAAGTTGGCTACAGTTGTATTATTTACCTCTCGAAAAACTCATTAGTACCTCATACAACCATTAGTCAAATATTTATAACAGAAAAATACAGCTAACATTTAACCTCAAAATAGCTAATGCTAAGAGAGAGATGCAGGATATGTCTTTGTTTATAGACCATGTAACTCTTAACTATCTACTGTTTACAAGACAAGTGCGGATAAGTCTGGATTATACAAGTGTATTCGTGATACTGGTATTAAACGGGGAATTTACAATCAAAACATGGCTGTAAAGTGTACAGTAGTCGTGTTGTTGGCATTACTGTAGTACCATTTGTAATTAGATCCTGATATATCCTTGTTGGAACATAAGCACAACAAGAAAGGAAGCTATGACCTAATACAAGTAATCTTTGTAACGGTTTTAGACAGTTTTTAGCTAAAGCTAAAAACCCCAATATTTACACATTATACCTTCGAGATTACACTATTTCAACTATATGTGATCGGTACTTGGCTTAGCCCTAAATAATATCGGATTATTTTACAGGACACAGAAAGAATAGTTTATGTAGTGAATTGATTGCGAGGGATTTCAGTTTTAGAGGTCCTAATTTACACTTCAAGTCATTATCACTTTAATATCAACCATGGACATCATCTGCTTAATGCTGTTGCCTAGTTTTTCGGAGTATTTTATAGGCTGTACATCCATATACAGAGAAAAATAAAAAAGGTATCTAATGCAATACATACGGTAAGTTAGTAGTTTTCAATGTGCTCAAAAGAATCTTCTCATCTCAAATCAACCTTGAGCAAACCTTAACTCCTCAGATTCGGCTGGAATTTTTTAATGGATTGCAACCTCCAGCACTGGCTTAAATTTTAAATTTTTCTGACTTTTGGTTTTTGAGTTCGAAGAGTATAAAAATTGAGATTTTGACCAATTTATACAAATTGTACTAAATTTTGTAGGCTAACTTATGTCACCTAGAGAGCTCAAACTTTCATATTTTTCCACCTTTTGTGTCTCCTTCATTTCACAACATGTTTATCCTACCTAAATCTAAACGCAATCTCCTAAACTTGCGAATCGGTTTACCATAATTTCTCATTTCTCTCAGCATATTCCTGCCCTTTCCTGGACCAATTAAGACAACTATACAAGAAGGGGTTTGACCTACCTCGCAAACAATTTAAAAATGCTAGGCCTGGAAACACACAAATAAATAAGTCTAACCAAGCACATTTTAAGAAGATATTTAACAATACAGTATTTAATTTACACTTGTATGTGAACACGTTTTGGTGATATTTGCTGAGGCAGCTACATAGTGTTCTAGCTGCTGCAGCGCTGATTCAGCATATCGGCTGCAGGCGCCACGCCGCTAGTGCTGGGTGCTGACGTAGCCTATCCTCACCCACAGCTGCTGAGACCGGAAACTCTACCTATCTTATATCCGGTGATGCAGCGCGTGCTGAGCAATAGTGATAATTGACGAGCGATCTCCAATCAGAATACCTACTTATAGTGGAACCCGAACCACATTTTTACCTTGGTATAACGAATTGGTCTAATTATCGTAACGTAGTATACATACTCGGACGTTAATCCACACCGGGAGTATCGTATCCACAGTGCATGCCTATAAATATCCACAATTTTTGATCTCCTAGTAGCTGGATTACAAGACGTCGCCACCGTCCCAGTCGTTTTAGAGCGAGGGATTTTAGATTTAAGAGGTCCATGGCTATGGTACTTCCAGTTCATTGGTAAATCAAATGCACTGATTAGCAGAGATGGTTTTTGATTTAACAGCTAACTTTACTGTCAATTGAACATTAATATAAAGTGTTAAATGGACGTGGATGGCCACAGAAATTAGTTAAGGGTAGGCGTCCATAGTCCAGGGAACTGCAAAACGTTCAAAACTCCATAAATATGTACCTAGATAAAAGTAAAAAATATGACATTCGGAAATTTGTAAGTTGGACCACCATTCATTGAACGCTCATAATTTCAACTGAACAAATAAATCCAACACGTTATTTTAGACAGACACAGAGGTTTCGCAATTTAAGGCGTTGACTTTTCGCATGTCTTTCAACTGACATCATCCAGAGGATACGGATGACCCAGGGACAGGAAGGAAGAAGAAGACATTCCCACGTCTGTGTGACGTTATCACTGTTAGTGTTATCAGACAAACAGTGTCAGCTGACATGGTTATTAATGAGGCGAGATCAAATATAGCGACTGCGTCAAATACGCTTCCTCTCCAGACAAGATAGTTGGGGAACTCAGATCGCATCCATCGCGATATCAGGGCCCAATGTGAGGTTTGGAATAGTGAGACAGTAAAAATCTTATTATAGAGTTGAAGTGGTCGATATTTTGATATCAGAGATTAATGATGAGGTTTAAAACACTGAGTGCGAGGCAAAACATTTGTCGTGGAAAAGGTTAAAGCGGTGGATATTTTGATATCAGCGAATAATAGTTTTAGAACACTGTGGTCCAATACACCTATTGAGCCTATTGACACAGAAAACGTACTAAGTACGTTTTCTGTGCTATTGAGGACAAATGAAAACTGTATAAACTTTATGATATGTGAATGAATAATGGTTTTTAGAAAGAGACGAATATCTTTCCTGAGGACAGTACTTGCGAGTATTCATTATTTAATTTACCAGGGAATATTGATAAGCTTTGAGTACCAAGAGACAATTTCTCGCCAAGAATATTAAATTACAACATCGTATGTTTAATACAGAATAATCGTATAAATAAGTGTTTTCGATTCTGATGATGGAGTGAAAATAGACCTACTGAGGACATTGAACAGCATTTTTAAATTGTGAACATAGTTTCTTTCATATAAAGTCTTAAGAATGAAAAAAATGGTTTCACTACTGAAAACTCTAACAAAATATGTCAACTTACTTAAATAAGTCAGGTAGTGAATTTGAAACGCTTTCATCCATCTACTTTCGGTTGACCATCGCAATCTCAAATAGTAATCATACCAAGTGATAAATAACACCTATCAAGCAACTCTTTTAAGAATTGTTTTTTTTTTCTTAGAAGATCTTAGAAGACCTAATTCATCTAAGCAATTCTTATAAGGCTTCAACCTTTACAAAATTGTTCATAATTCGTTAAGACTCAAGAGTCCCACACAATTGCATAGACAATTCACAAATGATTTGTTTGGGATGGCGTTGCATGGGATTAAAGGGGGATTTAATGGGAATCTAGGGCCGGGATTGGCTCTTCCTCCCGTTAACAAGGAACTATGGTGTCAATTGTCGATAAGTACAACATATGGCTGGCTGCTGCTCAATTGACAGGCGCTATCAGGTACCAAGTTCACCCACTGACTTTCAATGTTCAAATATTTGTGTACTCTTGCGTTATACCTTTGACTATTATTACAACGTTATACCGTGTGCAAAGGTACAAGCAATAGATTACAAACCAATATAGGTAACAATATATGTATACATAGTAATGGGTTTCTCGGTAACATCCCTTTTCCACCCGACCTATTTAACAAATTTTTACGATTCAGGTGTCATCTTAAAGCTCATGATCTAACAACGGGACAAATTGTAACTAAAATGGTATTTTCCTAGGGCCCACCCCCTAGAGTTTAATTTGAATCCCCTAAACAGAGTCTACACAACTTTTGACAACCACTGTCCTTAAATCTACTACAGACGTTAGGAATCATAGATGTTTTTTAGGACTTTACCCTAGAATATGGATACGTCACAGTAGTGGAGAACACTCAAGGTTACTACGTATTTTCTGTTTTCTCGCGTGTGTCGTCATTCATAAACAACAAGTGAGACTGAATGGGATGAAGTGAGAAACATTGATAACGCAGACAACACTACACTCACACACATGATAAGCTACGACGGAAATAGTTCTGTTTACATCGAGAATGGCGCCAGCGAGAATGCAACAACTGCGTTTACAACGCAATACAGTCAGCAGTTAAAACGTGTAAATGCATTCAGATTACTGACACTCATAAGTAGAAGGTCAGTTGAAATTGAATAATAGGAATTGATAAGAAAAACCAAGGATAGTTGTTTTATAATAAACCCCGCTAATCTCTCCTCCAATAATCCGGCACAATCAATAATCAATCTGGCGTCGGGTTTTAGGATTTTTACACCGAACAAACCTCCTGGGTGTATTTAGAAGAGTTCGCGGGCCATTATGTGAAGTGAGGGGTAGGTCTAATGGAAAATGAGAGTTGAAGACAACATTGATCTGATAATTATAGTAATAGCATTTTGGGCCTTGTATTTTAGCTGTATATCCGATTTTCTCGTAATAACGGATACTATTATTGTAAGCTCAGTACCGGAGAACCGAAGTAGCCGCGGATGAGTAGTGAGTTTCTATATAGTTTTAGAAAAAACAAAATTTTGCCTAGCCCAATATCAGCTAAAATTGCTTTCTCAGTCAAATATATTTATTTCTGAAATTCAAAGTTTCCACACTAAATTTAGTTTGAAACTAGCACGTAGCATTCATGTATGAACACGTTTCAATATTCAATTAAATGTATAGTAAAAGAAACAGTAAAATCCCAATAGTCACAGGAAGACCGAGGAAGATATATAATTTGAAAAATTAGTAGGCGTTGTAGGATAAACTTAATTTGACAACATTCACTTCCTTTAAAAACCTCGGTACCTGTTATAGTATTAGAATTAGGTTAGGTAACGCGTCTATAGTTTCCCTGCCACCCTCTCTCTACCTAGCCGGAGAATTATCCATTAGATGATCTGAGCACAGACTACGGAAACCGTATTACAGTATTATATTGTCTGTGCTCTGAGGTTAATATTCTCTTTTGCGACCAAATTCGAATTTTTCCTCCTCCTCAGTCATAGTGACCCACGAACCAAAAAGGTTGTCCAAAACATGCTCTACTTAAATATTTGTTCTTTTCTGACCAAATATTAATTTTGTGCAATTTCTGTCCATAGTTTACCCATACAATGTACACGATGCGGGTTTGCGAGGAGGAAATCTCAACTCTCCCACACAATCGCGGTGAACGACGAAACCGGAATTGTCAACGTTGTGAATCTCGTGTTGTGTGTGTGTGTGTGTGTGTGTGGTGTACGAGTTCTCGTGTTCAGTAAATCTTGCCATTACCCGCGCCGGCGCATGTCTTGTAATACGCCGACTGGCGCCGAGGCGGCATTACCTAGGCGCCACCTTTATTTTCAAATTTTAATTGGATCATGAGGTTTGGATGATTGGATTTCACTATTACGAGCTCTACTTGCTCCGTCTGTTTCCACTGTTGTTTTGGTTCAGTTCGTTTTGTCGTTCACTGGCCTGTGAAATTGGTTCGATTGTTGAGATTAAGGCTTCTTTGTTTCGATGTTTGAGAATATTAGGTTTGTCACAGTTTCCAACTTTGTGACTGCTAATAGTTAAGAGGATGTAACAATTTGGCTTATTCTTCATTTTGGTCACAAGAGATAAAAGAGTTTTCTTAGGAGAGGGGTTACTTCCTCAAACTTTGAAGGCAACTTCAAATATTTATGCATTCAAAATAACGTACTATTGTTTATTTATTTTAAATAGCTATATATAGATTAAGTTCTAACATTGAAACGACTACATGTCTAATTTATATGTTTAAATTGGGACCGACCAACACAACCCTTCAAAAAAAATCTGACAACAACAAAAGTACTTTTGATTTAAACAGAACGTAATTCGTATTACAGGATACGGTTTATTGAAGTATTTAGTCTAGATTTAATTTATGTATGTCTGTTTTATTATTTCACATATCTCCCTACATTAACAAGTTTAACCAGTTTAAATAAGTTAAGTAATTTGCATTGAGCGTTTTGAAGGAACTGAAAATTTGTGCTCACTTGCATCCCAACGTTGACCTTTTTGACAGAAATGTACCAATCGTGAGTAGACAGTAGCTGTCCAATCTACACCATTGGAATCCTGTTAATGACAGACTACAGAATAGTGATTATATTATATTATATAAAAAAGTTTTGATGTTGATAAAGATTCCACGTTTTAAAATTGTCATTATGTAAACTTCGAAACATAAACTTGAAAGCGGCGTATAATCAATGGCTCCGTCAAATTGTTGACTCACTCAGCGCAAATCGAGTGGTGCGAAGGGAAATTTCCCGTGCAAATGAATGAATCAGATTGATCATTATTCACACATTGTGAGTGCCTCTGGGTATGCAGACACTCCCACTATGACATTATGCGGTAAACAGTGACTTACTCATTGACTTACTCCTATTATTATGTGCGTAATGGTATCTGTAGTAATGGAATTGTTTGTCAGTTTGTCGATGAGTAGATGGGATTTTTGCACAAATCAATGCATAAATTATGATTCGACAATCTAAATCTTAGTCTTCGGCGATTGCGTCTTGCGCCGTTGAAAAGCCGAACATACTGACCGATGTTCTGTACGCATTACAGCAATTCATCCTGAAACTTCGGTATTTTTATTAGTTCAATGAAGAGAAGACCAGTTTCTGTCAAAGACAAAGATTGGACGGATTAATTTGTGCATATCAAACCAAACGTGTGTATAATGTCCCTTATACATGATTACTATCTATTCAAACTGTTGTTTCACGTTGGGAAATTGCTTATATGTGTATCCTGAAATGTGTTTATTCCCAATCTTTAAGTCCTTTAAGTACTGTAATTTGATTTGGGTACGGCTACCAGCAAAACTAAGAGATCACAACAGTTACTGGGATAATTCAGCCAGAAACCGAATTGCTAGCATTCCCAAATTCAAGTAAAATAGTCAACGAAGAAGACAATGCTCAGAGGCTACCAATAATCAAAATGTGTAAAACGAAATAACTTCATAATTTACAAATAAGAACAAGGGAATCAACAAAGAGAACTATTCACAAAACAGAGTACCTCCTTTATCAACACACATCAGAGTCATAATCCGTAACCAACGTAATCTAACAACCAATAATAATCCAAATGTGAGAAGACAAACAACTAAAATTTCCGAATTTAGTTTGAGAACGATTCAGTTAACAGAGTTATTCTTTTGATTTGGAACCGGTTACGTGTACATTCATGAACGGCTACACTCCCTCATCACGCACTCTTGAACAAGGAGTTGCAGTTAGTTACTCGTATGAAGGACATTGCCATTGAAGAGTCATCGAATAAAATGTTTATAAGACTATTGGAATATTATGGAACCTATACTATCAAGACATTGAAAGTAGACTTCTCATACTATTTTAATTCTGAGGCCTATACCGGTAATTATTAATCTTTTACTCGAGTAGCTTGAATGTGCGGATATTTTGCCTACAATTCTGGGTAGAAAATGATTGTACCTTAATATTTTCTGCAGCTGATCCATGGTGATATGGTGAATGCATTACGAAGTACATATGTTTATAAAGTTCTACTTCTACCCACGCTTGAACTTTCATAACGAGGAGTAAAACCATACAACTATTTTAGAAATAATACTTGTGTTTTATCTACATTTCGAACAGGTTAAAATATAATTTCAAATGGGTGTTGGTTACTGCATTGAAAATATTGAAAAGGTTACTTACAATGATTAGTAGTGCTTCAATGCTACAACGAGTAGTGCTTCAGTCCGTCCCATCGTTGGTGTCTCTAGAGCCTGTCTCGCGGTCCTGGAACATTATAATGAATATCGTATTTTATTTTCTTTAGTTTCATCTATATCATTAACGTTATTGATTTATACGCTGCTAATCTTTATGGTTTGTTATACTATTCATTCAGGTTCGATGTTGTCTTGTGTGCCACTCGGGCATTAAGTGGTTTAGGTCTTAGGTCTTTCACTGAACATTCTACTCGACTATTCTCGATATCTCTTGTACATGAATGTAATTGTCGTTTTGAAGTCGAATCACCAACACTCAAATCAAATCAACAATAACATTTATTCCAAAAAGAAAGTTTAAAAAATATAAAAATCTTTAAAACATAGAATGTTCCACATAGGCGAAGCCTGCGCACGGCAAACGAGTTATTATCAGTCATTCATTATTTTGGAATTAAAAATTTACTAAAACAAAATCTTAATAAATTGACAAAAGGAGAAAAACAATATCAGTCCTAGACCTAACAATTCCTATCACTGAATATCATACCCAAACTGTCCAAATATATAGCATCACTGGAAGCTCTTATTGAAACAACATTTATCTCCCAAACATTTATTGCCCACCTATACTTGTTCCAAGGATTGATCCTTGGAGTGGAGGTATCCACTGCATACCTCTACTATTCAAACACAAGTAGTCGTCCCACCCTCGATTCTTTATCAGAAGGAAAGTGAACGTGCTGTCCACCCAGCCCGTGTCCGGAGCCCGGAGCGATATCGTCCAAAGTGCCCGAAAGCGAGGCGTAGCTCAGTGGGCGTCCGTAGGAAGAGAAGAGCCGAGCCATTTGCATTGAAGGTGATTGGATGGTGATCATTATCAAGACACTGTGGGACGACTCGCGACGGCGTTCTCATAACACTCGGGATATCCTGCCTGACTCACCCGAACCGACAGACTCCTGGGCTACTGCTTCACGACTGCTTTGTTTTGTCGCCTTAAGCTTTGGTGTACTGATATGATGGCTACAGAGTTTGGAATTTGGATTGAGGAATCTACTTTGGATTCGGCTCTAGACGTACTCTTGATTTTAATCAACTACTGCTTAGCCTTTGATTGAACTTGAGAAACAGACATTGTGATCCAAAATAGATATGCTCTTTTCATCTGCGGTTCGTTTTTACTCTAAGAGATTCTTGAGAATGCCTTATTTTTGAAGATATCGCATTGAGCTTGTAATTTTATTCAGGACTTTGCACGCTTTACCTATGTAGAGATGCTCTTTATTTTAATCGGATGTGGTTCATTTTTACCAATTAGACTCTTGGGCTGCCGCATCAGAACTGATTTGTTACTAGACGAGGTTGTATTGAGCATCAGTGCACTAATACTCATAAATTTTGGATTTTTCTTATTTGGCTGAGCATAAAAAATATTCTTTACGTGGTCTTTGGTTGTGCTTAATTCTTGGAATAAATACTTCGGCTATATTTAAGTTTCACCGACAATTGGAGGGAAGAGGTACCCTGACACAAACACAAATAATAACATTTTCTTAAAGAAATTCCCTGGACAAACGGTGATGAAGAACATGAAGTAGTACCAAAAATTTCAAAGTAGATTCAAGCCAGCGTACTGTTCTCGATTTAATCGGAAGATCAAAAAACTTAAACCTGTAACACTACTCCAATTTAGTTAGTTAATAACTATTTAATCAACATGTATTAATCAACTTTTAAATCAAATACATTGTAATAGCCATGTCAGTTAGACAAATTTACAACCTCCTCAAAGCAGCTAATGATGCGGTTATGTGGTGAGACTTCCCAGGGCCCATGTCCGTAGAACACCTCAGTCTGGCTGGAGGTGGGGGGAGGGGGTCAAGCATCAATGAAAAAAGAGAATGAAGCCGAAACGCGTCGCTTCCACGCGGATTAGCTGTTATTTATAAATTTTTTACAGCGGCTTTCAAATAACAAATTGGCCGTCGGTCGCAGCGCTCGGCTTATGCTCGGACTGACTTATGGCGCGGCGCACGGCTCTTAAAGTCACCGGGTCGGATCGAAATTTGTGACCCTAGTCTTTGTGGCGCCAGGGAAACAAAATCCTTAATCCTCGAGGTCTTGATCCTCGGCCGTGCAGATTTTATAACCTCCGACACTAATCCTCTCTCTTCATTCATGGCTTCAAACAACTTCCTTCTTAAGACCCACGGGGAGGATCCGAGGAATATAATATTTCACTTTTAAACGGCTGAAATATAATCTTTCAGCAATCCTCTTAGCTTAGGTTTGATTGGTCTTGGCTCCCTTCTTGGAACCTCGTTTGAGAAAGGAAATAGTCTTTTATAAATCCTGAGGTGTATATTGTAGTAACGGGTTTAAAGACCAACAATGACTTTTTAGACACCTTGACAGCACATTCCAAGAAGTCTAAGAATCTATTGGACTTAATGATTGTGTGATGTAGGAGTGAGTGACTTTTATGAGAACATTTTTTCATCTTCTAGTTTTCCAACAACTTAATCTCTTGAAAAGTTACTATTCAAAGCAGTGTCTGTGTTTGGAATAATTAATTCCAAGAGCTTTGAATGTTGTGAACATCGACCAAATACAAACGTCCCAGTGGAAACGTAAACTAAATTTTAGGGTTTTGGCATAGCCTATGCATACAAACCTAATATGTCAATTTAACTGCAAAGCACTAACAGAACAATTAAAATACCCATCAGACCCTTTAGCAAATCCCCAAAAAAGATTCCACCATGATTTATTGATGCAGCAAACTGTAGCAAACCTAAGAATGTAGGAGATGTGGTCTGCTTGACAAATGTGGGCTATCCCGTCAATTTGCTAACTGACCGCCTCAATATTTCACAGCTAACTAGGTTTTTACCACTGGTTGGATGGCGCCCGACGCTGGTCCTCTGGATTTACATAGGTATGCTGGGCGGCACAAGTGTTAACATGGCAGAATTTATAGTCTCAGGACCTACGGGGCGCCCGGATCAGATGTTATCAAACGTCTGTCTGCCCACCTCATCATGTCATCGCCCCTTCCCACTAAACTGTTTGTAACGTTTAATTATCCATTTAAAAAGTGCCCGTTTAGCAGCCCGCCCACCCCTGTCCAATATTTCTTCAGGTTTCTCAACTTGGGGAATTCTCAACCGTCCAGATTTTTGTTGAAAGAATTTTTGTGATGCTGAAACTTTGTTCCGAATATGTATCTGACATTTTTATTAAAGTCTATCCACTATCTGACCAGAAGTGAACACAAAATAACAAAAAATACTACCTACATACTTGCTTGGCAACTAAACTAATGAATATCATGCCTAGCATTAAAATACTCAAACCTAAGTATAGTAACTAAAACGCAATACGGTTGTAATTCGTTTTATTGCATGCACTGCTGTGTTATTCAAGGGTTTTTAAAACTATTGAAATCCTTAGTGGGTCCAGTGTCTGGCAAATTTAAATCACATTCATTGTTTTAGAGATGTTTGATTCTATACATCCTCTAATGATTCTCTCATATTCCAGATGGATGTTGAAGCTCGGCTGGTGCACCTCCTGAGAGTGCTGCTCCTCGCCACCGTCGCTGCCAGCCTGTCCGACCACCGCCTCCCCCTGTCACCCCACGACCTAGGACTCCGCCCTGCCTCGCCCGAGGACGCACCTCCGGACCTGATAGAAGACACCAACAGGTACCACGACCCGCGGCCTTCAGAGCTCAACAGCACACTGCTGCGGCACAAGCTGGGGAAGAATCTTGACACTTCCTTCATGAGTGTTTCACGTCCCAGGGACTCCAAGGAGTTCTTCAACCACTCGGACTTCCTCTTCAGGAGGAACCGCCGAGGACGGCTTGTGCCCGTGGGAGACATGCCGAGGCACCTGAAAGACATGGACTTTAAATTCGTCAGACTCCCGGACGGCACCAAGTTGAGAACGAGGGTGTCAGCGAAGTTAAAGAAGAAGTTGCAACAATTTCTGTGGGCGTTTACTTCTTGCCCGGTTTCTTACCGCTGGAAGGACCTGGGCTTGAGGTTTTGGCCACGGTGGCTCAAGGAGGGTCACTGTCCCTCGGGGAAGACCTCCTGTTCCATCCCCCCGGGCATGAAGTGTCGACCGTCGTCCACTGTCCACAAGACCATCCTCCGATGGCACTGCCGCTCTCCGGTGTTCAACAACGCCGCTCTGCAGCCCCATCACAGGTTGTGTAGTTGGATCAAGGTGGAATACCCGATAGTGACCCAGTGTTCGTGTGCGTGTCCTGGGCAAAACAATTCCTACTCTTGAACCCCCCCCCCCTTGTACATTGTAAATACTGTAGCTATGAGTGTCAAGCGTGCGAGATTTGTGTGTGACTTGCTGCTGAACTCTTGTGGTTGAATTAATGTTCAATATTTCAAGTTCCTATTTCATTTTGTTATTATTATATCTAACTTTATCCAATGAATTTGAAAATCCATAATCATTATGTACAATAATAGTTAATTTACACGTGTATACAGTATGAATTGTTTCAATTTTTCAATCATTATCTTAATTGTTTCTAGTCCGATTTAAAAACGTACACTTACACTCTTTTCAAAATATAGTATAATACTTGATAAACTTGATTCCATTCGATTTATCATTAAATATTTCAAGTGAAAAGAGATTTTTCGAATTTTTTAGTGGACATTTACGTATGCAAATATTAGATAAAAGCTTTAATTATTTCATTTTAACTTTACTATTTATGTTTTGCAATTTGATAGGTGGACATCTACAAAAGTTCAGTAGCAGTTGTAGGGTGTGTAAGGTTTGCAATCGCTTTATTTATGTATTTACCATTGATAAGGCTGAACAAAATAGTGTTAATATAAACGTAATAAGTGTAGTATTTATTTTAACATTACCATGTTTCAGATAAATAAGAATTAGAACTTGAATTTAGTGGTCTATTGAACACTTGGAAATGAGTACTTTACGTAGTATTTTGCCACGTGAAGATGTATTTTATAGATATAGCACCTCCTAAAAAGACCCAAAAAATTATAAGTTAAAAAAATCATTACTAAAAAAATCTCCCAAGAAAACGTGTTACAACTATTACCTACACAGTAAAATTTTGCAATAAAAACTACTATTTAAAAAGATAAATAATCTGTTAAATTACTGTATTACTCTACCTCAACTGTTTCATTTTCTTCATTTCGTGAAGTTATAAAGTTGATAACAGTAAGTATTAAGCACCAGTTAAATACTGTTTTCATCACTATTCATTGAATGGTTAACAATTTATTTGGACCTTTTCACCACTTATATTCCGTTCACAAAATTTAAGCGATTTGAGGGAAAGTTAACCTTAATACTTTTTTCTTAATATATTTGGTGCAGCTGATTGACGTTTTGGCAAACCCCAGCTGTTGAGCTATTATTTTAAAGATAGGATTAAGAGTGGAGGGGATTTACATTTCTTCCCCTCCGCCTAGATTATGTGAACGGAGTATAGTACAGTTTAAGCTACCTTGACGCTAAATAACCACAAAGACTGATTCGATTGCTTTAATGTAACTTGTTACAGTATTAAAATATGTTCGCTCTTTGTATGCATGTTAAACGGCACCGTTTATATTCCGTAGCAGTAAGAATTTAAATCAGATGTAAAATTTTTGATCAAATTTAGATAATAGAGCGTATTTTGTATTTTACTTTTAAATCATAATTTTGTTTGTAAAAACGTGTTTCAGTTTTAAGCAAGTTCGCAAGTGGTTACTATACAAAATTGTACAGTGCCTGAACTTTTTGTATAATTTCCATACTTAGGCTGTAATATATATTATTTATATGATTTCAATAAAGACTTGTTAAGCGTATGGCAAACACGAACAGTTTTCTGACTTGTAATTGGTACAGTTGTATTATTTTTGTGTCCATATATCTTGTTGGACTTGTATAAATAACTTTTAAAATGTGTAACTTATTCAAACTGGTCGCCCTAGATAGCATGATTAACTTTTTAAGACATAGTGAAAGGTTTTTTCTTAAAGGACCTTGAGACAACATGCAATAAATATCCATAATTATTAGGATTCTGTGTTTTCACATATGATTAAATTGAGTTTATTTTGTTACAAAAGTTTGTAACAAAATAAACTCAATTTAATCATATGTGAAAACACAGAATCCTAATAATTATGGATATTTATTGCATGTTGTCTCAAGGTCCTTGAGTGATTGAGCAATTAATTCATTATTAATTAAGCATATCAAACTTGTTTGGTAAATTTTGCATTTAATTTAGGCTACTAAATTAAACATTTAGTTAATTACAATTCACATTTTATTGGTTATATTCTACATATATTTTGTTTATTTCATTAATTCTCAATTAAATCAACTACACGTTTAATTGAGTAAATTATGCATGTAATTGATTAATTTACGCATCTAATTGAGTTGATTAAACTCCAAATAGAGTAATTACTGTATTAATTGAGTTAATTAGACATTTCATATAAATAAATGTAATTAAATTACGCATGTAAATCAATGGGTCAATTGACGTATTATTTGAGTAGAATTACATTTTAATTTTCTATAAATTAGATACAAATCAGTTCAACGTCAACTGCAAACATATTTTGTAATACTTTTAACTATAAAAGTTCTTTATTCAAAGTCATTATTTAGTTTTTTTTTTATATTTTTTTCTCTGTATCTAGGACGACTTACATAGACACACTTGAGTGTCGTGAGATGTACCTATCTAGTCTAACCTTTGTAGTTGTGTTTGTACAGCATCGAACCCTTGTACAGTAGGCCTATCGTTCGACTTGTCGGACTCATACCTGTATTGTATTGTATACTACACCCGCATTAATGATTAAAATATTTATTATCAGCCAAGTATTTTATTCCTCCAAATGAAAAGCTTGAAGAAAGTGTTATTCGAACAAAAGATACAATTACTCATGAATGCAAAAGGCTCATGTCCATTTTTTGTGAAATTGAACAGCATTTTATAATCCATTGGAAGTTAACGTAAATCAGTGAAGAGTGGTTTTGTAAGGTGAACTAATGAATATTACAATGGTATCAAATTAAAATAATGAGGAGACTGCTAGTGTATATCGGAGCCTGACGAATGTGGCATTGAGTTGTTGTTTTTTTTATTTTTTTTAGATTTTAATATAATCTGTAATGACAGAATATTCAAATTTTAAGAACTTTATAAATACCTAAATTAATCCATGTTTCAAGAAATGAAAGTCCATTAAAATATTTTCCCAGGTTTGACTGTTGTTTCTGGACTACCTTAGACTTTGAGTTTTTAATTAAATACACATTGGGCTTATGAATTTGGTTTTATGTACGTTATAGGCCCAATACATTTTAGACCGTAAAAATGCGGTTTCATTTTTTAATCTGAAATGTTTCACGTTTGTAAGTGAACGGTCTCTTTAGGCCCATTATACGGATTGACAAATATCATAAACGATCACTATACTGTAAATTAAAAACTTTTTAAAGTCCAACACAAAATTAAATTTTTGAATGAAATAAAAACAATACACATTTTAATTGCTAAGGGCCAAAGGCAGCGTAGGCGTTGCATGGACAGACGCCATATTTACAATTTTCTTATTCTTCTCGCCAACAATTATGTTCTGACAGTGGGCATGAGGACAACAGGCGTTCCCAATTTGTCGAAAACTAACTGTTAATGCAAATCGACCCGACACTTTCTACGAGTGACACGTCATTTCGCGTAGGGATGTGTTTGAGTGCGCGAAATGTGTTCTCATTTAGAGAATGTAAATAGTTGTGTGCACAAAGAATTGAGATAAAGGAGGATGGTTAAGATTTAAAGTTGTGTATTGTTGTAATCCAGAAGCGTCACTGATTTAGTAATAAAAGAATGGAATCTCTATTCGGAGGCATAGTTTCAAATCCAGCCAAATACCAATAGTTTTTATCCATGTGATAATCCACGCGACGGTGGATTTGAGGCATCTTAAACTCTAATGATCTAGAAAACAATAAAGGACGAGCCGCTTAGTCAATAGAGCCTTCCCTGTATCGGGTAACCCCTTAACTCCATTTACGAAAAGCCATACGAAAACGGACGTGTATGCTGCTATGACCCTGGCACAACTATTTAGGTTGTTTATTAAACGGTTAAATCAATATTGTACTACAGTGATGGTGAGAAGAAAAAATAGTAACTTCAAAATAGGTTTTGAGACTAAAACTGATGGTATTCCAAACAACCTCCCTAAAGAAGTATATAGTTGGTAAATTTTAGCAACATATGATATTGTCGCCCTTCGTTAGACTAAAGAAGTCAATTGTATCGATCAGTTTTGTAACATTGCTCAACTACTGTCTAATCATTATAACGTCATTCTTTAAATCAATAATTAATGGATTAAGGTATAAAATTAGGGTACGACGTGTCATTTAAAACTATAACTTGGTTAAAACTATAAATAATCTGCTACAAAATATAAAAACATGTTCTAAATAATCATACAACATTCTCAGACAGCTCTGAAGACATTTTCTATGCAATTCCAATCTCCAGTGAAAATTTTTGAATGATTAAAACCTCAAATCTTATAGACCTGTGATCCCTCTATTAACAGCTGATGTCAAACATAACAGTCCTTCAAGCACAATCGGAAATTTCATCGATAATTTGGACACTCAAACAGTGCTTTAGGGGGTAACCACAATCTACAGGGTTGTCAAACAGAGGGGACGTTTTAGTGTTCACCCTCCATCGGAGCTCTGTCAAAATCTGTCGGAGCGAAAGGAGTACTTCTCAAGGTTAACTGACAATAAGCAATCAGATCAAGGGGTTGGAATGGTTGGATATAATTGAAGGGTGGAAAGAGGTTTGTATTGAGGATATGCCAGTTAAAGTCTTTTGTGTATTTTACAAGCCCCACTCAATCAATCAATGGACTAAATCAACTCTCAGTGGAAGATTGCTGCCAACAATAGATTTGAACAACCAAAGAATTGTGTACGGACCTCTCTGTAGCTTGAACTGTATTTGTTCGGTTTGTAAATTTTATTCTGAGTTTTACTTGTGGGGATGGAACTTCAAAACTTACCCTTGGTTCTTAGGGGTTATCTCGTAGTTCGCCTTTTCCATGCTGGAAAAACTCAATGCTTTTAGGATCGAAACTGGACCCTTGCTGTCCTTGATCATTTTGCATTTAATTGGTGGTACTGGGTGGAGTAAAAACAATGCATCTCACCAGTGTACACGCTGCCTACATCCATTTCTAACTTACTTTAAGCACCTTGGTGTCAATGCTGTCTTAAGTAATGATAAATCAGTTGGATTAGTTGATGAATCCAGTAAGTATCCTTCGTCCAGGTGAGATCGTTATCTATTGAAGAATACGATTTCCTTTCCCGAACAAAATGTATAATACCATTGACAAATAGTATTTATTATATTTGTCTATGATAATACTGAACTTGACTAATAAACACCGCAATGTCCAGTTGATCATTTATGCCATTTTGATCATTTCGCTATCCACTGAAGATAACGATTATCCGAAAAGAATTAATGTTGCTGAGATTAACAAAGAACTCCCCCAGTATTTTCACGGTTACTTTGTTGTCTACTGAACGTTTGTTGAAAGAACAAGAGCATTGGGCGTTCTGCGCCTCAATGTTCTAAAGAACACACTCCACAAGAGATGCATTTAGGCGTTAGGCGGCTCCGAAGACCTATAAACCTCAGAGAGCGGGAGAGGAAAAACCGGCGTTGGCGGGCGAGTATAACGATATCCGGCGTCGCCAACAGAGCTTCCTACATCCAGACTTCCGGTCCTGCTCTCCCGCCATCGCGGGCGAAGAATCTCTCCCCGCGAACGCGACAGAAGACTCGAAACTCCAACCTGAACTCATCATCAAACTCATCATCAAATTCGCATTGGAATTGTCTCCAACTTCAGAATCTTCAAGGAACACTCTTTACTGCAGGAAATTTTCAAATTACGCTAGGGTTGTGGCAAGTGTTTGAATGTAAACACTGATGGTACGGTTAGAATAAATATTACCTGAAGTACTTTTAGAGGGAGGGAACTCTCATCATGCGTGGGCTTATTACCGTGTTGTCAACTGTGCCAAGTTGACTGCAGCACATAGGAAAAACACAAGTAAGAATAACGTAAACTTAACAGGACAATTTACATTTTTTTCCTATCCAAAGTTTTATCTAAGAGATTGATACCTCAAACCTTTACTTATCACTACAACTTCACTCAAACCTCTAATTGATTCGTGTTATGAATTAATTGTAAAGTGGGATGGATGCAGAAATTCTTTGCAGAGTCAATAAAAGTCAAGTATTTGGCTCAATAGTAGTAGCATAGACGGACTCTATGATATTAGTACCCTATTTAAGAATTATTGCTAAAACTCAATCTTCAACAGTTGCTTTACATTTTCATCTATCCACTTTGAAGAGGAGATTGTAATATGAAGTGAAGCATTCGTCCATTTACTAACCCATAAAAAAGCAGCAAGACGATAAAAAGTTGTCAATGGAGGCGGAAAATCTGCCAAACTCTGAAGTATCCCATTCATTCAACCGTTACAAGGTGAATGATCTGCCGGCTCTTTCACTTGTCTGGACTTTCGGCGTTTAAGGAAAACTCTTTTTAAAAGTTCAACCTCAGCAAACTGAGGTACAAATTCCAATGTGTTTGGTAGAATCTTGCAAGAGAATGGTGCGCCTGCTGAAGTTAAATACTTTATACTCTAGGAGTTTCAATATTATTCGTATTAGAAAATAGTACGCTCATTTTTGAGTCGATGATTTAGTCGGGTTTGCTACAGAAAATCCCGAACCCATGACAGAAACATTGTGGATTCACGTCCATTACAATCTTTCATTCTTTCTGGTACGATACGGTTCACTCCTTGGTGTCCTAAATAAATTTCACTCAAAGGCCCGATGTTCATACATCTGGATACATAAAAATACTTGAATTGAGGATTAGCTGTGTCTTCCACACGATGATTACGATTTGTCTTCCCCCGTTAAACACATTCACATACAAAGTTTCCAAATCCACTCAAAACGTTTCCGCCCACAAACTTACAATTCACAAAACCCATTTGTATTCCGGTTTGGCATTGGCGGTGCAATAAAACAAACCAACGGGCGCCCGCCGGTGACCCATTAACGGAGAAATAAAGTTGGCGCGGACAGAACAATTAGGCGAGAACAACAACGGAACAATTATGGATCCCTGCGGGACACCAACATCGGTGAATGAATGGCCGAGTCAATATTTACCCGGACTGCGCGTGTGTGAGTGTGTGTAGACGGGATACTGCCTACATAACCACTCCTCTTCCTCCGTAGCTAATTTAGCAGTGAACACAAGTGTATTCGCCGTATAAGGAGTGCGCGGACCGCCACTTTCGTTTTATGTGTCCAGCTCAGCGCTCCGCGTGCCGAAAATAGTCCGCGAGAATCGAAAATGGTAAGACAAGAGCAAGATAGGTTTGCCGGGTCAGCCGTGTTAACTGGAATGGTTTAAACGCAAATGCGGTGAGTCACTGTTACAATTAATACGGAAACCTTTGAGGGCCATAAAGGGTATTTGATTTTAGCGTCTCGAACGGTGGGAAAGGGATGGGTTAAAGTCCCTGACGTGTCCATAAGTTTGGTGAATTTTGATCCATTTCCCTTCAAAGTATTTGGCAGTGGAGTAGAAACTACCAAAAACTAGCTTTTTGTACCAAAGATTAAAATTATTAGTTTTAAGGAATATACTAGATGGAGGATTATGGTTCGAGACCGGCTTGAGCTTGTTTAAATATATAGAAACAAATGCGATAAAACCGTTTCTCTTTACGAGAGAAATTCCTTCCCTAAATGCTACAGTTTATTTTCAATAAAAACATGGAACTAATATTACGACAATTTCATGCCACAACAACATAATACTCGGCCTTAAACTGTCAATTTAAGAGTTACTTAATTATTAAGACTGATATCGTAGAAGCTCTACTCGCTAGATTCAGCTCACCTCTATCAATTTTCAAAGACTATTCAGATGGTAAAATCCCCCTCAGTTAAGCATCCTAGAGTAATTCTGGCTCGAAGTAGACAAAAATAATACCTTCCATTCAAAAAGCTAATACTTCACGCTTACTTCAGAAACTGCGTCGAAACTGAGCATTCCTCTTAAAAGAGCCATCAAAAGCAAATCATCAATTTTTTCATTGTCTGTCACTGTCACTTACGAACGACAGATATATGACAAAGTCTATCATTCTATTAATCTTCCAATAGTACAAATGTATCCAACTCAGTACGAAACTGTTCACTGTTTGAGTGGAACGTGGAAGTTCAATCCACCCACCCTTGATGACGGGTCAGTCACCAGGAAGCTGTTTCGGCCCTGGCAAGACTCTTAGGAGAGTCAATGAAATTTGCATCCCTGTTGTTTGATGTCTTAGTCACGTCAGAATCAGACTGAAAGCAGGAATAGAAATACCATTTAATGGACTTAAAATTCAAAAATCGATTTGATTAACAGTGATGATCGCTTTCTTCTTGAGGAATTTAACACTTTTAATTAGACAAACAAAATGAGTTTGGTATATTCCAGTAATTTAGAAGCGCTTCTACCTTTTCCGTGTCTTCCACATTCCAATTTGTTTGTGAATTATCTCAACGAGGTAAATGCTCGAAAATATAATTCAGTAATCAATTAATTGCATGTAATAAACCAAAGCTGCTTAACTTTTAATGGACTGAAAACGACGGTCGAGAATGTATATTGATGTTTAACTGTAGACAAAACAAAAGTACAACACTAAGAGTAGATTACATAAAAACCGTATGCAGTAATGTAATTAAGCCTTTGCACTATAATCTGATTACAGCTATCGGTTTTATTACAACTACTGCAGAACCCTTCTCTTATAGTAAACTCTGACATTTGCCTGCCATAAACGTGCCTGTAAGTGTGGCATTTATTGGTAGATCTCACCAGCGATATCATAAAAAGTTTATTAGATAAGTAAATAACCACGAACGAGCAGAAAAACAAATAAAGCTAAATCGTGTGGACTTAATAATGCTGATTTTATAGGATTGTCTGGATAAAATCAGCATAAAATGGAAATTGAATATGATCAGAGCCGAGACGAAATCAAGAAATCGTGGTTGGATTGCATCAATGCCACAAGGGAGTTGAGCGCGTGTACAAATTATTGTACGTTAAGTCTTTAAGAACCTTGATCTATGAAGGGCTTTTCAATGAGTGGTTTTTTAATTTGCGTCGTACCAAATGACGTAAATAAAAACTTCATTTTTATTTGATCTGTTGGATAAAGACTGTTGGTACCTAGAGTGTTTTTAATGCGTTATAAGCACCTTTATGTTATAATAACTAATAACATGATGATACATGGTTTGAATATGCATTGAATATGTCAGACGAGTCCGTTTGTGATTGTGATTAAATTGTTTCGAAAAGGAAGGTATTGCGCAAATAACTCATTCATAGGCCTATGTAGCTTAGGACTACGATCATTTCAAGAAATGGAGGACTCCAACTTATCAAAATACTTCCTTGTTTGAGGGTTTTTTAGGTTAGAAGGGTTAAGTAGAACCAAATTAAGGGATTAAAAATGACAATGCTTCTTTAGACTGTATGGACATTCAGCATTTAGAATCACTTGAAGTGTCATGTGAAGCATATCTTCCAGACTGTTGGTTTGCATTCTCTGCTTGCAGGTCCAACCAATTCACCAAAATTATTTTGAGGGGGTTATGAGAGAATTAAACTAAAATATCTTGTGAAGAAATTAACTCAGACATAACATCGTAAAGTCACCGAAAGCAATCGCTGGAGAGGGCCAATACCGTAGAACAGTTATTGATAAGCTAATCATTCTTTGGATCTTCAAGATCATCTTTTTCAGGAGTTCAGGTGGTAGGAATGGGCAGCTTTTCATATTTTGAAACTAGTTTTTTTTACGCAAACATACCTAGCTCCAAGATTTAGCATGATAACAATTATATCTCGGCAACTGAACTCGAATACATTTCTTTCCACCACTATCTTCTTGGAATGTCAGAACGAGTGCAAACTTTTCAGAAGGAGATGTGCTTTGAGGAGATGATTTAGGGAATGTTGTTCCTGTTAAATAACCAAAGAAGTTGACATTACTGTGAAAACTTGTTTCGTTACAATTCAGGAAAATGTTTGCTTAAAGCATAGAGTCTTCGCCTCCAAAGGATTGGCCTCTACAGGTGTCCAGAACAGAAATAGCATTTGTTTGAATGAAAATCTCAAACAATTTATACTGCAACGTTGTAATATACCGGTGATTATGAGAAATCCTCAAATTTTAAGAATACACAAGGAAATATTCCAAAGTGTATCCTACAAGCCAACTGAACACGACCTGAGAGAGTAGAAGCACCTACATGCAGACCTGTACCGTAGCCATTCAAGCCTCAACAGAATTCCAAGCCTTCGAAGGCGTCTTTTTTCTCGACGATCATATTACATGTGGAATAATCCGTGGTTAACCTCTGACCTCAGCGCCGGCGCCGACTGCCCTCTCATCCACACCTTCATTGCCAACCTTGCCGCTCAAATTATCCCGACACCTCGGACCCCCAAGAATTATCCCCCCGGCTCGCCCGCTACTATACGTGCGCCACGCGGCACGCCAAGGCACGATAGGTCATCCAAAATAGAGAAGAGTCTAAATTGGGATACTTTCACGAAATGTTGCTTAAGTGTTGTATTTTTACTTGGTCTCATCTGTAATGAGTGGTAAAGTTATCATTGTAAATGTTGTTAATGTGACTAATGTGAGACGCCTGTCATTTTGAAGACTTTAATTTTTAAGTCATGTATGTATTTTAACATATTTTCACTTAGTTCATATTCACTAACAGCAAAATTCACTGACTAAAATAGTCATCATAGAATATTTTATCAATGGTTTCTCCGATAGCAACATTGAACATTCTGTCCCTTTTGAACTTTGTCCGCTGATTATAAATCTCCACTGAATTGATAATAATTGTCTGTGCTGTAGCAAATAATAATAATTGCTCTCTTGAAATGCTGTCACTTTGTCATATTTGGTTATTAAACCTATATCATAGTTAGTTCAAAATATACAACCAATAGATTTCTTACATTTTTTCTTCAGCAGGATAAAATGTTAATGTTAAGAAGTGTACATTAATTGTATGCTGTTTTACGTCCCGTAACGTCGTTGGAATGGTTTGCAATCCTCCCTTCATTTACAAGTAAATCATATCTCTTAAAAATGATAGTGACAAAACAACAATGAATGCAAAATGTTTGTATTCGTTGAAAACAAGGAATTATTGAAAAATTATAGCGCCGATCCCAATCGCCAATGAAGGAAAGTAGCAGAACTGCCATCGCATGAGCTTGTATTGTGCGTAACCTGTGAATCTATGTAGGTACTTATGATTGGGTTGCGTAAAAAAGGATCCTGTATTTTACATTCTGACAAAATGATAATAAATCCATTTGCTGTACCCAAACTTAATGCTTTTACTGAATCAAGTAGTTGTGGTACTGCATATAGCAAAGACTCAAGCAAGAAACAAGTGTTGCCTTGAAGCAATAGGTAGTTATTGATCGAAGTAAATGGGAGGACAATCCCCTCCCTTAAATCCGGTAACATAACTCCCATGCTCTACGTTGAGTGTTGTGTATGTTGACCGATTGTGGGCAGGCGCCAGTTGATGGTAATAGCCGCGCCGTTTGTGTGTCCGTCTGTCTTCAGCAGCCGCCGCGTCAGCGTCTGTCTCGACAGATGATTTGTCAAGTCTATAGTGTTTATTTGACAAGGTCAAGTCGATACGTCTCCCCAACAAGCCGAGTTAAAGTTTCAAAATAATTTTGAAAGGAATATTTTAACATTTTTAGGGATTATGTTAATGGCTTAACTTTTTTTACATCAAATATATTTGCAGCATAAGATTGATGTAGATTTTGTTTTATCATTTGTAGTAAACGCTAACTCTGTAATATGGCAAATGGATACAATACTAAGCTTTAAATCTGACATTTGTTAGTTCGATTCTGATCGGGATGAATCTGGTAGATTTTTTTCTATAGCAAAAGCTTGACGTTGAGTACCATGAATTTGGACTGTTGGATAAGAACATAAAAATGGCTACCTATTACATTGAAAACACGAACGAAATCTAATTATTCTCAATACTAATAAAATCCCAAAACTATGAAAAGTTAAAACTATACTATTGAAATGCGAAAGAGCATTTTTACTATTGCCCACATCTAGCTTTCCAATAAGGAAACATGTTACTGTAAATTTATCTTGAAAATTAACATTGGTATGAGGTTGGTCGAGTGGTTAGAGCGCATGATCTCTACCCTGGGGATATGGGTTAAAACCCTGCCAGTTACAAATAGCTAATTAATTACGTCAATCGTCAATCGTGGGTTAGGAACGGTCAAACACATAAAGCTAGGTATCTAAGGTGAGAAAATCTGTCTCTATATTGGAAATGACCACATCTCTCTCTCTCTCTCTCACCATAAGTCATACAGTTCAACACAATAAATCGATATGTGTTGTTGTGTTTTCATTCATCGGCGATGAGCTCAGATATCTGTGTATCTACGAAGGCACCAGACCCATGCTGTGTAGGCACTACAGAGTACTCGCCACTCGTGACCCATAACTTACACACACACGCTAGACGACACACATTGACATAAGTCCCACGACATCTTATATTTTACATTTAATCTACCTTTATTATTCTCGAAGCATTTGCATTATCAAGGTTTTGTAATACATTTGCTCTCAGATCCTTTTCCCGACAAGTCGGATTGATTTCCCTTGCAGTTTGGGTCTATATATTTTCAATAAATCTATTAAATATTGGAATGGTCTTTTTTGTGATTTCTGGTGCCAATGTCATTTATACGGACCGGTTGTAACCACATTTCATTTAGTGAGAATATTATCAACTAGCTGTGTGCCCGTTCTACGCACGGGGATCTTATCATAGTCAGTTAAAACCTTCTTATATATAAAGCACAGCAGTTGGTTTGCATACTTTCAGATATGCTGACAAAACTATTCCTTCGCAAATACAGTATCTGACAGTTTCAAGCCAAAACTAATGCTTCGCAATTAAACGTCACCCGGATCTTGTTGGTCCATATGTTATATCCAATGATTAAACTAAACTAGTGGTCGTCCTGTGGTCGAAACTCGACCAAAAATAATTAATGTACAGACTTCTCTATTTTCTCCCCACACTGTAAATAAAACATATGATTGGAATTTCTCCATTTGTTTTGATTTTCTGTTTACATTTTGTTGTTATTTCGTCACCATCATGGCAACCCATATGGTCCATGTTAATTTTTTGAAGTTTTCAAATTCATTTTTTGTTCTTATTTGTTAGCCTATTTTAATTTTTAAAGGCATTCTGCACATCTACAGGAAAATATCTTTCCAACAGTATACGTAGATTTTCCCTGCGATGCACACGAGCTGAGAAAAAAGGTTTTAAAGAAACATGCTTGCCTATTAATATATAGATAGATAGATAAACGGTATCAGCATTCTGACACATACTTTCTCCCATAAGTTTGTCAACAACCTTTATCATGTGTAAGCGGTGAGAGTAAATATACGGAAATGGGATTTGTACAATTTTGTTCAGAATTTAAAGGACTATAACATAATGGTTAAAAGTATTTAAGGTACTACCTCAACCTCTTAATTTAACACTTTATTAGGGTTGACATTTTCATTATCAAGGCGCTCTTGTCCTTTCCGTGAAACATTGAGAAACAAGGACATTAATGCGTTACCATCATACATACACACAAAAATACCGAACTTAATTAGGGAATCTGCTACGCTTTAAGGTAAAAAGGTACATATAAAATTAGTACTTGAAATCTTTGTTAATGTCATAAAATTTGATCATAACAATTTATATTTGCTTGGACCGGAGATGACTCGAAATTCTGTCGAAATGCTATCTGAATCGGTTTGCTATATGAAATGAAGTACAGTAGGCCTACTATAGACGATTTAGATTGGTAATTTGTAATAAAAATTACCAAAATAGGCCACGAACTATTGATACATAAACAACGTTCAAAGTGTTTGAACAATTCATGATGGTTTGCTGAATAAATGTTTTACTAAAATGCGTTATAGTTTTCTTAGCATAACATTTTGGAATCCAGACAGAAAAAGCAAAAATTATACAGTTAAGACATCAATTAAATTGAATAGGCCTACGCCTGTAATAAATAAGGTACAACACCAACGATAACTAATTTGTAAATTACTGTGATGTGTTGGTACGTAAAAATGATTCTTGCTGCTACTAAAGGTTAAAAGGAAAAGAACCAGTACCGTACCAAAAACCAACGTTTACAGTTAAGAACTGTAGTACAGCCGACCAATTATATGCGTTAATCAAGGTTATTGATCTCTTGGTTTTGGATTTTCTCGTAAAAAGTTATCGGCAATCAAAGTTATTTCCCATTAATTGCTTTATTTGTACACAACTCTTAATGTAAACTTATCGGAGTCAGTTTAAAAAAAAACCTTATACAACATAACTTTCTGTTATTTAATAGATTACAGTACGTATTCTCTAAACAATGGTTCCTGGTATATATATTAACATTATAAGGAAATGTGACAAAAATCACACAACGTTGGGTTTTTGGACGTTTATAATTTTATTTCTTAAGTACCTAGGTAGGCCGTGTATTCTATGGAAAAGTACCGGTATCAAGGATCGTTGTCGAAAGGGTTGTTATAAATAATTGGGTAAGCATACGTACCACACGTACCCAAGAGATGGGCTATGGGCCTATTGGCTGTATGGTCCAGCGATTGCATCACACGGTGAGTAGGAACTATTGACTTTATATAGTAGGTAGGAACAGAAAGTGAAACATTGGAAAATCGAGTTCAGCATCATCCGTAAACCTCTGTTACAATCACCCACTGCAGTTGTAATTTTTTGCTTTACACTTTACACAACCGCCATTGAAGAGCCGTCAATGAGTGGAACATTGTTTCTAAGCTATTGGCGACGGTCATTAGTAAATTTAAGTTTCCCAGCCGTATACAACACTGATTCAATCTTGATTCAATGTCTTCTTTCTGGTTATCAAAACTCCAAAACAATTTTATACACATATTTCTGGTTCCTGACCTGGATGATGCCTAGTTATTTTATTTACGGTTACACTATATTATTCCACTTGCGATTAATTAAATCCTTTATGTAATAAAAACGTTTTTAATCTCACTTGGATGGGATTTGCCTTCAAAACGTGATCGGAAATGGTTGTGGTGTTTGTAAACAACATTTGTAAACATTTCAGTGACAGCTAGAAAAAATAATCTTGATCCGAACAGCTGTTCGTTGTTTCATAGATGATTATGTGATACAAATTGGAAGAAAACTTGACAAAAATCGCACAAAACTGCATTTTTGAACGGCCGTAATTTTAATTACAAAGTAGTGAGACCATATTTTAATGGCTAAAGACACTCTCGCCAATCCAGTGAATACATTAAAATGACTTGGGTCTTGATAGGTACTCTCGTTTTCCTGGAGAAGATTGCGTAAAATGCCATCTTGAGTGTGTCAGACAGACAGACAGACAGACAGAAATTTAGATGAGACTTGTTTCGGCTTCTTTAATGTATAAAACGAAAAAATAACCTAAAAATGTATGATTCTGAGCAATGTACAGACAAAACTCTAATTTTATTTATTATCAATCAATTATATCAGTAAAAAACGTTTTTAATCTCACTTGGTTTGGATTTGCTTTTAAAACGTTATCAGGAAAGGTTGAGGTATTTGTAAACATAATTTAATGTAAACATATCATGACAGCAGCTAGAAAAAAGAATCTTGATCCAAACAGCGGTTCGTTATTTCATAGATGATTATGTGATAAACATTGGGAGAAAACTTGATATAAATCGCACAAAATTGGGTTTTTGGACTACCGTTATTTTATTTCCATGTAGTGAGGCCATATTTTAATGGCTAAAGACACTCTCACTAATCCAGTGAATACATTAAAATGATTTCAATCATGATAGGTACTGTCGTTTTTCAGGAGAAGGCCGAGTAAAATGCCTTCTGGGCCGTGACATACAGACAGACAGAAATTGAGATAAGACTTGTTTCGGCTTCTTAAATGTATAAAACGTAAAAATAACAACAAAATAAATAATTCTGAACAATGTACAGACAAAGCTCTAATTTTATTTATATAGATTTAAGATGGGGACGCCCTATGTGCGTATTTTAACTCATATTGTACTGTAGTTGAATGAGTGAGCTAAGCTAATGGCGTTATATTGTACCTGGCGTTATATTATAGTTGAAGGAATATAAAATATGCCATTGGTTCCCCCTCCAGTTTGTGTGCATGAAAAGAAAAGGCATTTCATCAAAGCATATTCTGTAGATAGCTCAGTCGAACCTTTGCACAAAATGGCTACATCTTTACCAGAAAATGGAAAATTACTAAATGGTAGTTATCTATAGTCACAGCATAAAATGTCAGTATAATATTTTCTTTTCTGTGTTAAAAGATTAACATATTCAACAGTCCAACTATTTGAAAAGTAGTTGTCTTACTCGCTAATCAGTTGACCTGAATACAGATTCGAGCAATATAGGATCGAATGTTCGACAAATTTGTGAATCAAAATTATTACCACTAGCCGAGGCCAATCTTGAAGTGCACATCTTTGAATTCAGTCTACAACGCATAAATCAAGAAAAAACATAACCGTATCCGACATCCAGTAACAATGAACATACCGCGGTGGCGCCCCACCATTCAAGGCGGCAACTTGACACCAAGGATCACAATCAGATCCAAAATGTGGTCTGGGCTCTGGTTCCCTTTTTAATTGGACCCCCCCCCCCCCCCAGATGGTATCCGCACGATCCGGCGCCTCGGACCATCGCCGACCGCAAATTTATTCCGCGGCCACGACTCCAGTTTTTGTGTCCGACATGTTGTCCCTGTCACCCTGTAATGTGTTGTAGGACAAGAAGATGGACAAACGACCGCCACTGGACTACTGACTAGAGGCATTCGGTTGGCAAAGACGAACTACAGTATCACCAGTGGCCTACTGAAGGTATTCAGGTGGCAAGAAGAAGCGCACTTTTGTCTGAAGGTTTGGCGAGGAAAGTGAAAATGCCAATGGACAACTAACTGACTAGACGCATTTGGTTGGTATAGAGGGTCTGCACTACTCTGAAGGAATTTTATGGAATGTGGAAAAAGGTAGAAACATGCCACAGGAAAGAATACTATCATATGAAGACATTCCATTTGGTTGGCTAAACACATATGCCACTAGACTACCAAGGAGGAGTGGCTGGCAAAGAAGGGGTGCACTATTATTATAAGGAGTTTGTGAGCAAAGATGGACATGTGCCTAAGGACTTCTCAATTGAAGCATGGTTGGACAAGCTGAACAAACAGCCGCCAGTGGATTACTGAGGGCAGTTTTGGTTCTGTAGGCAAAAATTTAGAGACAGCACTGCATTACGAAGTTGAGTTCATACTGAGTTGGTATGATTGTAACCCTTAAAACCTACTGATTTTTCTCAAGATCAAATCTTATGTTTTCTCGGTTTCTGATTATTAGGCAGGCACTATATGAAGAGTTTTTAAACTTCACTAGGAACACTTTCTTCTTATCCACCCTACAATATCATTGTCCACCTTCAACACAAATCGTGAAGAAGTTGCACACGTGGGTGTCGGAGCGTCAGAGCGGCCCCAGAGCGCGATCAAGTACGTTATGACACGAGCTGGAGGTGCGATTTTTCAGTATGCAACATTGTATAATACAAGTATCCCACACACACGAGCGATGATAAAACTGTTAAAATACACGAGCAGTGGGCGTTTGAATGGGCTAAAAATAGTGACAAACCCACAACCTTCCTCCCAGGGCCAAGGATGTGGACAATGGAAATGGATGTTTGGAAATTGATGTTAAAATGTCTTCCTCCATTCCTAAACAGCTGTTAGTTGGTGTGTTGAACGAGGGAGAAGCTACCTATGAGCAGGAATACAACATGCTATCTTGCAGATTTCATCTTTTTGTTATGGAAACAGATAACATAATAAGAAATGAGAGGAAGCTCTGTCCCATTTATGTAGAGGGTATTTTGCTGTCTCATTGGTTAAATTACGAGAAAATATATAGTAAAACTTCTTAAACATATAAAAGTACATGCAAATTTCTTGAAATTGTCAATAATACATAAGGATAGGCTACTGCAACCCCAAGGAAGTATTTTTAATGTATGCCTAACCTCCTTTAAAGCCATCCATATAAACGTTTAGTGCACCGGTACGTTTTTCTTTTCCTGTGATAAGACCATTGATTATAGAAACAAACGTCCCTAATTTATAATCAGTCATCTATACTATAAATGTTTAATGCTGTTGCTCTATTTGTTACTTGTTACTCTATTGCTCTATCTCTATAATTATATTTTTATATTTGTAATTAGGCCTATACCTTGTAACGACGCACGGGCAAACCTGAAATGACAAGAAACAAATTAATTGTAAACAAAAACATAGGGGTACTCCTAGATGAACTGATGAACTGACAATGAAATTTGTTAACACCACGACGAATTGTTTAAAAAATGTAAATTTCAGGATTATTTCCATTTGGAAATAGAGCTATCTCAAATTTAACTCTTGCATCTTTCTTTATCATAAACATTAGTTTAAATAACCGATTCAAATAGTTATTTGAGAGAAATGTTAACGCACGAGCCGCAGGCGGGTGTGGAACGTTTTTCGAGTGCAGTAAAGGCTCTTTGCCCTCGTGTTACACATAATATTTTCCCTACAAAACATCAAACTAAGGGTATAATCAGTATAAACATGTATGTACAGGAGAACTTCGTTTAAGCAGTTTCAACACCCTCAAATTAACAACAAACAGATTAACAAATGAAAACCGAAATGAAATGTTTAACAAATAAAAATCAGAACGGAATCTCACAGACATAATAAAAAATCTGAAAGTATCTTTGTTACTTACACACCAAGAAGAAAACAGTTCATAGCCGCGTTCATATTTCTTCCTTGAAATTTCAGGCAACGGGTGTAATAAAACATGTTTGGCCGTTTCTGCTAATTCTTCTGGGGTACAACTAAATTCAATTAATAGTTATTTGTGTAACTAGTGTGCGAAGTGGCACTTTGCACTCGTGTTACACATTATATTTTCCTACAGTTATTATAAAGTATAGAAATGAGTTAAATTAGTCTTTCAGACACTAAACAACACGTTTTAATGTTAGGTTAAATCCAAGCTGGACGGAAATGGGAAACACTGCACCAGCTGATCGAGTTGTTGTATCTTTAAGTGTTGCCAACTTATTTTCAAGAGTACACGTATTACATTGTTTAGTGTTGTTTGGTTGGTAGGCATACTGGTGTGCATCAAAAGTAAAATGAATGCGGCAAAAGTAAATAAATGCAGCAATTACTGTAGCTACTTTGCGTGCTAACCAATGCAAAGAAGCCCACTTTGTCAGGTAACTGTAAGAAAAATAAGTTTCTCCGTGTTCATTATTTGCAAATATTTTACTTAATTATTATTCCTTCAAACATTTAAATTATGTTTCTTATGTTCAATGGTTCAATCCAAGTGTTGAAAATAAATCGAACATACCTTGTGGGACGCGGTTAACGCGAAACAACAGATTGTATCAATAGTCAACCAGCTGATCGTACCAGTTTGTATCTTTAGTGCCACCGACCTATTATAAGCGTACAAATTACGTGCCTAATAAAACACACTGTTTTGTGTTGTCTGGTTGGAATACTAGAGTGCGGCAACAAATGGGTGTCGTAAAAGCAAAATAAGTGCGGAAAAATTAGTAAATGCAGCAATTAGCTACTTTGCGTGCTAAAATAATTGCAAGAAAAAGTCAGCTTTGTCAGGTAACTGGTGGGAAAAACTATTATTTTCCAAATTCTTGAGAGTTTTAAGACATTAATTTCTAAATTACATAAATTTTAATTGAATTTTTGGCCTAATAATTTAAACACTATAGAAACTTATACACAGAGCACTAAATAAAAACTCTACTTATTTAGTGCTCTGTGGACTTAGCACACATTATAAGCACCATTGTCCTGCCTATAAAGCTACCATGGGGCCATGGGCCTATAAATAAACACTTAATGGGAAACAAATATTTGTTTAAATCAGTTATCAAGTTACCAGCTCTAGAGTGTATAAGCCATTTCTAAAACCATAACAAATTACACTTTTCATTATTGTTTCAAACCATAATATCCTCAGCCTAAAAAACTATCATACAACTGTTGATAGATTGGTAACTACTCAATAAATTAGTGTCTCTATTTGCAATTATTGTTTTTATATTGAAATGATACAAGTAAATTTAGCTATTTTTAATGCTGGATGCATAAGGTACCGGTCCGGTAGTCATAAATATTCTGTCTTTAAGATAATTTGTTGCATTTTAATTTTTTGAATAAATTGCTCAATTAGGTATAAGTTGCTACAATTGTAACAACATTTTATTTTCCACAGCACTTTTTGGTAGGATCACCATCCAATGTGTCCCAATGCCATACTTTTCCTGGGACTCTTCTGACAGCGTTCCTATCCTTTTCTTTCACTCTTCCTAAGTTCTGTTCTCGATTCTCAGTGGGAATTGCTTCATCCTTGGTTTCATCAAAGCCTTTCACTTTTTCATTTTTGTCTTTTCCTTCTTCTGTCTTTCTTGCTGCTTCTTCAAGCCCAACTGTTACACCTTCCAGCATGAAACCTGCAGCTTCTGTTCTTTTGCATTCTGACACCATTCGCTTTCTAACTTCCGCTTCATAGAGAACTCTAGGCCTCATCACTTCCCCTCTAGGATCTCTGTCGCAATAGTAGTTAAAGCGTATTTTACTGGAAGGTCCAAGAGGAAGATCGGGTTGAGGTTGAGTTTTAGGTGCCAAGTCTTTGGCCCACCTTAGGGCTGACCTGTGCTCTCTACCGAGCAAAAAAGCTCTACACCTTTGAAGAATCCAAGGAATATCATAGGGAAGTTTTATAGGTTTCTTTGACATTATTTCTATCTTCTAAAGGTTTACATGTTGGCTAAACAGTTTTAGGTTAGTTGTTGCACAGCTGTGAGAGTGAGACACTTAAAATTTTTATTTACAATTTTTCCAATTATTCAAATAGTTGGATTGCACAGCTTAGAATGAATTGCTGTGCTTGGGAAGGAGTATTGGAGGATGGATATATGTAAAAGAGTGAACATTTTAGTGCAGTACAGTAGAACCTCGATAACAAGACCCTTGATAACAGGAGTCATTTCCAAATCCCCTTGAAATTATTTTACCCTTAATCACATGTTATTGTAAACCTTGATAAGAAGTCAACCTTGATAACAAGTCTTAATTTATAATCCCTATGAGTGTCTTGTTATCAAGGTTCTACTGTATATAAAATTTCCAAAGAATTTTAACTGAGATTATTAATAGATAAATAATGGAATTAAATCAACATCAAATGGCTTTATCGGACTCTAGGAAATTAGAGAAAATAAATTTCAAGATTATCTTGGAATGAACTGAGAACTCCACTCAAGGAAATATAATATAACTGAAGCCCTGCTTAAAAATATTGAGGAACAAAATAGTGTAAAGGTTGGTGTGATAAAGGGAAAACAAATGAATATCGTGATCATTTTACAGATAAAAAGCCAACTGAACCAGCCACTCAACAAATCAACTAGTCAAGCCTGTACAAAAAAAAATACAAGGTATCAATCTTTTTTCACTAATAAACTTTTGTTTGGTATTGGATATAGTTGTTAATACAAGTATATTTTTATTTAGGGTCAAGGTAAAATCTTTTAAGTTTTCTATTTTTCTGTTTATTGAGTATCAATTTCATGCATAAATTAAACATCTTGATGGTCCAATGGTAAAAAGCCTCGTGTTCAATGAACAGAAAGGAACAGAGAGTTAGACTCAATTCTGACAAAACAAAGCCAATCATGATAGGTCACTCACGGTCACTCAGATTTAGACTATTTACCAAATATCACTGTAATCGAAACCACTTTGCAGTACCAGGACAAAGTAAAAAGTCTTGGTTTGACTTTAAACCGCACATTGGACTGTGCTGGTAAACACCTGTAAAAGAGTGTTTGCCGCTGTTAACACACTGAAGAAGATGCAACGTCTTTACCTTTTCACATTAAACTCTTACTGGTCAAGCTACTGTAACACTGTGGTTAATGATATAACTGTGGCTTTGGCAAAAAAATTACAACGTGTACAAAATTATTGTTTCGACATTAATGAATCAATTTTGAAATTAGAGGACATCAGAAAAATACCAATACTTTCCATTACCCCCATGAATACGAATACTTTCCATTACTTATTCATATTGCAAAGAATTAAAAAAACTTTAATGGAAGAGGCGCAAGGGTTACCCGCTCTGGCTTATCCACGCTTCCCATTCCTCATCACAGAACAACTGTTTAAAATAAATCATTTTTAGTGACATTATGCTGCCTATTCTAAGAAAAGATGACAACTCCCTATCAAAGAACATCTTGAGGAATAACCCAGAAGGTAGAAGACCCCTTGGAAGACCGAAACTTAGATGGTTCGACCAAGTGGAGAAAGACCTGAGGAAGCTAGGGAGAAGGAAGGAAGATGCAAGAAGCAGAGACCTATGGAGGCAGTGTGTTGGGGAGGCCAAGTACCATCTAGGGTACCAGAGGCCACAGCAGTAACAGTAGTAGTATGCTGCCTATGGAACTCCATAACTTTTCCCATCAAATCCATAGAAGACCGAAACCAACTGATGGTGGCGCTGACAGAAAATTACCTTTACTGGATGGCCGTGGTTTGGTGCGATGTTGTGTGCGTTAGACCTAGTTGCAGCAGAAGGTGTGGTGTATGTGTGTGTGACTGTATGTTAGGGAAGATGAATAAAATGTATCCTATCTATTTTATTACTTGTTATGTTACAAAATTTCTTGTATTTTTTGTTAATATTATGTTGTTATTATTAGTTTTTTAGAGGTTAAGTGTAAGAAAGGACCTAAGTTCACTCAATAAAGGATTTTCATTTCATTTCACTTAATTTCACCCCTACACCACAATGTCCATTAAACATTCGTACGATACCAAGGCTGTAGGCTAAAACAAGAGGTAAAACATAGAGATTTACAGATACCAAACTAGTAGGGGAGATTTCCAAGACAGATATAGATAAAATATGGACAACTCATTTTTAGCAAATTTATAGCTATTACCATAGGGGTGGCACGGTAAGACCCGTCGATGTATAATCGATGGTAAGACCTTGATCCGGGATCGATTTACTTTTTAATTTTGATGTCCCCAGAGGCCAAAAACACCATCTGTTCAAAATTTTATGTTTATATATATACAGGGTGTCTCGGAACTCTCTGTAACCCTTTTGGATATTTGTTCCTTAGGTCAAAACAAAGTAAAAACACCATATAAACATGGGTCTAAGATGCCTGATTTTCTGTATGTGATTTTCACAAATGAATCCATAACTAACTTACCAATTTATTAAGCGATTTACTTGAAACTTGGTACGTAAGTAGTGACAGATAAGTATAATCTTTGCACAAAGTATCAGATTTATAAACTACTAGCTGTAACCCGCGGTCTTTGCCCCGTTTAACTTCTTAATTTTCAAGATTATCTCGTTCGCATGGCTCAATCACGTCCTGGTTGAAGTTTTACTCACTCACCTTTAGGTTGGAGCTCGTTCGCTACGCTCACTCACCTTTAGGTTGGAGCTCGTTCGCTGCGCTCACTTGCCTTCAGGTTAGCTCGTTCGCTACGCTAACTCGCCTCCAGGTTGAAGTTCGTTCGCTACGCTCACTCACCTTTTGGTTGCAAATTAGCTGTTGTCATAGATGTAAAAGAAATAATAGTGCTGCACCCTGTTGGTAATTTTTGTAACTTTAATGCTATTGAACATCACAGAACAGAACCAACTTGTTTAATTGAAACAGCTGTTAACACTTAAAGTGCCGTTGACATGTTTGAACATGAAAATTGCATTTATTTCAATGTTAAGCAATGGCGGGAATTCCCGTCATCAGCACCCAACGTGTTAAGATTCAATAATTTCATTTCTAATAAGGTTAACATGGGAAACTCCAGAGCCACTGGGGCGGAGCCCGAAAGGATATTTGAAATAAGAATATGCCTATATGTTAATCGGGAATGTGAGCTATCATCATGCCAAATTTCAGCCCAATCCGACCAGTATTTTTCGCGTTCACTTATCACAAACATATATCCATACATCCATCCATACATCCATACATCCAAACTTTCTCATTTATAATATTAGTAGGATACCAATCCAAAATGGCGGGCATTTTATTTTTTCTAACTTAAACATCTTTAATATAAGTTATATCAAAAACTATCAAGAGTATGAGTCAATAGAAAATGTTATGACTAATGCAACTGCGTACTCAAGTTGTACTCAAAGAATGATTAATAAACAACCAGAATATAACAACTTATTCAAGACCTACAATAACTCATGAACAAGACGTGGCGCAGTGAAATATTGGGAACAAATTTAATCATCATAACATTCATATACACGGTCTCACAAAAAACCCCAGAGATACCTAACTGTGATACAACTTCTGGAAAGTTAACTAACTAACTGGTGGTTGTTTTTGGCTTGTTGTTAGGTGTTGTAAGGCCTAACTATTACATACCTTCTCTTGCAGTTCATTTATATCTACTACATAATAAGTTTTGCCAAATATGGCATTTTAAAGTGGTTTACAGAAACATTATATCCATAATGGACTCTTCAAATTGTAATTTTTTTATGGGGACTGTTGCGCAACTTACTCGGAGACTCTGAAGTCAAGGGACAGTTGCGCAGGAGTGTGCACACAGGCAACTGTTTAAGACAAAAATTGGACATTGCAGTATGGATTTAAATGATACAGCAATAGTTATGTACTCTCTGATATTGAAATTTTGCGCGCAAAAAAAGAAGAGGATTAGATTGTTCTAATCTTTAGTAACTGCCTAGGATACCTCCTTCCACAACGTCTTCTTCAAATTAATATCAGCATAGTCTTTCAATGACTTTAAACATAAAGTCGGCCTCTTTTCAACATCATAAATTAATTATTCAACTTCCTCAACTCATACTTAAAAATGTACTTTTTTCCAAACTAACTTTACACAACACAAGTGACACTATGTTACTGTGGGTACCATGAGTAGCCAACTGAGACTGAACGACACTAGTCGTATGTGTGAGCGTCTAGAATTTTTTCGATGGACACCAAGCCTGGAGCGACAGTCCTGCGACATTTGAGTCGTGGAGCTGTCTGGCAAATTGAGTCCGGAAACAACGGTTGCAACAGTTGCATGACTGTCCCTCAACTGTTTTCTTGGTTTGTGCACTCCAATTTAAAACAATGTTGAACATTTTGGTTGGTCAACTGTTGATAAACTCAAAGGCGCAGAAAAAATATACATTGTAACACACAACGAATAAAAAAATCAAACATGACAGCCTGCAACACTTAACCCTCCACACCCCCCACTGACAGCTGTGATGTTCTGGTTTGTCCCTTCCTCAAATTCAACTCTCCTGTCTGAGCTAACTACCAGACTGGACTTATTTCTTCTCTAGAGAGTTCAAGTCCGTGCCATCAGGATTCTTGGCTGCAAAATGGGATATCGCTAGGCTGCTGCTCCTGTGGTTCTCATCAGAACTCAGTTCAATCCATGTAGTTTGGAAGATCAAAGGAAAGTGTCACACACTATGATTCTCATAAAGATTGTAAATGGGACATCAGTTGTCCTGAGTTGTTGGGAGGAATACACATCGTTCTACATTCCAGATCGCACAAGATCTAAGGAACTATCTGTTTGTACAAAGGTAAGGCTTTTTAACACTTGTTCGTTCTCATTCCTCCATAATTTCGCCTTGGATCCAATAAAATTCTTTTAAATATTGAAAAATTTCTCAAAAGGGCCAATTTGGGGGTTAGGTGTTTTTTTTTAGAAATTTTAAAACGTTTTTATTAGCTCGCTTTCTTGTCCGGTACAAATTTTGCAAGTAATTTTATACTAACTTTCCGATGACTTGAAACTTGAAACATAGCTCACAAATGGATGACAATGCAATATTATATCATTTAATTTTCATATTTCCCTTGGGCTACGCCCCATGGGCTTGTTTTTATTAACTCGCTTTCTTGCAAATGTCGATACTTCCCGATGAGCTAGAGACTTGAAATTTGAAACATAGCTCACAAATGCATGACAATGCAATATTATATCATTTAATTTTCATATTTCCCTTGGGCTACGTCCCAGGGGCTTCCAAATTATCCGTGTTTACATTTTGAAAGAATGTTAATATATCAATTAATTTAAGACAGCTGTAAATATTTAAATATGACATTTTTATGGTATAGCCTCTGGATCACTGATTTTTACAATAAAAGGTTTAAATTACCTGTATCCGTCAAGTGATCCTGGTTTGTAGTTAATTGACTACGGCCGTTTCATGTTGTAAAAACACATCTTCAGATCTTCAAACGTACATTGATTTAATCCATGGAATGGTCGTCATAAGGTTTAAAGTTCACAAAAATAACACATACACGTACACAAAAACATTAAAACATAAATTGGCCAAAACAAAAATACGAAAAACGCGTGATAGGCATCGGACACGTACGGCGCCGCTAGAAGGTAGGTCATGACTGTCCAACGAAAACACTAACTTGCATGGTTTATGTGATACATCAATTATTTAAAGGTCTAATCTTTCCGATCATTCTGGTGCAAAAAAAAATAATTTTCTTTATCAGTATTTACAGGGTGGGTCAAAACGATTTATTACGGCAATTTCGGCAAGGCCAAATTAGGGAAAAATGAGAACAAACAAGCGAGCCTTACCTTTGTACACAACAGATATGGACAGATTTAAAATAAACACCTGTATTAGCGTTTCCAAGACTATTTTTCACGGAATTATAACATTTTACTTTTAATAACAATTAATTCAAGAGGTTAAATAACTGGTTGCCAAAGTGGCTATTTAATAACAACAAAATAGTTTTTACACTTTCTGTGAAGCCCTGCATCACTAATTTTGTACATTTGAGTAGGACGATGGAAAGATTGCCTTGTGTGGTGAAATAGTGTAAGCTTACTTTAGCAATCGAGAAAAGCAAAAAGATAATTAAGAACAGAAAACAGATTAGGAGGTTGCAAAGAACACAGGGTTTTATGTGAGAGTCACTTTTATATTATTTTTATTTATAAAGTAATAAATACAAAATCTAACTTATTTAATTTACAAAGATAAAACTCAAAATAAAGCCAACAACTGTAGAGGTGAAACGAAAGACAAAATCTCTTTAAATTACACCATATCAAGATAATTCAAACAAATTTATTCTCTTCCTAGTTTTCTCCTCTTCGAATAAATCCTGTAAATAAATAAATTATTAATTTAAAATCATTGATCATCAAAACAGTTAACATCCTCCATAGGTGACATTCGATTACCATGTACACAGAAAAGTAGCTTTCTAGTAATGACAGGCCAAATTTCGTCGTGATATCTCTTCTCGTTTTAAAGTTATAATAAAGTCGTCATAAGACTTAACTGTCACCCTGTAGGCCTATATATATTCTAAAAAATTAATGTTCTCTTAGTTTTTGTTACTGAGATAGTTTATGTTCCATAAAAGATGCTCTAGCTTAGAATAAATTATTGTCCTATTAGTTTGAATTGGTTAAAAAGTTGTCGTATCCATATTTAGCAGCACACTCTATATTCTATACTTTGCACTTAGGGATCTCAAATTCCGGTCAATTTTTTATAACCAAAAATCCCGGGATTGGCATCTTTTAATCCCGGCATCATTGAGATTACAAAACCTTTATTATTATTTATTATTTTTGATATTTTTGAGGAGTTAATAAAAAAGTAGATTAAAAGTAAATAAAAGTACGTCGTAACAATACTAGAAACATAAATGTTTACTTACAGGACGGTTAATACATATAAAAGATGGTAAGTAGTGATCTATTTCGATTAGACACTTTGATCATCATTAAACTCAATAGGCGAAAGTAATGTAGGCTATATGTTTCAAGTGTTATGAGACATATTTTTATTTACTTCCATCAATTTTCAATGCTTTAACTTACACAAATGTACTTAAGGCTATAAAAAAGGCAACTGAAGACGTTCGCTGTGGGCCACTCACCGGGGAGTGTGCTAGTTCCTTTCGGCCATGTTCCATTCAATTTATGCGCAACAGAACACCGGGAAGAATTTAGCTAGGAATTCAGCGTTATTATGGTGTAGGTTGGAAGTAAATCTTCCTGTAAAATGCCCTTCTAGCAAGCTTATAAATCAACTTGTTGTCCCATCTTTCTCCCTCCAATTGGCAATACAACGGGACTGGCTAGTTCCATACAAGTGCTGCTATCTATGAGTGTTTGATCAAACTATGTTGAATCTTGTCGTAACACAGCATATAACTGCACGTCATTTACTATTTGTCAGACCGAAATATTTGAAAGCCAAACAGATTCGCTCCACGCTGCGCCACACCGGGGGCTACGCTTGCCATTGGTGGCCCGCAGCGAATGTGTTAAATATTTGTCCACTTTAAATATATGTTAAATACTTACAATTTCGTCTAAAGCATCCAAGTGCCAAGGATAGCGTCCTTGATGGAGTCAACATATTGAGCCGGCACCCAGTAGACCCAGTAGCGCGAGGCCTCGGTGGTGCCCATCTGTAAACCCTGGAACACCAATGGACATTAATGTGAGTGGCGTCATTGACTTAACGTTTACTAGACAGGATGATGAGATTAGAGATTTGTATGACCCTGACTCAGCAGAGTGTTAAGTTTAAGTCAACAAATGAGTGTTGAATGAATGTGATGGCAACTTTGTTACCAATCGAGATCTGCTGGTTCTTGAGTATGGATAACTTACTAAAACCCAATGATCCAATTACAGCTTGGACCAGTTTGGCCAGTGGATCAGTTTGGTTAGTGTCAATTTTCTGATTAGTAGTTTAATGTGTGAACAAATAAAAAGTATTTCTTGACAAGGAGGCTTCTTTGCTTCTGTCTGTAAATCAAAATTTGCATAAACAAGATGCTTTTGACTTTTTTTTCAAATTAGGCCCAGCATTGTCAAATAATTCCAGTCTACTGTAACGGTAGGGTACCTGCGGGCTAACTGGAGGTACCCTACAGGCGGTTCATTTACACACAACTTGGTCCGTGCTCACAGACCATTTTTGGATTTTTCGGAGTCTGTTGCAAAAAGTTTAAAACGTTCTGCTTTGGGGCATAGATACATCAAGATAAGATAAAGAAACAAAAAAAGCTTAGCTAACAAAAAAGATAGAAATATTTAACTTTTTGACAAAACAAATTCATAATAAGACTTAGGAGGGAAACGGAAAGTGCTGACTGTTCCCTGCCTTCCTCAGCAGTTGGGTTAACAAAGCCTCCTTGGAGAACTGTCAGTCTTCAGATGCTTGACCATATCCATGTCTTCTGCGATGTCTTCCACTACAGTGTCTGCAGTCTGTAGTCCACCCAGCAGCGTTCTTTGACAGCCATGGTAATGAATCGATATATGTTGGTTGACTATGATGTTGCTCTGCTTTCACCACTGATATCTCATTTGATTCAGTGTGCTGCAGCTTGGAAGTCCTCTTCTTCTTTGAAGCACTTGCCCCCAACAGAGTTTCCCTGGTTGCCATTGAGTTTTATGAAGTCTCCTCCTCTTCCCTCAATGTTGAAGAAAACACAGGAAATAAAAAAATCTGGTAGCCTTGTCAGTTGATCAGAGGCAATAGGTAAATAGGAAACCTACTCATAAGTATATAAATCACAAATACAATTTGGAATTCATAAAAACAAACTACACGTGAGTCCACCAGGACCATTTCCTCCAGTACACCACATTAACAACTACATACAAAACTGACCCCCTGATCAAGTACACAACCTGAACCTATTTAAAACCACTGCCTTCAGCACAACAAGTTATTGTTTAACACTTCTAGCCTACTCAAACAACATTGCCAAATACTTCCTCTTCACAATATATGATCCCTCCTACTACACTGCTACCAACACCGAGTCTGAAGGGACAGTGGCGTCGTCCTATAATCCAGCTACTAGGAGGTCACGAAAAGTGGATATTTATGGGCATGCACTGTGGATGTGATACTCCCTGGTGTGGCTTAACCTCTGCACCAGTGAGTACTACAACTATCCGCAGTACTATCTTGGTAATTAGACCAATTCGTTAATACCAAGGCAAAAATGTGGTTCAGATTCCACTACAAATTGTAGATCCCTTAGTTGCCATTAGCTGTATGGGCTATTAATTAACAGCTGTGCCTAAGGAATATGTCGGCCGGCTTTAGTCACTAACAAGACTACAAGATCACGTCACTCATCCTACACTCATCCACCATTCATACTTGGCTTAAAATACCTAGCTTCGTATGGTCGCCATTTCAATGAAAAGTATTGAAAAATATTGTTTGGTATGATGAAATTGTTTGTTTGTTTTTTGTTGAATTGCATGTATTGTGTCTGCTGTATGTAATTAATTTATTTTGATGTTTTGACAACATTGCTGTTGCAGCAAAACAAGTCAGGAACATTATACTTACAGAGAGATTACAAAAATGCTATTTTGCCATAAAAGGAGTCCAGGGGCTATAAACTGTTGTGATTCTTTCTTAACAAGATTTGTTTACTAAAACCGAATCCCAAATTGGAGATCCATTCTACCTAAAAAATAACCTCTGCTGTACATATATCAAATAAATCCCACATTGTTAGGCTCATGAAACAGGCTACACAATTGATATGGTCAAAGTAATTTACCAGTTTACTCACCATGACGTGATACTGTTCGAAGCCTTCGATCGGCTCACTGACAATACTCTTGATGGAGTTCATGGGTATCTTATCCGTCCGCTCCTTGGTTCCAATCCACACCTGGTCCATCTCCAACTTGAACGTGAGTCGAACCTTGCCTCCACTTTTATTGAGCATACCGACCAGAGGAAATGGGGGAAGAGCTTCCTGGGAAAAGTATACTAATTCAAAAACCATGATTGCTTAAAGGATTATTACATACATCTTTCATCACACAAAAAACACATTTAAAGTGATAACTCATTTTTATAATTTCAAACCAGTTTTAACACCCTTTAAGATATACTACTATAAATATTAACTAATTTTTTATGTAATTTCCCTTGAGGAAACCCAGTGCCACCTGTTATCAACTGAATACGAGGTCTGTTCATTAACAACATGTAGGATAGTTGTCGATGGTCAAGGTCATTCCGATGATGACGGAGGGTGAGGACAATTGGACCTGGATGTCACATTTCGTCCAGTGTATTCTCCGCGCCAAGAAGCTCGAGCTTGACCGGGATGCAGTCTATAAAGGTCATAAAGGAATAGAATGCCAGAAACGGCCCTGAGGGCTTAGGTCAAACGTTGACCTGACCTGAAGTAATTTGACACACAATCCCAGGACTGTGCCCAACAGAGTAGGGGGGTTTTTTAGTGATTAGTCTGATAAGATCAGGAGTCTCACACTACAGGCTGACTACCTGTGTGCGTAAAAGCATTTTTACCTCCTCTCCCGAAAAATAAGAAAAAGTTCTTTGTCACCCACCAACCGTGAAACTGTGTACCTAAGTAGTGTTTGGCATTATTGTGCTAAGCAGAATCATGGAACGGGTACCTACTACAGTGATACTGCATTAAATTTGGACAACAACTGGGTGATACCCAAGCTTAAAAGATTCTTAAAATTCAGCAAGCCGTTGGAGAAGCTATGGGTGTAACAAAGATAAAAGATTGGTACCGTTACAGCAATTTCAAAGATGGCCGAACTTCGGTGGACAGTGAACCTTGTTCTGGGAGACTATCAACAAGTCAAAAACATGAAGTTATCGATCAAGTTTGAGTTTTAGTGATGGAGGATCAACGTATTACTGTTCGTGTTCTAGCCATGGAAGGTGGAATCAGTATTGGTTGAGTTCATTCAATTTTAATGGAAGATTTGGCTGTGCAGATCTGATGCAAAATTTGTCCCAGAGAACTTGACTGATGAACAAGAGGAATTGTGTCTTGAAACTAGGCAGCCCAAGACATGCTGGAATGCGTTCAGAACTAACCAAACCTTCTTAAATAAAACAGTTATAATTTGTGATGAGTTGTGGTTGTACGGGTATGATCGCAAAACAAAGGCACAGTATTCTTAGTGGAAACACTCATCATCGCTGTGGCCAAAAAAAGTAGTTTTGTTCTAAAACATTGTTCTGTTTTGTTTAATTTGAAACATAGGCCTACTGTATTTTCTTGGAATTTAATTAATATTTTTACTAGTTTTTATCTAGTCCTTATTGTATCCTGATTTCAGTTTCAGATTAAGCGGATTTTCAGATTAGCGGAGCTTTACTGTACGCTAACTTCCTTGAAAAATGAAACTATCTAATAATGTCACTAACCGAATAGTATTCAAAACTGAGAATTGATTTTGGCCAAGATTCGATAACTTACCAAAAATGGTACTGTTACATCACTAAACTCATTTTCTAAAGTTAAGATCTAAATAAACTTTGGAATTCATACTTTGGTGTCTTTGATTCCAGGCATGACGTCATCTGGTAGTCCCTTATCCAGTACTTTCCTGTGCATCTTTTGCCTACAGAAGGGTTCTTTGGTGGTAGTTGTGTTGCTATTATCATCTCCCGCAACATCCTAAAAAAATATTTGTTAATAGGTACTTCAATACCGTTTAATTGAAATGGTGATCATATGGAGGCAGGCATTTTAATTTGATTCGATTTATTTGATTTGATTTGATTTGTTGCTGACTAAGGCCGGTCTGACATGTTCCTTAGACATGACTGGTAATTAGTAGCCCATACAGCCAATTGCAACTAAGGGACCTACAGTTTATAGTGGAATTTAAACTAAATTTTTGCCTAGTAATTTATTAATTGGTCTAATTATAAGGATAGAATTGCGGGTAGTCGTGGTACTCACTAGTGCGGATGTTAATCTACACCAGGGAATACCGCATCCACAGATCATGCCTATATTAATATTCACGATTCGTGACCTCCAAGTACCTGGATTACAGGACGTTGCTATGGTCCCTGTCTAACAAAAAGTAAACTGAAAGAACAATGGGCCTAGATAAATTGATTTGTTTGGACTTGTTACGAGTGTGTCTAGGCTTACAGATTTTGTATAAAAAATCTGGGTTTTTAGAAAACTTACCAAATAGTTGTCAGAGATATGTAAAGTGTAAAATTTTGTGACGTTTACCCATATCACAACACAATCAAGTATAATGAAATTTACTTTTAGGCCTACAGTAGGTTAAACAAAATGAAAATATGTTGGTTAGTTGGTCCCAGTGGCTGAGAAACAGAGGAGGGAATTGCCCACCCAAAATCCTCATAATAACAACAAATCCTAAATTAGAACTAATTACCTTCCTAATAGGACACATTGATCACCTTTGTGGGCATAAAATTCTTTTCGGAGGAGGCCCCAGAGCCCTCTCTCACAGTTAACAATAACATTAAATAACCGACAACAGAACACCCAGATACCTCTAGCCTCACTTTTCATGCTCAAACTTTGAACGCAAGACTTTACATAACTTAGATCACAATATGAATATCTTGTATTGAGACAACTTTTTACTTCCCTGGTAAAAATGTAAAAAAGGTGTAATTACAATAAAACAATTGGTTTATATTAGGTATAAAATTCTGTAGAGTTCCTGGGACACCCAAAATCCACTAAAATTTTTAGGAACTCTTCTGGGAGATTGGGGTTCCAGAAGTGCAAATATGCTAAGATTTTACAAATCGGCAGATACATCAGAACTTTGTCACGTCTTTTTAAATCCATCTGATTGCATTTACTTCATCACACCAGGTTATGACGTAGTAATTTTTCAAATTACTGTTACAAAAAAGCCTTATAAAACTAATTTTCCTGCCTGGTTCCCATCTTAAAACAAAGAGACTAAGTATTCATTTGCCACAAACCTGTGAGCTATGTGTGGATACTGCTATGACATCGTTGAGTTTTGACCCCACCACCATCACCTTCATACCCTTTGTCACTCCCAACTCTCTCAATGTTCTCTCATCTTTGGCGAGTCCTTTGATCATTACCTTTTGCAATGAATGGGGAACACCTGAAACCGTTGATGATTAAATTACTAAATACACTCTTCTATTTCAAGAAGTATGACGATTGTTAAGTAGACGTAGAGTAGAAGTAAACAATCGTCAGCGTGTCCTACAGACAGTCTCGAATGCTTGCTAATGCTATATATAAATCCCTAAGTTTGGATTTGAAAGATAATAGTTACATTTGTTCAAAGTTGGATTTTAATACAATTAAATGGATTTTCAAGTCTACTGTAATTAAATTAATCAATTAACAATAAAGATTGATAAAGATAAAGATTGATTTGTATAATTTACCTTATTGGTTAGTCAATGTTAATATTAGTTAATTAGAGTTAATATTAGGCCTAAGCTACAGCTTTAACATATAGCCAGGTTTTCACAAGCCCCGTGGAAAGGCATGTTACCTAGATCATATAACTTAAAATACAGACTGAGGCAAGGCCACACTAAAAAAAACAGGCCGTAATGCTCGTCAAGCATGACGTCACGATAGAAGACGGCAATGATGTAATGTTTGACGTTTGTGATCAGCTGCTTGTTTCATCTTTTCTTCACATTACCTACGTCATTGCCGTCTTCTATCGTGATGTCATGCTTGACGAGCATTACAGCCAGTTTTTTTTTAGTGTGGCCTTGACTGAGGCCATTGCCGACTGGCCTTGAGCAAGTGATGTACTTAGATTATGGACTAAAAACCTGTAATATTTAGGCTTAGGTAACTAAGAATCTAGGTTACTTACAGATGAAGAGATTTAAGACAATCTGAATATGTTAATAAAAACTGCTCACCAATAACATCTTCTAGGTGTTTTTTAAGTTGACCTACATTGTCGTCGAGCGGGAACTGTACATCATGTTTATTCTTATTATAAATCACAGTAAAGTCTATTATTTCTGCGGCAGGCAGGTTAGGTTCCATCTTGATTGGTTCAATAGCAGTCTCTTTAGCATTGTTTTTTATCACATATTCACAGTTTGGTTTATTATTCACTTCGTCCTTGGCATCACCAGCATCACCTGCTAAAATATGAGAATAATATACAGTTTCTTTAAATATAGCATAGCTTATTTAGTTAATAACATTTTGTATGTCCGAGTAGACTAATTGTATAATAGCCTACCTGTAGGGCTAAAAAGGCAAAATTTTTCATAGCTTCATACTTTGGTATAGCTTTAAAAGGCTGGCCAAAGTTAATCAAAATTGTGTCAATTATTTCAAGCCAGGAGTTTACAGTAACTTACTAAGTTAAACTTGTATGTTGACTGAACCCAATACAGGAAATTGTATAGCCTAACAAAAAATCTACACACGTGTATCCATGGGTACTTTAACATCCATATTTTCTCCGCAGTTACATCAATTAACTTATCAATTCAATTATCAATCATTGAGATGGGGACGCCACCTAGGTGCGTATTTTAACCCAAATATGTGTGAAGGATGAGTGTAGAATGGTGTGTGATGACCTGTGTAGCTTTGTTACTAAGATCAGCGGTTTCATTAGTCAGGATCATTTATTAGCCCAATGATCAGGAACAGCTGGGTCCAGTTCGAACCATCAAAAAGCTACTGACTTTTTGACGTAGGTACTGACTGAAGCGAGCACTATAACCACTCAGCTACCCAGCCAGTCATACCGTAGCTAGGCTATCTTGAAACAGTAGGCCTACCTCTCTCACAGGCCCCAAAGCAGAACTACAGGCAACATTGTCAGAAAGAGATGTCTAGGGCTGCAGAAAGCGTAGCCTGCACCAAGTTTTGTTTGAATGAAAAATTACTTATTTTTGCAGGTAAAGTTAGGGCTGCATGGTATTTTCTTACACTTAATCTGTATCGCATCAGTTTCTGCAGAAAATGCTACATAACAAGTTAATAAAATAGTTTTTGCAGAGAATATTTCTGTAGAAAGTCTAAGTGCAGCTTTATTTTCTGCTGAAAAATTCTACGAACTGCAAACATTAACGCTAGCCTTCAAAACGTTAAGTTATGCATTACATAAACAAAAGCTGTGAGGTCAATGTATTAGGTTTATCGATCGTGAGTAAGAATGCATAGAATAACCTAATTACTTACTTAAGTGTTTCAATGTAGCCTAATTAGTAACTTAGCTTAGGCATATTTAAATGGACACGAGCGTTTGAAAACTTATTTATTTCCAAATATTCATTAAAATTATCACACGAGCGGGTCATTTATATGGAACTTGGACCGTGAAAGCCCTCAGAACATTTTTTGACTATCCCAAGTCCGTTGCAGAAAGTATAATACATTCTTCTTTGGGGAGTAGGCCTAAGCTAGCCTAAACTTATAGGCTAGGTACAGGTCGGCCAAAACAACTGTGCGCACGGACGGGTCGCTACTAGTTGAACTAAAACATAGGCTACTTGTTATTGGCAGTGCTGGGGGTATGGGTGAGTGAGTAGCAAGACACAAATGTTTTCACAAAAGTACCCCCGCCAACCCCCTTGCCTATACCCGACCAGATCTGGTCGCGCTCATAGAAACTTTGGCCAAACTGTATTTTTGTGGCCTTATAATTTTTCCATTGGTTCTCCTACAAAATGGATAAACTTAGTTTGATAAATTTTGTTATCCTTGTCTACGCCAAAGGCATTTAAAGAAAAAAGACGTTAGGTTAAGTTAAAGTGAGTAAGTTAGGCCTACCTACAAAACACTTTTAAGGAAAGGGGCCTAAACCCATAGGCCTACCTAAATTGTTTTGTTTAACTTAAGTTAAAGTTAAATTAAGATAAGTTATATAGGCTAGGCTATTTTAACATTTTGTAGAAAACTAATAACTTAAAATACGTACATTCACAGTAAACTTAATGTTTGACCAGTTTTAAGTAGCGGCAGCAAATGAACTGTTGTCAGTGTCTAGAAAAGTGCTGAGGCCATAGGCCTAACAGAATTTAAAAAGTCTTTTGTCCGGATGATCAAACAAAATTTCAACCAAGCAAACCCCCAACATGATCATAAATGGTCTAACCTACAGGGTTTTTTTTTTATAGGTCGGGTGCAGTTTCTTAACTGGGCTACGCTAATATCGATTGAAACTATCGATTCAATTAGTAAACCTTCATGCAATTTTTTCACCATCAGCAAGTTTGGTTGGTTAGGTTAGGCTAGGTTATGATAGTTTTATTTTATAGCCTAATAGATATATTTAAAAATATTGATTATTAATCAATATTTTCAATTCGATAGTTTCAAATTATATTAGCGTAGCCCAGTTAAGAAACTGTACCCAATAGGTCCACTTGAACAGACCTAACTTATGACTTTTGGATTAATATGCCTAAGTTAGGCCAAGCCTATGTAGGCCTAGCCTACATTGAATTAGGCTTACAGTAGCAAGTATTTGCATGTTTTGGTTACTTAAAATAAAACAAACTTAAAGTACCCTTAGGTGGGATGATAAACTGGTACTGAGTTCAATAGTTACTATTTTTGTAAAATATATTAAACTTGAAAGTAAAAGATCCAGTCAAGATGACACAGCTCTCAACAGATGATATTTCTAACCTAAAAAGGCACTGGGTGGGTATTATCTGTAAAAAGATATACCTGGATTTTCCATATTTCTGTAACTGATTATAATTTCAATCTGAATACTATTTAGTTTAAATATATATATACTCAAAAGTCTAAAATAATCACGTAGAATTCACGAAAATGATGAATAATCAGGATTTTGTTGAACAATAACAACCGAGTCATTAAACAAAAATTCTAGTTTTCACTGCCACCTTGATACCATTGATAAGTAAACACAGATGTTTGTAAATCGCACGATCGTCACTACAATGTTAAATGATTACTATATTAAAATATAATTAACATAAAATAGGAAAATACGAATGCCACTATATTCAATATTTCACATTACGCGAGGCACATTTTAATCTAAGGTAACATATGGTAATATCATTGATTATTTAATCTATGGTACCGAAAATTTAGATTAAACATATTTCAACGTGTCTCAACTCAATAACTATATTCAAGATACGGTGTACACTATTTCCAAATCCAAGTATCCAAAGTCAATGTCAGTGGATTTTTTTAATATTTGAACATTATCATGTAACAGATTCATTATAATGTTATACACTACAGTATATTTATTTTATTTGTTTATTTATTTATTTTATTCCACTGGCAAAACCATTACATAACAATCCAACTAAAAATGGCTTGGTACTATTAACATACTTTACTATTACCATAGATAAAACATACTCCTTTTATTACATTTATTATGGCATGAGCCCTCCGGAAAATTATTCGGGGTTTGTTAGGGTTGTATTTTTAACAAATAACGATTAACAAGATAAGTTATGAACTTTCAAGAAGTGTTTCTACACGACCAATGGCCAAAACAAAAAGCATACTTTTACTCATAGTGAAATGAAATGAAATTATATTTATTCGTCGTGCCGGTTCGAGACATCCTCGTTCTATCATGAATACATTTGGTACAATATCCTGTTCTATCCAAAGCCAAAGCCCATGAAGTGAAGTGATATTGTTTATATATCACATAGCTCTATCTAACACCATAGATTAAACATACTCCCTAGGGGAGTATGTTTAATCTATGCTAACACTATCATAGACTCAGTAACCAACACAAGAATGTTTTGTCACTTTTATCTATGGCTCTGGCTCTATAAACCTTACTATAATACTGTGCTCAGATAATTTACCTAGTAGGCCTATCAATCTCTGATTAAGAGTGTGGTGTGACTTTATGTGTTATGCCTTCAAAATTTTGGCAGTATGATTAGTGAAAAAATTGAAACAAAGCACGTACCTGACGTACCTTGTTTACTGTATGATGATAGTAAAATCTGATTATTATCCATCCATGATTCTTTCTCCTTGGTCATAACAAGAGGTCAGAAGGGTTTGGCCTGATATAGTCGTAACATATCAAGGGCTCAGGCTTCACTCATCAGTGAGTGAATACCCCATTCATCATTCCCCATATGACTGAGAAGAATCATAAGTAACCGAGGACGAATTCGGGTTGTAGTTGGAACTATGTGCAAAAATACAACCGAGAACTAATCCCTGTGATTTTGGTAAAATGCGTGATAAATTGTTCAAACAATTTTACAATCGTTTTACTGGTTACGTATAGTTGGTTTTAAATTAATACTACAAAATATTTTCCTAATTAAAGTATAACAACGTTAAAATAATTATTAAATTAATACACACTGCTTCAAAGATAGCTGCTCTTACTTCTGCTACGATCTAGCGGCGAAGCTGGAACTAGCTTGATGCGTCGACACTGTAGAGTGTAGATCACGCTTTTGAGTACAGCTAGGAATATAAGGTTTTTTTTTAGATTTAAAGTTTATAAAAGTTATAGTTATTATCCAAGATATAATTGATTAATTATAACACATTATTAATGCCGAAGTACGTTACTTTCATTTCCAACCATACTTTAACTTCATCATACTATTTTAAACTTTTTTACTATTTTTACTTATAACCTGTTATTATTGCCTGTTTGTTATTGTTTGCATTGCCTGTTATTATTGTCAGTTAGTTTTTGTTTGCATTTATTTCCTTGTATAGCATGATTACAAAACTTTATTCAAGTACAATTTTGTATTATTATTTCATTGCATTAGTAATGTAGTGAGTAGTGTTATTGTAAATTAGGCCTTCTTGTATTTGCTCGTAAAAATAGTGTAACCGTGTAAAATAAATAAATAAACATAATTATACATCAAAACTCAAAATTGAGGATCATTATTTTCTCATATTTAAAACATATTCCATTTTTAACAAATTAGACATTGACATTCTTATTATTACCCCGTAAAAATGTATTTACTATCGGACGGCTGAAAAACATGTATACAATCGGTTGACTAAAAAAATCCCCCATACAACTTATAATAGCAATTGGTGCAACCTAATAGCCTAGAATATTTTGTCATGGTAAAAAATTCATAGTTAGTGCACATTTCTCATCTTTATCAAAATACAAAAATTTTTAAAGTGTAAAATTTTGCTAATTTATCCACAATACTAATAAATACTTTAAATACTGTAGTTTAGATTATCTTATACGTTTCATGCATTGTTTACAATATACAATATATCGAAATGCTACTAAATTAATACAATTTTTAAAAAACAATCCCCCCTCGTCATGAAAATAAATCACTCAATATTTGAAAAAATCTCACTCAGTAACTTATATTTGTATAGGCAACTAAAACTGTTATTCCTTTGTTATCTATTCCTTGAATACTGTACTTATTAGTATTACTTCCTTAAAACCCATAATGGTTAAAAGGTAAACACCGTATCTTTTATAATTATTGTGAATAAAATGTTCAAGAGATAAATTAAGGATAAAATAATAATACGTTAGCTCATACGGTACGGCTACGATCTAGCGGCAAAGAAATGAACTCAGTCAGTGTCTCATAAATCCCAATAGATTCGCCGACAGCTGCTGCGCTCTAGCAACAAGTCTTACAACTGACTGCGCTTCAACAATCCGGGAATCTCCTCCACTGCCGGCCGGAACTCGTGGCGTAGTTCTGTAATCCAGCTACTTGGAGGCCAGGTGTTTGGATTGTCTCTGTCCCCGGGGTCGATTCCCAGTCTCCAGAAGTAGAGTCAGCGACCGCAGTGTCGAGGGCAGGCTGGGTGCGAGGCATGGACGAGTAAAGGACCGTCCCCCGCACAGGGAGGTGTAGTGAGCCCCAGAGAGGACGCACCTAGGTGGACCAGCTGATGGACTGGCACCTCCTGGGCAGAGACCCAGGCCCGTTGGTCGGACTGTGAGGTTGGACAGCCGGCTATTGTGCTTGCCCTAGGACTCTTCTGGTGGACAGGATAGGCCTAGGCGACGGAGTCGAGACACTCACCTTTTGCAACTGAATGTTTTATAATGACAAGCAAAATGACTCTATTTTTTTCGTCAACCATAAATCACCATAATTTTTTTTCTAATTTCAAACTGCGTAAAAATCTCAAGAATAACATCTATTTGACTCAATAGTAAAATAGATTTGTCAGTAGTAAAATGCACATAGCTGTCTATATTATACTAGCTGCTGTACCCGTGCTTCACGACGGATAGGGGAAGATGTACTGTACCGCCTAATCCCAACACTCGCTAAGTAGCTCGAATTTATAAACAAAAAGCTACAAATTTTGTACAAATAAGTACAACCTACATTGTAATTGTCCTACTGTTTACATAAAAATATATCAATAACATTATTCTTTTAGCTTAGGCACTTTAATAAATCGAATGCAGAGCCTATGGGTAGACACAGCAAAGGTTATAGAATCTTTTTAATTTCCATAATCAATGACATTGTTTTAGAATAAATAATCTATGAAAAGATTTCAGACTAAATAAACCTACTACATAGTTGTGTAATAGCTATTTACATTACAAGTGTAGTAAGAGCGTTTTTACATCACGCAGGTGAAAGTTGTGCAACGAGCGAAGCGAGTTGCATAATTTACCTAAGTGATGTAAACACGCTCTTGCGTAACGTGTAACGTACAAGATTTTACCTGACCCGACAATATACAGGAGGTTACGAACAATATTTTTCATTACCCATTTCACTCATCTTATAACAGTAAGGTTCATTTACAAACAAAAGCTAGGTTAGGAAAATTCTCCAAAACATAACAATAACAATAAAATTCAAGCACACAGCTGATTTCTAGCGTTAAACGTCGTTGGCTCCATAGAGTTATATTTTTTAAGTTATCCACTCAATGTTATTTAAATGGGTTTCATTACATCACCGAGTGAGTTTTTTGATACTTTACATCACTCGAGTAGTAAGGAAGTTGTATACATCACGCTTAGGATAGGGAAGTTTAACATGGCGGGTTAGGTAAAATATTATATTTAATTTGTTTGTATCAGCTGTCTGAAATTGTGAAATAAACATATGACAGTTCTGATTGTTTACATTTTTTTACAGCATTTTATTATTCTGGTTCAATGAGTATATTATTCACAGAAGTGTTAACAAAATAAACAGAAATTAACAATAATAACATCGTGTTTACATTAAAATGTCAACGCAAAGGTAAACTTTGTGAATTTTCTCATGCTTCCATACTTTTGAAAATCTCCCCTCAAAACTTTGAACATCCAAGAGGCGTAGCGATGATAAAATACTATATACGATTTTTAAGGTCAGTTGCATAAAATATTTTTATTTTAGCTGGTTAGTATTGTCGCTTGTAGCTATTGGGGCTTTTCCATCGTAACAAATCTTTGTTTTTTTACGTCGACAAAAGCAAAAAAAGACAGTAAACAATTACTTTAGCATAGTAGCTTTAGCCATAGTAAACAATGTGATAATGCATTTTTGGTGATAAACATGTAACGAAAACAGGTTATTTCACAGTAGTGTAGCGAAAATGTACATTTTGATATTCTTGACTTCAATTGATTCAATTTTTGAAGTTAAAAATAACTACATTAAGCTGTATTTACATAAATCAGCTAGTTTTGCTTTAGAGAGACGAATATTAAATTGTCAATTCAGCCGACTTTGCTGTCGTCATTTGATGTCCAGCATCATGTCACTCCCCAGAACAACAGGTAGTGTCTGGGTAGCCGAGTAGTTTTAGTGCTCGCCTTCAAATCTTAATGTTGCTGGTTTGATTCCAAGTAAGTCCGTTAACAAACCCATATACAATTTGTCGTTGGACTGTCAATTAATGACTTTAAAAAGACCCCTATGTTTAGTAGTTACAAGACCTGGGTTTGGACCATTTCCTTTAAAAAAAAAAACTTGCCACTGGTGTAAATAAACACCACAACAAACCGTGTGAAAAAATAGTGTTGTAAAACCACAATAATATTTACTAATTGGGAACATATTATTAGCTGAATGCTTTCCAGTAACTTCCCTTGAACATCGTCTTCAATAAAACTCAAATGCGTCAACACTTTTTGCCGGTCTGGCGCATAAACACCTGGCAAAACAGAACAGCGGTTTCTGCACCGGTAACGAATCAGATTTGATTCAAAACGTAGTCTTGCGCATGCGCGGCAACGGAAGGTATAGGCAGGTGGGTCTCCCTAGGCCATCAACATAAGAAAGACTTCTTTTCTTCTCTTGCGCCTTTGTAGATCACCCATCTGCTGCTAGGGTCGTTTGAATTGGAAGGATAATTTTTTGGCGGGCAGGTGGCACGCGCGGGCACCCCTTCTCCCCAAAATCGTAAATCGGGACTAAGAAGCTCCAGCGGGGACCCGAGACACGCGTCTTCGCCGTAAACGCAAGAGGTCGTTAAAGTCTCAATGGTCGGTTGATTGGGGCTTGGGACACTTCGAGAGGACTCCTGCAGGGAAACTCTTCAGGGAGTGACATCAGTGACTCGAGGGAGAGATGGATGTTCAAGAAGTTAAAACATTGGATTTTCAAGGACTTAAACGCTTCAGGAACCGTATTCTAAAGTGAGCCGGACAGCTTGTAGCTGGGTAGCTGAGTGGTTATATTGCCTAAGTTACCTGGTAATCAGAAGTTCACGATTAAATCCTGAGAAACGTTGGAGGTTGATTATTGTCCTTGCTATCCTTGATCATCGGACTTCCATGACCATATAGTCGAGCCAAAGAAACCGCTGGTCATTGTCAGGAAACCTACACAAGCTATTTCGTTAAATCTTCGCCCTCGTCCCTTCACTTAAAATCAGATCACTCTCATCTCAATAAATTTATAGATGGAATAGTGTCAGATTTTGTTCAGTTTCACATTGAAACTGAGAGCAAAAATTGAAAGCTAGCTTAAAACTATTACATTTGAGAAATAACTTAAGTTTTTAAAGTTTCTCTATATTGGACATCTATCTTTAAGGGTGAATTTTCCAGTTAAACTATCAATAGTAACGCTGTGTATAAAATCTGTGGTTTTGTACCCCTAGAATTGGAGAATGGAATCATAAAAATAAATTTAAACTGAGCAAAACGAGCACGAACATATAAACTTCTTTAACATTTATTACCAGTGCTAAAACATTTTACGTAACCCACAAACGAGCCCCAGACCCGGCGCCCTCAATTTGGCAGACATCGCGAATGTGAAGGGCAAAAAGCCGCTATACTTTCTCCCGGACAGCACCGCCGAGACCACCTTAGCGATCTTGGCTTGGAATGTCTGCAGCCCTGCAACTCGCTAGGGAACATCTCGGAAATCAGCTGGAGTGGAGCTTCTGACGAAGAAATGTCAGGTTTATCATGTACAACTTTCTACAGCAAAGATCTTGAGCTGTGAAAAGCTTTAAAGGTTTCTTATGGAGTGGGGCTTCTGACAATGAAATAATAAATATCATGTACAACTTTCTACAGCAAAAGATCTCAATGCTGTCGAAAGCTATAAGATTTCAGTTGGAGTGGAAGGTATATTATTAATGTGAATGCGGTTCAGCTTTTGTATTTCGTTTCGGCCACAGCCATATAGACTTTTAGCTTCGGCTGTGAATGTAACTAGTCATTCCAACCAATACAAATGGTAAGGGTACAAATGGTAGTGGGGTGTACTTGTGTTAATTTGGCTCCATCGTCATGGTCGGCTACTTAATGAATTTTTCTTACAAAATAATTAAGATTCTGGTTGATTGTGTCCTAATACCTTTGCACTTATAAGAAACATCTAGAAAATATCAAGATTGTTAAGCCTTCGTAGTATGCTTCCACGTAGGCCTAATTCAGTTCCTATTTAATTCTTTGTTAACATGTTTGTTGATGATCTCCAAGAAATTTCATTTAGCTTTTAGCAGTCCTAGTACAGTAAACTTAGAATATGATGTCGTAAAAATAGCTTAATTTATTTAATACAGTTTTACTCACATTTTACTTGATTACAACAATATTTTCAGACCATGGTTTTTATAAACATGTTCATTCGACTTTTTTATCCCACAAATCGGAAAAACTTACAATTAATTGGGCAGATAGCTTTGATGAAAAATCTCCATAAATTTAAGTTAAAACAATAATTTTGAATTTTATAAGGTTCATCTTAGAAGAACATTGAGTTTGTGAACCTTTCCGAAAGCAATCAAGTGTATGCAAGGGGATCGTACAATTAAAGTAAGTAAGCTTGTGCAACTCCTAAATCATCTCTTCCCCAATTATATTTCAACATAAACTGTGTTGATATAAAATATGGAGTCATATCCCCTACATGCTAGATACACAGCTGGTATGGTTTAGACTGATAATGCATACACATCCTGAAGTACCCCTTTAATGTGCTACACTACAGGAATACATATAATTTGCTGTGCATACATCAACTCCTGGAATATATTGTATAGGGTCCCTAGCTGAGAAAATATCAATTCTCTCCCAATACGATCTGGGCAACGTAAGGGATACGTTTATCAGAACAAGACAAAGGCTTAAATTCATGGAAGACGTATGTAACATACAGCTCTTCTTCGTAAGGAACAGACTTCGTATTATGACGTTAGCATCGATGTAGTTTGATGTTTCCTGGAAGGTCAAGTGGAGTTAACTTTACAACAAGCGTTTGAAATGATAAGTGGTAGAAACACAAGTACAATCAAACAGAGACTGGTCTTGGGTTGGGCGTATAGCAAATTTGGGGCTAAAACTTTGAACAAAATTAGTAATATTACGATGAACCTCTTTAAGAACACTCCTAGATGGGTCGGCTCTAATTCCCAGATATAGCAGTACCATCGATTATATACCATTCTTTATGGTATATAGTCAATGGCAGTACCAACTCTAAAACTCGGATTGGAGAAAAAACTTTGGCTTCTTAACGGAAGGAACGAAATTTGTTCAAATCGTTTAGTTTTTCATTCGATTTTAAATAATTGGTACATACCACTTGACCATGACATTTAAATTTACGTATGATCGGTAACTATTAACCGCTGACTTAATATACTTATAATATACAACAATAACTAGTTCATTACGCTATAGATGCTCTTGAAGAATCCCATTATAAAATTATGCAATTGTATCAATAACTTATCTTGGGGCCTCTGATTGACGAAGATATAATTTACCAGAGCAAACTCTCTATAACTCTTTGCTGTGAAAATTTAAAATGATAAATCAGTTTAACTGTATTGTTTTGTAAATTTTGCCTTTGATTTGTTTATTATTATTTGTTTATTTTTTATCTGAAAACGCCATTTTAGCTGTATTATTTTGTTGCTTGCATAAATGAAAAATACATTGATTGAATACCTTTCAGAGATTGTATTAAAACATATATGGTGAAACATACAATTAAAGTCAGTTTTGTAAGATATTACTAAATAAATATTTTTAGTCACGATCGAATTTTACGATTTCAATCAGCAGGCCACCAAAAAAGGCCAAGGCCAAGTATTACCAGAAAAAATTTTCTTCCATTTTATATCTTCAAAATCAATAATTTTTGTCTCTTTGGACTGATATGTAAAATTAATAGAAAATAAACACAACCTAATAAAAAAGCTGATAAACATAAAATGTTTCAATGAATCAACATTGAATGTTTAAAGCATTTATGAATCGTTAATAAGTTTGTGCATAAGACATTAACTAGACATTTTTAACTGGTTAATAAGAGAGGGTTAATCGCACTAAGTGTAGTCATGTAAATTCATATTGAAAAAACACTGACCACAATCCTAACAGGGATGGATATGTTTCCTTCACAATAGTTGTATATCCATTTATTGGAGTGGTCTTCAGTTACATCCATGTTTTCTACACATATTTTCACAGTGGCGAGCCGTAGCATTGTCGTATAGGCAATTTAGATACTGCTTGCATTCTGCGTTGTATGAAATGCAGGAGACCTTAATACTGGGCTTGTTTTTTCAAGTTCTTTATTTTTTTTTATTACGGTTTATACCTATAAAAATAATATGATAATTTTCTTTTACTGTGTCTAAAAACAATTTCACGAACCAGCATTATCGGACTAAGGGAAAAGTGTTTTCTGGGGTTAAACATTAGAGTTCCCATTGAAAAACATAACAATTTGCAATTTCTTTTTAAGAGCAATTGGTAGAGCCCAAAAAACATTTTTGTAGAATACTTCGGCGTTTGTATTGATAATTACGGAGAGAAAAAAACAGCAATTTTAATTACACACGTTATTTTTATGAGGAATAAATTGACTGTTGCAGTTTGTTTGTTTAGTGTTATATTTTGATCAAATTTGGCAAATGTATTTATTTCACACTAGTTTAATCAAGTAATCGTTAAATCTAACGTTATATGAATTGGGAATAAATCTGACATATTTTTAGGACTTATTTAAGTGAAAAGACAATCAGATTAGGCAGGTTTGCTGAGTCCGGTTTTCTTTTTTTTAACTCCATTATATAAGTTGTCTTTTCTGATTTGACTGCTCCAAACATTCAGCTATTTTATCACCCCATCGTCTCAGCTTCTTTTCAACCTCATAATGTTTGAGATACTCTCTCACCTGATGATGAGATCAGATTTCAGACCCCGAAACGTCGTGAAAACTTTCTTTCCAACTGATCGTGGTGGGAAATGTCCCCGATAGTCCTTTAAAAGAAGCATTCACCATAACTAAATAAAGAAGCTCAAACAAAGAATACTGGTGGAGTAATGTACACCCATCCTCCAAGCCCTCTCAGGAGGTATAAATACAAAGACCTCAAGGTGAATAATCAAAACACAGCCTGAGAGAGTCAAGAGCCCAATCAAGGTCGGAATCGGAGTCAAAACACAACAACAATTACTTCGATGGACTTGCCTAATCTGAACAAACAATACGGTAGGGAGGGAAGTAGTTGCTCGACAGTTCAACACCATCGCGACAGGGAGGGGCAAAGTAGGGAAGGTGGTGTTTACGTGTTGGGAATTGGTAAAACTGCGATCAGATGGATACGGTGGTAAAATGGGAGGGAAAAAGTGGAATGATCTTTCTAGGGAAACTTTTAGAAGATGGTGAATGCTGTTATGAAGAGCTTTTGATGTGTTATTACAACAACGATTATGATTATAGTCCTATTGATTATGGATCTCCTAACTAGTCCTAAACACTCTATAAGATACACTAGAATAATAAGCCTATATTTTAATCATACGCCTTAACCGCCATCGTGCAATTGATCTTAGGTTTACTAAACCCTAAAAATAATTTAATTAAGGTTATTGAGGTTTAGATATCTCGATTCAAGAAAATCGGGTCATTGTAAGCCCCCAAAACATCAAAACCTACACAAGATACACTAGAAAAAGCATCCAGTATTTATTCTTTCACCATTTACCACCCTATCGTTTCCATTTGGTTGTAGTTTTACACTAGAAAGGTAACGCGAGAATATGCAACCAGAAAAATCATCCCTTGTTTTATTTCGTCCCTACTTCACCATGCTATCGTTTGCTTTTGATCGTTTGCATTACGTTCATTAAAAACTCAACCTGAATTAAAAGTTTAGACGAAGAAATTAAAACTTGATGAACGTTAGTAGCAAAATAAAAGAATATGAAAAGCGCATTAGTATATTTTTAAACTCCGTGACTCCGTCTCTGGTCTATAAAAATGTATGAAATATTTGACAGTTCTATGATATTTAACCTCCCACATTATTGGAACTGTGTCAAACCGAACCCTAATCGAAAGTGTTGAAGCTGAGGAAATGAAAACACATCGGCAACCGAATAGAAGATTATGCAAAGCCCTCACATAACAGGTGGTTACTACTGACCCACATAAACCTAACCTAACATTACCGTCTGATCCGTTTGCCGCCAAATCGGTCACGTGACCTAGCAAACAGCTGACAGCCGAATTGTCTGCGGACAGACCTTGAGGATCTTTTTGCGCGCTACGGACGGGTTGGTTTTACGAGCTTATTATCCTCCGGAAGGCGGGAGGATTCCCTTATCTCTTATAATTAGCCATGTTCGGTCAAGTGGTTGTTAATGACGGCGGGGAAAGAAGTAATTAATTAATTAAGTTGAGGTGACGCCGTGACGGACCTGTGCACCCGCCCGCCGTCGCTCGTAAAACCAAAGACGTACAAAGTAAACCCATAAACATTGCAGGAAAACCCTTAATTGGGTTTGGATAACGAGAAGATTTGTCGATGGATTGTCTCGGTGAGTTAACGAATGCGGTGTTATAATTGGTAGATAATAATTAGGTTTTATGGCTTAACAGATGTACTCGTAATCATAGTAACGTACTTAGCAATGTATTGGCCATTCAATAATTAATTAAGTACCATCATATCGTTCAGTTTAATCATTCTATTGTTAATGTGCAGACGGTGAAGACAAGCCCAGCTATGCACTGGCCATCCTATTATTTATTAAAGGATTATAATGACGTTCTAATTATCCTATTGTTGAGTGAATTGCAACCTGTAGTCATGTACTGTTCTGTTAAATTACCAGCTAATCGTTAAGCAGTGGACATCCTAGTCATGCACTGGACATCCTAATTACATGAGTTAGGAATTATTATTGACTATAAAACGCACAATGTTTATATTCCACATGTGTTTAGAATGCATCAGTCGAGTTTTCAAATTTTCCAACTTCAAATCACTGTTCTCAAATTTAGGAGGGTAATTTACAGTTATGATTGCTTATTACAAATTTATGTCAACGTCAGCTTTAGCAAATAGTATATTTCCTACCTATGGCCGAAAATGAGGTTTTTGCCGGCTCAAGATAGTTATTAGAGCTCGAGATAGTAGATAAGTATTAATAAAAGTATTGATTGGTTAAATTAAGCTGAAATGGACAAAACTGAATACAGTAATACAAACAAAATAATCAAACCTGATTTTAATAAGGTAATTAATTGAAAGAATAACAAACAAATAAGTACAGCTGAGGTATTTTTAACATTAGGTATATAGAAAGTTTCCTTTAGAAAGAAATTACGACATTAAAGGGCAATTTATGAAATAATTGTTTTGCACAAGGGTTCTCGTCTTGACGAACATTTTAAGTATATGGTTTATAGGGCTGTGACATTTAGTTTTCTCAAAGGCACGGGTACTTTGGGATTTATATATGGATTTTAACGTATCTGATTTTCACTGAGGTGAATGTTCATCCCAAAACTATGTCAAGGAAACAAGTGGAATAATGTGTATACAATATACATTGATATTGTTAAGAAGTAATGCAAAACAAGTATCAAAATATTTTATCGCGAGAAAAACCGTGTGTCATACCAAACCTCTACATGCAAATCCATTTAACGCAACGTAACAGCCTGAACAACCGTCTCATCTTTCGGAAGTGCAGACAATTTAGTTTCGAAAATAAAAATTTCACCCCGATTCATATTTTGGAGGATAAAAGTTTCGCAGACTCCTATCACCATCAGGAAGTAATCTTTTTCGCGATCCCCGCTGAGATCAGACGACGATCTTGCCATAACTGATAAATATTTGAGCAATCTTTAACAGCAACACGCCCCACTCCCCTAGAAGGGAGGGGTGTTGACGGATCATATCATATGTGTGATAACGTGGGTCGAATGGCAAGAGGGTGACATTTTCAACGTGGAGCGACCCCTTAAAAAACGATCAGCTGTTCTAATAAAAGTACAACTTATGGTTATGATTTATTGGAGGATTCCTCTATTTACAACAAAAAATATTTCGGCGGAATTTTTACAGATATTTGGTACACACGCGTTCTTCGCCATTCATTAAACATAATTTCCTTGTAGATTTATTATCCTTGTAGGTCTGAAGGCAATTTAGTTTAGTTCCGTCCAAATCTTGATGAAATATTTTGTTTAATGTTTGGCAATTAAACTAGTTTTAAAACTACAATGTAAATTAAAACAAACCATACTTATGGTTGCGGCATGTATAATTAACTATAGTTTATACTGCGGTTTGATAACCAAACTGTAAAGTAAAAGTAGTGGGAGATATAAACTGAGATAAAAATAAATAGTGGGAGCATAAACTGGGAAGATATGCCCTTAAATAAAAGAGAAACATAGTCAATATAAACCACAGTAAATGATACAAACACGGACCACAACTTAAACAGGCTTTAAAATCCCTTCACGTATATTCCCTTTCTCGCTATGGTATTGACGCTTTGACTCATGGTGAGTAGGAAAATTGATTTGGACTAGTGTAAGTAGATAAGTACACTTGTCATCCTAGTGTGAAATCTAAAGCTTGTGTTGATGTGTGTCATGTTGATTATATTGTTTAAGTCCCACGACCTAAGCCACTCTTTCGATTTAAGATTTACTTTTTGCTTATAATACCAAGGGTCAACCCATATTTGACTCGTACAATGCTATATTCTGTCAATAAATATTTATATTCGGTCAAATAACAAGAGACATCTACATAGACTGGGCATGTATTACCTTACCGTCTTCAGCTGATCCACAGGCATGATGGATCTGTGTGGAAGTATCAGTACTTCCACTGGTATATAATCGACGGATATTTTATTCATATCATAAATAAATGACGTCACTAGTACCTTAAAACTTGTACTAATAAACTTAACATCTCGCTTGAATGTTTTTTTACAGTGCCATCTAAAATAATAAAATATAATAATACAATAAATAATAACACAAACATGTTTACCTTTGGTCCTGTGACGTCATTTTCTTATGTTCATGATTCATGCCGTTATTGTTCTAGTATGGTTTTAGACTTCCCATGCCTATGTTACGCTGTTACCAGTGTTTGAATAAAAACCTTAAAGGTTTTCCATACTTTGTAGGATAATTTGTGAAAAATATTTTCACTAAATAATATAAGTGCAAATTTTGGGTTTTTCAACGTTTTGTTATATTTTGTACAACATTTGAGCTATTTTACTGTTTATTTTGAACCTGAACCTGAAAGCTGCGGCGTTTGGACGCCACAAAAACACCAGAGGGGCTTTAAGACCCGCCTACTGTTTAAACTAGATGAAAAGACTGATATGTGTTTTGTGAAGCTCAGCAAACATGTTTTCAATACATCCTAGCTTTGAATAACCTATTGTCACGCCGATAATGGGGTGTTTTCTAGAAAAAGAATCGTTCCTAGAGCGATTTGTAAAGAATCACTTTGTAAGAAAAGAACCTGTGTTTCCATGTTGATGCTTTATTACCTGAGTTGTTCCAATATTTAAAAATAATATTTTGTTTCGTGCAGTTTGAGGTGATGTACTTTGTAGTGTGAAGAATTTCTTGAGTCTCTGCTGTTTCTTTAGTCCCAAGTCCAACTAAATTCGTAAAATAGTTAGGCTATATGAATTAAAACAATTATATTCTTGTATTTATAATTTTGTTAGTCTACTGTGCTTTACACTACTAATTCTACTGGGCTTTTCCTCTAATGTAAAATTGTTTGTAGAATTTTCAAAATACAAATTCTGTTTCAATTCTAAAAATGAGATTTTTTTAAATAGCAGAAAATACGTATCAATGTTGTATTTTTATGTTGCAAAAAAAATCTAGGTGAATTATCGAAAAGTACTAAGATAAGTATTTGATCGCTAGAACCTTCATAATGTTAAAGAAGCCTTGAGAAACATCGCTAAACAAAAGCAAACACCACGAGTAGATCTACTTGTATTGCACTTCATTATCTGGAAGGGTTATACCTTTTTATCTCGAAGTGTAAGCAGTAACGACTGCAGCTCTGCTATCCGAGTTATAAAACAAGCAGTTAAGATTAGTGCAAACGGACCTTGAAGATCAGAAATGGTCGCTAAGAGACATTTAACAATGGAACGAGATAAGACTAGCGATAAGACTAGATAGGCCGGGACTCTGATTGGGTTAATTACGTCTAGAGAAAGGTTAACTCTGGAACAGCTGGTAAGTAGAAGTGATTTTTTAACCGTGGAAACAGCTGTTGTGATCAGATGATTGAGGTAATTAGGTAATGTGTCGTGTAAATTACGGAGTAGTGCTTTAATCACGATTCGTGTAGTTAATGGATGAACGTTTTTTTAGTTTCTTCAAATAAAAAAAAAAAACAAATATTTGACTATAGAAAATCTAATTTTTAAATCACAGGTATCATATAAAACGACATTTTTGCAAATATTGGTAGAAAAATTGTAAAATGGTTGCATTAGTAAATTTGTATAGGTTTTGAACTTGTGGGAGCTACAATAACATTGATTAATTGATCAAAGTTTCTGACAAGGAAAAAGTTGAATACTATTTAATAAGAAATAGTTTATGATCTGTGTTTCAAAAACATTGACTAATATACTAAAGTTTAAGTTCCAGCGTTGATATAATACAGGTTGTTATTTTGATCTGAACTTTGAAGAGGTTGTTATTTTGATCTAAAACATTGACTAATGTATTCAGGTTTATTAAGTAAGCAATTATTGTAATATTCAGGGTGTTAAATTGATATGAACCATTGAGTATTGTATTGAAAATTATCTAAATAGCAATGGATATAACTGCAGTGTGTGAATTTTATTCAAGCCGATAATAAATAAGCTAATTATTGCCATTAGCTGTATGGGCTGTTAATTAACAGCTGTGTCTAACGAATATGTCGGCCATAGTCACTAACAAGACCACAAGATCGCGCCACTCATCCTACACTCATATATGGGTTAAAATACGCACATAGTGGCGTCTCCATCGTAAATAATTTATTTATAATTGAATTATACTGCATATGATGATGTATTCGACAACTTTAAATGAGCTTTCACAAACCCTTTTTTGTTGTTAAAAGCCATGATGAATTATATGTGTTTGTTTCTGCAGGTCATTATTTTACAATATACTGGAAAACTTCAAAGTCTTTTATCAGAATGCGAAATTGTTATGCATGATAACCTAAAAATTTAAATAAGAGTGTTACTAATGCCTGTTTTTTCTTTTTTTTTTCTGGGGGGGGTTTTATACTTTGGAAGTATTCCACTAGAAGCACTGATATGCTGTGATCAACCTTTTGTTGCTGGCTAATATATTGAAACATCTTCCAGAGAATAATAAGGAGTCTTTAGAATGAATTCTTTTAATTTTGTGTCCAAATTTTCTTCGCCTTCGATACTTATTATTTCTATTGTAATCTTGTTGAATAACTGTTTACCTATGGGTTTTGGTCCAATTTTCACTGGGCTGGTTGATACTCGTGGCATATGTGCATTATTGGAAAATAATTCTTAGATTATTACATATAAGGTGTATAGGAAGCTACAGCTCAACTTTATTTTGTGTTCTTTTTTCTTCCATGGCTAGTCTAGAGTCCACACATCACTTTACGTCAGGTAGGTCCTTTTCTCACCCTTCAAGTTCGTCGAACCCTTGGACTGCGCTGTGCATCTGCCGTCCTCTCGTGATCTGACAAGATCTAGCCCTTCCTAGGTCCAGGTCTAGGCTATCATTAGAGGCTGAGCAACGCGACAGATGGAGCCCGAGACTGCACGAATGTCTGTATAGTTGTCTGATTCTAAAAAGAGGAAAAAAGTTTGGAAACATCTTGCATCTAGAGTGACCCAAGCATAGAATATATCTTGAGGTAAAGATGTAAAGACACGAGGGGAATTTTGTAATTTGTTCAAGGGAAATGTTGTTCTTGCTATAAATAGTAGCTGAGTAGGTGTGTTTACCTAATAATCAAGAGTTGTATGATTTGTTCTGGAAAAGTCAAAATCATATTGATGGCTCAGAACTAGATCCAATTGTCTGTAATCATTGGGGTGTAACAGAGAAACGTCTCATCAGACAGGCAACATCGCCTCATTCTACACTCATTTTAATATTTTAATATTTGGCTTAAAATTCGTCCAGTTGTGTCCTTGTAACTGATGATAAAATAATACACCTAAAACTAAATATGTAATTGGATATTTTATAGGGATAGGAAAACATCAATTGCACCAATGACTGCTAATAACATCTAAATTGAATACAATTATTTTAATGTTCGATCAATCCCTGCAAAATATGTTCAGGACCTGCAAATTAATTGTTATGTTGTTTTTATGTTATGCTATGTTATGTTGTATTTGTAATTGTTGTTTTTAGGCTACATTGAATACAGGTTTCCATGGGCAAGAACAATTGCAAAAGCTTGATTGTGAGATGAGTAGACGTAAACGATGGTTTTAGAACTGAAAGCATAAAGTTTAGTCATCTCTGGCGAACCGAAAAGGCAACCCATGAAGTAGCCTATTATTTAAAGGGATCAGAAATATGTGTTCATTGGATGCATACCAGTTGACTTCTTTCAACAAAGATACTTACGATTACAGTATTTTAATTAAAAACGCAAAATTACTTAATAGTTTTCATAAAAAAAAACGTATGAAGATTCCACCCAAGGTTCATATCTTGGACTTTTGTAGGATGTTTTTCAATGAAAACACATGTAGGTAGGCCTATACAGGAAGATCTATTCTGCCTACTTCAGAGTAAGGACCAAAGACTCGACAGACGGAAAGATGATGAAGAGACTTCTCCAACACATGTCTGTCTACCCAAAGGACAGCTGTTGGAGATGCTCAGTTATTTTGATTTGTGAGGGTAAAAACGTGTCTGATGAGGGGGATTAATTTCTTACACTTCCTTTTGACCTTAATTGAAAGAAGAGAACAACTAGATGTGTGAAATATTGACGGAGAATATTGATAGACTACATATTAGCTATGTTGACATTTGGGGCTCAGAATGGATGATTTTATAAAACAGAAATGTTTAGTGTTTATGCTTCTTGATTTGTTAATGAGAGTATTCAAGTCTGACTGGTTGAAGGGAATAAATAAAATGATAAAATTAAATATGAGAGTAGTGTTAAAAATTCTTGAAAAATTCTCTGAAATTATAATTTAAAATTGGCAAAATCGTGAGAATCTCAGAATCTGGTAACTTTGTTCAAGTTTCAGTATTTAAGTTTGCTCAAAACGTTTATAAACCATCATCATTAGGTGTCTTGTAAAATCTCCGATGGCTCCATAAACTTTTTATCCCCTCCAAAAAAAAAATTGGACTCTACCAGAATACCCTCAAACAAACTTCCACAACATATTACTGTTTTTTTTTTAACGAAACCCAAATTAAAAGTACTGTCAGACACAATCATTTTAATGATAAAACAACCTTACACAATGACATCCCTGTTTTCTTTACTTCATTGCCGATCAGCTGATATGCATTGTTACATAGTTATAAATGAGATTTAGTGTAATTGGGAATTTATGGTAAATAAGACACAACATGATGTTTCCCCAAGCTCGAAGAGTTATAAGAATACGTCAGAAGTAAATTATTGGTATTATAGCAAGAAAGATTGAAATTAAGTTTCCAGGTGTGACTCCAGTACCAATATGGATAACTATGCAACAACGCAAATCAGCTGATCGGCAATTAAGTAAAGAAAAAGGGGATACCAAGAAACAAGCTTGTTTTGTGATTAAAATATGTTTCAGTAATTTTAATTTGTGTGTGTAAAATGATTTGGAAAAAAGCTTATTTAGAAGTATTTACCAGTCATTTTCCACTTTAAATTCTACTATTACCAAAAAATGTAAATGATACAAGCCTACAAAATAAGAAATGAATAAATTAGCATAAATATATTTTCAACCGGTTAAGAACCAAGCCGAACAACGACGGAGATCCCAAACCCTTGCATTTGCGCGCGGTGGCGATGTAGCAAAACGTTATATTTTTTAACAATTCCAAAGCACTCAAGATTTTGCATTGATTGGATCATGCTAAGCTATCATTATGCAGCAACTGAAATTGAAAATTAAGTATTAACTTTGCGCACAGAAGTTGAATAGAGATTTATACACAATAGATATTTTGTTGAAATGTACCAAAACAAAACACAATATGCTAACACCAACATTAATGAAAGTTAAGTACCAGATATCCACAAATTAATTCAATTATTCATTTAAGAAATACTTAGACAAGATGTACAGCTGAATATTCACCTGAAAGTTAAAAAGCCGTTCTCTCAAAACATTTAATGTAATAGGTTTGTGATGGCTTAATACTGTACCCAGCTATTCTTGATCATTGGGATTTTAATATTGGCCCCCAACTCAAGAAACAGCTGATCCTAGTTACTAAGAAACCTACACGAATTCATTTCGTCCTACACTCCCATGCTATAATATTCAGCTTACAATACGCACCTACGTATCATTTGGAGTTTCTGTCTAAAATGCAATAGAAATAACCAGAGCTCGCCCTGTGGTCGAAAACTCGACCAAAAAGTATGTATTGTGCAAACTTCTCTATTTTCACCCCACGCTGTAAATAGAACATGTAATTGGAATTTCTTCCATTTTTTTTAATTTTCTCTTTATATTTTGTTCTTATTTCGTCACCAACATGGCAACCCGTAAGGTCCAAAAACATAAAAAAATTAAATTAATTTTTTGTGCTTATTTTTGGGCCTATTTTATTTTGTAAAGGGATTCTGCACATCTACAGGCAAATATCTGTCTAACAGTATATGTAGATTTTCCCAGCGAAGCGCAGGAGCTGATAAAAAAAGGATACAATTAGCACCCATGTTAAATTTCCATTAGAAAAGTAGAATTTCCATTTTTGACCCAATTAACATAAATATTCTCAAAATGCAAATAAAACCTGCACATATAGGACCGATAACCTTTCTTTTGGTACAACCCGCGTGTAAATCGGTCTAGTAGTATAAGTTACAGGCTAGCTGTCATAAGTTTTGCAAAAGTTTTTTAATGTAGAAAATGTAACATAGAAACAAAAAATAATTTTTTAGTTCTAATGATCATTGACCTAATGTTCTGTACACTGAGCATCAGTATTTTGGAATAACTAGCCCAGTTTGTTTACCAACAAACCCCTCGTCCTCTTCCACCTGACAGGCCTCTGAAGGACATCACGTAGCAGGTGTCAGCTGCAGATGTTACTCAATACTCGCCCACCACATGTCTACAAAATACACAGGAAGAGGCCAACACTACAACCCTTTGGCCTCGAGGCCAAGCGCCACATGGCCTCCAAATTGTCTACAGGTAGCCTATAATGGCACACGACGTGTTTTGCCCTAATTACCTCACGTTTCCTCACGTTTTGTTTTGTACAATTTAATTACGGATAAGGGGTTTACGAATCAGTCTAGTTATAAGGGTTTGGAGTAACCAATACCTGCTAATGTTTAACTAGACAGATTTCAATCATACCATGTGGGTCAATTGATTATACTGTGATGTGTGGATGCAATTTATGTGCAACCACACCACAAATATCCTGGAGCTTGATTATATAGTGTAACTACACTCAATCTCACTTTAATCATTGATTATATTGATCTGGTACAATGCAACTACTTAAATTCACTGTAGGCCTATGTACTAAAACATTATATCGGTTTGGCCAATTAATCATGTGTGGATGGCTAATGTCACACTTGACTGGTGTACGGCCAATACACTTAACAATTTGCATAAACAGGTAAAGCAGACTATTCTTGTCCTACATTGTCGTGGACGCTAGGGATTAAGAATTGATACATTGGCGATTAGAAGAATTTGAACCTGCGATCTCGGGGACCGAAGCTATAAACGCGAGATGTCTGAAACTTGATTCCATCTGAGAAAGCGGTAAGCAAATTAAAAAATTTTGACACCAACCACGCAAAACTAAGCTTAATCTTCATTCATATAACCTCACTAACAATATGGTCCCTCATATATGTAATGGCCTATTAAGACAATTGCAATAATTGAACAGGTAATTGCATATGTGCAATGTGTAACGTGCGCAGTTTAATTGTTAAGGTCAATTACACATAAACATTTGCCAGTCTGGACTTTATCTGATGCTCCGGTGTGTGGCGGCATTTCTCATTAGTCGGACAAGTTACAGAATGTAGTTCATGACTTCGACATTTCACAAGTTTAATGTTTCATATAAAACAATATTCGAACTTTTATCTTCATTTGTTTTATAATATGTAACACTTTGTGACTACATATCCAAGGTATTTTCATTTTATATGAGCGAGAGGTTTTTTTTCATTTCCGTAAACTTTACTTTTATAATAAGACAAATGAAAATTCGCTTAGTCTGCAGGTTTGCTGTGGCGGGAGCATTTATCTTACAATTTCCGATAAAAACTTTCCACAATATACTGATCACTGTACTTTCAAAAAATAAAAAGACTCGCAGAAGCATGAAAAGTTTCCATTATCTTCTGTCTCAAAGTAACAAAAGTTAACATTTGATCTATGAAACATTTATGTAGCAAGTTCCAAATTGCTCTTTAAGATTGGCCATTGACTACAATAGTCAAAGGTTTGACACACCTTCCTCTTACTCAATTATAATAAACAACATCAACTTCAAAGCAACGAACTATACTACGTAGTATAGTTCGTTGCTTCAAAGTATCGTCCATCAAAGTAGGTTATTTCCTCTCTCTGGGCGCGACCTGTGACCAGCACACCTTCAAATGACGTGAGCGAACGAAGAGTTTAATGCGCAGTCCGCACATAAAAGTCACCACTTTATTGCACATCTGCAGCGTCTAATGAGGAAAATGCAAAGCGAACGCAAAGATTACTTGGTTGCGATCGTAACAAGACTGTACTGAATGTGGTGTATAGAATCGTACATTGTTAGTCTAAATTAATTAAAAGTTGCATATAATGTTTGGCTGTTCAAATAGTTTATTTATCCGAATGATTATATAGTTTTGGCCAAGTTGTGGAGGGGAAAGATGAATAAAAAAGATGCAGAGTTTGAAAAGGCTTGTAAATGAGGATAAATGAAAAGAAAACTTCTAATTATATTGATCTTGATTTTAAAACCCGCTATTTACTTAGGCTCAGGTAATTGTGATTTGGTTCCTTCTCACACAAAACAATAGTAAAACAAATAAAACTAAAAGACCTAAAAACTATAAAAACCTTCAGGGGAAGCTGGAAAGATTATAATTTGGTTTTTGGACAATATCGATTCTTGATCCTCGGTATCGGTTCAATCGGTATAACTACAAACTCATTCTTAAAAGTAAGCTACAAACGTAAACATTACGTTACAATGTATAAACAACAATGAATCATTTTAAACATTAGACTCAAAATTACTGTTTTGCGTTAGATATGTAGGTATGATGAACAAACAAGTTGGCAATCGAAGATTTTTCCGAGAACCAACTACACAAGTTACGATAATTACTTGATTGTTTTAATCACTGGATATTCCATGGAAGTTGTTAATTATCAAGGATTCATTGAGTAAATTATCACGTGGTATGATGATGTATTGTTTGAAGTATGTGTTGAATAAATTATCATATTATTGCTGTTTCTATTGAATACACGTGTTATAATTATTGATTTTGATTTTCAATCGATGTAAAATTAGCTGTTTTCATCGTTGAGGCTAACTCGTTGCATTTAACAGTTTAAAAGGTAACCACTTTTCAGGTAACTGTAGGAAAACAATTGAGTTTTTGGTACTGAAATGGACATCCCATCTATTTAAACCAACAGTACCCAAATTTTTAATTCAAACAGAACATAAGTGTGCTACTCTCAAAATTATATTATGTTTTTTTTTTTTATACTGTGATAGTTAGCGTATATCTTGATGAAAGATAATATAGTGTACTATAATTTAACCTTGTTAGCTTGGTTAGAAATGTAGCATATTTGACGGAAATCAACACTTAACAATCACCGAATTCTGTCGGTGGGTAACTTAAACGAAGTCATTTACTTCGTAAAACCAACTAAATCTGTAATATGGGAATGTAATGACTATATAATCTATCAGTAATCAAAGAGGAAAACTTCATCTCGTGTGCAAACATGAACCGTAAATTAAACCCCAATTTCTCTATTGCGTCACAGATTTCTATTTCAATTCAGGGTTCGGTTCAGATCTAGTATCAAACAATCTATATGATCTGGCACGCACCGACAATGACAGTGAAAGTATAACCTTTGAGTAAGGGCAGTGCGTGCGTGTGTGAGTGTGTGAGAGAGGGTGGAGGTGTAGCTTTAGTGTGTGTTAATAGACAATATTACGACTTGCCTATGAGTGCCACCTCATTAATAACACCTGAGATTTCTATCACCTAAAAACTAATTAGGAAGTCTAGACGGTTTCGAAGGGTGAATATATTTTAAATAATTAGAACATTAAACAGAGGAAATTCTGTAAGGATACGTGTCAATAATGAGTCTAATTAGTAATAAAACAATCTAGCGTGTTTATGTTTAATTTATTCGAAGAGATAATATTCGGTACAATGCGTTGTGTTGCGTAAAGCCCTTCACAGCTACTGCGAAAGGATGTTGAGATATTCCTAAAATCGTGTATTTTAGCAATAAGGCAGAAGGTCTTCAACGAAGTGGAAAGGGTGAAATTTGGCAACTTAATTACAAAAATCATGCAAAAAGGCAATGTTATAAAGAAATATAATTTTACTAGCTGAACCCGGCAGACGTTGTCTTGCCTTTGACCATTTATAATTTAAGCACCGTTACGTTTAATTGTCTTATTGTATATGAAGTGCTTATAGCTGTAACCCGCGGGCTTTGCCCCGTTTAACTTCTTAATTTTCAAGATGATCTCGTTCGCATGGCTCAATCACGTCCTGGTTGAAGTTCGTTCGCTGCGCTCACTTGCCTTCAGGTTAGCTCGTTCGCTACGCTCACTTGCCTTCAGGTTAGCTCGTTCGCTACGCTAACTCGCCTCCAGGTTGAAGTTCGTTCGCTATGCTCACTCACCTTTTGGTTGCAAATTCGCTGTTGTCATAAATGTAAAAGAAATAATAGTGCTGCACCCTGTTGGTAATCCTTGTAACTTAAATGCTATTGAACATCATAGAACAGAACCAACTTGTTTAATTGAAACAGCTGTTAAGATTCATTAATTCCATTTCTCATAAGGTTAACATGGGAAACTCCAGAGCCACTGGGGCGGAGCCGATTGGACGGATCACGAAATTGATGGTGTATAAACCTATTCCATGACATTCTACACGTATGTACCAAGTTTCGTGGCAATCGGTTCAGCGGTGTCTGAGTTTATCACTGCCAAACAAATGTATATACAAACATCCTCTTTTATACTTATAGATTGCTATGTGTAAGAAGAACGATTGGTTGCGAAATGCGCATACATTTAGTAACTTATATTGTGAAAACAAAAATGTTGTCGTTAAGCAATTAAAGACTCGATTTAAAAAAAAATTCTTGTTATTTTGTATTTTCATAAATAATAGAGGAGAAAGTTTTATGGCCATAGCTATGGAACTTGAGCTCGAGAGAACTTAAGTTGATAAGAATCACTCTAGCCCATAATATTTTATCCGATAATTCCATAAGTTATGACTAGGTTCAAGTCTATATATATCTCCTGAATAAACTATGTTATTTAATTAATACACGATATACTAAGAGTCGTTAAATTATTGCAATTTCTTCACACTACTCGAAGAGTTCACACAACTGTACCCCTAATTTTGACGAGTTGCTAAGAAAATGCACGTTCTTTACCTATAACATTCACAAACCACTCGTTCACTCTAAAAATAAGTCTTAATTACAAGTTTTGCACTTAGCATATTCCTATTTCATATTTCATTACTCGAAATTCTACAAGCTGTTATACGGAGCGTATTGACACCAAGACAACAATTCTTCGGTTTTATTAATCAGTAGTCAATGTATTATGAAAACTTGTAAAACTTTACATCAGTGAGTTGCTTAAGAAATGTATTTAAATTTAACCTCTTGTCTTGAGCATTCACGTATTTTATTTCTGGGTAATAATGTCCTGACTCCCACCTATAGTACTTACACCACTTTTATAAAAGACCCAACTAATGCTTATAAGTCCAACTATCAAGGATTGATAAGTTTTGAACCATAAAAAACCCAAGTACTTTTTCAGGATCGAACCTACAACTCGATTGTTAGGTGACACTACAACCACTCAACATTCCAAAAGAATTTCACTCGATTTTCTACAAGTCGTTGATCTTGCAAATGTTTCTCAACCAAGAAAAACAATGTACAAGCGCTGTAGCCAATCTTGTACTAGTTACAGGCTTGTAGACATTATTAGTTGACACTAAAGCGACAAGCAACTAGTTGTAGGCGTTCCAATATCTTCCGCACGAGACCATAATTACCGCTTAATGCCACTAGAGAAATCGCCAAGATTGACTGGGCTGACCTCAACTAGACCCGTGTAAATCAATGGAGAAAGCCACTGTTGTCATTGTTGGCTCATACACGATATGTTCTGTGAAAGGTAATTGTTGGATTGGTATTGTTGTGAGAGAGGTGATCAATGACTAGGACGGTGGCGACGTCCTGTAATCCAGCTACCAGGAGGTCACGAATTGTGGATATTTATAGGCATGCACTGTGGATGTGATACTCCCTGGTGTGGATTAACGTCCGCACTAGTGAGTACTACGACTATCCGCAGTACTATCCTGATAATTGGAGCAATTCGTTAATACCAAGGCAAAAATGTGGTTCGGATTCCACTATAAACTGTAGGTCCCTTAGTTGCCATTAGCTGTATGTGCTATTAATTAACAGCTGTGTCTAAAGACTATGTCGGCCTTAGTCACTAACAAGACTACAAGATCGTGCCACTCATCCTACACTCATCTCCATTCATACTTGACTTAAAATACCTACTTTGTATGGTCGCCATTTCATTGAAAAGTGTAGTAAAGTAGGCCTAAAGATGGTTCATTGTAGATAATTACTTTGGAAACAGTACAAGTCGATTTCTTATTGAGTTGTGATGTCAAAAGGTTATCAATCATCTCAAAGACAATGTGTCAAAATTAAATTACAACCACGAAGCAGGAGGAAAAGCAATTGCCTATTTTGTTGGATTACTCTTATAACTGGTTCAATAATGAGAAAAATATATAAATATTATCTATGTGCTTGGGTTCTAGTGAGGGTGGAAAAGTTATTTAATCGTTTCCTAATCTAATCTACTAGTAATTTATCTGAATAAATTAACTTATTTTTGTGAAAACAAGTATGCCTAACACAAAATATGTCTGCATTATATTATGGTATTTGAGTATTGGACAACCCTGTCAAAGAATCCGTGGAAACTGCAGTGCATAACGAGTTTCTTCGATATCCTAATCCTCTTATCCCACGTACTGCTCGATCAAGTCTGATTTGCAGGAATTTAAAAGCAAAATTTTCTCTGACACAAATCCTTTTATAAGAGCATTGATCCATACAGTGAGTGACTTTACTGTCTGATTCCTTGTGTATAACTGCTCTTCCTTCTCGTTTCAAAGCTTAAGATACTTTACTGGAATCTTGTATATTCAAATATATTTTAACGAATTCCTCTATAGGAAATAAGCTAACCTTTCTCCAAAGTATGAACCTAGTGAGAGACGATTATAGCTTTTCATTTTATATCAACTACGCTAAAAGATATAATAACTTTTTCTGTTTGCTAATTAATGTAATTATAAGGTTTGTGAGAACGATAGCCCAAGCAAAAGTTATACATTTTTTCGGTTTTATCACTATTTGGAACATATATTACTCTTTCGTTACGGTTACAACCGATACTGTTACATGTTTACTGTAGCATCAAACCACAACAGTTTCAAAAAAGTAACAGTTATTTATTCAACAGCAACAGTTATTTAATTTTATTCAATTTATTTTGAGACCTTATGTACATTAAACTATCGATCTTGGCGGATTTCCCCTTATATAAATACTCATTGTGCAAACAAGCTAAAAAACTTGCATTACCTTATTCCCCAAACTGTAACCTTCAACCTTCTGTATGACAGGTGTCAATAATACCTTCAAACAAGAACTAAAACCACAACTTTCCCAAAATACCTAACCAAATTTCCGTCTTTAAAATTACAGACACTACGTGTTTCATTTTTACAACATGTAATTTTCTAAACTTTAGAAGGCAATGGACCACGTAATGATAGCGAAGGATGTTTTAGTCTCCAACTGTTTAAGAGAAAGCTCGTGTCAAATTATAAGAAGTTAGTTCAAAGCACCTGTTGGCCTGTTTGAACACGTAAGATGGGCAGCTGTTGGAACAGAACATGTGTAGAACACGGCCAATCTGAAGAAGCCACCTGCTTGAATAAAATAACTGTTACTTTTCTGAAACTGTTGTGGTTTGATGCTACATTAAACATGTAACAGTATCGGTTGTAACCGTAATGAAAGAGTAATATATGTTCCAAATAGTGATAGTGACTTGGTATAGAATAAAAAAACAAAAGAAAATCAATTCTAGCACTTAGGTCTCATATAAAATTTTAAATTCCTATTATATTTTTTTGAATAATTGAATTTTTGTAGTTTGCTTGTTTATGGATATATTTTGATCCTATTTGACAGATTTAATTTCATACGAAGCTATGTACATTTCAAAAACAAATACTTTTTATTACGTTCGCTAAATCAGTAAATCTGGTTACTCTTTTAACAGTTTCAGTATCCAATAGTCAATGTTATAACATAGGATTTGCATTAATTTAAAGAATGTATCGTATGTTATGGTAGAAATCGTTTCACAATGTGTTCAAGGCCAGAAACAAATAATAAACTACGGAACGCTTACACTCAGACGGGACTAGCCTCAAAATTACCCACCGATCCATAACAATAGTACTCCGTACAGATGTGTGTGTGTTTTTTTTTTATTTAAAGTACTTTTCAAAAATTAAAACACCATAAGAGTTATATATAAAGAATACTGATTCCTCGACAAACGTAACTGTACCGGTTGTAGGCTATACGGGTAGGTCCAGTATTCAGTTTCATCTAATTGCCTAATCAAGATTTAAGAGTCGTGATTGACTCCAGCTGCGGCTGGCACCTGCCGGACCACGAGTCACCTGTAGTACCTTGGCACCTGCGAGTCTCCGTGGCACCTGCCTCGGATGCCCAGTGGTCAGTGATCTTGGATGATACTGTCGGCGCCACAAGGAGGCTTCTGAACATGTGATACTTGTCCAGCGACACGCATCTAATGCACTACACTCTCTGTAGAGCGTACAACCATTGACTATTGGATACTAAGCTATATGGACATTATATAGACCATCCCCATGTTAAATTTGTCATCTGTTTCTTAATCAAAATTATCACAGTTGATGTGAGCCACCGACAGTTTGTTCTGATGTAAATTGCAGATTGTTGTCGAATACACAAACTTTTTTGCCCATTAAAAGTGATGGAATGAATGTAATGTAAGTGAAGTGTATTGTTTTTTACCATCGTGATGGAAAATGTCCGCAATAAACCTTTGAACAACATTAACACACCGTCACCAAAAATGAATTTCAAACAAAGAATTGATGGAATGACTTATTGTGAGCTATAGCAACTGTTATAACTCATCAACTATGACAGAAAAAATAAGGGAGGAAATGGAATTTTAATTTTAAGCACTAACGCATTCTGCGACTGGCTCACAGAACTATGTTCTTTTCAGTGAAAATTCTAATCTAAATTCTATCTAAAATTCTATCTAAATTCTGTCTAGTCAAAATTGCAATCAACAAGGTGCTCTATGATTCTTAAAGCCTTTTTAAGTTTCGTTGCAAGTGTAACTAGTCAAAAGATAAAAATAAAATAAAAACATTGTAGCGCGGTTGATTGAGATATGCTCTACAGACAAGGTAAGGTATTTATTCTTCTTAAACAATCCACGACGAAATTTGCTTTGAATCTAAATATATAAAAGGCAAAGCCCTCACTGACTGACTGACTCACTCACTCACTCACTCATCACTAATTCTCCCACTCCCCATTTACCTATGAGGCTGAAATTCGGTACACCGATTCTTTGGGAATTAAATAGGAAAACTAAGTAGTTTTTATTCTGATCGGGCTTTCGGGCTCCGCCCCAGTGGCTCAGGAGTTTCCCCATGTTAACCTTATGATTTTTCATATGTAAAAGGAATTTCTTGAAACAGCTGTTTCAATTTAACAAGTTGGTTCTGTTCTATGATGTTCAATAGCATTAAAGTTACAAGGATTACCAACAGGGTGCAGCACTATTATTTTTTTAAATTTATGACTACAGCCAATTTGCAACAAAAAGGTGAGTGAGCGTAGCGAACGAACTTCTACCTGGAAGCGAGTTAGCGTAGCGAACGAGCTAACCTGAAGGCGAGTGAGTGGAGCGAACGAGCTCCAACCTAAAGGTGAGTGAGCGTAGCGAACGAACTTCAACCAGGACGTGATTGAGCCATGCGAATACTTATGAAGTTAAACGGGGCAAAGCCCGCGGGTACACCTAGTTAAATATAAGTTTGAAAACGTTTAATTCTTTTGTTTTAGCATCACTATTTTATCATTTGTCAGAAATTAATTCACATTGTGTATTTAGTGATAGAGGTCAGATTGATTCACAGATACAAATCACTTTTAATTGTGTATTTAGTAGTTTGTGTTGACATTCTTTTTGTGAAACTGATTGAATTAAAACCGATTAATTTCAGATGAAGAGTAGTGTATAGAGCAGATTACCCACTTTAGGATGGTGTCACTTGTGTAGAGTTAACACTTTCATCCTTTTACAAGTTTGAATGTCATTTAAATACGCTGACGAAATAAACAATTGAATTCGTTAACCCCCTCAAACCTAATTCACACTTCAATAAGCACATGCAATCGCTGTAACACATTCACTCAAACTCAATCCACCAAATTCCAATTACTTTGTACTCGGCCTCAACCTAATTAATCAATTACCCGAGTATAACTGATTACAGACCAATCGTTGGCCAATTTAGATTTTGGAAATGTCGAAAGGCGTGACAAGGGTCTGTAAAACTGCGCCCTTGGTGTTAATGGTCGCCCAAAAGTTCCACCCAGGGCGCTAAATGTGTAAATATCCGTCGGTGCGTACGGCCCTGAGACATAGTGTTATTTCTCACGCTAGTCTAGTTAATGTTATAATTTGCTGATAAACTTATAAAATTATCTGGTGCTCATGGCCAGAGGAAATCTATACTTGATAGGAGTGATTGGAACTTTCCACTGCGAGTGATCAGTTTGAAGATTTTGATGTGGTGGATCAAAATCGTTTTGGATTCATCTTTTTGTGGATTCATGTATCCAGTTTTGGAATTAATTATGGAAGAGAAAATCTCGCTAATCTCTTTCGATTTTAGTGTTTTATTATTTTGTATCAAGGATTGAGAGTCAATTGCTGAATGTAGATAAATTTTAAACAACAACTAAAAACCACTAAAAAATAAAAAAATGACCAATTTTTAAAATTGAAGTGTATATGATCTACCGAACTAAGGGTAAACACCATCAACAGAGGAATCAGTACTCTGTTGTGCGAAAAAGCCCCATTTTTTCATTGTCTATAATAGTATTATAACATTACTGTAAACCCAACACCCAAATATTTTTTACGTGGTTTTTATACAACTAAGCCTACAACCAAGTTTTAATTCCATCATTAACTAAACAACATTTTTATACAATAACATTACCAACCCCCGTCTCCCCGTGTTACATTAGTTCCCCATATGGTAATGTGTGTCCTAATAAATATTTCTCATCAAACACTATAATTTACTACTGAAAGGCCAACCACCGCCAGATTGACCGATCCAAGGGGTCCAAGGTGACTAAATTGTGAATAGAAACTAGTTTTTCCACTTTATAAAAACTCCGGAGTCACTTGATGTGTCGTGTATCACGGACCACGGGCAGCTGAGAGAGAAGTCCACCTGGGCCCGCATCTTTGTATCACCTGCTTCTGGACTTCTGACGCAACCGAGGTCAAGGAATAGGCCCACATCTAGGATACCTCGTGGACAACCGGTCAAAGACACGGAGGCTGTAAAATATGTTGGTGTTCTAGCCACCCAATCTATTCCATCGGTTCTATCTTCTATTCTATATGATTAATCTAGACTGGGACGGTGGTGTCGTCCTGTAATCCAGCTACTTGGAGGTCACGAATTGTGGATATTTTTAGGCATACACTATGAATGCGATACTCCTGGTGTGGATTAACGTCCGCACTAGTGAGTACTACGCCTATCCGCAGTACTATCCTGATATTTAGACCAATTTGTTAATTACAAGGCAAAAATGTGTTTTGTATTCCACTAAAAACTGTGGGTCCCAGTTAGTTATCATTGGCTGTATGGGCTATTAATTAACAGCTGTGTCTAAGGACTATGTCGGCCTTAGTCACTAACAAGACTAAAAGATCGCACCACTCATCCTACACTCACATCCATTTCACCATGGCTTTAATTGCCTACATTCATATGGTCGCATACCTACCAGTTTGCATCAGCACAGACTAAAGAGATAATGTGAACAGAATAATGTGTACTCTTTAATCTATGGTATTAGTTAAAAAGTTAGCGTCCTGGCAGAATATATAGGTCAACAGAAATCAGTATTAATCATCAACGCACTCTGTCGGTGGCTCTGTCAAACCACATTTATTTCTGTTCTTAGTAGCTGTAGCATTAACATGGGAGTAGGATACTTACTTCCATCCAGAACCAAAGATTCTTCACCTTGTTAATCCCTCTAGTTCTCACATTGAGTATTGGAATGCTAGAAAGCTAACGAATTTAGATTTTAAAATAGGCTCTTAAGTTTAGGATATCTATATCTTGACAACTGATTGGTCAAAGGTTGTGTATACTTGTTGTGTATTATCATACCTTGTAGGTAAGATAAGGAATGACCTTTGGTAATGCAGTCGCTTACTGTACTATCTAAAGGAGGTCAAGGAATGGTATCTCAAGTCTTTGATATCTTGTGTTGGACAAGGCATCGGCCTAAGATACCGTTGAGGGTATAAAATAAGGCATATCAGTTGATATTTCATTGTTTATGTAAGAAACTTTAAAAACTACATAGGGTGTTTCGTAGAGGTATACTGAGGTATGTGTTGAGGACGCGTAATAGATTGGTTGAAAGAAATACTGCATTATAGTTTATACAATGCAGTAAAAGATTAAGATAAGTACTCAAATACATCTCTCGTTTAACCAACGGGTAATAATGGTGATCAAGAGGAGACCACTAGACATCACACACAAAATCGCTATGGTGATTAGTTGGATTTGAACTCCAAGACCAATGGAAACGAGGTAATCTGGGTGTCAAGAAGAAGGCCACCACTAATAAAATCTGTCATTTGCTTATAGAGGTGTTGTAAATATGTTAGGTTAGATTGGGTTGAGTTAGTTTACTACGTTAGGTTTAGGTTAGGATATATGTCCAACTCCTCAACTTGGACATACCAATCAACTGATTAAATTATTGGAATTATAATTTTGTATAATTATTGTAATTCATTTTATTATGTTAATATTTAACATAATAACATGGGAAATATGTTACTAATATATTTGTTACCTATATTAGTAACAAATATAGTTAACTTATTTGTTTAATATTTTTATGAACTATTTTTTCAGTTATATTACAAGTCTGTTTATGTACGATTCCAAAGGGTGTAATAGTGGTAAATTGGTATTTCTATCTGAGCGTAGCTGTAAAAAAAATACTGTCAAACCAACATTCCAATGAGCTCAGAAAGGCAGCTGATTTGTTACAGTGCTCGCATAACAATCTAAAGATCGTCTATTCGATCCTTTAGCTCTCCTTTAAGGAGATATAATAGTTTAAGGGAATATAGTAAAGAATATTAGTGTGTACAGTCTGTCGGTTTGCTACGTTGGACTAATGTTTTTGATATACTTTATAACTAACTCATAAGTCTGTTCCAAGAATTTCAGTTCATATTCTTGCATTGGTGGAAGAAAAACAATAACAATGTTTTTTTGTTTTATCTTGGTTTCCTGCGTATGATTATTATTTATGTTATTCAATCAGCACAGCCATTGAGGTAAAAAATTCTTACCACTGAGACTGAAGATTTTAAGTATGTAAAAAGTGACATATTTTGTCTCCCTTGTCCGTGTGCAACTCTAAATAGTTTTTTAAGACTGGAGACGGACGAGGTACATAACCTTTTGATATACTACAGCGGACAGCCAGCAGTGACGTAACCGGGGGTGGTCCTGGGGGTCCGGACCACCCTTGCGGTCAAAAATATAATATATATTTTTTTTATTAAATGTAAAATTATATAATCATACTGTATTGACGTTGAAGTTGATTATTTTCAATGCCAAGAGAGCTAAAAAGACGGTTTAGGGTCTAGATTTTTAAAAAATTTCCCGGACCCCCCTTTTACCTGGGGAGTATGGAATACCCTCTAAACCCCCCGGTCGGTCGGTCGACCCCCCCTATTTTGAAATCCTGACTACGTCACTGCAGCAAATCAGTGTTTTTAGTTCGTGCTACTGAATTTGTCTGTGGAAATGCACTGAATGTGATTATGCAATTCACACACTCTTGCTCCTTAGCAGAACGAAACTTCCTGGCTCCCCTCGCACGTTTGACGCAGCCCATTTAAACAATAATCTCAGGAATTACAATCTTCTCCGCTTTCAACCTAGCGCGACTCCGAGGGTTTTAAGCTGGGAGAATTAATTTAATCGTTCAACAAAGGCGGAGATTTTGGCAATTAACAACGCTGAAACTTGTGGGGAAGTTTCTGTAATGCGGTGTGTTGCAGTGCCCGCCTCGTGGGTTCAAAATTATCTCAGTCAAGTTTAGCTTTCTATTTTCATTACTTTTGAAATTTTATATTCTATTTGAATAGTTTTAATATTGTTTGGTTATTCTTTGTCTAGAGTATTTATCACTGTATCGTTTTCATTTTTAAATATTTCTAATCATTGTTAATAAAATCTTCATCAATTGTTGTTACTCTTTGTTGTTGTTTTTGTATAGTTTTTTTAATGATATATTTCTTTCAATTAATTGTGTTCTTTGCTATTGATTATCTTGAATATTGATTGATTATCTTCTTAAATATTAATTATCTTGTTAAAACCCAATTGTAAAATGGTGTTTGCCGTTTATGTTCAAAAATAAAAAAAAATAAAATAAAAATAAAATAAGGGAGGATAAAATTACTGACAAAATTATTATGTGTCCAAATTGCTATGATGTCGTCATTCTAGAGATCTATTTTTCAACTGAAAAGAAAATACGTACACTACATAGCCTACATACCATTACCAACTGTTGTCATATTTGTATCTAAAGTATTTATTATTTAATATTATATCGTCTTGAGCAAATGAATGAATGTTATACATTATTGTAGAATGGTTATACCGTAAATAAAATAATGAATGAATAATGAAAGTAATACCATAGGTCAAGCTAACCTCTATAAAAATATCATTGTATTTAATTAAAACTTAAGTTTTTAAATTGGTTAAATAAAAAAATAAAGAAAACATAGTGAATAATAAACAGTTCAATTCAGAAAGATTACAGAGGAGTGTATGTAACAATCTATAAGGAAGCATGCTTTATAAATGGTTTGAAGTAACAAAAAGCAAATTGAGCCGCTGAAAGGCGAAAGATTTAATCGTTTTGAAGGGAAACCACTAAGCTAAATCTTCTAAAAAATGATCAAATATTTTTTACAATAAGTGTTTATTATTTCGACCCGTTATTAATAGAGTGAGTATTTCAATTACAGTAGTTACATAAGCTGTGAGTCTTTTAAACTTATCGAAATCGAAAATTATGACTGTTACTACTGCAGTTTTTTAAATAACTCCTGTATAATAACAGTAATGGACAATTGCTCGATTTTGAGCACTCATAGATGACTGTTATTTTTATAATACCTCCTGTATAATACCGGTACTTGACAATTGTTCGATTTCGAGCAACAGGCACACTAGTAGTTTTGTAATACGTGATAACCCATGTGTACATAGACCATCTGTATTTTAAACACAGTCTGCTACCACGAGTAAATGTCATTTGTCTTTTACGTTTTCACACTTCTATAGATGATGGGGAGAAAAAATATAATCTCAGTAGCAAATACTGTATAAGGGAGTAAACCTATTGTATGTTAACCCGTGGCTAATTCAACAATGTTCTTTAACAGCTAGTCTATATTAGATGGTGTATCTATGTCAGCTCACTAAAGTTGAGGGCATTAGTAATATTTTTGGTAGATTGTGTTCAGATAAAAAAAAATATGTCACAGTTGTTTCATATAAGTAGCTTGGATCTTTGAAAATCTCTTCGTAAATTTAACGTATTTTATGTTGAATTGTTTTTCAACATAAAACACGTTAAATTTAATACATACACATTTCATGTTTAGATTTGACTGGCTAGAGACTGAAGTATCAGGGTTTCCTAAGTAAACAGGATCTTTTAGTGCAATAAAAGTTCAAATTTCAATTTTTTTTTCTTTGAGTGTTCCTCTAAAATTGTGTGACTACTTGCCTAAGTGTTTCAGTTAGTATTTCAATAAGTATTTCAATTGTACATTTGTATTCGCGCTTTAAATAATACCTATAATACTAAGTCTAATTCTTTAACCCACCCTTTAGGTTTCAAGGGGTTTGTTTGACACAACCATCTCTTATTTCACAAGGCAATCGTATTTCTTTTGATACCAGAGTCGCTTCGTTTATTTCCTAACCATACGACTGATCAAATTAATTAAATTCATTCATTACTCAATAGTTTTTTTTTACATATACAAACTGTGAATGTTTTTATTTACTAAATACCCAAAATTTACAATGAGGAGTGGCAAAAATAAGTATTAGACGTTAAAGGCAACTTTCAAAAATTGGACGGAGACGTACCCATAACTTAAAATATACTTTACATGATCCACATGAATGAGAAATGTATATGGTGTAGTAATTCAGTAATCTGTAGACCTACAATGTTGTCCATCATCGTTATACAAAATATTTATCTGTAATATTGCTCTTAGTGAAATATTTCTTCAACTATTACAAAATTTGTACTCATCTTGTCTTGTTATAATGCCATTTTACTCGTGTTTTCTTAAACCACAAAAATTAGGATATTACTAGATGTTTTGTTAGAGAGAAAATAGGTTTACAAGAAAATTAAACATTTTGTTCTTTTTTTCCCAATAGCCCTTAGCGGTAACTTTTAATATGACCTAAGCATTATTATGTGCGCTATCATTTTATTATTGTTAATAATATTGATAATTTATTTTAACTTAACCTATGGACTTTTTTAACATTACTGCAAAATGTTTCTCTTTACATTTTGCTTTTAATTATGTTTTCCCTTAGCCACAAAAATTTGAAGATCTTCGATGTTTTGTGGAAAACCGCAAGCATTTTGAAATTGATTAGATTGATTAAGCATTTTTCAAGAAAGCTGGAAACATGATTTTCTTTAACAGTCAAAGAACTGAATAATGACTATATTCCTTGGTAGAATCCTCTCATAAAACCTAAGCAACATCGTATACACCAATAGGTTTTTATAACTATTCATTGTTATTTTATAATATTTTATTTTTATCTTCCACCTAACCAGGACATTTTCAACGTTAACACAACCTTTTACCAACATTTTATTTACCTCAGATACTTCAATACAGTTTGTTTAACGTTAACCACCAGAATTAATACATTCATCAACCATTTGTCGGAAACATGAGTGCTTCCCAGGAAGGCGGGAAAGTGCAGTTAGAGTTATGCAAGGTGTGTTGGCGGACACGAGGGCGGTGCAATCTTATATGCAGTCGCTGTTGTACTGCGTCTAGACGGAGTCTTGCTTTTATTGCACTTCCTTCGCACATGAGTCACTCACTTGAGATGACTACTGTCCGCTACTCGGATGGTTGGCTGCAGTCTGCATGTGTGTGTATGATTACTGATAGTTACTTGTATAGTTGGCTGTAAGGTGTGAGAGAGATGAGATATGACTACTGTCTGTTACTCGTATGGTTGGCTACAGTCTGCATGAATGTGTAAGAGATGAGGTATGACTACTGATGTTACCTGTATGGTTGACTAAAGCTTACAGGTGTGAAATAAGAGAAATCACTACTTTCTGTTACTCGTATGGTAGGCTACAGTCTGCATGTATGTGTAAGAGATTAGGTATGACTACTGATAGTTACCTGTATGGTTGGCTAAAGCCTACATACAAGTGTGTGAGAGATTAAATATGACTACTGTTTGTTACTCGTATGATAGGCTACAGTCTGCTTGTATGTGTATGATTAGTGATAGTTACTTGTATGGTTGACTAAAGCTTACAGGTAAGTGAGAGATGAGATGTTACTACTGACCGTTACTCGTATGGTTGGCTACAGACTGCATGTGTGTATCATGTGAGATGAGCTATGACTACTGATTGTTACCTGTATGGTTGGCTAAAGCTCACAGGTGTGCGAGAGATGAGATATGACTACTGTCCGTTACTCGTATGGTTGGCTACAGTCTGTGTGTGTGTGTGTGATGTGAGATGAGCTATGACTACCGATTGTTACCTTTATGGTTGGCTAAAGCTTACAGGTGTGAGAGAGATTAGAAATTGCCACTGTCCGTTGCTTGTATGGTTGGCAGTAAGCGTGGTCTGCATGGTTGGTGGTCTACAAGTGTGTAATATGAGATAAGAGATAAGGTATAAAGAATATAACCTGCTACAGTCCACAAGATGTGTGTATAACATGATATAATCTAATACCACTGACAGTGAGTCTACATGTATGGACGAATACGGCCTACAAGTGTGTAGTGTAAGATTGCATAAGGTATGACCTGAGTGGTATTGGTTACAGCGTTACAGTGTACATGAAATAGCTACTTTATTGCAATGAATTAAGGGAGTGTGTACTTCCTTTCTCGTTGAATCATTATGATCTATGCTTCTATGGTACATCTGTAGCTCAGATATTTTAGACCATATTTAACACTAAATGGCAAATCAAATATAAGTGTATGACATATCAGGTAAAGATATAGGCCTACAGACTAGTTAATAAGTGCATTTCCTACTTGGACTTTTTAAATTTTCAAAATTTCGTAGGCCTATATCTTTTTATCTCATTGTCAAGAACTTGATTTATATTATTACTATTGCTGCTGTTCCCTGTGCTAACACAGGCGGCAATGAAAAATAAACCTAGAAAACTTCGTTTTTATGATAATAATGAATAATGATAATGAAACTCCGGTGCTGAGGATCTGAAATTTGAATTATGATGTTTTTCTCGTGAACAATTGATAAAATATTTCAAACAAACCTCTATGTAACCCCTAAAAAAATATCTGTAAATGTTTTGTTTCGGATCAGACGCAGTTCATTAGTCATTGTGGTCTTAATAACTCGTTAAATAAAAAGTCAATCTTGGTCAGTATAGATTCTACACAAATATCACCTCATTCAATTATATCTTCATCCTACACCCCTGGTTACAATACCCCCCCCCCCCAACCAGATAAGTGAGGTAGGTCTGATAGGAACTATTTTAACGGATTTATCGTCATGATTGTAAACAATGGTCGTGTAGTCCTGGTGTTGATATGGGGCAGTGGAGCGCAGCGCCAACCAAGGACACGGCAACGGGATTGTCCTTTAAAACTCGTCCTGATCCCGGCTGGTGTCCTTGGCCAAGTATCCTTCTGACAGGATCACAGGATCACAGCTGAATGTAGCCTACAACAAAGAGATTTCGAGATAAATTCGTGCGTTGTTGAGTTCTGCTTGATGACGAAAGTGTTTTAGTCGTTGATAAATAAAGTCCACACATGCAAGATTTTGATTTAACTTGACAGTAAAGCTAGTAGGTTTGTAAACAACTGTAATTATTAAATATTTACTATTTTTAGAGTGTAATAATCCTATTGAAAGTATACATTTAGATGAACATTGTGTGAAGCAACACTACTTATTGTGCTGATGAAAATGTAAATGAAAGAATAACTAGGTTATAAACAACATATGTTAATTTACATTACTTTTTTTAATAAGTTACTGTTAGAAGTAGCCTGCATCCGATCGGTAAAAATCGTACTATATTAAACATTGTAATATTACTTGCAAAGAGCTCGTATTTTCCATTAGATAAATTTCTATTTTATCAAAGCTGCTAAAATGAAATATGGTATATTTAAGACAACCACATATAAAACAATGCGTTTGATTTTACCTTACATTTACACATTATGCTTAAACAAGTATTTTAAATTTTTCTGTTTGCACTTTTCTGCTAACGCCGTATCATCGATGCTTAGGCAATTCAACTACAGCATTGATTTTGCATCAGGATAAATGCAGGAGACGATGAATATTAGAATATTGCATAGTTGACTTTTTGCGTTTTTTGGTTAAATTAAAACCTTTATTTAATGTGTTGTGTAATGGCAAAGGAACATGTGATGGCTGTAAGTAACCTATACCTGAGATTTCAGTATGGGAAAGAGCTCAACCATGTCTTTTCTCATTGCAGTTTGTCTTGACATGTTTATTCGCAGAGAAGTAAGACCCCTTGAGAGTTCAGTCTAGACGTTGTCTGTACCTTTTATTTTGTAGGTTACTAAATCTGTTATACTAATCCTCCTTAGATTGTTTTAATTCAAAACATTTTTGTCTAAAGTAATACCATTTTATAAAAAGGTACATTAAGTAAGCTATAGGCCTATCAAACTAACATAATTAACAAAAAAATAAAGGCTATGACTGAATAATAACAATAACAATAGCAATAACAAGAAAACAATCCAACAATTAAAATTAAAACCATAATAAATTTTGTGAAACAATAACAACACCGAAATACACAGTTTGGAATATTAATTGAATACACAAAGAAATTGTAAGTTTAGATCTGCGTGTACTAAATTGAAATTACAAACAATTATGATTAGGTACAAAATAGAAAAACTTTACATTTTCCTAATAAAAAAAGTAAAGTTACAAAAGTTAAGCCTTTTCTGCATTATTGGAAATAAGTAACCTCTGATCTGATCAATATTAAAATATGAAATTACTGGACTGAGTTATTTTGACATCAATGTTTCCTGTGTCAATACCCGAGTAACATAATATACCAGTAACAAGAACAACTAAATCTGGAAATTATTTGATTCAATTAATAACCTATTTTTATCAATACTTAACAAAGGTTACCATAATAGGGAAGACCTAACTTGAAGTAATTTAAGGTTTAAATTACAGTACTAGCATATTCAACAATACTCCTCAAACGTATGTATACAAAATAAAAAGCTTAAAATACTTACCTTAATTACTAATCTAGCCTTTAAAGCCTGGTGTTTACACCATATAATCATATTATTGAATAAAGTGACCTACTTTGTCATTAATACAGTACTCAAGAAACATGTTCATATCACGTAATAAACGATTGAATCTGGTTAGTAGTAAAAGATTTAGTGTAATACAGTACATATTATCATCAATTCTCCCAAACAATTTTATGGAAAGTATCAGAAAATAATTAAAGATAAAAATTAATTTTTCTGACCTATATTGATTATTACTAAACACCTCGTTATGTCACGGTGCAATTTCAAAACCGTGATATAACTCCTTATAGGCCAAACATAATGTAACTCAATTAAAGGCTCATAACCAGCGGTGTTTACAAAGGCAGGAAGGGCCATATACCAAACACCAATTACCCAATAACCTCAGCGAGTGATGCTGCGAGAGAGGGGGGGGGGAAGTCTACATAGACGGACAAAGCGCGCGAGATTGAGGTTAGTGTCTCGTCTCATGGCCGTCTCTGTTCCCGCCAAAAGTGGACCTTGGCGGGAGTGACGCAACACTACGTCACCACAAGGGCGGCCGGTCGTTTCCCGCCAAAAGTTCCCGCGCTTCTTTGTCCCGCGGCGACTCTCGCTCGCTATTGGCCGAGACAACGCCTGCCTGTTGATGTTTTATTTCCGAGTACTGTATTTGGAGTAAATAGCACGTAGTAGAAAAACATCCTGTTTGGGTTTCTGACTGGAAGTGTTTTGTTTTGATGATGAAGTTCAAATAGTTCCGACTCAGATGTGATGGTTTTTGTCGCTATTTGGACATTTGGTGGCAATTTTTGTTAAGAAAATTTATAAAGTGTATGAAAGTGTTGTTTTGTATTTCATGTCTAAATATGTAAAAAAATATATATATATTTATTATACTATACTTAACGATAAAAATCTGTGTCAAGTGTAGTATTCAAAGCCAAATGAATGTCCTTTTAAATATATTAAATGTATATGTATATCAAATGAGGAATTTATGTTCGAAGCTTCGAAGCCTGATAAACATTTCCCTACAATTACCCGAGAATTGCACTTATTATAAACAGTGTATCTGATTCCTGCATTTACTTACTTTCCCGCACTCATTTCACGCTCAAGCTCTCATTTTACTTTCCCACACGCCGATATTTATATATATATATATAAATTGCATAAAATATTACTCGCGTAATACGTATACGCTTGCAAACAAGTTGGGAACACTGCCTTTGACCATGACACTACTAAATCGATCAGCTGATGCAGTGTTTATATTGTTCAACGCTTTGGACTTGACTTAACCTATAACCATTGACTATTTAATAGTCAAAGCTATAACCTTGAGTCTTTACATTGACATTACAAACCAAAAATTACATTCAAATTTTCATTTATTATGTTTGTGAAATTCCATTCAGATTTCTATTTCTTAATTTGTGAAACAATTTCATTGAGGTTTTGATTTGTTTGTGAGACAATTTAATTTAGGTTTGTATTTGCTAATTTGTGAACTGCATGGTAAAAGTTCACCTGTGTACAATACCCATTATTTACAAGCTTTTTAGTAACTGTAGGAAAAATATAAGGTGTAACACGAGTTCAAAGTGTATTTGCTGCGCTCGAGTAAACATTGCTCTCAAGTGCGGCAAAGTGCCACTTTACGCACTAATTGCACAAATATTGGATTTACGATTGCTTCATATGTGATTTTGTCACGTAAACTCTTTTGGAAGGTAAAAATAGAATTGAGGAGATGTTATAGCCTATTTACCACTGGTCATAATTAGGCACGGTTCTTATTTAGAATAACAGCAATCACTTATCCTTGATCCTCTATTATGTTTCTAAAGATTGTGTAACAGTTCGTAATGCATTCTTGACCGTTCAACCATCCCGAGTACTCAATTTAATTAGACACTTTAAATTGTCCAACTCCAGTACTTATTGTTATGTAATCTCCATGGAGTGTTTAATTGTTTTACAAGTGTAAATTAATTCGAATCTCACACCTGTGATAGAAACATATTCTAAAGTCAAAGCCAATCTACTTCGCGAACTCTTAACACAACCATTCAACATCCTAATGGGTATTTCTACAAGCAATAAACATGTTACGATTTCAAAGCATTGTAACTGTAAATACAGCAATCTTTGTGGACTTGACGACTTCCTTACAAGCAGCTGGACGCCCCCATGACCTTGGGGATCTACCACGACCACGAACACAAACATTGCTAGGAAGTTGTCGTGGGCGATGGAGAAGTGATGGAGTTTATGACTTCTGCTACGCAGTGAACTGTTTGTGCGGGCAAAAAAACTGAGTAGGAAAATATTAGCAATCATAGTAACAATAGCGTTTCCGTTATTATATTTTATTATGTTTATTACTAGTTGAGTCGTATTGGCGTTAAAACTAAAATGTTGGTAGCTATGGAAAAAAATGTTAAATGTTATCGTAAAAATATATACCTGAAAAAGCAAAAATGTATACTAAACTACACCAATAATGTAAATTGTATAGTAATAAATCACATTGTACGAACAATCGTTGTTACGTTTCATAGTTTATTAGTTAATTATTGATCATTTGAATTTCAAAAACAACAGTTGTAGATAATAGCATTTTAATTACTGTAGTCAATAAATCATTTCAGTAATAAGAAGTTGATAGTGGCACTTTTCTCCAATTTTAAGGCATACTTTTCAATGAGAGTTTTCTCTTGTTTAGTGTAAGTAGTAGTTTTTAAAAATCTGTTATTTAGTTAAAATGGGTTTACAGTAGATAGAAAACATTTGGTAAAATATCAAGGTACCTCTACCATAGACAAAAAGAATGAAATATAGACTGTCAACCGTGCTGCGGTTGCCATGGGTACCATAGGTTCCGGCGCACGCCGTAGCGCGTACGCCGTAACTACCGTGGTGCTCCAAGCGGTGTGCGCCAGAACCTATCGTAACCGCAGCACAGCTGACGGTCTATATTTAATTCTTTTTGTCTATGCCTCTACATACTGTATATTAGACATAAAATATAAATAGTCAACCGGTACAGATTATAAATAATGATGACAAATTTACAATAGAATACAATTTGTTTAACCTATGTCATTGTTTAACACTAATTTTTAGTTTAATTATTAAATTAAACTAAGCCTATTAACCATGTCCTGAAAGTAACAGTTTAATTCATTTAAAAATATACAAAATTTTTATCAACATTTCTGGTACACTTGCGAGTGCCGAATTCAGTTTGTTAATGAATAAATCCGAATTACATCAAGCAAATCCCACAAAACATCTGGCGTATATTTTGATTGAAATTCACGGCGAATTATATAAGTTCAGGCGAAAGGACAGAAGTCTTATAACTAATGGATCAAAACAGCGGTGACGCTATGAAATCGTCGAACAATATGAGTAGGGTATTCAGAACAACAATACAAGTTCGGCTGGGAGGAACAAAGCCCATGAGACCTTGGTGTCTCCTTAGTGAAGGTGAGGAGATGTAATACTAGTGGTTCCCAGCATTGTAATTTATTTTGATCGAAAGATAACACGATTTGTACTACGTTAGCACAGTTTAAGAGCTGTTGGGTTTATACCATATGATAAATTAATACTCTCACCCCAGCGAACCTGCAGACTAAACGAATTTCCATTTGAAATAAATTTGCGACATTTACCATAATATATCAATAAGGTAAATACTGTACAACAGTTAGTTTTTCTCCATATATTTTAATTTTTAGTTTTTAGCGAAATATAGGGAATAAGCTATTACCGTAGTACGCATGGTAGGACCATCGAAGTATATAACACTACGCTGAAGTTGTGTTATATACTTCGATGGGTAGGACCTGGACACGGGACCAAATTAACTTTTTCGTTTTGAGGTCCCCAGAGACCAAAAACACCCTCCGTTCAAATAAATATATAACCAGGGTGTCCAGTCCTAAGTGTTAAATCCAATTTTGCATCAAACTATATGGCAATGGAGATAGTATGACACACATTTAGGTTCCCAACTTCAACCATTAGGAAATAACAAATAAATTAAGATTGTTAAACATATTATTGTAGTTGTTATGAAAAAGGTTATATTACTCTGTTAAAAATCCACTTATTGTTAATTTCATTGTCAGAATCCTCACAAAATTTTAAATAGAAATAATACATAATCAAACTAAATCAAAGGTTACAGAAAGATACAAAAAGGGGTGTTAGTTTCTTGGGATAACGAATACAAGGTTGTTTGTATAATATGAATACATAATATAATAATTATAATTATTATTGTTGCTGTATGGTCCAGAGGCTACCCATCATGAAATAATAATTATGATTTTATATAATAATGAATTTCCACATAACTTATATTGGTGAGCAGTTACATAATCCATGTTATAATTAATTATCCTATCTTTGGGGAAGGATAATTATGAAGGCTCTGATGGTTGTGATAATGTATAGTACTTTGTATCCTACAAAGAGTAGGAAATATGATCATTTGTCCAGTTACATAGACAAGGATTATGGTTTATAGATAGTGTTGCACCTTAACTACTATGCAGGATGATAAAGCTCATTCAGTTATCTAGATATGGATAATGACAAAGATTACAAGTTTTACTTTACTTTGCACATTCATGTTCTTTAGATAAGGAATGTTATTAGGAGTTCAGGGATAGTTGTAAGTTGTAATAAGTATATCGTTCCTTAAACACCAATCAGTTTGGTTATTTGTTCATTTATCTCGATAAGGAAAGTGCAAACGCACAAACAGAATTTTCAAATATGGCTGCAATTATATTTGGTTCAAAAGAAAGCTATTCCTTGAGTTCACAGGCGCTACTTCTTGAACGCTTAATGATCTCCCTAACTTAGATAGTAAAGTTAAATTTAAAAACGTAAAATATATTCACCTAAAAAGTTCTATAACAAAAAATTAGATAAATTATTTACCCTACGCTTCCTATTTCTTCAATATTACAGACTTAATTAACTATCTGCAACCAATAATCTACGAACCAACAAATAAAAACTTTCTAAAAATTTGATTCTCGAATAAACATTTATTTACGTTCATATAAATAAGATTTTTAGACTTTTTGTATACTTTGGTCTACCCAACATGCATTAACAATAATAATTCAATTTTTGAACACCAATTTATGTTTTCACATAAGATATTACATCACATTCACCTACATTAGGTCACATACGTGTGAATGACCTGATCAAGTATAAACGACCTTCCTGAACCTAACCTAACTAGAACATTGATCCACTTGCAGTCTAGACGCTACACTCAACATTACCCCCCCCCCTCAATATTGCCCCCCCCACCAATTTTCAAACAAACCCTTGCAAATGATAGTTTCATCCCCCCCCTTACTTTGTATTGCTCCCCACAAACGATGGCATTTCCTTATCTCAAATATACAGGAAACTTATCCCGCTTTATATTTCAAACAGTGTTATGTGTTATGTGGTGTTATTCATCCCTTTTAGTCGGCAAATTGACCGTTAAACCACAATTTGGCTTTTATGGCTTTGAATTTAGAACTATCTGGACGTTTTATGCTATGAAGTGAAGTGTTTAATTTTACAGTGAGGTTGTAAATCTGTTTCCTGAAAGTACAAAAACACGTCAAATAACACTTTACTTTTACTTGTTATAGGCTAATATATTTACCCTTATACGGTTTACTTACAAGAGGATTAATACATATATACGATGGTAAGTTATTATCATTCGCCTATTGGGTCTGATGATGATTGGAGTGTCCAATCGAAATTGATCGCCACTTACCATCTACTTTATGTATTTACCATCTTGTGAGTAAACAATATAAGTGTAAATATATTAATGGTAGTGTTATATGACGTATTTTTGAACTTTCAGGTAATTTAAAAACACGTACGATGCTGATGAAGAAGTTATCAATCTGTTCAATAATTCAAGATAATTCCATAACTGTTTAATCTGATGAATTCATATCACCAAATTAAACGCAACGGACACATGCAAAGGGTTTAAGGCATAAAACTCGAAATAAAACGAACTCAGCGCAACACACAATACTAAGCATAGACCGCAAACTGCTGTTTTCTCAAGCAAAAAACAAATGGTCTCATAACGTTAACTAACTTGGTGTAGGCCTGGACGTTGTAAAACTACCCGCCTAAAGAGCCGCTCGGGTTAAAAAGGCGGTAAAATGTTTCAATTTCCTGTGGTCAAAGGTGAACCGCGATGGCCTTGACCGATACACTATAGCCCTGTGGGACACCCTGTATACAGGCCCGCTGCCTACACACACATCCTTGAACTTTCCATGTGACTTACGCAGTTGGTTTACTGACTTGCGTTGTATATCTTTATGAACAATGGGAATTGAATTTTGCGACTTAGGTGAGTCATTCGAATTTGGAAACCCACATTTTGTAGGCATAAACACGCACTAAACGCAAGAGAAATTCGTAGAGATTTTAGAACTTCTGTTGTTATAGAACTTCAAATTGTATTTACTTCCCTGTAAATAAGTCGTAGATATGAATTATTCTAATGTATCACAGATTCGCGGTCGCAGATCGCAGTGATCCTAGACTGTTAAAGGTAGATAAGACTAATGTATAAGTACGATTAGTGAATAGAGACATTGATTATATGCCATAAATTATGGTAAGTCAATGTTAGAGATTAGATTTTTGCGACTGTAATGTACAAGAGCCATATTTTGCAAAGATGAGTGAACATTTGAGAGTTGAACGAATGATATCTAAGCTTTTAGCATTGACTTTCTTAGCCAGACATCTACTATTCAAGTACCGTACTGCATATTGCATTCTTGAGTAAAGTATATATAGTGAGGATACATTGATATTGTTGACAATATAACGCACAAACACAATTTTTAACAATACAATATCATTGATATAGCTTATTTTATAAATAATGCTAATTAGTTGAATTGGTATAGCGAATAGAAATCAGTAGTTTTACCGGACCCTACTGAATGTGGCCACAGAGAATATACCATTAGACCATTAGAATAGACCATGGTGGTCTAATGTCTATGATCCAGCCCTGCAGTCAGTTGATCATTGAGCTTTAACTATACAGTAAGGCAAAAGTACTTTAGATAGGTGTGACAAAATTAAGTATTTTTAGTAGCTCGAAATTATTAAATATAATGCCTCATTAAATAACAATTAATTTCAAATGCCTATATTTATTCATGTAATATAGGTTCAATTGTATTTTATTGGAAATACTGTCAAAATATAAAATAAATTATAGCCCATGATGACATGCAGACTAAATCGATAACGGTACATTTATATTTTAGTCTACCTATGAGGAAAATAAAGCAACGAAAGTGCAATGCCATCTGAAAAGCTTCATTTTACTGAAAGTACTGCCAGAATGTAAAATAAATAAGAGCACGTGATCACATTTATATTTTAGTCTTCCTATGAGGAAAACCAAGCGATGAAAGTGTAATGCCCTCTGAATAGTTTCAAACTTTCAACACATACAATTGAAATTCCTCCAGGCATAGTTAAAAGTGTCCTCAAATTAAAATCCTTCCAACTTTGGCTTCTGCCGGGTGATAATAGCCAGACAATGGAGACATCGCTTGGGATTAAAGGGGTTCTACTTATTGTTTGGGTCGTCGTGTGATAGTGAAAATTGTATTACTTTGTCATACGCTAGAAATTAATTAATATACTTGGTTTTACTTTTGTAGGATCTATCATTCTATCTACTTTTTAACGCCTGTTGATTTAATTTTAAAATTTAACTGATTTTCCAAACTTTTCTGTCAAGTTGGTGAAGATATAGATAATTTATTGTTGACTAGACAACACACTTTTTCTGAAATTGTGTTTCTTATTTTTATTAACACGTAGTACGATTGTACAGCCAATAACACATGAAACGGGGTCAATGGGCTTAATGTATTTATAGTCCGAAAAAAGTGATAAAACTATTGCCAAAACCACACTGTGTCTTGCAGTCTCTTTGGAGTAGACTTTGTTAACTCTATTTTTAGTGATACAAGGGTAGGATCATAACCTTAAAATTTAAGTCTGGACAGGATAAATTAGTTACATGTTGTAATGTTGAAACTCAGATAGTGAATCATGTAGTAATCTTTTGCCATATTTATTAACATTTCCAATGGCTCGACTCCTCAATTCAGACGAAGCGTTAGAAATATAGACATAACCGACGTTTCTACAAGTAATTTTGATATTTTTTATTGGATTGTATACAGTATCAATTAAGTACGAGGCACATGTTTACAAACGTTGTGTATGGTTGATAACGGGTAAAACACGATTGACTCAAGTATACAATAGTAGTATACAAATGAAGAGTCGCGATTTCGTCAAAACTTATATTTACTGAACAAAATCCTTAAAAAATAACTAGTAATCTTAGTCAATTGGTAATTTAAATGTGTTATTACAATCTTGTATCGCGTTGTCCCACCATTACATCGTAATTCCATGTTTCCTCCTTAAAAAGTAGTGCGACAAAGTGGCTAATACGGTAAGTTGGCATACATCGTACAGTATATAAAACGTAAAAGGCATCAAGATTCAGCAGCATTTTATACAGCCAAAAAGGGTCAACGACTTCGCAAATTTTAGCAAATTGTAGTGCTATCAGGTACATTTTTACGGTTAAGCAGCCAGGTTGTACCGGAAACGATAACTGGTATCCGCTGATATAGAGACCCATCAGCTGTTTCAGCAGGTGTGCCAATTGCGGTTTAGGTATCAGCTACCAGTTATACCAACTGCAAGTTTGCGGAGACCCTTTGTGGGGTAAAAGATCTTTAACGGGAAAGTTAGTGTCGCCCCATTAAATGCCCCGACAGCCCCTGGGAGTTTTAATCGCCAAATTAACTCATCTTGATGAATTCATTACGTCCAAGGTTAAGCTACAGGTGGCTTCGACAAGGGTGAATATATTAATTAATTAGAACATCAAACAGAGGAAATGCGGCATCGCAGGAACTATTTGTATTATAATGAACTGTGCGTTGTGCTTATGCTGGTTCCACCAGCGGGGCTAATCAACTAGTGGCGTCGGGGACCGAGCTTGGCGTGAGGCATGTAGTGTACTGCAGATGCAATTGACTGTAAAGCGTCAACTTAGTATCTTCGGTGCGTTGTCTGTATTCATTGGTTGTGCTTATGGAAGTTCCACCAGCGGGACTAATCAACTGGTGGCGTCGGGGGTCGAACTTCGCTTGAGGAATTTAGTGTACTGTAGATGCAATTTTGACTGTTAAGCATCAACTTAGTAGGCTATCTTCGGTGCGTTGTGCTTATGGAAGTTCCAGCAGCGGGACTAATTAAATAGGGTCATCGGGGGCCGAGCTTGGCTTGAGGAGTGTGCTAAAATATAAATTACTTCATGGATGCAATTTACTGCAAAGTGTCAACTTAGTATCTTCGGTGCGTTGTGCTTATACTACCAGCGGGGGTAATCAACTGGTGGTATCGGAGGCCAAGCTTGGCTTGAAGAATGTATACTGTAATGTAAATTACATTATTACGCAATTACCTGTAAAGTATCAAAATAGTACATTTGGTGCGTTGTGCTAATGTTATGGTAGTTCCACCAGTGGGGCTAATCATAACTAGTCACGTCGGGGACCAAGCTTGGCTTTAGGGATGTGCTGAAATATAAATTACACCATGGATGTAATTTAGTGTAAACAAGGTATCAACTTAATGTCTTTGGTGCGTTTTGTCAGCACATCCTCTATCATCGGCTAACCTTGGTGCCCGAGCTTCACTAAAGGAAGAGTATTACAGTACATTACAGTACAAGATAAACTAGGTAACAAGATAATGTCTTTGAGAGGTAAGCAATGCCCAGTACAAGATTCCACTAAGAAAATAGTGAAAATATTATGTGAATTAGATTTCTTTGTAAAAGAGTGATTGAATAACCTAGGTTTATTAAAATTTTGAATGTATTTCAAAGCAATCACAATTATATATGCGGTTTTTAAATATAACGGTTCACATACTGGTCTTGTATTTTATAACGCACATAATAAAGTCCAAAGTAGTGTTATGTCCTTGTTTTTTGCTGTTAAGAAATATTGTTTATTAATAACCCAACATCAGGTAACAATTTAGTAACCAATCCTTTGGAACATTTAGGATTAATTTTGGAGACATAAAAGGTATGCACTTATATAAAATTTTACTTTATTATCCTTACCATGGAGTTAATGCTGTTAAATGCACAACAAAACTATTTAAATAAAGAGTAATATTCAAATCCGAGAGTTTAAAAAAGATCAAACTTCTAAAGTAGTGTTGTCAATTTTGTAAGTTTTAGTACCAGCGTTTTTGTATTTTATTATTCCAAAGCCGACATATTTTCATCCTACTCCCCATATTCCTTTATCCTTGAACGCTACACACTTCTCGTATCTTAACTTGAACGAACGTATAAACAAATAATTCAAATACAAAAATATGTGTAGGATATCCGAAGGTGTAGTAAAAGGTGAAACAGCTTCACAAAAATCCGCTAGTAGGAAACTAGACACATGTACCTTGATCGTGATAGCGGGGGCTCGGGCGACCATGAGGACCCAAGGCCCTCCTAGGAGTCAACGTTCTGAGCCTTGAACTTCCTAGAGAGGCAGACTACGAACACCGTCACATCCGCGTCCAGGAATTCTTCAGTTTTGTGTACACATAGCTTATACCGTTTCTGTTATAATATTCGTGATATCTTCACAACAAAGTATTCGACGATTTTAGAACAAACTCCTCTTATTCGCATTAACTATTCTCAACTCCCCTTGAAACATTAGGATTTTTCACTGACAAGACTCAGCCGGAATCATAAATTAAAATCCAATAAATTTATCAATGCTTATCGTATGAATCCAATCCTCGTTCATTTCTTTTGGTTCAACAATATCAGAAGTTATTTTAAAAGAGCCGACCGGTTTCCTCCAGACATTTCTCTCAACTGGATACCACAATCGTTCAATATCTGCGAAGGTTTAAATTTTAAAGTCGATCCGGGTCGCGACGGATGAAAGTGATATGTTATCGCATGAAAGTTGCTGGTCAGGCGAAACTGCATCCGCCAACGCCTTTCATGCGGTCACAGCGCTCCGCATATGCTCCAGTGGCTCCAATCTTCTGTTTATTTGAATATCTAATTTTCTACCTCTAATTATAGTCATTTATCAGTTTAAACAACGTTTTTGGTGTCAAATATACTAAAGTATGAAACACTTTTTTTGTGAAAAATGTAATAAAAAAATTATTAATCATAAAAAAACATACTTGATACTGAAACAGAAGTATAAAAGGATGCGAAAATACTACTTTAGTTTTAAAAGTCCAAAATTAAAAAATATAGTTCCCTTTCATTTTTTGATCACTAGAGGATGTAAAGGATAACTCAACTACTAGAGTAGGGTAAGTGTAGCTTTTAACTACTATAGTATGTCAACTATAGCTCAACTTCTTATATTAAGTGTTGCTCAACACTAGAGTATATCAAGTATATATGATCCACTAGAGTATGTAAGGTAGTAAAGCTCAACTTCTAGAGTATACTCAGTATTGCTCAACAGTAGAGAATACCAAGTATAGACTAGAGTATGTAATATGGCAAAACTCAACTTCTATAGTACATATATTAAAAGTATAGCTCAACACAAGAGTATATAAAGTATCTATAGATGAACTACTCAAGATGAACTACTATAGTATGCAAAGAATAGCCCAATAACTAGAATATATCAAGTATATCTACTACTAGAGTATGTCAACTATACCTCAAGAGTATCAAATTTAACTTAAGTAACGGTACTGTATATCAAATACAAATTAAAAATAACCCAAATTTTAAAATCTTCCTTGGAATCTAGTGGGATTTCGTAATTATAGTATTTGTAAAGTTTTTTTGTAAATGTACCAAAATAAAATAAAACTATCTCAACCAAATACAAGATCATTGTATTTGGTTGACATAGTTTTATTTTATTTTGGTACATTTACTTGTCAAATTGCCCATACTGCTTGAATACGTTTAGGGTTTAAGTAAATGAACTAAGAAAAATACACCAATTACTCAGATTTGATGAAGAAATAAAACAAAACTGGTGTTTGCAACAAAACAGTATATTTTATCCTGTACACTTTCCTGTAGTTATTTACATAGTTGTTCGCCACATGCATTAAACTGCTTTTTGCAATCAATTTCCTACTCGTTGACTACGAATTATTTCAAGTCTGATATTAGGTTTGATTCATGTTGCTGACTAGATTACTATGCGAGTATGACGTATAATTGAGATTTATTTTGAATGCAACGATCTTTTATGCAATTTACTCTTCCCCATCAAGTTGTGTGTAAGTAGATAATCCACCACCCTCTATGCCTCTAGGATGTGAAGATTTATCGCAAACTGTTAAAAAGTGATCGTGAATTATATACTTGATTTGAATGCTTGACTAGAAATTATTGTGCTTCTGCTCGTCTAGGGCTGCATAGTGGGTTGGGTGGTGAAAACCTGTGTTGTTTATGTTTTGGCATTTTGCTTGTTTATTCCGTACTTGTTAGTTACGTTATGTGTAACCTTAAATACTCGATAAATACATCACGAGGTAATTTTAATACAGATAATGACAAAAATATGTAAAATAATTTAATACAATTTCCCTTTCATGATAAATTTTGTTACAGCAATATTTCGTTTGAATATTGTTTATCTTCAGAGCGTTTTCTAAAATCTCGCCATCAGAAAAGGTCCTACCATGAAAGTCTGTACTTCCATAAGTAAGCCGCTATGAAGTAGTTGCTGAATATTCGCCTGTGTGAATTCCATTTAGCCATAATGGAAAATGCACAGTCTGAATTTTAACAATTATGTTTTAAGATAAAATTCGGGTTATTAGCAATCTACCAACAGCATCAAGTACTGTGCAGGCTTCAGGAAAAGGTGAATTTCACTATACAAAACTTAACATGATGGAACATTTTTGAGGAAACTGTCCCGAATGTAAAAATACTGTTCGAAGATAAGATCCGGAATTGTAGCCCGGTACAGAGCAGTGTGCACGTACACGAAAATACCTTTGACACGAATCTTTAAGAGAAATGCACAGCTTCGAAAAGTTTCGTTCTAAAATAAGATTCGGACTTGTAGCAATTTACCATCATGATCGGTACAGTGCAGTCTGAAAGGTCACATGTGGAAGTAAATTACAGTTTTTACACTCTTGTCTGGAAGTTGCGAGTGAGTCAAGGCCAAAGAGTAAACTGCAGACTTTGTACTCAAAATGTTACACTTTATTTACAAATATACGACCAATGAAATGGGAAAACGTGTAACACAGTAATTGTATGGATTTATCGTGGAGGCTGTATTAGTTTACTAGATTAAAACAACACTGTCACTCCAATATGGGTATTTTAACGTTAAGATGCAAACTAATTTGAACACACTGTAGCCCTCAACTATGGTTAAATCAAATCAATAATAACAATCTGTCCCGAATGTAAAAATACTGTTCGAAGATAAGATCCGGACTTGTAGCCCGGTACAGAGCAGTGTGCACGTACACGAAAATACCTTTGACACGAATCTTTAAGAGAAATGCACAGCTTCGAAAAGTTTTGTTCTAAAATAAGATTCGGACTTGTAGCAATTTACCATCATGATCGGTACAGTGCAGTCTGAAAGGTCACATGTGGAAGTAAATTACAGTTTTTACACTCTTGTCTGGAAGTTGCGAGTGAGTCAAGGCCAAAGAGTAAACTGCAGACTTTGTACTCAAAATGTTACACTTTATTTACAAATATACGACCAATGAAATGGGAAAACGTGTAACACAGTAATTGTATGGATTTATCGTGGAGGCTGTATTAGTTTACTAGATTAAAACAACACTGTCACTCCAATATGGGTATTTTAACGTTAAGATGCAAACTCATTTGAACACACTGTAGCCCTCAACTATGGTTAAATCAAATCAATAATAACAATATGTAAAATAACATTTTAAAATTGCTAAAAATTTGTAAAAATAGTAAAATTCTAATATGGAAACTCCTTTTTGGTCCTACGCCATTGTATATTGTCAAGTTACCCAAACTTACTTTTTGGGAACCAAAACAGGTTGTGCAAATGACTTCTTAACTCATGTAAAATTGATTAATCCGTTGGAACATCAACGCCCAAAATGTGGACGGCCTTCGTCGTTTTTGTCTCTTTAAGATTTATGAATGGTCCGATATATTTGAATAAACCAAGTTGTTTATAAAATTAACATTCCAGCATCGCGGTTCCTTAGATAGTTGTGTCTAGTTCTCCTTGCAATCATAGCTAAACTCCCTTTTATCATAAATTTATCCATAAATAAGCTTTTATCTATGTTTTAACCTTGATGATTGGGGAAATAGATATTTGGTAAGGCAAGCCATAAAACGCCTGCAATAAACCATCGCATATTTAAACAATAAATCAAGATATTTGTTTATAAATTGTCTGATTTGGATTACATTTTGTACTACATTGTAGACATTCCATCTACAAGGATTAATAGCTTTTGATTCAAATTTTTTCTCTAACTTGTTGATACTATTGTTGTTTATACGATACAAAAGATGCTCTGCTTTAAACTAAATCGATCATTCAGTTTTGCCCCGTACAACATTTGTGTATACAAAAATCTATAATTGACAGCAGGACACTCTCATGGGGGCTAAAGTTAACTTCACACATCTTTATCAAATCTGTAACTGACTACAATACGAATAGAATGTCTACTTCAATCAGTCAAAGCCGTACTCAACACACCCATCTCATACCTAATAACAAACACCCATTAGGTCCATTCACAAATCAGTTTTTAAAGGCCCATTCGTTTGCATTCATCACTCAAATAGAAACCAATCTGGGCTCGTTACCATCGACAGTGCCATACGTCTGAGCAGTGATAATCTCTCTGGCGAGTTATGGGGGCCAGATAGCGGGCCGCAATTCGGACAGCGATTGTAATTTGGGGCAGCGGGCAGGACGGGCAGGGGCGGGGGTGGGCCCCGGGCATCGGTTTTTGGTTATTCACCTTCAGACGCCGCTCCGCCAATCGCCACCCCCGAGCGATGCATTCCTGACGACGATAATGGCGGGAAAGGGACTTGATTTAAAATATGCATTAGTGCATTCCTGAAGATAACAAATGATAAAAGGAAGGCGACTTGTTTTAGGTTAGGAAATAAAATGTATTCCTGAATTAACAGGACAAAATGAACGTTGTTTGTGTTAATGGAGAGGACCTACGTATTGAAGAAGATGATAAGATAGGAGAAGAAATTGAACTTGGATTGGTTAGGAAGAATACGCATTCAAAAAGACGATTATGAAGGCAAAGGAACAGAATTTGGTATCGGTTTTTATCAACAATAAGTATTCCTCGTGAATCCGAAGATTAAGTGGGAAAACTTGATTTAGCTAGGGTATGCATTCATACTGACGATAAAGATGGAATTTTATATTTTCTTTTGTTCTTGACAAGTGTGTTTTTTTACAACACGTAGTAACGTAGACCTATATATTGACGGAGGAGAGGAATTTGGTTATGTTATTAGGTCAACAAATATTTATTTTGTAAATGTATTATGTGTATTCCTAAAGTCAAAGATATACAGGAAAAGGAACTCAGATTGATTTATATTGAAAATAACATGCATTCCTAGAAACGAAGGTGAAAATGGAGAACAAAATCTAAATATGGGTTATTGGTTATACAATGCATTACTGAAGACGAAGAAGATGACGGATGAAAAAATAACTTAGTCTTATACAGGGATGGACGCCATAGATTTAGAGTATGATATAGTACGTGTAAAGTCGAGTATTATGATTTTCATGACTACTCAGTGAGAAGATATCATTGAACGGATTCAAGAAATATGTACTGTATTAGTTTTCAATCCATAACGAGAAACATAGTTGAATGTATTTTACTTCGTATTTGAGTTTTAGTGTGTATTTTTTTTAGTTGTTTATGTAATGGTAGTTGTTGGGACATAAAAGGTGTAAATTTTTACAGTAAGTTGTCCTTTATTCTAACTGAATATAAAAAGATTTTAATGAAAATTTTAAAGAAAACATCACGTTTAGTATCCTGCTCTCATGATGGCCTAATTGAAGAACTACGAGGAGGACTTAATAATCCAGTATTAGATGGATAATGCTATGACATGATATGACATGTGAACTTCACTTTAATGTACACATAGAGATGGTACAATCAAAACGATCCTTAGGCTGAGGAGGACCAAAGTACAAGAAAATCACCCGTGCAAACATTACGATTAGGTGACGTCAACAATCTCATCTTCATGTCTCGAGTCCATCAAACAAATTTCATCTCGAATTATTGTTTATATTTCCTTTATGAGATGAGGTGGTACCCTACAGGTACGGCACTTTGATACGTTCGTGAACATAATGAGGTACGTTTGGGCATCCGGCATTAAGGCCAGAGTTTAGAAAGTGGTTTAGAACTAATGATAAGGGAGATTATACCGACCAATGGCCGCTCTGGTATGCCACTGTCACTGCACTGCGAAATTCAGCCATCACTCAAAATTAGAGAAGTAGTTTTATACAATCAAAGATTGCAACGTCTGTTGTGTTTTTTCCGCACTGTCGTTTTCGGTTGAAGCAAAAAGCAAAATTTAATCCAAATATTTGTGATATAGCCTAGTCAGCAGAATACAGATTTGCCTCTTAAATCCTCAGGTCTGAAATATCCTGACCCCAGGTGTAAAATATACTAGGTCAATTGAATATTTTGAATGAATATTTTGCTGCTATACTCAAATCGTTTTCGTTATCAATTCGATATTGAACATTTCACAATTATAATTCTGATAAACAGGTGAAAGATGTACAGCAGCAATGAAGTAGTTTGGAAACTTAAACCCCAAAAGTATTTTCAGAGTAATTGAACAGAAGAATGGGTTGCTTAAGCAATGAAGTTGTTTGAGACGAATGACCTTTTCGGAACATAATTTTATGATTATTGGACCTTTCATATGAATGACTATTATTTTTTCCAGAGCTTTTGAAGACCTTCAATATTTAAAAACTTTACACCTGAAGCTGAAGCTAAACCTTTGAGTAGAAACGCTTGATATTTTATTTCATGAATTACGAGGTAAAAATGATCGTATTGCTTGATACGCGTTTAACAATATTTTTCTTCGTGTTTACAAATGAGTTTAGGAAGCAATATTATTAAGGTATAGCAAAAAAAAGCGCTTTATCTACATTATTTCGAGCTGCTAACACGAATTTTACACCATTTCATTCAACTGTCACAACCGAATCCCCAACTTTCACACGGTTCTCAATACCGGATAGATTTAAGCACGTTAGTTTCCAAGGTACCACCTGCAGTGCAGAACTACAAACGCAAGAAAGAACGAGAGAAAAAGAACGGGTCCTAAGACGACACCTTGAGGGACACCTGCACTTGCCCATCCTCCAAGTTGAGCTTCCGGCGGCCCCAAAACAGCCCCGGGGTGTAATTTGGACGCGCCCACTTCCTCCCCAACCCTTCAGGATTAACCACTTCTCAATAACGACTGATCAAATTATGTCCCGGAGTTTTGCGTGACAAATGTAAATAAGGTCGCGTGAGACGGACCCTCCACGAGGGACTGGGACAAAGAGAGAAACAGACGGAAGCAGCAGGAAATGAAGGATTAGCTAAATGTGTTTAGACGCGTTATTATTATTCATATTCGTAATAATCGGTTACCGTTTGATGCTAAGGGGTTCGTGACAATGATTAGTGTGAAAGCGGCCATGATGAAGCATTTAGTGAGAAGACTTAGAGTAATTATGTCGCAAGATGTTATATACTTAAACCAAATAAACCACCTAATTTTTTTTTTGTGGTTCGAATTCTTTTTAAGTTTTTGATTCTATATAGTTAAATCCCTCCGATAAATAGCGTAGGGAAAAGATTTGACTGAAAACGATATAGGACCATTCTACCCGACTATAGAATACTGTAATGGTTTACTCTATAGTCTGTGATTCTACCGTTTAAGACTTGCATTTCAATTATGTTAGATCTTTCTAACCAGGGAGACAGGACCAGGACTAGGGAGGACAGGACTAGGACCAGGGAGCACAGTCTGTGCTCTCTGGTTGTACGACTTTAAAATACAAAAGACATATTTAGATATGCTTTCATATCCAGATAGTTATTACAATCGGTATTTCAATTAACTATTTAGGATGCTATATTTTCCCTAACTCTGAAACCTCGTTCTTCACGAGTAGCCTGTAGAAAATACAAAGAGATTTTAGTCTTACATTTTGTTGATACTACCTTTTCTGCGTTCGAAATCATGCAACTTATACCTTATACTTTTATTACAACTTACCGGAAATTAGTTTATTAATTTATAAGATTCCGATACAATATTTCTTTTCGACCTTTAGGAGAAACGCAAATTGCTAATACCTTTGTTACTCACTAATAACGAATGATTCTTCGGTAAAGATAAAAGACAAATCTCTCATATTGTACAGTTGGATAAGGTATTGAATTCTCAATTATTATGAGCAAATTGTTATACAACGTCTTCTACTCAAGACGCTCGATCATGAAGTATTGCTGAGATTAAGTTATTTGTTTTTTTAAATTCACCATTAAATAGGCCTACAAAAAATACACTATGGTGGTAGGTTTTCCATGCATGTAAGAATGCAATTCAATCCCCCTCTTCGCAAACCCCTTATACAAATCATAAATTGTTAAAATTGTATTCAGTGTATCTCTCAAAGTTTAAAATTACAAGTTCTAATCCTCACTTCAATTTTTCCGACAAAATCGCATGTTACCAAAGGACCCTACATAAAAACTTCACCGGAATGCCGCCAACACTGGAGCTTGCTGGTCTTGCAGAGGTCGATGACCTTCCATACATTAATTGATACAGAACACCGCCAGGGTGTGCTCGGGTATCGATGCAAGGGTCACAATTCATCGCTAACAGCCCAGTGGGCAACCGACCTCATCATTCAGCCCTGGACCATGGGTTGCCGAGGAGAACCACCAGCATCCTGCGGAGCTCTTCGGGTAGTTGGGTTTTGGAAGAGTGGGCTTATGCTGATTATGATGAAGTTATTTCCACATAAATAGGTTTCCTTAGAATCTCTCATTGGTATATCTTAAAGTCGGTACCCGAAAGTAATAAGTGACAACTTTTTGGTCTTGAAACTCATTTGAGAATGGCAAAAATGTATTAATGTATATTTTCCCTTCAGTGCAGCATTTTATTTAAAATGTTGTCACATGCCATTTCCTTTAGAAAAATAACTGTTTGATTTAATTTAACTGCTTAAAACAGAACCCATGCTTTAGTGCGTTTTTAACGATGAATATAAATGAAGAGTGAGTGCAGAATGGAGTGAGATGCCTTGTGTATATTTGTTCCGAAGACATGTCGTTTCTTAGTTAAAACCATTTAACCACATTGATCAAGGACAGTGCACTACCGTGAAAAAAATAAATAGCTATTCATTTTCTCAGGCTCGAACCTTTGATTGCCAAGCCCCTTGATTTGAAAGTGCCGGTACGCTGTTTGTAACCTAAAAAAAAAATACTTAGGCAAAACCATAGATCCGCTCCCGTTCCAGAGTACCAGAGTGGGTCTCAAAAGATTGTTAAACAGTAAACTAAGCTTCTCATGGTCAATATAATTATTATTATATCATCTAGAATCATTTTCTAGAAAACATATAATACCAACTCAAATTCGGTAATGATTTTCCAGCCTCATTAATGTCTTCCAGAAGCGATTCTTCACTACCAGGTCAACCGGAACGAGAAGTTATCTGACTGCATTTAGCACTAGTGCAAATCAGCTAGCGAGTCAAACAGCGATATGTTGTAGACCTACAACAACTCGAGAGATAGCACTGGGGTTAAATGTCAGTGACGTCACAACCATATGGTCAACAATGGACTGAGTCAGCTGTTGTCTCGAAAATCCTCTGATCTTTGTCGACTTTTGATCAACGATGACATAAAGTAGGAGCGGAGTGGGATGGTGATAAAAAGTAGAAAACAATGAAGTGCCTTTGTCTACACTACAATTGTGTAATGAATATAGACATTTGTCGTGGAAGCTATGTATTCAAATGCTTAGTAATACATTAGGTAAGCTGTTATGAATCATTGATGAAGGTTTACTGTATAAATTTAGTTTCAAATGTGTATTCAGATTTTTTGTTCAGTAAAAATTTATCCATATTTGAATTTGGGAATAGACCTACGTGATTTTCAAATCCTGAAAAGTGATGATGTTATTTAACACAACTTCAAAATAGAACGCAGTTTGAAAATAATGTGATAGTTGAAAGTCTAAAGACTAAGAACCATTCCTTATCCAGGTTCCTCTAGTCAGAACCATTAAACTAATATACCTTAAAAATATGTATGCTAGTTTTTGTTCGTTCCATAAGTTGCAGTTCAAAATTTTAAATTAAAATTCCCAATGTTCTTAATGGAGGATAAATTAACCGTTGTACTTTGCTTGTTTATGGAAATATTTTAATCGAATTTGGCAAATCTTTCTATCGACATTTAAATAAAAAATCATCTAATTACCTTCCATGTAGCAGAAAACCTAAGTAAGTACTCAGTAAGATTAATGTTATTTAAATAGGTTAGGCTAGGTTTATTTTAGTAGAAACATAATATTTTAGTAGAAATATAAATCGAGCCAAGTAAATGGAAATTAGCTCAGTCTTCAGGTTTGCTGCGGCTGGGGTATTTTGTGTTTATCAATGCGCTGTCACCTGATCAGATATACCCTATCAAAGTGTCAGCGAAAACATGTGTCAAACTTATTCACAACTTCTAATTTTGCTAGAATTTTCAACTTGATTGAAGGTTAAGGAATTTGTATTAATATGTTTTTATTAGATTAGATTTTTACTTTTTACCCACAACAGGGTGCGTATTTAATGGCGAAGATGACTGAAGTATGAGTGTTGAATGGGAAAGCTTACTTACTGCTTAAGATCAACTGTTCTTAGGGAGGAGCACTTACTCACCCTAAATTCTAGAACAGACAAGGTATGGATTACACACATAAACAAATAATGTTACTGGCCCGAAAATAAACACTGTCCAACATTCCTAAAATGGAACTGTCTAAGCCACATGTTCTATTAGTATGATTCGGGCCAGTTACGTCATTTGTTTATTTTTATGGTCCATACCGCTTTCTGTTCTGATATTCGCGATCACCCCATAGCAGACGAAGTTTATGTAACGGGAAATAAATGTGTAACCAGCTGGCGTCAAGCCACATACGCACTTCCCGACGATACAAAAACCTAATCAATTATGATAACAACTCCTCAGACCTCGGTGGGTCGACGACTCTGCCGACCTTGCCTATAGAAATGTCAAGAGAAACTGCGTACCTCAGAAAGATAAGAATGCAAACGACTGTCCAACTGTTGGCCAGCTGTAGGAATTCAAAAGTAATATGTTAATGTGGAAGTGGTACACATGTTTCTTTATTAATTGTTCAATTGGTCCAAAAAGTTAAATGTAAATTTTGATAGGAAAAGAAATTGCAGATTTTTTGTAATTCGATAGTGTAGAGTACAGAGGTTTTATAGTTAATTAATTGTGTGATTGGTGTTTAGTGCTAGAAAACCTTTGATCAGCATTGTACCTTTAAACACCACTTACCATCTTTTATATGTATCTACCGTCGCGTGAGTTAACATTATAAGTGTAAAGTAGAACCTCGATAGCAAGACTCTCATAGCTAGTTAAATAAGACTTGTTATCAAGGTCAACTTCTAATCGAGATTTCAATAACAAATTGTGATTTGGGGTGAAATAAATTCAAGTGGATTTGAAAATGACACATGTTATCGAGGGTCTTGTTATTAAGGTTCCACTGTATTTATGTTTCTAGAGTGTTATTAGACGTATTTTATTTACTTTTCGTTCGCGTGTTAAGCAAAAACAAAACAAACAGCAATTAAAACAAACAGTTCTTTTGATGAATCTTATACTGATTCATAGACACAGTTTCATACAAATAATATTGAATCGTTCATAAAATGAATTGTTATGATTCTTGTAAATCTATAATAATTTATCCATAATCGATAAAAAAATCCATTATGATCCATCAACATATTAAGCATTTTATATAACACTAGCTGTACCCGCGGGCTTTGCCCCGTTTAACTTCATATGTGAGCTCGTTCGCATGGCTCAATCACGTCCTAGTTGAAGTTCGTTCGCTACGCTCACTCACCTTTAGGTTGGAGCTCGTTCTCTGCGCTCACACGTTCTGGTTGAAGTTCGTTCGCTACGCTCACTCACCTTTACGGTTGGAGCTCGTTCGCTGTGCTCACTTGCCTTCAGGTTACCTCGTTCGCTACGCTAACTCACCTCCGGGTTGAAGTTCGTTCGCTACGCTCACTCACTTTTGGTTTGAAATTAGCTGTTGTAAAATATAAAAAAAAAAATAGTGCTGCACTCTGTTGGTAATCCTTTAATGCTATTGAACATCATAGAACAGAACCAACTTGTTTAATTGAAACAGCTGTTAAGATTCATTAATTCCATTTAAATATGAGTACTCATTAGGTTAACATGGGAAACTCCAGAGCCACTGGGGCAGAGCCCAAGAGTCCGATCAGAATAAAAACCACTTAGTTTTCCTATTTAATGCCTAAAGAATCAGTGTACCAAATTTCAGCCTCCTAGGTAAGTGGGAAGTGGGAGAATTAGTGATGAGTGAGTGAGTGAGTCAGTCAGTCAGTCAGTCAGTGAGGGCTTTGCCTTTTATATATATAGATACTGTAGCTACGGTAATTCACCTATTCGCTGATCTACTAACAAAGAAGTTATCTTAGTTAATCAAATTCTTTAAACTATTACCACCCAAATGGAGTAACATCATTTGTGCTCCTAAGGACTTTCCACTTGTTAAGCTAGTTTTAATCCCTTATCGTCTAGGAGGAATTCCTTGGTTCAAGAAGTTGACCTGCTAAAGCAAGAAACGAGCTTCAAATTGCCATATCAACAATATTTACAGCATCCATATGGACCTGCTCAACACGGCTTTAAAACCATAGTTATCCATCCTTATAGTAAATTAACTAAGAAACACAGAGTAACCATGACTACCACAGGACGTTTTCGAGAACTAGGCCTGCTATAAAGCAACGAGCTGGCTTCAAATTAACATATTGTTCGAACGGAACGGGTTTTTATCAAGCCGGTAAACAATAGTGTGCTGTGTTCCCTTCGTCCGTTTCTTTCTTGGTATCGTATTACGCTATTGAATTTTTGCATACTTTAACTTTTTGTGGCGCCACCGTTACTTTCTAGAATTTTGAAATAAACGTTATGTCATAATTTGGGGTTATTTGATATGAAATTTCAGGTCTTTTGTTTATATTTTACATTTACCAAAGACATAAATTAGGTATCTACAATAGGCCTAATTGTTATGCTGCAAACAGTTTCCCACCCAAAAATTGTGATAATGTGCATTTAAGACACGGGTCAATTATACACTTGTCACCTTCCTTCAGCAAAGCTCGGTTCTCTGATCCTGTTGCAAGCATCCCGTTAGTGAAAGGTCCCTTCTCCGCATTCCGCACTGTTTGACGACGATCTGCGGAAGCATCGAATTATTTAACCATCAAAACCAGAATCTTGTGTAATTTTGTGGTTATTAAAAGTTTTGTTGCGTTAGGCACAGGTCTTAGAGATGCATTGATATTATTTCCATTTTACATCTTTCAGTGCATTTTGATGCAAGTTTGCATAATACTTGAAGCACTTATTTATAACCACTTATTTTTTAGGAGAGCTATAGTACTTACGGACACGACATGAGTTGGGAGCAATTTTTATTCATGGTGGCCTCAACTTGGAAAAACTACAGGGGTCTCGGACCTAGGTAATACCAGAAAATAACGAGTGGCATCACCAAGAATCTATTTAAATAACCAAAACTTCCAATTTTAAATGTTAGCAGCTAATTTTGAAGTGAAGCCTTTAAGGCTACTTTTGTTCAAACAGACAAAAGGCACATGAAATATCATTATTTCGATACCAAATATCATACATACCAATCATCTAAACACAATATAGATAGGTTCATAAAACCCTTTTATTAATAAACGAGTAGAAACCCAACTAATAGATACCACCAAGTTAAAGGAATACATAGAAAGGCCTAAGAGAAAGATACTCAAACGAAACAATGAACACAATTTAAATGCTTTAAAATTGTGTTCATTGTTTCGTCTTATACAAATTCAGCTCAATGAGCAGCTAAGTAGATATAGGGTTAAAGAAGTCGTTAACCCTGATTTCAAAGCAAATAAGCCTTTAGAAAGACGAGAAAAGATGAATAATAAAATGAAATCTATTGAATTATCAAAGACTATCCCTATAGTGAAAAAACATTACAAACATAAATTCAAGCGAGCTATTCAAAGTATCGAAGTGCCAAGTTATAAGGCGCGAAAAGAAGAAATAAAAATTGTATCGCGTGAGCACAGACCACCCCATAAGCGAAAATGTATTTTAAACACCCCAGAAAGGACTATCATACAATCGTACATCATAAAAGGAATGTTATACACCACCAATAACCGTATTCCGAGTCCGGCCAAGGGGCTTCCCTAAGGGCTCTAGTACAACCCATAAAAATGTCGGCCCTTTGAAAATGCCATAAAGCTCTCAGCCCCATTTCACTTTGTACTCAAAAGAGGCGCGACATTTTCAACCATTTGCACCCAATTTCGGAACCGTTCCGCAGACGGTTGTAAATTAAAGGGACATTTCAATGTTTGTTGACCTTTCCAGAAAGCTTTCCAATTCTCCTGAAATTTTGAGAGTCGATCCTAAGGGTACAGCTCTTTTGGTTTGGTAAACACGTTTAACCATGTTATTTATAATTAATATATAGTTTAATATATAATTTCATTATTTTGTATTTACCTTTGTTTATAGCTTTCAAATTGTGGAGATATTGCAGAAGATCGGATGGTGTGTACTTTACTTTGGATATGATACTCTTTGGTGTTTTATTGAATAAAAATTTGGTACACTTTATACAGATTTAAAGGGAAACAAACAAATCGTTTTGATTTTGTTTAAAGGTTGCCTTAGGCCTACTAGATAGGGTTGATTTTGAAAAGTTATGGTTGGCTGACCAACATATTGAATCAATGAGGTATATTGATCCTAGTTGAATAATAACACAGTTGGAGTTGGTAATATTTGATTTATTTTTATTTTTAACTATTACTATTTTTGTTTTACTGACGATAATTTACAAGTGGTCTATCACCAATTCACCTTTTAGTTTCCTTCCATGTCTTTTATAATAATCTAAGTGACAAGAACATTCAATTCCTGCATTAACTCAACATAATTGAATCAAATGTTACATATTTCAGTATTAAATAATATTCTAAGGAGAATTTACATAATGGGGGTTATATGTAACAATCTCATCATTTTAAGAAAGTGCTTAACCATTCTCAACTGCACATCAAAGATGCTTATCCTTAGATTACAAACTTTAACTTTAACTTCAAGCCTTGGACTCAGTTCCATATTAAGTTATGTTTTGCCACTTACTAGTCACACAACTATTTACGTCTTAAACACAAAACAACCGAGTCTAAAATTCTCATACAAATCATACTTAAATACTTTTATTCAACCCCGTGGTAAACGATGTTCTGCTACAATTCAGAAAACCACTGAAGGCATTGTAATGGACAATGGAATGGAAGGCGTTGAAGACAATTCCGAATTACAAATGCTATACGACAATCAGTCGCTGATTCCCATAGGATGCAAGCGCTTTGTCTCACATTCCCATTGCAATTGTCTCTAACTCGTTAACAATGGACTTCCAGAGGTGGGTATACTTCCAGGTAATGCAGTAGTACTGCTGCAATACCTTCATGCGATGCCTTTTAATGAGAAAGTTTGTGGATTCAATCATCAAGTTTAAATGTTATATTATAAATTTTGTTAAAGAGCTTCTTAAAGCTTGCGGAAAAACTCCCCTTTGCTTGAATAAGTTGATTTTTTTCATATGAAAGCAAAAGAAATTTCCAAATCATCAGGTTACAAGATCAATCCATAATGCCTTTATTGCATAATCAAAAACCGATGGTGTTTGGCTGGATTTGAACCTGGAGTTGCTAGCCACAAATAATGCAATTTAACCAAAATACAACAGCCGTGCTACAACAATAAGAGCGATTGGAAATGAATTGAATAAAATTAAATGAAAAATGCTTTATTTATTCATGCAAAGTAAAGGTTCACGTGGTCATTTGTTCAGGCAAAGTAAAGGCCCCGTAGTCATCTATACTATTATAAAAAAGAGGTGGTGTCTGTGTGTGTGTATGGGAAAAGTAAACGCGAAAACTACTGGTCGGATCGGGCTGAAATTTGGCATGATGATAGCTCACATTCCCGATTAACATATAGGCATATTTTTTCCCAAAAATCCTTTCGGGCTCCGCCCCAGTGGCTCTGGAGTTTCCCATGTTAACCTTATGAGAAATGAAATTATTGAATCTTAACAGCTGTTTCAATTAAACAAGTTGGTTCTGTTATGTGATGTTGAATAGCATTAAAGTTACAAGGATTACCAACAGGGTGCAGCACTATCACTATTATTTCTTTTACATTTATGACAACAGCAAAAGGTGAGTGAGCGTAGCGAACGAACTTCAACCTGGAGGCGAGTGAGCGTAGCGAACGAGCTAACCTGAAGGCAAGTGAACGTAGCGAACGAGCTAACCTGAAGGAAAGTGAGCGCAGCGAACGAGCTCCAACCTAAAGGTGAGTGAGCGTAGTGAACGAACTTCAAAAAGAACCGAAATTTCTTAAACCATGTCCTCACTCATAACTGCTATAAGCATTTGATACTTATATGCCAACCCCGTACGAAGGACGGGTACTCTGCTAGTTTCTTATATTATTTTCATTGCCATAATCAATTGAGATTGTGACACAACCTAGGTGCGTATTTTAACCCAAGTATGAGTGAAGGAGTAGTGTAGAATGTTGTGAGATGCCTTGGGTAGCTTGTTGTGCTTGTTACTGACTAAGATCAGCAGTTACAGAACCTGACAGTGATTTGTAGGTAAGATTAACCAATAAAACCAGAGTCATATAAAATATCAGGAAAGTACGGTAGAAGTGAAACAAAATTGGTATAAGAACATCAGAGGTTTATAATAAATATTTATAGTATGTTTTTAAAGCTCTGTTTTGATTACTACGTCTCCATTTATTTATCGTGGCTCTTTTGCCTATTCCTAGTAAACGATTTTAAGTTGGTTAATTTTCTAATAACATAGGTAAGGAGATAAGATAATAAAAGGCTGGATTAATAAAAGCATTGCTTATTCATTTAAGATGTAGATTAAGACAATCAAGATTAAACTATAAGACCAAGTCATCAGGAAATTATTGGATTGGACTTAGCCCTACACTTTCTGAAACTAATTTTTTGCGAATACAATAATCGGTTCTCCGTTGTTAACAATGGTATTTCCTTGACATTGAAATAAGAGAATTTGCCACACAGCTATAATGGTATATTGTTTGTTTTTGGAGAGTTGCTAGTAGTGCAACTCATGTTACTTAGGTATAAGATAATTCACAATGAATTATTATAAGCTACTATATACTGAAGGACTACGCTGCTACCATCACCAGTCATCCTTACCATTATAATGGATAACGTTACTATAAAATAATACATAAATTATATTCCAAGGATATGTTATTAAACTGTTTGCGATTTAAGTCCAGTGTTTTTAAACGTTTTTTTTTTTATATAAAATGTCGTTTTTATAATGTTTATAAACCTTAATATCTAAATAATGGATTATAATTAATTAGTCAACAGAATTAACTGAACTAAGTGAAGAACAATTTAACAACTCAAACAAATTTATAAAAACTTATAATTGTGCCTTACCTATCCGTTATTTGAATTTTTATTTGATTGTACAAGGGTTATTTTCTATATTTCCATTTACTCTTCATAATTTTATTATTTATAGTGTATTTGTAATGTATATTGAATCATCAACTTTGTAAGGATTCTTTTCAACCAATCAAATCAAAAACTTCGACTAGGAAGTTTTAAAGGATGTTAAAATAAAACTAGGCAGTAAGGGCAATAAGATAGCAGAAGGAAATGAAAAAGGCAGAAACAAAACAGAGAAGAATCTAAACAACAAAAGGTGATGTTTACGTCTGAATACAGATTCACAATGATTCCAGCTCCAGTCCTATTTGTTCCTTTGAATGGCGATTTGTTGAGTTTCATCGACCTTCCCTCGGAGAGTATCAAATTCACTCAAAGACCACTGCTTCTACTTTATAAAGAGGGAAAGTGAATGTTTCACCACATTACCATTCATGTTATGGGGTAGAATGTTTCACCCTCCCGTTTTAAGTTAGGAGATCTTTATTGTAGAATTGAATTGGATAAGCCTGTACTTGTCTTAATCTTTTAGCACTTACCATAATTAAAGTGCTAGAAAAAATCTGCTTGTTTAGCCAGAAAACAAACTCTTTTTCCACTAATTGAACAGTCAAAAGCGTTATTCGTCATTGCATTCATATTGAAAAAGAATCTTTTTAGTCGGTATATATTTACTAAGGTGCTACAAGGGATGTCTCCAAATACCAAAACAATCACACGATTTTCTCTAAAACAATACACGATCCTCAATAAAAAGGCTAATAGAACAATGGTAAGTGAATCAGATGGTAGGCCTAAGTGAATATGAGTGAATCAGATTCGTTAACGAAAAAAGACCAACAATTTGGTTTGATTGATTGATTTATTTGATTTAAAACGCATAACACAAAAATTTGAATCCAGCATTTGATCATAATCTACGGTATATCACAAATCAAATGATTTTCACAATAGGCTACATAAAAATGCTGTCGAATCTTCAATGATTTTTCTGAACTGGCCGAAAAGGATTGCTAAAAGAAAACCACGAATAAATCGTATATCAAACCCCGTTTCCACACAAAAAGTCACCCAAATTGATTTACTCATTATCTGGGCGTTTTTGCGGTGTAGCCCAGTTTCTTTTGAAATCCACACTACATTAATCAGAGCAAGTCGAGGATGTAAATCCACCAAGGTTTGTGTGGAATGCCAAGGACTGAGACCGTTAGAGAAAATGAAATGTCAAATGCGCAGGTCTGCTTCTCGAGACGAGATAAACGGCACCAACGGCCTTGACAAGGTCGAAACGAAGACCGTTACAGACGACCTTGAAGAGATCAGGGAGGAGAATCGTCTATTAGGATCAGGAACTAGTTGGCGGATCATCAGCATTAAAACGTAAATGGGTAACTCTCTATTTCTGATGCTTGGAAAGAAGCTGAGTCGGTATCATTTTCATGATTCCCAAAAACCTACGCAGGGTTTCTTTACAAATGATGTCCTTGCTGTGACATTAGTGGAAGAGAATTATCTATTATCAGGATCAGGAATTGTTACTATAGTTTGCGAATCCTCCGACTAAAACATGTCAATATCAGTTTCTTCGGCTTCGTATGTCAAGATGAAGAGTTGGTATAATTTCTTTCACAACTCCTAAAACGTATACGTAGAGTTTCTTGGTTTCTCCACAGACGTACTTGCTGGATAGATCAGGGGAGGAGAATCGTGTATCAGAGTCAAAAACTAGACATTGAATCCTCAGCACTAAGCAAGAGAATTGTCTGTCACTGGTGCTTAATCAATGTGAAGCTGTAGAGGCAGTATAATTTCTTTTGCAATTCAAAAAACATACACAGGGGTTTCTTTACGGTTACAGTTGTCTGTTTATAAATCAGGAAGGAGAATTATCTATTTTCTGGGTCACGAACTATTAGCTTAGTTTGCGAATTCTCAGTCTTGCTGTGCTTCGTTAGTGTGAATATGTGGTAATTGTTTCTTCCAAAACACACAAAATATACCCGAGGAATTTTATTCCAGTTTTCCATCAACGATAGATGGTAGAACGGTGTTTTTAGTCTATGATTCCAAACTTTAGGAACTTCTATTCCTGGTGCTTCATTAATGTGACGATCTAAATATGGCATGGATTCTAAAAATTGTATATATACCAAAGGAACCCAAGGGTTTCTGTTTATAGATCTTATTCAAGGTGACGCTGACAAATCTAACTGATTTCTTATTATTTTACTAGAAATATTACAGCTTTATCAAGTATTACATAAGTAATTCAATCCAGTTTCCTTCCGGCAAAATACAAAATTTCCTACAGCCTATACAAAATATCAAAGTATTCATCACTTTCAATTTTCCTAATGAACATTTCACCATGATAAACATACACTTACTATCTCAATACAAATAATGTTTCCATATCAAACTCAACGGCTCTTCAATTTATTATTCATATTCAAGTAAATACCCTTCCTGATCTCAAGGTGCTTCAACTGTTCTGACGACCTGACGTAGTCGAGAACCCAACAGAGCCTCCTGCACGTCATTAATGAGATATTACTCAAAGAACCTGTCTGTTTCGCTTGGAAGATGATACCACTCGGGCACTCGTTGATGAATGAAACTCCTCATTCCCAGTCACGACTCGAGGCTGTCGATCTCTCTATTGGTTTAGAAGCCTCTTTGGTCCTCGCGAAATTCCCATGCCCTAACCTAACATGTAGTCTGGTCTAACTTTTCGATAAAGGTTCGATCGTGAGAATATTCAAAAGCTTTCCTAGCTAATGAAACATCATAGTCTCATTAATCTAGCCAGTATCGTGTTATAATTATTAGACCTAGATTTCGCGATGTTTTCTTTACAAACTTCTAGCTTGGTCAAACTCCTTGGAGAGTTAGATTTTGAGAAATGCCAGTAGTTTTGTACACTAGTCACAATTGGCTAAACTCTTCTGTGTGTTCGTTCCTAAGTAGGTCTAGACTGGATACGGCTGTCTTTTAAAGGTTGGGAGTTTTTAATTAATATTAATGCTCACAGCTAAAGAAAAATTTTTTTTTGTCAACAACAATGCTACACAGGACATTTCATTAAATTCTGCACTACCCTGTATTTATCTAAAGCTTACTCAACGTACATAAAATTTGTCATTGACTCAATGATTGAAAACAATACATTTTTAATGTATCCAATACAAATTAGAGCAGCTTTATAAAAAAACATAACAAATTACCTGATACAAACAGCAACTGCTGGATAATCTACAAATTTTTACAAATCGTTAAAACATGTTTTCGATATTTCTCTACGTAAAAAGAGTAGTCTTTGCTAAAAATACTTCTTAATTTGTCCCCATACCAATGTTAAGAACAAATTAGAACAATGACTTTGAAAAAAGAAGGCCCCCGCTTGCAGCGTGCCACAAATTCTTTCAGCGGCTCCCCCTTGAAAACCAGTCTTGCTTTGTTCTTGCCGGGCTCCCGTTATAATAATGTCCGCACTTCATTTCATGGAGGGTCCGACAAAATTTCTGCAATTCATTAAATGCCTTTCACATTTTATCGCGAAATAAGTGGCCAATGACTTTTATGCCCGGGAAGGTACTTGGGGACAACATTTTGTGAAATTGTCCAACAATTATGACATTATTAAGTAAAAATAAAGTGTTGCTGCAAGCTTATACAGAGTTTGTTGTAAAAATATGCGATAAATTGGAGTAATGTAAACTCGACTTAAATTTTGGGGTGTTGAAAACTTTTCTGTTCTTCTACCTAATAGATGTATTACTAAGTAACTACATTTCATGCAGGGTTTAACACATTTCGCAATTCCTTATAGGTCTAAATTTCTGCCACATTCTATCGCGGAATTTCGGACAATGACTTTTATACCCGGGGAGTTGATTTGATGAAAAAATCAAGTGAATTTCTTTTGGTATTTCAATTTTTAAATTATAGAATTGTTGTAGCAAGCTATTGTAAGCTACCCTTAGTAAAAGTATGCAGTAAATTTGAGTCGTAGACAATTTAATAAAACGTAGGGATAAGCTCTGTTTACGATTAAATTTTATAAGGATGGGGACGTTTCTAGAAAAAATTGTTCAAACCGCCAATTTTCAAATCCAGGGTGGATAATCCAATCTGTATTTTCGCTCGATCAGAGGCGGTTATTCCGAGCCTGATTAAAAGAAATTCTACTCTATAGTTTGAATAAACAAATACAAAACCTTTTACTCTCCTAGCTATAATAAATAGTACATTACTACTAAACAATCCTTACTTAAAATTCTTCCTCAAAGGTATTCCCCAACTTATTTTTATAATCCGTTAACAAGGACCTTGCTCCTCGGTTCCCAGAAGTTCCTGGATGCGGAATGTCCGTGGAATACTGATGTCCTCCGCCTCCGAGGATGGATAAATCACACACCAACTGTCAAATGTCGTCGCCATAACAACAGTCGTGCACTTCCACCGTGTTGCAATGCCGTTTGGCCAGAAGACCTCTGGAATCTCAGTACTTGAGGTAATGATGACCAACCTTCGCACTGGACTTACCCAGCACAGCTTAGTTCCAATTAAAGTTCAAAAAATAAAAATTAGTTTTGCTTGGAAGATTTTATTACAAAACCACACCAACTTTTTTCGTCTGTACTCGAATTTGACACTTTATTTGCTCAACATGGTGGACCTGACCTTGCCAGGCTCATCGTAGTTTCATTTTATTCTTAAGAAACAAAATACTCTTATAAATTATTTCGATTGTTGATATTTCAATGCACAATGACAAAATGTCTGTCCGATTAGTTAATATTATCATAGAAGATTGATATTATTATTCATTTGTTCGACCCAATGTAACTAGGATTGCTAACCTTTTTTGCTGAATCACTTTTTTCTGCAATAAAACGTTCTTCTAAATTAACATGGGTGTGGTTATTTAAATACATTACGTCTTTTTCAACTGGATAAGAATTATTAAATACTCTTTATTTGCTCAACCAGATGGAGCTAGTTTTGTTTTTCTAACCCATTTTCGTTGCATTTTGCACTTTCTGATCTAACATATTCTTTCTCAAGTTATATAAGTTTGATTATTTCAATAAAATGCCACATAAATTAGACAGTATTTTTTTTCATTCCAAGGTAATACTATATTGTATATTGTATACAAATCAGGACCCTCGTTGTGACTTGCTCTGTTTACGATTAAATTAAATTAAATTAAATTAGATTAAATTAGGTTTCCTTAGGAAACCTAAGGAAAAGACACAGTACAATAACTGTGCGGGGTTTACGAGTCTAATCATGATCACGTATCGTTGCAGAATGGATTTAAAATTCGGGTAAGCAAATTAGTATCTGGACCTAATCTAAAGCTAAGTAAATAACGGAGATTCCAAAAACGTGTAATGCCTAGCTTATTTAAGTTGCAATTAATATTTCAGAATTAAAATATTATTCTATAAATAAATTTTGAGATAAGCATCAGTATAGTGGCGTTTTTGATGACTCTGTTGTAAGAGTGAGTATCTTCGGTAAAAAAAAGTAGTTCAGGGTTAGTTTTTTGTTTAGTGTGATACCTCCATGAGTTTGATTTGGTTTTAAATAAGAATTTAGGATGTACAAATTGTATTGCGATAGGTTACTTAAAATTCGTTTGTCTACAAGATGTTTGCTAAAAATTCTACCAAATCTACGCACTGAAATAGAAATGCATTGTGCAATAACTCTTCAACAGCGAACACAGTTTTTATTCTGTGTTCGCTTCCCTTAATGGTAAAAATGCCGTCGCAATAATTTTCTAAAGAATTAATCTTTGGACACTGATAATATTTATGTATAAATCAAACATTAAAACATTATTTGAAAAGTGACAGTTTATTGTGATTGATTGAACAAAATGGTTCCCATTATTGATGTCGATATTTTATGTACTGTAACACTCTATCGCCTTACTGTACCCTCTATCTTACGACTAAACTCTTAGCGAATGTAGATTCAAAGAGATGACATTTTATAAATATTTGTAGTCTACTTTTCAAAGTATTTTTACGTATACTTTACATACGGATACAACATACAGAGTTTGAAGTTGTATCCTCCTGTAGAAGGAATTAGCATGTGACCTCTCTCACGATTGTAGTTAATATAAGAAAATCACATATAATTGTCAGATAATCAGTGACAAACCTATTACAAGACTTAAGGTCATTTATAACTGCAGGCGATCTTACGTCTGTTCAGAGTGATTAAAAATATGACATAACCTCTTATAAAATTTTGATGATCATGTTGATCTTACAGTGATACCCGATAAAAAATCAAATAAGTACATTTCCCTGAAGAGTAGTAAAGCAGTATATTAAGAGAGACGTTTGAAAAAAAGATGCATTAAAAATAGTATAAAGGAATTACTATCAGTTTCTGAAAATCTGAGATGATGCTATTTTCCAGTCAATCGTAGGCTGCTAAGAGCAATAGAAGAACGTGTTGCAAATTCTTATCAGAAAAAAACTTATCTTTGATTAAGATTCTGTGTGTCCTCTAATCATTTTTACCACGGACATTAGAATATATATATTTATATGCCATAATGCATAGAGTATTGAAGTAAAAATAATGTTTTAAGATATTTTTCATAAAGTTACCAACATGAAAGCATTCCTGCATGGTTTTCAGTACAAAAGGCATAGTGAATAGCATAAAGACTATGAGTAAGTATATTAATATGTCAAGCTAACTGCAACAGGTCGTTTTGATTAGATTTCTTGCAATTCACACGTAAAATATCTTAAAATAATGTTTTTTTAAACACTTGATGGAAACTACCTGCCACACAATTTCTACAGGATGTGTGACATCGTGCTTTCCCAGTCGCCGTTCACTTGTCCATCTGTCTGTCTGTCTCATGACGTAATGATCGCTGATTGGCCTCTCACCGTCTCTTCTTCCCGGTGCGATCACTACGCGTGCGCATAACTCTGGCGGTCAGGCGCATCGCATTGCGCATCCATGTAATTAATACGCATAGACACTTAACTTTGGCAATATAGGTACATAACTCGGTCTTCTCAAGAAGAGGGTCACCAATTGTAAAATTGGCCCTATGCAAACAAATTGTCGTGTATATGAAAAATAGTTATGTATGTACATGCTATGAACATAAATTAATAGTTTTACTTATATTTCGTAAGTAACGGAGCTTAATCTAGCCTAGCCCTGTGTCAATTCCTATCAACCACGCACAACAGGGTATGGTTGCCATGTCTACAACTAGAGTTCATCTCTTTTCAACCAAACCAAACATAACCCATCAGAACTTCACCGAATAACACAAACTAACCATACCTAGCCTGTGCCTGTTCCCATTAGCCACGAACAACTATATAGCTGTGGTTGCCGAGTCTGCAACTAGAGTTAATTCCTTCCCAACTACAACGAACCTAACTTAACCCATCTGAATTCCACCTTACATATCAGAAACTAACCTAACCTAACCAAAGTCTCTTCCTATCAATAATGCACAGAAAGATGTGGATGACATACTGTATCTGAAACTAGAATTCCCCCCTCACAATCCAACACGTAACCTAACCTAAAATATTAGAACTCCGCCTAACATAACAGATCCTAACCTAGCCTAACGTGTGGCTTCCAATCAATCATGCATATAATATGCTATATTTTTCGTGTCAAACCGAACGTAACCTAACCTAACCACCATAACTCTACCTTCCACAACAGAACCTAACCAAATTTACATCACCTTCTTTCGCATAGAGCACACATATATATTGGCTAACCTCTTCTTAACAAACACCATAACTCTAGCAATAACGCATAGTCTCATAACTCTAAAAACAACGCGCATCACACCACACACAGCGCAGTGACGTCAGCACTACCAGTCCCATTGAACAAACCAGTTTGCACAGTTTAGTAACGGAGAACTAGTCCACATTCTTGGGAAATCACCCTTTATCGTCTGATATTGGCGTTGATCAAGTGTTAATCTTTGTACAATTTTGCCCGCGGGATGAGGGAAAGTAGATGTTTACGATAATATCAAGTTACTACAACGGTCGTGGTAAAACAGCAAAACGCGGGAGAGATTAGTAGAGAGTCATTTACCGTTTGGTTTGCTTGGTTTATTTTTTAGAGATGAGTGACCATATTTTTGACGCATGGAAACAGAGGATTTTTAAGATAGTGCACTTCTGATCAAAGAGTAAAGTACTAACACCCCAGGCTAAGATGTTCAAATTTCTTAGTATCAAGATGCTAAGCATAACTAAATGCTGTTGTCGCTGTTGATATCAAGAAACATTTTAGTACTATACCAAAAACCATTATGCAGGTCTGTTATTAAAATGTTTGGACTTTCAAATATGCAACGTATTATGTAACACTTATTGACAGACATTTTATCAACGTTTTACTGACCCCCGTTATTGGGGATGTGGAGAAAAATTAACAGAGGTATAAGATTGTCTTATATTTAATTTATTCTTCCGGTTACAGTCAGTTTTTCTGATTAACTCTTTTACTTATTTAAGTCAGTACATTAATATGATTAGCCTCTTCACTAGAGGAGTTTTTCGCTAGTATTTGACAGGGTCAAACATTGTACGAAGATACATTTCAAATTCACTACATAACCATCTACTAAAAAATTAGAAATCTGTATGAATTGTAAAGACCCAAAATACCTTTCTCGTAGCATATTTTTTCCTTGCTAAATTGATTTACGTTTTACCAGAAGAAACGTCGCAAATTAAATAGGAATACCTTGCAATCTATAAAACGACCCATTAAAACAAACTCAGATATTGAGTTATTTAACGCCACGATTTGCCAATAAGTAGGCCGATAATTAGAGGTCTTTCCCATAACCATTCAGTTTAATTTACAGCTAATTTCACCGTTTACTAACAGCAGCGTATTATAGTTATATGATATTTACATTAAAAAACATGACAAGCATTCCATTCATTACCAAGAACCACTTCAAATACCACCCTCTGAATTAAGTCATTTAACACACTGACCAGCAAGTAGGCTATTTACGAAAAACATCGAAATCACTTATGACAAGCTTCCAATTCATTATCACAATTCATAGACAGCCCTCTAATTAGGTCATTAAAGACACGATTGGCCTGTAGATAGGCCAATCATCTGCCTATGTAAGTAATTACATAAGTCATGAACTAGCACCCACACCATATGGTGATGACTCATCAGGGAAAGTAACCCGAGTTTGCCTTTCTCCCTACATCTGTGGCGCCCGCATCCGGTCAAATTTGACTTTAGCCCTTTTTTGGGAAATGTGTGTCGCATCCGGTGAAGAGTCTGGGGTCGAGAGAGGGTTTTGGTGTTTTGTGCAAAAACGTCGAGAGAATTACGCCGTAAAGTAAATCTACAGTGTCTGTGCGTTGTTTGGCTTGTTTATGGTAAAGAGAATATGTTTAAAGTATCTTAAGTTAATGCCAGGGCGGAGCATTACAAATACCTGATCCCCAGTTTACATTTTTAACCCAACATAAATGTATTTTAGATTTGTTTACGGATAAAACCCAATTAATCACTCTGTGCTATTGCGAAAGAGCCGATAAAATACAAACACAATCACTGAAATGTAGTTTTCTAAATTGTTTAAAATAAAAGTGATACAGCTCAATCATTCCGGTGTATCTCATATGCATCGGTAAAATAAACGCACACTCGTACATAAGTTTTCTGTTCATTTAATTGTCCTGCATTGTAAAAGACGAAGTCCATCCGAATCTACTGGCCGAAAAAGTAAAAGCACATTAGCAGTCTATTTTTCTCTACTTTGTCTACATTGTTGAAAAGGATCAATTATCGAACTGTATATTAAAATACCCAGAATAATTCACATAAACGCATTGGCGTATACTGTATTATACGTGATTTCTTAAAATACATTTTAACTATGCATCAAGATTGCGTATTTTCCTGAATTGTTAAAAATACCCTAAAATGCAATCATTTCAACCCATATCTTACACACACTCGCACGCTGGCATCCTGCCCATGCGGTCGCACAACTTACGAACGTAACTACAACATAATTATTACTGTAGAGGTTCAGTTGACTATAAATTACTCTCTGCTCCATTTCTGCACGTGCGATTGCGTGTGGGAGTGCAACAAGGGGCTTTCTTGCCCCCCGTACCCCCTTCGACTCCCCCTGGTTTTCCTGTTGTAAATCTCACTGTGATATTTAGTTACGATTGTGTGATACTGTAGCAACCGAGAAACAGGTTTCAAATGTTAAGCCAGTTATAATAAAACTGAGAATGCAATAAGATTAGTAGTTTAGATTATAACGAGTATACAAACAAATTTATGTTTACTCTATAAACAAATTAAGTATAGGGAGATTTACAAAAATGTATTTAATGTGTACCGGTACATAAAAACCTTAACTTGATGGATTGTCCTTTTGGCTCAAATGAGTTTTGATCCATCTAAGTGCAAATACACATGTGATTCTCTATGTGTAAAGCCGGGTTTTCCAAGACGCGGAAGAGGGGCGCGGAGGGCGGAAAAGCGATTAACATAGTGTTCTAAAAAATTTACTCCTCGCTTTAACACTTGCAAAGTATTGTAAAACTTTGATTCGTGTATAGGCTAAAAAACATTTATGTTTCCTTAGATTACTTTCATGCTTCCCATGTGCCACTACCGTACTTCCTGTGTAACATTTGCATGTTTTTCGTATAACGCTTTAATGCTCCAAGTATAACCATTTCACTAAACAATGAGTTCACGTTTCTAATTTGACACAGTTTTAAACTAATTGAATCGAAATCTTCATGTAAAGACAATCTTCTTATAGCCACCAGAGCTCTAACGTCAAGAAACTCCAGCCATCACTTACAGCAGTTAAGTAACAGTCATGTATAAAAAACATACTGAACAAAAACTTATCCATGATTTCCCCACACTAGGTTGTAAGATTGTAGGCAACCTCCTACAGTTGAAGACCGCTGGCGGACGCAGCGGCTGTACTTCGCAATGGTTGCAATTTCCGTTCTGTCTGCGTTGGCTCATCGGCTCATCTTGGACTACGTTTTTGCCAACTCTTTAGACGTTCCGTCCCGTCTTCTCCTCATAGCAGACTGTGGGAATAAATGTAATAACACACAAGTAGCGTCTTCAAACATTAGGATCTCTGAAGTATTTGTGTATTCATGTTTATTGACAATTCTTAAAGGGCTTTGGTTCTTGGTTTCTATGAAATCAAGAAGTAAGATTTTATAAACGAATAAACTGATTTACGGCCATCTTAACGAATTGGATGCGAAGAACAGTACTTATCCACTAGTGATGAAATCTGTTTAATGGTTTGTTGTGTCTGTATGTTGCCAATGTTGTTGTGTAAGGACATTTTCCATCAAATTATTAATGGTAAAAATCCGTAGAATTCGTGGACCAGCAAAACACTACAATCCCCTTGAAAAAAAATGTTTCATTAGTAGTGGTTGTACAAAATAATGTATGCGTATATGTTTGTATATGTGCCTTTTATGAGACCCATTTGCTACCGTATTTACCCATCTATATTAGAACACAAGATAAAACGCATAAAAAATCTAAATATCTGACTAAGCATTAAATCTCTACCAAACTCGACAACTTTTATTGGGAAAAAATCTTAATTTTGAAAAGTTTCACAAAAAAATCGTTTAATAACTTTTTGACCAGCATCTTACGTTTATTAAATTACATGAAATTACAAAAGTACGTAAACACTTGTAATAATATATTTACACTAATACTGTTTATTCAGAACACACAAAAAATCTTTAAAATGTTTTATAAAACTGTAAGCTCTTACAAAAACTCAAGAGATCAAAAAACCAGAAAAATTATAAAATATAATAAAATCTGTTTCTAGTATGTTCAATTCATATGTTTTGTTTGTGATTGAGCAATAAAACCACTCAGAGTAGGAAATAGAATATCAAATTGATAAACTTCTCTCAAGAAACTACAAATTCCACAAAAAAAAAAAACTCAAAATAAAGCAAAACTAGCCTTGTGACTAAACGACGACAAATATCACTAAATAAAAAGTTTACTGACTCCATAAAACTCAAACACCCATAAAAACCCCACCTACAACATCGACAAAAAATTACACAGAATCAGTTTCTAGTTAGCAAGGAGTCGCCGGAAGAGTGGGAAGAGGGGTTGTTAAAGCGGTAAATTGGGAGAAAAAACCGGAAGAAACATGGATAGAAAGGGAATTTGGGAAAGCGGCGAGATGAAAGGGAGGGTTCGTTATTGGACATCCCCTTCACTAAGTGGTCAAGGTCATGTATTATTCTGTACAGGGGATAAGCAGCCCTTGATGTGATACCGTCACGTCATATGGCTGCCATCCTGACATTTAAAATGTAAATTGGAGACATCTGTTAGCATGTTCACCTGCAATGAGCGATTAGTGTTTCTAAACAACATGGGGCGTAAAGTGGACCCTTGTGGTATGCCCAATAAATGAAGAGTGCTGTTGATAGAATAATTACGGGTAGATCAATCACCTGTTGAGCGGTCAGTCACCTTGTCGTAGTTTTAGGAGTTTAAGTCAGCATATTTTTGTGTTAAAAAATTTAAAAAGTACTCTTTATAAAAAAATATAAAAACAGTAAATCTTAAAAATTAGTTTTTAATTTTTTGGCAATATTTAAATTTTTCTATCGTTCCCATTCAAATGAGCTTAAAAGGACAAAATGATATTGGTATATGTGGTATATCGAGTTATGGAACTTGCTAAGCGCCTTATGTTATTGGTCATGCAACAATATTAATGTCTATGTTTTTATATATATCTTCATTAATTTGGAAAATTGTTTTATTACACAGTTATTTTAAAAAGTTCAATGAAAACAACAGTTTTAGAGTTTCTCGTAGCAAACCTAGTGTAGGCCTACTCGTTGAGTCATTGTTATTTATAGTGGACGAGGATTTAACTGTAAATGAACTTTTATTACGAACCTGATTAGATACATGCTCAATAAAACAACTAGAACTTCGCCTAGTATGCAGGTTCACCGAGCTGGTATTATAAATGTACACAACTCCAAATATTCTCGTTGAATGGTAACTAATGGATAACTGTTAAACCCAGTGAATCCGAAACGTAAGCATTCTTGTGAAGAGCACGTTATTCGCATCTACCACACACATTTCACCAAACAAGTTATCAAAACACAAACTTCCAAATTACACTGCAATTCTCCCAGCCCCTACAAAGGTGGGACGAATTGCAAAATTAAATCACATTCCAGCCGATCCCTCCGGACAATTACAATCGGCGAGATCCAGACCGTAATTCGAGTGGATTGACGACTTCGGTCGTCAGCATTTAGAAGCAATAACAGTCCATTTGGCCGTTTAGGCCGGGATCGATCCAATGTAGACCTTGGTTGAACGACAACCTTGGGTCAAATTTATTGAGTGCCGCCGCCGCCGAGTTCGCAGAAGCGGCAAAAACTGGTGTCAGTAGTCCTGGCCACTTGGGAATCTGGACTGCGGGTGTTCCGATTTTGGTATAGAAATAAAGAACTCGATCAGAAAGGCAGTACGGTTTGACCGGCTGAAGTCATGGGTTTGGAGTTGAGCAGGTTTGATTGTCCAGGAGGTTGAAGTAGATGGTTGGCTTGATTCTAAGACAAAGTGACTACTATACTGTGTATGATACTGTAAGTAGGACTGTAGGACTAGGAAGTTTAATTCACATACTGTAACGGGTGTAAAGATATACAATGTAGCCTTAGCAGCATTGAAGTTCCCCTGATCATACATATGTTATCTTGCATCCAGAGACAATTCCGTATTGCTAAGGGTATAGGTCCAGGAGGATTGTATGATCCTGGGATCGGGTGAAGTCATAGTTTTGAAGCTGTTGTGGTTGGTCCGATTCCAATTCTTAATTGGGTACTAGGACAGATAACTAGAAAAGACAGAAATTATTGTTTTTTGTGTCCCAAGAAAGCTAAGAAAGAAGTTCTTTCAATTCGCTAAGTTCTTTTCCCAGGAACTGATATGAAATTGTTATTTTGCTGAGAGATTCACCCGAAGGTGACAAAATTTACACTTATTTCAACTCGATTTTTAAATAATTTCCGTACAACAGTTGAGTTAAAGAAAAGTTACAAAATCCATCCTTTTTATTAATTGGTTTGTAAATAATGTTCACAAAAGAGTTAAACTGTATTTTTCATAGCTTCGTAGTTTCTGTCCGCTTCGCAAAGTTAAGAAAGGAGATTTCCCTTCATTATTTGTGTGTTTAGAATGTGATAGAATTAAACTCACAGGAACCGTGGAATGAATCACTGTTACAATGGGTAGTAACATCTAACATCACTACCCATCGTACAAAATATAAATCTACTGTGTTTAAATAACCAGATGAAACCCCACTACTTTGCTCAGTGACCATACAAAATTTCGACAAGGTGTTGATCTGCTGTTGAAAAACCCAGTTAAAAATCCACTATCTCCTCAATAATTTCGAGTAGTATTACAAAACTCAGTTGTATGGAAATCATTTTAAACCCAACAATATTCTCAACGATTGCCAGTAATGTTGGGTGTTGACAAAATTCAAACCTGCTGTTGCAATAAGCGGTTAAAACCACTAATTTTGTGATCAATAGCCAGACATAAACCTGTCTAAAGATAATCATTGGGGACCGGTGACACTGAAAATATCTCGAGAGCGAGAGAGGAGTTTTATGGTGATATGACAGTTATGGTCCATAATCTACGGGGGGATGCTGCAATCCACCCCAACTTCACCACAGGTCCAGTTAAAACGTTATGGGAACCACATGTGTACGATATCATTGAGGTAACATTAAAATAAAAACTTGTTACTACTTATTTTACTATTTATATCAAGTAAGTCGATAATGAAACGCTATGTTTTGTTTTATTTCAGTTCAATTTACTACGTGTTTATATTGTTCATCATATCTTCTGAAAGACTTTTGTAACAATTGGGATATGTAAGATCTAGATGTGAAATTATACCTACCCCTTAACACAGAATGTGGTAAACAACATGAGTAACATATGGATAAAATGTAGATAAAACATAGTCCCTTAGTAGACTTCTTATGGAACAATTGAAGCCAATTTTATTTTATTGTTAGTTATGTCCAATTTTCTGTAGATGTCATGTTTTGTTTACAATTTGTTTCTATTATTTTAGGGTTAGTTTCTCACCATTTGTGTTTCACTGTTTGGTTATATAGCTAGTGGACGAGTTATTGTTTATGATAAGTTAGTTTTATTTGGTTAAACGAGGTTTTAAATTACTGAAATAACAAGATAGAATTATGTAAACAAAACACGACATCTACAGAAAACCAGACAGAACTAACAATAGAATTGGCTTCAGCTGTTCCATAAGGATGGGAAATCTAATGGCTTAACCATAGCTGCTAAAGGGAGTATGCGAAACCCCTTAATTCAAGCAACAGCATCTATAAAACATTTTAACCCCGAAACTCTTTTACAGTAACACATTCCACATGTGACATTCCAACCCACCCTGAAATTCACAACCTGAAACACTATCTGGAAACACAAATCACAAAGAATAGTCAGTATTGGCCCAATATTTTGCCTAATGGATTTGTGACGCTATAAATGCCAAACTAAAGGCAAACATTCCCCACCCTGGGTCAAAACAGAATGATTTTGACAGCGGTCAAATTTAAAAGGGCGGTCGTCAAATTTTATGCGTTTTCACCCCAATACTAAACGCATTAGTCGACTAATTCCTCGACTGTCGACTGTGAGATAGCGAAGGTTATATTGGTCCCAGATGCTGCTGAGTGTTCTGAGAGGTTTGACAAATTGGGAATGTTGACCCAGAACGAAACACACATCATAACAGGTTGACTTGAAGATTAAACTCACCAACTTTCAACAACTTGTGAATTGAGGAGATGAAAAAATAAAAAATAAATTTATTTAACCATTAAGGGAAATATTTCGCTGTATAGAGAGTGTTTATGGAAACCTGGTGTAAAAGTGTATAAAATCCGGTTTATGAATTAGACTATATACAAATAAACTGGTTTTTTTTTACTTTAGTCTAGGATAGCTACAAAAACGGGTACAAAATACAATGGATTTGACATACTCGCTTTTGTATTTAAAGAAAAAATGTATTTTAAAATTGAACGACCGTGCCAAACTCGTTTAATTAATCACACTTACTTTTAAATTATTAGTTATTTGAAAATGTACTCATGCGTTTGCCAGAAGATGTTGTAGTTTTGTAGTTGTTTTTCTTTTTGTAGCCTACATCTATCAGCTAGTTTGAGAATTTTTAATGAAAATATAAAATTTAATTTCGGACCAGTAACTGTGAAACATGTTATGTCACAACAGCTGTTATTGTTTGAAAACAAAAATATCGCCTTTACTCTAAAACCATATATAGCCAATGCTAACACATTCAGTGAGCTGAAACAGCTGATCCATCTAATTCTTTGATTAAAAACTAACTACAGGTTGCCCAATAAGTCTTATCCAGTATCATTGACAATGGGTATGGTATATATCCAATACCAGTATCAAACTTATAGCAGAAGATTAAAGGAGTAGAGTCTACTCATTTTATGCCTCTACACTCTCTTTTAACCGAAAATACAGAATACAGCTTGTTCACATAGATAACATGAATACTCCAGAATCCAAACTAGCTTATGCCATAACCAAAATAGATACGTTTATCAAAGATTTCATTTTTTATATACTAAACTAGCTACAACAACCGTCTATTTAGACTGTTTGTCTACTCCAGTGTCCGAAGACTACTGGTTACACCGTATTTGAACGCTCATTCGTTGACACAGACACGCCCTCAGGGCTTCCAAATTAGACCCAATTATTCCGCCAGTCCTAACTGATTTATCAGCCCTGCCCCAGGACCGCATCTTCAGGGAACTCATTGGGACTATTGGGAGACGGTGGGGCGGTGAAATGGAGGGAGATTTCCAGGAACATCTTGTAGATCATCCCTGACCTTCTGCTTGGCGCCATCGGACAGTCCGGCGTTTCTTTTGGAGGGAATTATCACTGCATAGACTTGAGGGAAACAAGATTCTGTTCATGAAGTCCTTAGATTGTAGAAAATTGGTCCATGATATTTTGGTAAAATAAGGTGGACGATTTATATTATTCATTAATGTGAAGAGAATGACTTACCAATGCTCAGTGAAGGGTCAGGATTAGGCCTATGTTCAAAGAGTCCTTAGACATTATTGACCCGTGGTGGATATTTAAACAAATGAATGTTTAAAGAGAAAATTTACCGATTCATAGTGTTCAGGAAAACAGGATTATTCTTATAAACAGGTTTAAAAATATTGTAAGAGAATTTACCTTTGGAAATTCAGTTGCTTATGGTAGATGACAACTAATTTGCCAATAAGTAGAAAAAGTTAATTCTACATTCAGTTTATAAAGTCCACGGTGGTAGAAAAGGAGAGCCAAGTATGGGGAAGGCTAATTTATCAAGACTATATATAAGTAAGATGGGAAATCAACGTAGCACTGTTTTTAAACGATATTTTGCTATTAAAGAAACTGTTGTGCCAAGTATTGAGAAAGTGTTCTAGCCAGAAGAAAATTATCAGTATTTCAATCTTTTAAACAGTTCAACAAACCTATTTTAATAAGAAGGGTTAGGAAAATTATTAGGTTACCCTTAGTAACAGGTGGGCGGTCACCAACTGACAGTCAATCAGAACTGAGGAAGGAAATAACAGCTGGTGATTGAGAGACAATCAGCTGATCAACTGATGACAGCCAGGTGATTGTCGACCAGCGACCTCCCATGGAGGTAAAACACTAGGAAATCCAATTGATGGAGTGAATAGTGATCACGTTTAGATTTTGTTTTACGAAGTAAGAAATCCAAACATCATCCGTAGATGAAATAAAAATCCATTTTACTTGAAATTATCAGTTTGTCTGAGAACTATTCATGCATAGTCATGAGTTAACATTACCATGAGCAACCATGAGTTATGAGTAAAGATGTGTGCATTACATGCATATCCTTTGAATCGGTAGTTTCTATGTTCACTGCTAATGTCAACTCATGAACCCATAACATTGGTTAATGCCGAACAATTAACATTTCCTCAATCTTGGGCAGATTTTGCAATTTATTCGGAACTAAGCCTGAACCCACATGATTAGTCAATACATTGTTTCCTAGACTTTACACTACAGCTTTGTAAGATTTGTAAAATAGTTTTAATCATACTTCTATGTTAACATACGCCAACTATGTTAAATTCGTACCGTGTTATGTATGTGTGTTTAATGTATTAAACAAAAATAATTAAATTCGATGAATGAAATTGTCCGTTTTGAAAATGATTACTAAGGAAGTTCGACTGAGGAATTGTGGACGTCAAGGTATGTAACCTTTTATAATTTATTACCAATTCCGGAAGGCTTCAACAATCATAAAAGAAATTAGAAACTGCCAAGTGTATTGCTAACACGATATATTAGATAAAAAACTTATATGGTACAAAATATGTTTAAAAAGATATCCTTAATAAGATATCAATAATACTCAACGTTGTGTAGATTTTACGGTTTGAACGGATCATTATTACTTTGAGTAAAAGGGAGCATGCAGTGTCTACTTTTTTTCATAAAATGATCCAAACAGTTAAAAAAAACCACATACTTACCTCCTATGACGTCAGCCAAGCAAAATTACTTCACCCACCATTGTATGAAGATACCCTGAATACAATTTTTCCACAACCCTTGCTCTAAGAATAATATTCCAAACATCTCACAAATTTCCAGCTGACCAGCTGGCACACACAAAAGTAAACATATTATTATTGCCTGGTTTCAAGAAGCTTGCAGTAAGTTATCCATTTTCTACGAAAATGATTCCAAAAGTCAACGACTGTTGCTTGGTTTTCACATTGAAGACTGGCTGCCTGATCATCGGAGCAACATGCATAATCATCGGAATCATCTTCGCGTCCAGTAATCAAATGGGTGGCGACGACAAAGGGAACTCCAGTAAGATGGCTGGCACACTGTCTGCAGCCCTGTACATCATTGTCGGAGTTCTCATTCTCGTCGGAGTTCTTCTAGATATGACCATCCTCGTACAGATAGGAGCTGTCGTGCTTCTGGTAGTGTGGATTCTCAACTTCGTTTTTGCCCTGATCGTCTTCCTGGACTACGGAAAATTAACTCATCTCATCATAGAAATCATACTGCTCATTTTGTTCGTGTATTTCTTTGTCGTCTTGTGGAGTTACTCAAATTAAGTTATTTGATGCTTGTTTTGTTTGAATAAATGGTTTTGATATTGAAACTTGTTTGACTTTTTCGTAGTGGGAAATGGTGGTTTTGAATTTTTTAAGGATGGAATTATGATAGGAGGAAAACTCTTATTTGGATTATATGCTCAAAAGTGTAAGTATTAAAATTGTAATTGAAAAACTATGAGATGTCAAGAGCAACCCTTTTGCTTATGATTAAACGTAAATAAAGTTCAAAAAAGTAAATAAATTGACCAAGAATATCGTGAAAAATAACCACGTTTCATGGTTACTTTCTCTAAGATGAGGATGTAAACGTTCATTTAATTTCGTTTTAATTTGTGTATTCTACAGTAACCTCATGAGAATGCACAAGCATGCGCCTCAATTTTGAATGACCAGAGATTGTACATGACATATTTAAATAAGCATTTAAAATTTTCGGAATTTATAATGAAACATACACCGGTAAATAGTACTGTACATCCAATAAACTGTCTTTTAATGTCAATACCTCTAAGGTTTGTTAAACCCACGGAATTCAAATCATAGCAAACAGAGGCAAACGGTGCTTTTAAGAAACAGCGACTATTTGAAAAATGTTATCATTAAATTTGTACCATCGCCAGATTCAACCATTTAAATGCCTTAAGCTCTAATACTTAGAACCTTCAGAACACACAACCGACACAACCAAGGCGTAAAAAGGTACACCCCAGAAACATAAACATTCCAATAGCCTACAGTTACATTTCCTCCGAATTTTATTTTTTCTTTCAATACATGTACGATCAACGACATTCGGAACCTACGGAATTCAGAACGAACCAAACGGCAGCACACGGTACATCTGATCATCAGTTATTTTCATATTTAAACCCCTTAAATTTTCAATACATTAAAATTGTACAGAACATAGAAGCGAACAATGGACGAGATACACATTAATCATCAGTTGACTATTAACAAATACACAATGTAAATGTTTGGGCACTTATAAGATCCAAAACATTTCAAACGTTCGAAATACAGAACCGAACCGCGGCACACGGTACTCTCTAAGCAACAGTTACCACTTGAAAAGACCAACCACGGCTATTGTTAGGCGAGGATGCGTCGGTATTGTTACAAAGACTAAGGACTAAGGACCCCACTCCAGCCTGGCTAATTTATGACTTGTTCACCGAACTCTGGACAAAAGATCCTGGACCGGGGGCAACAAGTTATAAAGCTGCACTCGAAACTGTACTACAATGTGTTGGTTGGAGTCACTGGAAACAGTGTTGTATCTTGGTAAACGACAAATAATTGGCTGAAAATTATAAGTTATTTATATTTTCTGATACTGATTAGGGTCGTAGTGAAAATATATTCGCGTAGTGTTTCAGGGTTGCATTAGCCATCACCTAAAAACAAGCTTCCACGACTTTTCGGGATATATGAGGAAGTACCTAAAACATAACAGGATTGTTACAAAAACCTGGAAATTATAAAATAAAAGACAGCCGTAGTAGTCAAAATAAGACACACACAAAATCTAGAAGAACTTGACATTTGCATGAACAAAGCACCAACCTTGATAGTGTATTTCGTGTAGTGCATAATCATTGATTATTTGATGGATGTGATTGATCTCATATTCTTAGCTGCCTAGCCTACATTAACTTTCAACAGCCTATATGTGTATATAGTAAAATATTTGCTTTACAAAATAATAACTACTTAATCGTGTCTACTTAAAACTGCACATTCGAAGTTGCATTCTAAAGCTACGTTGGAAAAGTATTCTCGAAGTTTACAAGTGTTGGCATCTTTTCACGTTGGCAATGTATTTCTGTATATAGTCTGCATTCATGGATTTCATGATAACGAAACAAGGAAATAATAACTTATGTTTTCCTGAGGCCTATAGGCCTAGATTCACTTTTAAAGAGTGCATATGGAGGCATGTGCAATGTTCCCTTTACAAAAGGGAAACTATAGGAGAATAAAAAGACGCAACCCTTAAAAACTGTAGAAAACTAGAAAAGTACAATGTTTAAACAAACTGTATGCTATGTTTGTGAGTAATGCATGTATAACGCACTTTTACTTTCTAAAGATAATGGCTTCACCATTTAAAGCTAAGCTTGCACTTTCCAATTGTTGTTTACTAAAACCATTGATATAAATAAAATAACATGAGATTTTCTTGCTTTTAATATTAACATTGGATCACAGATAGAGCTAGAAAATTGGGAAAGGCTGCTATTTCCAACGTATTTTAATACCGGTAAGGAAAAGATTAGAATTAAACTTGATGGGAAAGTGAATGGATAAGTAGATGCTAGGTTAAGCTGCATTATGAAAACATTACTAAATAAATATAAACAAAGCCGTTCTGGCTTTATTTACATTTTATTTTTTAATTGCACTCACATGCTATTTGAAGAGGACATGCAGAAAATTTTGCTTACGTTAAGCACACATTTTCTCACCCCATTCGCATGTTACACACTAGGGGTCGTTTCTATGTCGGATGAAAATTAAAAGTAAACAAGTCAACTCTCCCCCATGTGTTAATTGTGTGAAGCCTTTGAATTCTATGTCTGGATTGCATTCGTCATTTACAAAAGAGACTAGCTAACTTCAATTGATACTACACAGAATCGTTACAGTTTGTAGCAAATTATAACACCCTTACCCTTCCACCTAAAGTTGTGTATACAAAAGTCATTTCGTCATGTAAAATTATTTCAAATTTAGTACTTCTGAGGTTATATATTGCATCCGCTACCTAAGTATCAATTTTAATCACTAATTGCAAAGGCTTTGAATTAAAACTCGAACTAACCCAACCTAATCCGATAACGAAACATTCTCTAAAGAAAATTTGTGTATTAAAATCCCCTTTATCTAATCTAATGTAAAGGATCTCTGATAGTTCATAGTCTTTGTATTGAAATTCGCGCTAGCCAAAAGTAACCAAATGACCTAATGAAAAGTTTGACTAATCTTAAAATTTCGTAATGCAACTCAAGTGCCAGCTAAACTTAGCAAAGAAACTGATGATTATTCAATACAGAATTGTTTATTCCAGTTAAAGCTAACCTAACCCTCCCAATAACCTAACTTAAACTTTTAGAATAAACTGATGATTATTCAATACAGAATTTTTATATTCCAGTTAAGGCTAACCCACCCAATAACCTCACTTGAACTTTTAGAATAAATAAACTGACTTGAAGTTATGATGTACTTTATACATGTACTCATATCAGAATGTTTGTATTCCAAACCAATAATAGAATTTCATTATTTGTTTATCGATTGCATTCGCATCCATAAAATTTAATCCTATGTAGCTTTACATCTGAAAATATCGAGAACAGCCATAGCTTTAAGCAAAATAGATTGATTTTGGTTTGAAAAACAACCTACTTTCTCACGCCTCCATTGAAAGGGTTGTTTACCACCAGTTCGAGGACCAAAACCCATATTCACCCTGTTAAGCAGTTGCATCTTCATCTGTCAATCCTTACCTCTATTTTCGCCCGAGAACCCTTTTCTGGACAATACCACCAGCAGGTGTGAGAATGTGGGTTACAACTTGCAGAAATACTAAAGTGTTTTCCAAGATGACTTTTGAAACAGCGATTCTTTTGAGAATGGCAGATATGGGTTAGGGCCTCAGAGGGGAGATGAAGTTTAGATAAATGATCTTTTGATTTTGTCAGACGTCACTATAGCTCTTGTCAGTTTTTAGTGTGGACAATTTGAGTAATAGCTTTGAATTTGGATACAGGCGTTGACATCACTAAATTGTCCTGCCCAGTATTTTTACCTGAAAAGTACTTATTTATATGAGATGGTTGTAAAGTGAGCCGCTAATGATGGCTTTGGTCATTGGATTTTGTACAAATGGCCCGGGGTAATGATACAGCTGGTAATAATTAACAAAACTACAAGGCATTCCACTCCATTCATAACAATACCCTTCACTCTTATATGGATTTAAATACGTCCTTGTTGCCTTATTATCACACGATGAAAAAAATATTAGAGTTCCATTTTCTCCCACTATGATAGTTGATGAGGCATACAATATACTATAGCTAAAATGAGTTTTATTTATATTTTTCCTACAGTCACCCGACAAAGTTGGCTTCCTTGCACTGATTATAGTACAGAAAGCAGCTAATTGCTGCATTTACTTACTCCGTTTATAATTTGGCACACACCAGTATTCCAATCAAACAACACAAAACAGCGTGGTTTTATGATGCACGTAATTCGAGTAAACTTAGAAATAGGTTGGCAACACAAGATACTATTATTAATATGATCAGCTGATTGACTATTGATACTACGATTTGACCTGTCAATTCGTGTTTGTATGTTTTCGTTCAATGCTTGGTTTGATCATAACCTAAAGTGTACAGTAGTACAGTATCTGAAAGAATAATTATAAGTGGGCCTAACATGTTTGAGCATAATGAACTCAGTGATTGTGAATATATGTGTTCACCAGAAGAAATATGCAGCAGAAACTGCAAAGCATGTTTCATTGAACCTGTTTCCTGAAAAATCAAGAACAAGGCAAACAACGAACATACAAACTGAACGAGCATACAAACTGTATTCTTCTTGGTGCGTAAGTAAGGAAGTTACAATATTAGGCTACTCGTTTATTCTGTTTATACTGATTATTACTTCTTATACGTGTACTCTTGAAAATAAGTAACACCTAAAGATACTACGACTACAATCAGCTGGTGCAGTGTTTTCCATTCCGTTCAACGCTTGGGTTTAAACGACTTGTATAGTTTTTGAAAGACTAATACTTTATATGTTTTATAGTGACTGTAGGAAAATATAATGTGTAACACGAGCGCAAATGGCCATTGCTGCATGTGAGAAACATTCCCCACGAGCAGTGCAGTAAAGTGCCACTTTGCTCACTAGTTACACCAATAACTTGCAGTATTGCCATTTAGTTGCACAAGAAGGGAAACTGATTGTTACACTAAACTATACAACAGTAAGGTATCACCTAAAAAAACTATCAAATTCATAACATTTTCTCGTTAAAACAAAAAAATCTCAATGTTTTCCGCCAGACGACACCCCTACAGACCACAAACATTTAAAACAATAGGACACTTTTTCCCCTATCACTATACAAGCCCCAAAATCTTGTCTACAACTATCGTGCTAATTGCTTCACACTTAGCGAAGTTTTTGCAGACAGTTTGCTCAGAGCGGCGAGCGGCGACAACAATGAAATCCCTGGAATGCCGGACTTCTCGGAAGGTCCACAGCCGATTCATTAGATTCTGGAGGGATGTTTTGCGGGTTGGTGGGGTAGGGGGGGGGGGGTAAACCGGTTCGGAATTTCAAACCTCAACCCGAATCTGCTTCGGCGGTCGCCGGCTCCGCTCATTATAACGTATCGACAATCTCAGGTATAAATAGACGGACCGTTGTGCCGCCTGCAGCTCGGACCTTTAAATCAATTACCGTACTCTTTGTTCTTTTACTCCGTGGGATGTGGGAAGAACGTGCGCACACTCTTGCGATTGTTTTATTGGATTTCTGTATAACAACATTATTCTGGATTTTTATAAAATTTGTAATCTAAATGTTACAATTTTTTTACACGTGTGATTTTATTATGGTTTTAGAGAATTTTTGAATTATGCAGGTGGGGTTTTTAAAGCTATGAGCGAATTTTAGTTGGATGTTTACCTCATATTCTTATACGTGAATATGTCGCAATGGTAATATATATTTATTTGTGTAAGGTATTCTTCAGAATATTATTTATAATTCGGGAAAATCGTACAATAATCTAGAATTACTGAAAATTATATAGGATATGATTGATTAATCTTATTTTATTACAGTTATTTATGTAGAAGTATTTATGTAGAAAAAGAACAAATACTTCCTAAACTGCAGTCAGGGTTTAGAAGAAACCATAGTACCTGCACTGCGCTGGTAAATATGTTTGCAGACTTGTTTGAGGCAAGGGATCGGGGCAGGTGTAGCTCTGTAGTGATGCTTGACTAGGGAAACGGACAGAGGAGCGCAAGTCGTAAAACTGTCAACCCCTCGGCCGAAGAATTCGTCGGGGTAGGACCAAGGAGCGCAGAGGTGCTTGCGCTCCTTGGTCCTACCCGTGCAAGGAACTAATCCCCTACTTGCGAGGGTTGAACAAGACAATGCTTGAGTCGACCCTGTGAGTAAATCCCATTAGTCGCACCTCACTGACTACACCATTGATTCAGGTATATTTTTCTAGTGCAACTTATTACCAAACTAATGTATCAACAAATTACCAGGCCGTACACTTTCACTTTCGAATTTAAATTGCAATATAAAAGCTGATCCTTCAGTTGAATGTTAAACCACATTTAGATTTTTTTTATTTTATAAAAATGGATTTTAAATAGGCTACTTTTTAATAATTGCGACTTGATTAAGGTAGGTGACTTTAGTCTTCATGGTGTGGATCTAAGATCAATGAATGGAAATTATTGTAATTAGTAAGTTTATTCACTTTTAATAACTGCTTTAAACAAACATAATCTTTGAAAAGAAAGGGGTATAGCACCGTTAGTTTTACCTTAGAAAAGGTGTTGAACCCTATTAAAATGTGCAAATTTGCAATGGGACCCCTCGCTATGAAATATACTAATTTTTATGCAGGAATGGTTTGTAAAATCCTTAGCTAATTTAAAACCATGAATACAATTAAATGCTTTCAACGTGTACCCACCATTGATAAAAACAACCTGAATTTTTCATCTTAGTTTTATAGGTAAATTCAACAGACAGAAACCATCTCTTCTTTATGATATGTAAAATGCGCATGTCCATTGAAGTACTTTATTTTTCCATTGATTGATAAAAAGAAAAGGTAATACAAAACATACGTACCAATACAGTATATAGTTGATATACTTTGCAGTTTCTCAGACTCGAGAGCAAGGATCGGAGTCAGAATTTTACTATGTATATTGTATTTGTGTAAAAATGATGACTTTTTATGTGGACAATTTTGTACTATTTCGAATCCCATATATTTTTTTCCAAAAATACAATACGGGCCATTCTCAATTCATTTCACATTTCTTAGGAGGTAAGCTTTACTTTTTAATGCCAACAGTGATAACATAATATTACAAAAACAAGATTTTACAAAGGAACAATTTTTTAAAGTTACTTAGCCAACACTTTATATGGTAGCATGAATCAAATTCCATATAATTTTAAAGTTATTGCAATTCCAAATCATCTTCCTAATTTAAACTCAATTTGTATTACAGTACTTTCTTTTAGTTTTCGAATTATCATCTATATTTGGCGTTTATGTTGTCACCATGTAAAACGTTTGTTAAATGACACAAATGATGTATAATATAACATAGTCATCACAATGTCTAAATAGCAACATGTCACAACGTCAAACAACATAATTCATTGTTACTAATGTTTGTATAGGCCTAAAAAATGTTTAAACTGTAGGCCTACGGTTTGATGTTTTTCAAAAATAACTTTGTTCTCGCTGGATAAATAAGTTTGATTATTTTGCCCTGAAATAATCAGTTAGCCTTATTTAGATGAAACAGTTATTGTTAATTTAAAGAAAAATCACAGTATATTACATTGTGGATGCTGACTAATGGTGCACTCTGATTAGGATTTATTTGCCCCAATGAAGTATTTTTACCCACGAATCTGTGACATTAGTTAGAAAATGTACCAATTGCACCGTTAACATTAACGGAGAATAGAACTTTCTTTAGGAATCTGCACCGGTAACGAATTTGTAAAATTGGTCACCTTATTAGATGTACAGCAAGAAATTAAAAAAAAAACCCACGTCACTGATTGTAAGTTACTCATTACTTATTATCTCTTATTTGATTCTAGACTCAAAAGTTTATTTTTTTATAATAGATAATTTACTTTGTAACTGGTAACACTACTTGAATAAAGACAAGTTTTATTTTTTGTAGTTTACTCTTTTTTTTAGAATTCCTTTTAGAGTATGTGCCGGTTATTGTTATTTGAATTTAGCATTAAAATAGAGTAATTATGTTTATATTCATTGGTAATCCGGAGGCTATAAAATCTACTTAAACGATGCTTAAACCATTAAAAAGTATTTTTAAATTTAAACAAAGCCTATGTAAACAACACTACTTTTTGAAGTAAATTTAGCCCAGGCACATTGTCATTTGGCAAATATAACTTTCAGCAGTAGGCTCACCCACCTAATCTGGAAATGCACAACATAATATAATGTTGTTCTTAAGAATTAGTTTCAAGAATGGTATGCGTTGCTCCTAAATAGTACGAACGTCCGGTAATATTAAGTCATTCAATATCCTAACCTCTATCACGAGAGAAAATGTCAGGTGTTTCCACAGGACGGAGACGAAGGTTGAATCACGGGTCGATGATCAAAACAAATCACGTAGAATCAAGCAATTAATAGTCGTCATGCCTTCAAAGCTATTTCAAAATTGTATAAACTATACCTGCAAAACAAAATAATGTAAACATTTGATAGTTCTGAAACGCAGAGAGAAAGTTTAGCTGTCTCGAATAATCTAATATGATTTTAATTATAATAGAATAATGCAAATTTAGTTCCGTACTATTTAGTGGTAAATATTTAATTTTTATTAAACTGAACTTAGAAAAATATGCAGTTTGTCTGCATTGAAAATGGGCTGATTAACGTAGGACAAAAACCAACTGTTTTTAAGATAACTACTTCGAATGCATAATACAGTATCTTGCATTGTCTCTGTTAACATATTTATAGTTTCAAAATTACTCCTTACATTTTCATTTTAAAGTAGTGTATTCAATGAGGCACGACTAATGGGATTTACTTGCAGGGTTGACCCAGCCATTGTCTCTTTTAATCCGTATAATTAGGGGATTAGTTCCTTGCATGGGTAGGACCGAGGCGCGCAAGGTGCCTCTGCGCTCCTTGGTCCTACCCCTACGGATTTTATTTATGACCTCCCATTAGAGCAGGTATTGTGCGCTCCTTGGTCCGCGAATCGCTTGACTATTCTCAGGCGTTTGACTCCATAAGCCATAGTTTGCTTCTCGCTAAATTAAGACATCTTGGATTTATGGATAATGCAATTGCTTGGGTGCAGTCGTACTTGGAGAGAAGAGAACAGGTGACTAGAGTGGGAGCTGATGTCTCACTTCCTCTTGACAAAGTCAGGGGGTGCCGCAGGGGAGCTGTCTGGGTCCCATTTTATTCACCTTGTACACTGCAGACCTTTCCAGAAGCGTGCACTTTTGCAATGTGCACGCCTATGCTGATGACTGTCAGTTGCATTTATCCTATGATGTCAATTCAATTGACCAGGCTGTTGCGAGGGTAAACTCAGATTTGGCGAACGTCAGTGAGTGGTCAATGAGACATGGTCTCAAGTTAAATGGAGAAAAATGCACAGTTCTCCACATTGCTCCACCCAATGTTGTCCAAAGGATAATTGATGGAGACGTGCAGGTCAAACTTGATCAGAGGGATTTGAAGGTGAGCCACACTGCTAAGACTTTGGGTGTGATTCTGGACAGTGGTCTTACTTTTTCTGATCACATCACTCATGTTTCCCAGCTGGCGTTGGGTAGACTGCGGGGTCTGTACAAATGCCGAACCATCCTACCTGAGTCAGCTAAGATTCAGTTGATTCAATCCATTGTATTGTCAGTGCTGTACTATTGTTTTCCTGCATACGGCAATAGTATCACAAAGGAGGACATGGACAGGCTCCAAAGACTGCAGAACACCGCAGTGAGATTTGTATATGGTCTTCGGAAACGAGACCATATTTCTCAATTTGAAAGAACTGCTGGCCTCTTGTCCTCAACTGCTGTGTCAGGAGGCAAACCTGCACTCTGGTACACAGGGTACTGGCCGAAGAGGAACCAGCGTACCTCATTGAAAGACTGGTCACCCGCGATCGGGTGTCTCAGCGCAATACCCGACAAGACAAAAAGCTTCATTTCCCGAAGGTGAGGTTGGAAGTAGGAAAGAGAGGGTTTTCGTTCTTTGGGCCTAAAATGTACAATGACCTCCCCTGTGACCTGAAGATGCTGGGTGTCCCAGCTTTTAGATCTAGGCTAAAGAAAATGTATTTTTGTAAATAGCTAAAATCTTGTTAATAGGGGGATCAGTATTTTTGTTTTGTCTTTAGTTTTAAGTTAGGATTAGTTACTTGACAAGAGTCATCCTGTAAAACAGTTTGTACTGAGGAGCGCTTGCTAATAAAAGGCATTTTTATTTATTTATTTATTTAGTTATCATCTTTTAAGATCAATATTACCTACAGGTTATTTATGAATGATCTTATCTCAGAAGATCCTATGTAAACTTGACTAAATTCGAAGGCATATAAACGCGTAGGAAACGAAATTAAAAATTAATTTTAAATTTTACTTACCTAACATTCATGTAAGTCAACTACTTTTGACGTTATTGCAATTTTAAGTGGAAATAAATGGACATTAGTTATCGATAAGTGTTTTGCAATGCTAGTATTTCTTACCTCCCAAAACTATGTGTAGTGTAAACACGTAGGAATAGGAAATAATAATCCATCTTACCTTAAAATTACAATACTTCTCCCTCGTAATCATAAACTTTAGAAACGCAATATCGAAAATATACCGGAACATAAAACAAATTTTAAATATTGTCTAAAATACTTGCTCCTTATTGTAAAGATTGACAATATAGATTGGACAAACGATACACAAATTTTCCTACAACAGAATTGCGCAGACAAACGTTTCCAATAAATAACCCCCCGAAGTTAAACCACGGGGGGTCCGAGGTCTAGAAAGCAGAGGAAGTTAGGTTTGAGTTGAGAAAGGCCTTTTGGGCGCCGCCGAAAAAATAACATCCGCCAAAATTGCAACAATGGTCCATCTGCACGTGGTCACTTGTATTACGTACGTCCGGTGACGGAAAAGATCGTTTTGCGAACGTACGGATCTTTATGAGTTTGTAGAATCATTTGATTTTGGTTGTTATCCAGTTTATCCAGTTTTAAAGGGTAAATATGTCTTTATCAGACATAACAAGTACGGTAACCAAATTAAAGTGGAAGAAAACTTATAGAGTTTGTGGCATAGGCTGAGGTTTTCTAATATCAAAAATAAATCTATTTAGGCTTAATCAGCTTACTCAAACGTAACCGAACACGTGAACGTTCAAACCAAGTTTTAGCAATTCGTTTCTAAAAAATGTACTTTATAAAATCAGTTAAAATGGCTGTAGTGATGTTTCGAAACCACGGATTAACACTGCATAGGTACTTATTGTGTAAAACAATGCATGTTAGCGTGTCTAACATTGTGCCTTATGTTGGGTAACTTTGAAAAATATCTTGAAGTTGGCTAAATTCTCATTTCTCCGCTCATGGTAATTTTACGGTGTGCCTGCTATAAAATAACTACCATCAGCAATATTTATAGTCATTGGCTATGTAACACCAATAAAATGTGAGAGTTAATTTACCATTAGGTCGATTGCTGCTAATAACTAGTAGAACTCACGAATAAAATTGGACGAAAGTAGTGTAAAAGCTAATATAAGAATAAAGTAAAAAAAAATTTATTTTTATTAAAGCTGTTTGTTACTTGTTATGTCTCCTTTGAGTATTGTGAGGTCGACTAAATTCTTCTTTCTTCTGTTAAGGATTAATGTCACAGTACATTCTCCACTAGTTTGCTATGTAGAAGAAATCATAGTTTCTTCCCTGCCATCTTTAAAATTATAAATTGTATTTTAAAATAAACAGAAGAGAACAACGTCCTCATGCGATACTGCAGGTAAACCTAGTTTGAAATGCTCTATGCTGATCCAAAACAATATAAAATCTAAAGGGAAACGTTTGGCAAACACTTTGTCCTTCAAGAGTCCCGTTACCAGATTCAGTATCCTGCTCTTTCTTTAGGTCCTGAATGTCCGACGGTCTGGGTCCGGTTTTGGCAATGGTCTGATTTGCGAAACCCTCTGACATTTGGTCAACCCAGTTCAACACTAATCTCTCCTTTCTCACATAAGTATACATAATAAACCCAGTTCAGAAGTAAAAGTACTCTAGAATCAGTAAAATTGTTTAAGCGAAGTCTGAAATATTCTTTCGGCACTGACGTGAGAATATAAAAATCATTATAATAATTAAATGTTGGTACTAAAATAGTATGCCTTCGTTAAAAACTTTGTAACACTATGTAACATTTACAAAGATATATTAGCCTTCTCTTACATAAAATGGCCCAATTTCAAACTTAAGTATTTTTAACGATTTAAAAAAACAGCTTATTGCTATTTGAAACTTTATACCAAATCAAATAAAGATATATGTTGTGGTAAAAAAAAAAATACTGTAATACAGATTTCAAATACAAAAACACAATATGACGGATATGAGGCTTGTATCAATGATATTCACATTTTCGTATTTTTTTTATTAATGAAGCCTATTCATACATTTTGTTGCACTTACTTACGAGACCCTGTATATTGCATTTTTGTGTCTAAATCATAGCATTCCTCATAAAATAAAACTAAATGAGATCAACGAATATATTAACATTTGTTTTTCAAAACCAATACTGGAAAATAATGCATGGAAACCAAGTTAAAAAGTTTATACTAGAATTTGATTACATTTCTGTAGATTAAATGAATTTAATCAGAAATCAGCAATCAGCAGTAAATAATCAGTCATCTGATGAAACTAGCAATTAACAATCAATCAGCTGATTCAACGATTTCCAGTTTTACAGATGTGATGATAAGCCTTCTAGATAACATCCCCACTGTGGATGAAGCCGTTAAGTTATCTTCTGATCTAGAAGGCACTGGAATGTAGCTTGATTAGATGGAATTCCATTGTAATCAAGTCGGCAGTGTCTTTCGTCAATGTCAACTTATCAACTGTATGTTTTACAAAAAAAGTCGTGTTTCGTGATCGTGAAGTGAAAATGTTATAAAGATTATTACAAGATAATTGATCATTATTTATTACAAGCTTTTACGGTTAAACTAATGTTAGTTAGTTAATTTAACTAATTCGAGTAAGATGGGATGTTCATTCTGGGATGGTCATTCTAGTTAGTTATGGTTATAAGTTGATTTTAGAAGATTATAAATTCTAATATGATCAATGAAGAGGCAGTTTTGGGAAAAAATCATATATTTTGTAAGTAGGCTTACCCTTTATTGGAATAATTTAGTCACCAAGCGTAATTAATTAATTTAATTTATTCATATTAATTCCAGGAGACTTGCAATAGCCATTAAAATATGCAGTAAGTTTATACTCTTTATGAAGATGCTATTGCCACCAAGCATAAGAAATACTTAGTAATTTCTAATTTATACACGTACAATGTATGTATCATGTATGATTAAAATGTGGTATACATGTCTAAACCCCATTTGAATGTTCAATTTTGAAAGCTGTTGTTCATTTTGGGTACATAGTGGTACCATAACATTGAATTGGAGAATAATATAATAATAAGAGGATTCCAATTCAGTCCCTCAAAGAGTGAAATGTTTGCCAAAAGGACTACAGTTATGTTTGGACTAACCACAGAAAGATTTTCTCCAACAATGAGGCAGTCGTAGGAGTTAACATCTTTGTCCCATTAGTTTCCAATCGGCAAATGGAACCTCCGTTCCTCCTCTTGTGTTTCTCTTATTTAATTATTTGGTAAATTACATGAAAAATTCTCGTTTTCCTTCAATCGAATTTTCTTGACCATCACGAGTGGTTTAAAATAAAGATTTCATTGAGCTCATTTTAAAATAATATTGTTTTTACTAACATTTATTGTGTTTTGTTTTTCGGTTTTATATTAAGTTAATTTTGTTAATTTTTTATAGAAACAGAGCAGTATTAATACTGTATCACAGCTTAACGTTTAGTAATATTGGTATTAAAAAGGAAAAATAAGTTGAGGTTATTCCAATAAAAAAAATAATCAAAAACATAACATACTGTTAACAAAAAGAAAATTTAACAAATAAATTAACTAAAAATATACATGTTGAAGACGATTAGTTTAACGTTAATGGAAACTCGGTTGAATTAAATACCTTTATTAACCAATACCAGCTTATCATTGCCTGATAAATATTTCTAAATAATTGCAATATGATGGAATAATTGCCTAAGATTAGCCAATATCGTTAAATAATTGTGAAGTGTATGTTCAATCATTGTAATTTAAACTGGAAGAATTATTTTTAATCTAATATTAATGCAAATTCATTAGCAAAAACTACTAACAAAAATTAATTTCTTATAACTTCATGGTTCCCTCAAGCATTTATAACATACTACATAATTTATAAAAGCAATTTATTTAAGCATTTATTTAGGGTGGTCCTCGCCACCCTAAGTTGAGGCGGCCCAAGGCCGCACGGCGTGGGCGTATATCTAGTGCAGCCTTTGGCTGCCTCAACCATAGATAAAAGGAGTATAGACAGAGTATAGAGTATGGAGTATAGAGTATGTCTACTTCTTTTAATCTATGCCTCAACTTAGGGTGACGAGGACTATAAATGAAATCGTATAGCAGAGCCTTCCAGGTTGTGTGGATTATAGTGAAAAAGTTCTTCATTAAAGAAATTTTTTTCCTAAGAAAAATACATTCATTATTTATGACATAGATGGGTGTTGTACCACTGGTTTAAGGCGTCGCAACACAGCTGACAATCATTGGCGATTGGCTAGATTTAAACCCGTGTCTTCATAACAGAAGCCCCTGAACTAACTGTGCTTCCAGTAAAGTACTACTTCATAAATGAGATGTACTCACAGCAAAGGTAGGTTCCGAACCACTGGGTCAAGTGACATCACATGCGTTCATTGGCGATTGGCTGTATTTGAACCCTTGCCTCATAGACATTACATTATTAATGAGATGGTTGTATTGACACCTCTGGCAGCCTAGAGAAAGAGGAAGCTCTCATTATAGATCGCACCCCTGCTTCGCTATCACTGCTAGAATAACCATTGGTTGATATAAATACAACCATCACACCTAGGGTACAAGGTACAACATCTAGCGCGAGCTTCGGCCAAATGTTCACTTTTTACTGAGTAAATCAAGAGAATAAATGGAAATGGTCTTCGTGTCAGTGTGTTGGATTAGGTGCGTTTTGTGTAGGAGTTCATATTTAAATTTTTATGAATTTAGAGGGGAGCAATTAAAAGTTTGATTGACGATTTGTTTGATTCACTATTAAGTTAGCTTGACTTATTATGTTCTGGGAAAACACCCGTTTAAGTTATTACGAATTCTGGACGCTAATAGTGTAAATGTATTACTTCTATGAGTGAATTGTAGACTTAGGCACAAACTCAACATTAAAAACCTTTTCCAAATTGAAATTAATTGCTGAGTTAGCATAGAATATCAATGACTTAACATACACCATAGGGTACTATACTAAATTTGATAGCTATCCCCCTATCCACTTTGTCCACTAATCCACTTTGTTTGATTAGGAATCCAATCGTAGTTAAATTAATTTGCAAACCTGTCTTCACTCCTCACAGATGTAGCTTAGCAAGATTCTCACAAAAGATTACACGACAAAAACTGTCGAACACTAAACATGTGGATCGAACAAGGGACCGGAAACAGGAGTGACCTCATACGGCAATTGTCTTTAATTGACGACGGTCTACACCGGAAGTTGGCAAAAACGGGTGTTCTACATGTACATCTGCGATCAAGGACTCAAGGAGTTGCATGCCTCTAGCAACTGTCGAGACGATCTCACAACGAAAGTTCTCTCTGGAACAAACAAATAAGTGAAAAATATAATTATACAACATACAAAAATTGGATAACATTAGTAAGTGCGCAAGATTGGTAGTGCGATGGTCAAACAACTAAAAAATATCCTTAGGAACATACAAATTAGAACAACGTATGTACAAAGCACGGAAAATAACAAAAGGAAGAAAAATATGTCGGTTTATGGAATTTTGATACGCTAATAGGAAACTCATTCCGTTTTCAGGTGTGAGTTTCCTTACCTTCGAAACGTAGTGAGTCAAAACACTTAGTGTAGGAAAGTTAAATAAACCAGAATGAAAATTGTTATACATCACAAGTTATGGACTCTAAAACGCAGAAACCCAAACTGTAGGCATACGACATAGGCAAGTCTTCAAGATTTATCATCCCTATGGAATAGTTGAATATGATTACGGTTGGTTTCGTCCGGTCCATGAAGAAGATAGTTTGTTTATTATTTGTATCATGTTATTAAACAAATAATGTATACGCATATTTTAGACAAATAAAGCCAAGAAATCATAAACAATTGCTTTTCTTTAACATTGTAGCCAATTAAAACAAATATTGCGAAAACCCAATTCTAGATGTCCAACCACTTCCAACGCAGAGTGGGGTGTAGTTGGCGTTAGCGCGCTCAAGCATCCCCAATATAAAACAATTATAAATCATGCTAGGATTTTATAAATACAGTAGGATAAGAATACTACTTGCACTACTCAAAGTACAGTATCATAAATAGGGTTAAAGTTTGAGATTCCTCATCATTGAAAGTATACAGTGATTAGGGTGAATCAAATTATGCTCCACAATAAATACAATAGGTGTTGGATATGTGTTTCAGGAATTAAACCAAATAAGAACAAATTTTTACAAATAATGCCAAAGTTTGAGATTTCTTATCATTCAAAGTATTCAGGGATCAGGGTGTATAGAATAACGTGCCACAGTAAAAATATTGTTGAATAAGTGTTAAGGAATAAAAAAAAATATAAAAAAATTGTATGAGTTCATTAAGATGTATTTTTTTCAAGTAGTAACATAATTGTATTGACATTGGTTCTTACTATGAGCCAAATAAAAGTTAATATTTTTAATATAAATTCTTTTTTTTTGCAAAGATAAATAGAAATTTTGGACGAAATTAATATACCAGGTTTAATGAATTAGGAGTAAAACTATAATTTCAACCTTTCCTTCTCATTACGAAAGTTCCCTAAATATTGGCAGAAGGACCACCGAAGTATGGGAACACTTCATGTTGAATGCTTTTGACTGAATGACGCAATTCTCTGTGTGAAAAGCCGCGAACTATTTAATCTACATGTGGGCCCCCCTAGCCCCCCTCCCCCTCAAAACGACGGATGAATACACCACAAAAGGACTGAGGGAGAATTGTCTGCTTGGAAAATTAAAACATCTCAGCCAGTCATTAATCAGTATCCTGGCATTGTGGGGATAATTGGGAAATGCGGTAGTTTGATTGGTAAAAATATAACTGAATCAAAACAAAATAAAATTGAAAAATTACTCAGTACCATATATAGTGAAAGTTTTAAAAGCACTTCCCGCAGAGTAAAAAAAAATAAAACTATGAGTACCGGTACAGTTTAAATCTACTACTGTATCAATGTACCTATCCTTATATACCTATCGCTATACCTATCCTATCAATGATCAACCTATCCTTCTCATTAAGAATGTTACCTAACTAACCAAATATTCCACCAAACAGTGATCTACCAATATTCCAATCTATCAATGCGAATGGAAGAGTAAAATATTTGCCGGACGGATAAAATTAACCGGAGGATCTAGGTGGAATTGTTACTGACTGTAGATCAGCTGTTTCTTAAGCCAGGATCGTACCTCAATGATCAAGGACAGCTAGATACAGCTTCAAACTGTTGAAACCTAAAACCCTACTGACATTTCCGCAGGATCAGGATTGAACCAGTCACCTTCTCATTGTAAGGCAAGCACTACGACTACCTAGCTAAGTACCAGTTCCAACTCCATCAAGAACTGTTACTCTCAATGCGCAGCCGCCAGACACGGAAGTACTGTACGAAGCGCGTGCCTATCGTCAAGTCGCCGGTTTTGACACGGTTTACGCCACATTCTACAAGCTGCACGTGGCCTGAGTGGAGCCGCCTAAATGACCAGGGGCATTTTGTAAAAATATTAAAGGGATAAGTGCGAGCGGGAGTAGAACAAATCGATTTGACAACTTGTAATCATCATTAAGAGGTGACTGGACTGGTGTTTTTGTTTTGTGTGAAATGAATGTGGGTGAACATAGGGGTTTTGATGTTTACCTAGGGGAAAAGTGATTAATCAATGGTTAAGGAACGAATGAGTAAACATTGGTTTGGTTCAGTGACGCTGTATAAAATCACAGAAAACGTACTTAAAATGGACATCAAGGACTTGTAAAAATCATTTAGAGGGTAATTGGGACTGGTACATGGTTTGTCTTTTGGAAGGGATTTGTGTAAACGTTGCTTAGGTGACGATGACATAATGGGAAAAGGTGTGATTGATCAATGGCGACGGGTCATGTTGTGTGTACATTAAATTGGACAATGTAGCTAGATACAATCTACTTGTAGTCCTCGACTAGAAGATGATTTGTGTTTGTACTTTTCAAACCTTGGTAACTCGTTGTTCTGAAAAACAACTTGAGAAGCAACGTGTTTTTTGTTCATTTGTTTGGACTATTATTCTTTAAAACTTTGAGAGTAATAAATAAAATAATTTGAAAAAATTAAAATTTATCAAAACTGTAACAGTATGATTCTTTAGACATTGGGGTACAGTAGTTCTGCCGTTGAAACCCGTAGTTCATAAATAGCTAAATATAAAAGGAAAGAGTTGGTTTAAACAGTGCTTTAGTCAGTGATGTTAACTCGTTGGCAAAAAGCGTGATTAATTAAAGGCAAAAGATAAAATAAAGGTTAAAAGAAAGATGGAGGACATAATAAACACAGGATTCGCCCGTGACATAGCTCTGCTGGTAAAATCTTCTTTTATATAATATGGCTGAAGATAAATACAGTACGATAGCTTTGGACCTCTGATCTTAGGTAGATGATAGGTACATAGCACTTGATTGAAAAAAATACGCCGCTAACTCTGAAAAAATCCTGAAACTTAGAAACCTTAGAAGGTGAACCATATTCCTTTGCCATGGACTACAATTATTATTAGTGTAATAATTGTTCTTATCCAGCTAAGTTATTTTATCACAGCAAAACACCAGACACAAAGTGTTATCCAGCGAACAATTGACTCATTACGACACAAGACCAACCCCAATCCAAAAGGGTTTAGGAAATTAATTCACTTCACCACACTGACCCTGAATATAGAAATCAAGAAGGTTATATAAACCTCAAAATCAGGTAGGGTGCCGCCGCCCCCATGCGGGCTCAAAATTGGGCTCACGGGGCTACCCTGTTATTTACCCCTAACCGCCCCACTGTTGCTCATAAAGGCTCATTATTGAAGTTTTGACGCACGTCGTCCGAATCAATTGTTAGATCTATTGTTTGTTAATCTATTAACTCCAGCTTCTGATCATTGTAATATTCGTGTATGAAAGGGTCGATCGGAGTTGTTCCGAAAATGCATAGCTCCGAAGATATACAATCTAGTGTTACTAACGAACAACAGCATAAGGAAAGTCTATCTTCAGCAAAAAAAAACAAAACATGTATGGTGTAAGACAAACCAGTTCAAATTGAGTATCTTTGAATTGTATTGATACAAAGCAGTCGATTGGAAATTCTCGCCAAAGGAAACTACCCAGAAGTACTGTGGGCTACCTAAAACGATTGGACTAAAATACCAATACCAATAAAGTGAGGTTAAACACAGGGCCGGATTTCCCAATAGGCCCGGTAGGCCCAGGCCTATGGGCGCAAGGTCCCAGAGGGCGCACGGCCGAGAGTATTTTTTGTTATACCTAGGCTATCTAAAAATAAAAAAAATAAATAGTCACAGTTGATAAAAAAAACTCCAAAGCATTGTGATTCTGAAGTTCATAAGAAGAAATAATTGTTACGAAATATAAACTATTTTTCAGAATTACGCATCAATTTCGTTTCAAAATTGGTAACGAACATTGGTTATACGGTAGTAGGCTGTAGGGATGTTGACGTTTACGAGCGCCCAAGGAGTACGCATCGTATTGCCACTGCACTGCCACTATGCTGGTTTGGGCTCGGCACTACTGATCGGAGTGATTAGGGGCGCATGCGTGCTAGACATTGTTACTACCCTCACCTCACAAAACAAAAGTTATTAACTAATCTTTTGATTAGTTTACAACAATCTGCAGGATCAAGTTAATAAGTTGTGTTGAATATTAATACAACGATGAATTTACCATTAAAATTAACCAAAAAATATTAATCTCAGTTTGCATTAGAAAAATTCAATACCCTCCAAAGCACCAATAATGCTGTCATTTTCTCCTCAGACCTAAGGATCGACGGTTGGCCGAAATATTTCTCTGTTTTGCTTTGGAAATATATAACCTAGATGCAGTACGACCATAGATTAAATATAACTCAAGTCGACTTCTTATGACATTGTTAATTCAAAATTTTTTCATGTCTAGTTCATGTTGGTGACACTGGACGTTAGTTTTGACGTAATTTTAATTTTGTTTCCATTATTTTAGGGTTAGTTCTATGACTATGATGTGTGTTTCAATATCTTGTAATATAACCAGGAGACGACCTATTGTTGATGATTAGATCGTTTTATTTTAGATAAACTAGGTTTAAACCACTAAACATAGATCAAACATACTAGGTACTATTAAATAACAAGAATTGTTTTCATCTAATCCAAAATGATGACAAATCTACTAAAGGAGTATGTTTAATCTATGGTATCACGTACTGTTTGGAGATCATGTTTTTTTGGCCTGGAATTGGAATCAATGGCCATGTTTTTTTTTCAGGAATGCTCGGTGGGTTGAGTTGTTTTGTTTCAGTCCCACGTCCACAAACGTGAGCATTTATTAAAAGCATAAAATTGCTAAAAGTGTTTAAGACGGCATTTTGTTAAGGCTATAAACAAGTCAATTCTTAAAAAAACTTGCAATGATTCCAACGAGGAGTGGTATTTAAGCAATAAACTTAGGTCAATGGGCATGATATAGTTTTTAATAAAGGTTTGAAGGAAAGTAACTGTGACCAGACTAGGGGGCGGAAAATTATTTGGGCCTAGGGGCGCAAAAATGCTAAATCCGGCCCTGGTTAAACAAATTTCTTGTTTTCATTTATTTTGATCCAAGTATACAACAGAGGTAATCTTGAGCATGGGTAAACCCCTCCCTTGTGTTGGTTAGTGCCTTTAGGCACTATCATCAATGCCTTTAGGTAGCCACGAACATCCTTGCGTTGAGTAAGAAAATCATCAGCTTGCACCGATTGTATTATAATGCAACGAACTGTTCTACATGGTACAACGAGATTATTAAGAAGTAACAATATTTAAAAATTAAAATAACAGTTGAAGAAACGCAGTTGTATCACGTACCTCCATATTATTGTTGAAGAAAATAATTGAACATTTTTAGTGCCGAACGAAATATAATTTGATGACGAAGTTCCCGATTAGTGGAAGAACAAACCAAGTGAAGATGGCACTAAAGATAATTCACAGGCAGGTGCCATCTTCGTGGGTAGGTAATTAACTTTAATTGGGTCGAAATACAGCAAAACCTTTAGCAGCTGTTGAACCCGACATGAAAATGCACCTGCTGGTTGCTATAAAATCCTAATTTGAGTAAATTTTGTTTTATTGCGTAAAGATTGAGGTGAAAAGGAAGAATAATAATTGCGATTTTTTTTATTTTCTTGATGTTAGGGAATATTTGCGCAAACGAGTGCAAAGATTATAATTGGATGTTTTATTTGCTTTGTTAAAGAAACCCTTCATTTTGATAGATGCCACACATGTAAAACAATTAATAGCATGTACAATGTACAACCTCGGGCTCCAAAAGGAGAAGTGGGTAATTTGATCTGCTAAAACTTGACGGAAATGTTCAACGATTCTTTTTCTAGCAACCAACTTGTATCACTTATAGGTGCTTATTTTTTAGCTGAAATGCAAGGTAAAAGTACAATGGAGTTAAATGGCCAGTGTAATTAACTTAGTTACTGGTCAACATCAGCTGTCTATTTAGTCAAAAAATATTAATTGAAAGCCTAAGGACATTTAGGACAGCACGTATCAACCGCAACAAATGTTGTAGAGCTCGCATTGTGAACTACAGTAAACCAAAATCAAAACTCAACAACCAGACTGAATTACATCCCCCTCGTTTGGGTTTTAATTTAGACAGAAATGAGGGTGCCTGAAACCTACAATGCGGAATTAGTTCTGCACTATTTGTCCCAATATTGACAAAATCGCACTACCCTCATGATGGCCATCAGGAGGCGTGGGAACCGGGCACTTCACTGTTCCCTTGGAGGATATTTGGAAATTGGTATACCAGCATGTTGGCCCAGTGGAGAACATTCAAATTTTCGGCACAGTATTACAAAATGTGCACTATTACTCTCTGCAATAATTTTTGTAATCGGCGAATCTCACGTGGACACATCGGTATTAAAAGTGTATACTAATTTAGTGGGAGGCCTTGGTTGGTGTATCCTAAAGAATGATCATTAAGTACCATATTACAACATTTTCATGCCCCTAATGAGGGGATTTTTTTAAATTTACCACCTTACTGGAGCTAACGGACGTTTAGTATTTAGGTCTCCAGTATTACAAAATTTGCGCTGTCTTTCTGTGAGATTCATTTTGTTAATTTGTATACCCAGCATAGGGGGGACAAAGTGTGAATTTTGAAAATTGTTAAGGTGAAATCAATTTATTTTTTACTTAAGTATTACAAAATTAGCCTTTTAGGGATTTTCTCCTCAATCTGTGATATATACATATAGTTCAAAATGTTTGCACAGTTTTACAAATTTCCGCTGCTTTTCCAAAAGGTGAATTTTTGTTAATCAGACGACATTAATTGAGCGCAGTGGTAAAAATGGATTTTGAAGTAATACAAAATGTACACAGCCTTCTCCCCTTCTCCCTAATATATCTCAAACTGGTTATACGAGATATATTATTGCGTATGAGAAGATAAATTTCTTTGACAAACAACCTCAGGGTGTTAACAGGTGGCCACCCCCTCCCTCTGAACTGTAAATCAATCGAGTAATTGAAGTATTGTCGGTGACACAGACCTCAAATCGGCTCCTCCAATTTATAGGCCGTTTTCACTTTTACCCTCTCCCTGAAAGATGAGTTTTTTTGTGTACGAAAGGGAAAGCAATCGTTTCTGAACTCGTTCGTTTACTTTTAAGCCGGCCGACAGTTTCGATTCGGTTTTGGGATTTTTATTTGCTGTAGCAATTGTATTTCTGATGTAAATTTAGTAGTAAAATGCGATTTGTAGTGTTACTTGTTGAAAACATTTGTTCTTTCCTTGTCTATGTTTGTTGTTATTGTTTTTCTCAAACTAACGTATGAATATTGCCAAAAATTATTTTCAACGGCTCAGTAACTAGTCGTGATCCAAATTAATTGATTTTGGGTTAGAACTTTTTAGATCTAGATGGTAAGAAATGTAAAATTAATGGTAATAGAAAAAGTAAAAATCAGTTTGTCTAGTATGACTAACATGTCAGGGAAGAATTTTAAAATTTTCTATTTGGTAATAATTCCAAGTTTGTGTTCATATGACAATACGGTACTATACTTGTTGGGACAAAAAATTGAAGAATCGTGGGAGTTACTGTTACCCTTCTGTTCCATACTTTGTTAATTTTGATCTCATTTCAATGAGTATGTAATTATTACATCTATGTCACCTTGCTCCACACAAAATCCATCAAAATCTATAGGATAATGTGACTAAATCATTTTAGAAAATCCAATTTTCAAATTCACTCAATTTCAAATCTGTTCTCAAGGCTGAATCTTCAATACCCACTTGATAGAGACATAATGCAGTTCCTGGTCCTCGTCACCCTCCAGGTAGACATAAACAAATCGTAAAAGTCACTCAAACTGCTTCTGCTCAATCAACCCGGGGGCAACTCAAATTTGACATTTTTATCGGGTACAGAATGGGCGTAGCGTCAGTTTGAGGGGGGAGCGGCAAAGGGCAGCCCTTAGATGTTTATGGGACATATTTGTGGCCGGGGATGAAATTAGGGTGAATAAAAAACTGGTTAAATTTCAAAGTAGTTTTGTGAGCTATAGTTTTGTGAAGCGGGCTGTATAATTTTGTGTTATTTTAATTAAGCTAACAGTGTTCTTCGCCCATAAAACCGAAGGGCGCTTTATCGTTTTGAGGCGGGCCGGGTAGTTTTTACTCTTTGTACAACGTAATAAAATTATCTTACACGATCTATTATATGTTGCAATGGGAATGATGTGTTAAATCCCTGTAGGCTACGGAGGCTGAGTGTGATACTGATGCATAATCAGCTGATTCTGTATTCAAAAATATTGAGATTATTTGACTTTTAAGGCTTTTTTAATTTGTGAATCAATGTAATAAAATTATCTTACACGATCTGTTTCGTTTTACACAGGAGATCATGTGTTACCGCCCTGAAGGCTACAGGGATCATCGTAGCTGTGAGATGTTATGTCTCACAGAATGTTTGTATTTAAATATTTAAAAACTAACATTCTAAATACAAATATCTGCATTTCGAGATAATTTTCTATGTTTTGATATAAATAATGCACCTATATACATTGGCCCTTTGTTTATAAAAATTTATAACATGTAGGTTCATCGATCTATAAATTATAAAAAATGAAATGTGTAACTATTAACTAAATTTCAACGTATAGAAATTCAGAAATATTATCAATAATAATTGAGTAAATAAATGTTAATTTCCCATATAGAACTGGAGAAAAACAAAAATGGCATAAATATCTAGGAATTTCACAAAAAAAGTTGTTTGTTTAACCAGTCTGAAACATTTTTTTGAAAATTATTTAAAACTTCAAGTAAACATCAATTTTCATCAATTTGTTAAACAATTTAAATTTATAGGATTGTTTGTTACAATCAAACAATCAGACAGGTAAGACTGGCTGTTTCAGTGACATAATAAATAACAAACATGTTAAATTTGGAAAAAACGTGGACTTCTAGCCGTATTGAACTAATATAAATGTTATTATTCAAAACCAGCTCAGAACAAATCGTTCTAAATAATCAAGGCCAAGTGCAAAGATAACTGAAACATCTAGAATTCAAAACAAACAAAATGCCAATATTTATATTAAACCAGTAAAACAAATCAAACCCCCTAAAACCAAAAAAGAACATAAACTGTCAACGTTTTTTATCTATAAACATGTTTGTTACATACACACAGACAGACAGGCAGGTGCGAGCGGCCGTTATCAGTTACCGAGGGTAAGTCTGAGTTTTCATCCCTCTCGGATCCAAAAAGGTTGCATGTTATCCCTAGTCAGTCGCGTGCCCAACGGTCTACTTTTAATTTTCAATTTCAGCTGCTTGGGACTAGCTTGGGGTGACACCCAGTATCGTTGGGGTTTCTTGGGTTGGATTCAAATAAAATAACTGTCAGTATGTTAAGAGGGGACTCTGGTCGTTGTTTGTTTTATTTATTGGATTTCAGTTCGATTCGGTGTTGGAAATGTTTGTGTGTTAACTACAAAAATGTACAGATAGCATCGATAATGACATTTTTGTAGGATTTTTGTGTATATTTTTAGTTTATTACAATTTGAAATTTAGTGTGAAAATTACACTTTCGAATTGGCATTTAAGGTGCGATTTGGAATTAATTTTCTTAAGGTATCCGAATGAGTCCTAATTTTGTTTGTTGGTTTGTGTTTTTTTTTTCTATTTGTTATGCATGTAGTATCTTACACCAAAGCCCAAAGAGTAAAATAATATGTCCTTAAACATTGTTAAACTTTTTCAAATTTTTTACGGTGTATATTTTATAGTGGTTCGAGACGTAAATTAGTCTGCAAACTTTACAAATTAAAATGGAATTTATTCAACGAATCTTGAAGGGTTTTTGTGGTCTCTGAGTTAAATTTGCCATATTTATTTTTTTGTAGGTTCGGATATCGGATTTTACAAAGATTTTTAAAGGAATTGAGGTTTTAGGAGACTATGTTGATGCCGTACGTAGCAACTAGTCTACAGCTGACCATAATTTTATTAATAATCTAATTATGACTGATGAGCAGTACCTTTTGGCCTTAAAAAAGCAAAGTTTTTCCTTACAAAAGGTAAAACTTTATAATTTTGTATTAAAATATTTAAACTTTTCATATAAAGTTATTGTTAAGAAATCTATTTTAAATTATGTAAAAGAAATAGTATTCAAGGGGTAGTATTAAATTTAAAGAATTAACACCTACGTTTAAAAAAACTAAAAAAAAAAACATTTAAAAATATATGTTAAGTATATGACGCACAAAGCTTAAATTCAACATATGTCCAGAATTATTCGAAATCTGAAAGTATGATAGGTGTTTCTCTATTTTATTGCAATTAATTCAAATTTCTTGTTTATCAAGGGTTTTTATAAAAAATATACATAACCCAAATCTATTTCGAAATATTTTAAGGATAAGCGTAAAACAGAAGCACAATCCATTGCAAAAAACTCCAAATCCATCCAGAATTTCTTATTTACAAAATAAAACCCAAATCTTGAAATCCGCGCTGCGGCGATGGGCGCTGTAGAGGGGCGGTTTTTGTGAGCTTCAGGTGTGTTGTATGGAGGGGTGAAACCCGGGGAGGGGAGGGGGCATTCAAAGAATTACTACAATAGAAAGGCGATCGTGAGAAACCCCAGGGGGTTACAGTCTCCTTCAAAAGTAAAAACTGCACAAAAAGTGGTCCTGTTTAATTTGGAAGATTCCTTCCAAAATGAGCTGCAGATTAGACGAGCAAACATCAGTAATTGGAGGGGGGTAAGTTAGGGGGGGAGCGATGGTAGTGTAAATAATAAAGTTATTAGCAGACATAATAAATTTCCATCATCGTACACGATTTTGTGGAGAGGGTTACCAGAGTATGACTCACATGTAAGACATTGCTATTTGTTTATGAGAGATATGATGCTAATATTTAAGTCCGAACTACTGGGTCACTGCAATGTAACTGGGAAATTACCAATTAGAGCTTGTCAGAATTGAACTTAGGATTCTTGGATAGAAGGCGTTAGCCATATGAAATAGAATATTGTAAAATCTGCAAGGGAACAATATGGAATACAACCTAAACCTTTGTTTCATGGATAGAAATTTTCAAACAGGGTTTAAAGACATATCAAAAGTATTTGACATGTTTTACTAGAAAATGTGTAGTCTTTTAAACCAAAAGTTTATCAAACACAGTAATCTGGTAAACATAAAAGCCTCTGGTATTATTCATAGATTAGGCTGTAGATCTTGCAGGCATCTAAATGACAAATCAGATTCATCTACTAAACCCAAGGATTGTTGATCTTATATCAAATCAGTTTGATAAAGTAAACTTGAAAACATTAAGAATGCAATGATCCTTTCAATCCTTCCTATGATCATCACCTATGAAATCACCCACTGACTTAAAAAATAGATTGTGGATAATACTTTTAATACTTTAAACTGAAAAGGCCATAGAAAGGTAGATATTTTTAACCAAGTATGAATGGAGATGAGTGTAGGATGAGTGGTCTTGTACTTAATAGATCTTCTAAGTATCTATATAAAGAAACAAAATCCCTCTCTTTCAGATATTGCTCATAGCAGGTTAAATTAATAGTAAACAATTAGGAAATGCAGGCAAAACTTGGCTGATGTTAAACTTCAGTGGTACCTTTAACAGGTACGATTCTACTTGTTAGATTATGCAGGCATAGATATCACGGATCATAAGAACCTTTCCAAAGGATTGTCCCTCCTTTAGAAGGTCAATACTGTACGCCTGTTGAACTCAGTAAAGTGGTAAATATCAAAAATAAGTACCAACATTATCAAGCATACTTCTTACCCAAGGTTATTTATAATACATATATTATAATACATTTATTTAACTCGAAAATCTTAGTAAATATGTCAACATGTGCAGACTTTTGAATTCAGCTAATGCTCAACGTCTGTGGCACCACGCACAGACAAGAACGTGGTAGTCTAGGAATTTAAACCACTGATTAGAATCACACTTCCTAAAAAAATCCTCATCTCTTGTCTTCCTCATCCCTTAGCACGTCAGTAAGTTTGACCAAGGAAACTTTATACAGATAAAAATTATCTTTTAAGTGGCATCACACACAGATTAGATCGTCATGTTGGATTTTACATGCACCTACATCACGAATCGGATTCACATTTCCTAAGAATTGTTTATCCCTTGACCAGTCAGAAACCTCGTTCAAATCAGAACAAAATAAATCTAAATTCTTAGGCATTAGAATTGGTCCGAAGCTCTCAAGCTCAACGCCTGTGGTACCATATAGAATAGAATGCGCATGTTTAATCGTGCATGCTTCTAATTCAAGAATCAGAACTACTTTTCGCAAGCGTTGATTGTAGCAGTCTTTTTCCTCTCATGTCATTAATTTTGGTCAACTTGAAAATACACCAAAATGCAAAAGTTTTTACTGAATTTCTTTTACCTGTGGAACCACCCACACACCAGATCGTACATGTTGGATCTTGCAGGCATCTAAATCACGGATCTGAATCACCTTTCCCAAGCATTGTTCAATGTTCATCCCTTAGGTCAGGTAGACAGATGCGCGGGTGCGCGATCTGGAGTGTGAGAATCTCCAAGTGCGTCTGTGTGAGTAAGGCTATTCGAATGTAAACAGACTCTCTCCCCCGTTGGATCCAATACAGTATCTTACCATTATTGCAACCTCCCCTCAACTGGTGAAATTGAAGTTATTGGTTTATGGATGAGTATTTTGCTAAGGCTGGCGTTTCAAGCTGTGCCGTTTTATTGAATTTTTAAAAGTTATTTTTATAGCACTGGATGTTGCTTGATTGTTTTGGATTAAAATGGAAGTACCACGTAAACGTGAATTTATTGTTGTATATTCAGATGAGAACGTAAAGAATTTCTTGGGACTTGGGATCTGTGTGTTCCCTTACTTTTCTTTTGAAATAATGTCAAATTGTTTTTAAAATCTTCCTACAACTTTAACATGTTTAAAGCACATGAGAACAAATTTTTCATCGTTGGGAAAGATCAGAAACCTAGATCTAGTTGATCTTTATAACTTACAAGTAACATTGAATTTAGATAAAAAAAATAGACATCTAGTCTATATTGAACAACAGTATTCAGTGTTGGATAATGAAAGTAGTTTACGAACCTCTCTCTCAATTAGTGTACTCTAAGAGATTCTCTGTGGTGTACTATACTATTTGCGTTCTATTTTATCTTAAAGGTTTTAATACTATGATGGTTGACTGGAGCTTAATTCTTACAGAGTACCTCAAGACTTCACAATTGGTCAATCGCACCAATCCTTATTCCACGGAATTTATTTACAAGTTCATCGCAGACGACCTCACTAAACAGAGTCTAAAGTCTTGAGTCTGGGGATCAAATTACGGCTCGTTCGTCCAAGTACTCAACATTTCTTATGTAGAGCATAATGGGCTATTGAGCCCCATCCTGTGTTCCACACCTGTTCATTGGTATTGTCTTTGGTGAAAGCTTATTGGGCCAATGGCGTGTAAAGGCCTGCCTCAAGGACAGGTTATAGGACCATTGCTCTTTCCTAAATGAGTTGAGAGGGTTAAATGAAGAATTCGTGTGAACCAAGTTACGATATAGATTTAACGTTACAATTTTTTTGGTTAGTTAAATTGTTTGGTGTAGATAATGTTAAGATACTGGAGCCGTCTTTAAATCAGTTGTAATTATTGAAGATGGCTATGAAAGGAATGTATCCGAGAGAGCATACAAGTTTATAGATTTCATCGTTCCAGTTTGACCCCCATAAATACTCATGAAATCTTTGAAGTATCTTTAACCAAAGGGTATGGGTACAGAGGACATTAAATCTAATATTTACTGAACGTTAGTTCATTAAGTTCATAAATATCAAATCAGTTTAATTTTTCAAATCATAATATATATATAAAAAAAATTATGAAAGTCTACAGTCTATTGACGAAGTATTACTGCGGCTTCCAATCTTGAATCACGAATCACGTTCGAATTATAGATTAGGTTTTGTTGTTATTGTACCTTCGTAGACCAAATTATGTGTTTTAGCTAGAAAAATTTATGCATTTTATTAATCCCAGTTAATAATAGACTATATTTGACGTCAGCTCAAATCGAGTCGGGCTTGCAGGACGTTTGCACTAACAGTAACTGTGGAAGCAAAAGTTAGATTCCCTTTTCTACTACTGTACTTTAGAAATCCGAGGACTTCGGCTCAATTCGGATCGTAGTTCATTAGGCTTTTGCACCATACTGAGGACACATTTCTTCCAGTTCCCCTAGACTTTCTTCGCCTTCGACTTCGACTCAAGCCAGTTTGTATTTTTAGAGGTGTTTGCGCCAACATCACCGCGTTTTCTCCAAACTTCCACCTTCCACTTACCTAACAGTGGCCCAGTAGTCTTGTCGGAGTCTGCTACCCGATATCCTCATCCGATATCTCTGTCGGTGCCTGCGATCATCGCGATAGTACACTCGACTGCGTCTCCATTAACACAAGGCCTTCACGAGAATTTCTCAAGGTCTTCGGATCAACTGGAAAAAATGAATATGAATAAGAAAAAGTGTGCTGTACGACTCAGTAGGCATACGAATAAATATTTTATTGAGATTATTCATATGCCTGTAGGTTTTTGCACACAAGGATATCTTACTCGTGTGTGGTTGCAACCAAATATTTTACACTTGATAACAAGAGTTACAAGAAAAGCCATTGCCTGAATATTGTTCGCTATTTTCAGGTAGGTTCGAATAAAATATTGGTATCTTAAAGGGATATTCCAAGTAAAAATCTTAGGAGTGATATATTCTTTCAGGTATATTCTTAGCCGACAATTTAAGTTAATTGTAGTCGTAATAGATAAACCACTACTTTGCGCAGTATGCAGTATTTAACTCGTTAGAATCGATGGAAACCCTTACATTATAAATCTAAAGAAACATAAATTAAAGTAGAAGGACCTAAAAGATTGACAGTCATATAAAAATGTTATAGGAAACCTGGTTTCTTGATTGCCTTTATGGGAATACTTGCATTCAAATTCTATAGGTAGTGTTTTGATTCTATGTAACTGATAAATTTAGTTTTCAACGTACATATATTATTTACATATATTATGTATATATTCTTATGTATATACTTATATATATTATGTATATAATACTTTTAATATACAGGGCGTTTATAAAAGAATCATCAGGTTTTAATGGCGTGTACCTCACTCAATTTTTGTCCCACATTAATATTTGAAACGTGTGCTTAAAAAGCATGTTTCCAAGTTTTATAATCAGCTATTCAATAATCAGTCTTGGTTTTTTCTTGGACGTGTTTGCATCATTTTCAAAATTATTACAATTCAAGGAAAGACATTTTGTGTTTTTCATTATGACTCAAGTTCATCTTTAATATCCGTCCAGTGTGAGTTTGGGGGGCGTTTTAGACGGACTCCTCCTACACACCAAAGCATTTTAAGGTGGTATCGCTAGTTTAAGAAATGTGGTAGTTTATTAAAACGTAGAAGCAGTGGTCGTGCAAGAGCTCTCTTAAAAACTTAAATGGATTGGCAAATGTAACGATAATGACTTTACCCTTCTCAAATGGGTCCCTAGATCCCCTGATCTTTCTGTTTATGATTTTTCTTCCATGGGGCTATGTAAAAGACAAAGTTTATATACCGCCAAAGCCTTAAACACTTCAAGAGCTCCGTGGACGAATTCGCAATGCCGTAGAATCAATTAATCTTGCGATGCTAGCCGGTGTATTAGACAATTTACAGCATAGATTGGAAACTTGCTCCACAGGTAATGGACGTCACTTTGACAGGTTGTAGTGGTATCTATGAAAAATTTAAGAGTTCTTCTTAATGTTAGTAAATTTTATATCCGTATTTGTTTAACATTAACGTCAATAAAATGTTTTAAAACCTGATGATTCTTTTATAAACACCCTGTATTATGTATAGTATACTGTACATATATTATTTTACCATTAAGTAAAATAAGTTTTAGTGTAAACTGAATCTGTGGTATTTCAATTTAACGTTTGTTGTTTGTTTCCAAGAGCAACGACCGTAATGAGATATCTTATGTCAAATAGAGTGGTTATACAACCCGCACAAAGTACCTCGTTAAGTAATGTCATACTGCTTAAATATGATGTACAGTAGTTAGGTGTAGAGTAACGTAAAACATTAATCTTGCACAATTTGTTGTCGGACAATGTACATATCTAAGTATTAATTATAAAATTAAGCAAATAAAGAACTGTTTAACTTCCTTGTTATGTTTAACTTATTAATCGTTCCTTTTCTATTTTATATTATTCCACATAACCTTTTTGAAGTTTTAAGATGCGTTGGACAAAATAAAAAACTTAAAAAATCCTATATGGCTTATAATAAATTTATTAAACGGACCCCGATGTCTTTTCTCCAGTTGTATAAACCATATAAATTTATCCCTAACAATCCATTTGACATCTACCATGAAATTACTAAAGTTTTATACTGTTTGAAAGACAATAAAAAATATCATAATGTTACGTGTCTCGTATCTTCAATGGATCCCAATGTGCAAAAACTTCATCCAGAAGGCCCATCCCTTGTTTACCGTATGACATAAATCTATCCCAACAACTGTACACCATTCAGCACAGATCAGCTTGAAAATTTAAGACCAGTTGGACAAAAGATTCCTTTCTCCCCCTTCCCTAATCCTTGGTCAACTGAAGGGAGTCTGTTTGAAGTACATTTATCACATTCTTTGTCTCTAGCCGTATCGGATGAGGTGTTTTGGGGTTCGAGCACTCGCTTCGGCTCCTGTCCCGTTTGTAATGGGATTATAGGGGCCGCCACATGGGGGTGTCAAAATAAACAGTAAAAGTCACAATAAACCACTCCTTGCACAGAGGATGCACGTTCCAGACTTTACTAATCTGTGAGTTTGTAAAAAAATTAAAGCCAATTGCAACATTTTAATATTGGGCATTTTTCATTTGGAGTAGTTGTGAAGCAGACATCCAATGGATAAGAGGCAGAATATTAGACTCCAGTAACTTTTTAAATCAATCAATGAGAATTCCGACAAATCATTGTAACACTTGATATATTTGATCTAGTTGTGTAGTCGACATCCTTTGGATATGACGCGAAATACTAGACTCAATGTATTTTTAGCTAATATTTCTAACAATAATTCAGTTGTATCATGAAAAAACCGCATCACGACAGAATACTGTTTAATATTGTACACTCGAACAATTTACTACTAATTTAGGAGATAAAGCTAAAATCTTAAACACTAAAAGCCTTCCTTACGTCCTACACTCAACCTTTACTCATATTTGGGTTATAATACCAAAATAAATGTTTTTATAGGGGGAGTCTTAAATCATTGTTGATTGATGATTGAATTGATAATTAAGAATACATGTGTATATAGTATTGTTCCACTCCATATTTTCAGAGAAAACTTGGAATATTATTATACACAGTTTTTTCTTACATCCCTAAAACAATACAAATCAGAGATCAAGTCAGAAAACCAATAGTATTATTTATGTATACGCCCAAGTCATTCTAAGTTATTTTAAATCGAGATAATTTCATAATTTTCAGAATCGTCTCACCATCCTTGAGTATTTTGTAAAATTTCATCAATGAGCGATATGCCTTTTACACACACACACAACGCAAAACCCTTTCATAACAACTTTATTTACATCCCCAGCAAGTATTGTTTTCTAATTATCCCCCCCCCCCCTAATAACCAGGTGTCAGCTCACGTGGTCTCTGCCCTTCGAATTTTGAGCCCAATTCTTACGTCTTCTGGAGCCTTTCTTGCGTCGTCTTTTGTCCCGAAAAGAGGTACAGCTGCCACTTTAACAAAAGCCCTGAGCTTAAAGACCAGGACCACGTGCCTCTATTGTTGACACCCTCACCCAAAGTCTAAGACCCTAAGGTAGGAGCGCCGCCAAAAATCGCGAACTGGGGCGAAACGGTGCGGCGACACCCTAAAATTGCATAGGAAGTGATTGCGTTTTTTCAGTGAGTCCACTAGGGATGATATACAAGTTTGTCCTCTTCAGCATATCAAACTATGACAATCTAGACTGCTAAAGTTGAAGTGAATCTCAAATTCTAGTGCAAATTCATTGTGCTATCAGAAATTCCATTTCGAAAAAGTGTAACAGACAACTTGTGTATATTTCAACAAGACATTGCGATGGTATTTAAGTTTTGTTCGTAATCTTCGTTTGGTATGCTCTTTCATTAGTATTTAAGATTTGTCTCTTACATTATTAACACACAAAAATAGGACATAGCTCGAAATATTAAACTATTTAAAGATAGAAAATGTTAGCGATTCTTTAGGACTTCTTATTCATCACCTATTATCACTGAAATATTAATTTTATTTAAATGCTATATTATATTATTACCAAGTAGCCTTTAAAATATAATCTGAAAACTCGTATACCAGCTATAAAAAAGGCAATCCAAAATAACTAACTAATTACAGGCCTATTTCATTACTGCCGACATTTTCCAAAATTAAAAAAAAATATTGTTTTTAATAGGTTGTATGACTTCTTTGATAAATGTCAACTCTTTAACATGAATCAGTATGGGTTTAGAAAGGGTAAAAGCACTGTAGATGCCATATTTATATCTGAGGTTTGTATCTGAGGTTGCGGATGCTCTTGACATGTCGCAGAATGTATCTGATCTCTTCTGTGACCTGCCAAGAGCGTTCGACTGTGTAAAAACCATGATATGCTGACTCAGAAGTTGCGGCTTTATGGTATATCGGGCAGGACCATTAAATGGTTGGTTTAATTTATATACAACAGAAAACAGTGTATGCATTTGCAGTCACTGGGGTTTAAGTCTGATTATAGATTAATCACAAATGGTGTACCTCGAGGAACCATTTTTGGACCCTTACTCTTCTTGGTTTATGTCAATGACTTGCCTATGACCTAAAATTCCAAATTGAACAGTAGATCATAAATTAACCTGGAAAACTCACATAACAGACGTCATCAAAAATTTAAATAAAGCATATTTTGTAACTCTCATTCTTTCTACATCAGTTGATGTTTCCACTCTTATGATGGTATACTATGGATATGTTTATCCTATTCTTAATTGGTTAATATTTATGAAACAAATCAATTGTAAATTTTCTGTTTTTTCAGACAATTATAATTATAATACCCGACACAAAAGCATGCCTTTTATACCCGAAACAGTTGTATCATAAACTGCCTGATTCGATTAAATCTGCAGCTTCCCTTAAATCGTTTCAAAATCTGTTATTTAATTTTTTATGCAATAAATGCTGTTATAAGGTAATTGATTTTTTCCACTGACTCTTTTACAGTATTTTTAAGATATTTGTTTTGTCTTGATTTTTGTTTTGACACTATTCATGTATATTGTGTACAAAATGAATAAAGGATAATTTGATTTGATTTGATAAAAATTTGATTAAAATCACAATCTTCGTAGTCACATGTTTACTAGGATGAAAATGTCATAAGCTGGTACGTAGTTAATTATTGTCCATATTTGTTAGAGTTTGGATATATTTTAAGTTCTCTGACCTACTATCACTTACAAAGTATGAAGTTAAGTTTTGCTTTAGTTGTCACTAGACTTTCTGTGTAACAATATTTAGAAAAATAAATTTAGTCGTAATTCTACTCGATATCGTAATTTATTATCAATATAATGCGAATAAAGGAAGTGAATTGACGACATATTTGATATGGATATTATAATCTTGTCCTTCACCAAATTATTGATAACAGATAGCAATGTGCGTATATTGTAACTTCCTTCCTCAAGGAAATGGTATGTTGCTTTGGGCTTTCTGACCGTAGGCATCAATCTGTGGTATACATAAAATATGTCTTGATATAAAACATTTTGCTGAAAGAGAAGGTCATGCCTCTATAAAGTCACAAGTATTATTTGAGCTTATAAACACATTGATATAGTAATTTGTTAATAATTGGAGCATCTACGCGTTAGAAACAAGAATTGTACTCCAGTCTGTCATAATGATAATAGGCCGAAGCGAACAAATAATCGTGTATATCCTTACCAACAAACGGGAATGTATTAAGATTGTTGTTTTTAGAGCGTTATGAAAAATGCCTTTTAATAAAATTCAATTCAATGTCAATTTGTATTAAATTAAAAAAAATGAAAGATTAGCGAAGATGAAAAATAGCGTTATTTTACTTTGCTCTTGTTGCAAAGTTAGAAAATCCTATTAACTAATAGCAGTTGTGGTCGAAACCCAACTACATAAACTAGGTTTAATCTTTTCAGAACGGTACCTACTAAACATTTTTTATTTTAAAATAATTTAAAAGATGTAAGATTTTAACATTGTTTTTCTATGTTCTTTTTGTCGTCGTTGCGACCAAGTTTTAAAAATAATCTTACCTTTACAATAAAATATCTCCGGTAAAATTATATAAAATATAAAACAAATTAAAAATCCAAAATTCAAAATATTCCAAATTTGCGCATTATTTAAGAAAATAGCAAGTAAATTTACAAAGTACATTTTGGCAACCGGGCAAACAATGAAAATTGACAACTTGTTAGTAGTGTAAACAACAGGTTATCACTAATTAATGTAGTTTACACTCTACAGGTCGCAGAACACCTGCAAGACCAAGGTTAGGCCTCTGACACCGACCAAGGACTCTGGGATACTTCCGGTCAGATAAGGGACCGTTTCCGGCGACGACCTGCGCTTATCACCTGTCAAGCCGTCCCGACATGTCGAGGCACCCGAACCACCGGACTGGGGTGTGTAGGGTCACTGAGGATGGTTATCATCTTTTAATCCATACAGCTTGGGTTATCATGAGGATTTGGTGGTAAGTTGTCCGATGCAGAAAAAGTTTTCGTGTAAAATGCCTTTATTTATTTATTTATTTTACCAAAAGCGATAAAATGTTTAGTCGTCAAAAATAAAATTGTTGGTGATTGCCAGGATTTTACCCACACCTTCAAGACAGTGGTCCTGCGCTCTAACCACTAGACAAGAAATTACCGGATAGTCAAAACCAAATTATTTTGACCAAAGAATTTTGATTTTGATCAAATAATGTTGTACGGAATGTTTGTAACCTGAAGATTTACTGCAAACTGAAACTTTCTTTGCGTTTTGAAATCAAAAGACCTTTGGCGGCTCTCAAAAGCACTTTCTCACATGTTCCAGCTGAATAATTTATTATATTTAAATAACGTTACATGAACGTTTTTCTCCGTTGAAAAATGTATTCAAAGAACTACTGTAGTTTTAGTGTTAAGGGTTGAACGTTGTATAATATTCTAAAAGATATAGTAACTGGAAAATATGAATGACTTTACCTAAAATAAAAAAGTCTGGAAATTCTTTACTAGCTTTACTTTTCTAGAGACCGCGTAAAACTTTACGTTTTCGTCGTTTTCCTTGGATTAAGATATTCAAGTAATATACAGTTTTATATTTTTTACCGAAGGTAGAGCCAAAGACCAAAGAATCGCATAAGAAATTCCATTACTTTTCCTATTTTGGAGAAGGTTCTTTTACTTTCTCCCCCTTTACCATAGTATGTGGAGAAAGTATTGTTTTCGTCAAAATTTTTGAGTTTGAGTTTTGGGTGGAAATGTCCGTTTTTGGGCCCCCCTGAATCCCAAAAAGTAGTTTCCGATGTGATGTCTGTGTGTGTGTATGGACCTACCTTGCTAATCTAAAGTAGCTTCAGGTTTTTTCAATTTTTTATGTTGATATTTAATGGCTGTTTTCCCATAAACACTTAAAAACGGAAAAATCTGATTTTCATAAACAAACTAGTACAATTTTATCTATTTAGTATGCTATGGTTCTTTGAACTCTAAAAAATAGACTATCCCCTATGCAGTACAAATTATCGTTAAAATGTATTGCAATATTTGTGATTTTACCCATACAATATCATAGTTACAACCAACACTCATTATAAAGGGTTGTTGACAAGCTAATAGATTAAAGTATGAGTTAATGAGTAAGTGTGCCGATACTTTTTATTTTTCATGCTCAATGATTTCAAAGTTATATTCCGATATACAAATTCCAAAAGCTACGCTATACGCTATACTAAAACTGTTTTGTTTGTCTGCCAACCACTCCCTGGGTAGAATCTCCATATCACCGCGTGTGGAAAGTTAATTATAATTCGATCAGCTGATTACAAGAATACAACCGGCCAGTGGTACCAACCGATGATGGACGGTGCAGCGTTGCCACCCCCGCAACACAAAAACCGCAGTACATTCCACCACGGCAGGAGGCGCCTATTTTGATGACATTTTTTGCCGCGCACATGTGTTGGACCATTCACACGTTCATTCATAGAACTAACCGTCGTCATCCCATTCAGCCTTCTGAGGATTTCGTGAGAAGACGAGATGAGAATGCACAACCCTATATGGGTTAAGGTCATGTGAGCTCGTGGGTATTTTCACCTAAGAGGGTGGTGAGAAGAGTGAGCCTAAAAACCATGGGTGTAGGTTACATAAGGATGAATTTGAGTAATTTGATTACATGTTCGTGTATTTTCAACTAGAAGTAGTGAAAAGTTGGGAACGTATAATACTCTAGATTTATGACTGAGAAGGACGATTTAATGGTATTTATCGAGGTTAACACAATATATAAGTGTATATTCAACTATGAAACAAAACAAGAAGAGAAAATAATCTAAAACACCAATTTTAATAGTAGGGTTTGTCATAGATAGATGTATTTTAGCCCAGGAGATGACAAAGAAAGTAGTAGAGAACATAAAGAAATTATGGTTAATGGTCGGGCACAAGTTCGTGTATGGTGTATTTTCAAATATATGGGGAACGAGCTGGTCTAGTGGTGGACCGCGGGGGTTCGGCACCCGAATTCCCGGGTTCAAATCCCGCCAGTCGCCAATGGATTTCATCTATGTGATAATGTAGCCTCTAGGGTTAATCTGACTGTGTACAGTTTCGGGCAAGAATCTAGCGTCCCAGGGTGTTGATCGGACATTAAAAGAGGGAAAAGAGTGTAATTTCAAAAAGAATGGATGAAAAGAGAAAAATATTGGTCCTAAAGAGTTTGAGGTGTATAGTTCAGGATGGTTTAAGGTCGTGTGAGCACACGTTAATGTACTTTCCGCCTAGGAAAAAAGTATAAATATCATGAAAGCAAGTTTCAGGAGGATGGGTTGGGTCATGTAGAAAATGAAGAAGATACTAAAAACTACGAGTGAAACTTTCATAAGTATTACATTGCAAGTAAACAATAATAATGAGACAATTACAAGTATTATTTTACGAATACGTGTGATTCAAAGCAGCGATTTCGGAGTTCAAAGAATGTAAAAGGATAAGGAATCGTCCTTGGCATCTTCATGCCAATAAAGACCCACAATATAGGGTCAGGGTGGGAGTAGGGTCCTAGGAGGTTACAATCAGTTCCCTATACAGTATTTTCATGTAAGAACCTAGTCACGATCAGAATGACACTTTAAAATACGTAATGTTAAAAAAGGGTCTCTGGCATATCCAAATTAAACTACAAATGTTAAAACTGTTAAAGAGAATTTCCAAAAAATACCAAAATATCCAGAGGTACTGGTGAAATACTATACTTATTCCAAGGAAGCGTATTAATTTCTCGTCAACTCGTTTAACAATTTCCTAAACAGGTGATTATTTACTTTCGTATTTATTGGCAAGAGCTATGTGTTGCTTTAGAACTGACGCTCCAATATTCAAAATGGTACAACAATCTCTGTCATATCCTAAATTAATCAGAAATGGCTTCTAAACCAAATTTAATTAATTATTGCTTTAAAGCTTCTCAATTTTCTGCGCCGGTTCCAATTTCAAACATGAATAAAATATCCCAAGGTACCCACTAAAATTCTTCAACAGCCTTAAAAAATACAATTTCATTCCAACATCTACTCGGTAACCAGAAGCCATTCAGAAATTCTATCCTAGGCCAAATGTGTCAAGCCTACTTCAAATTCTGGGGGCTTCAAGGACCCCCAGACCCCATATACCGCGAGCCCAGACTTCTTTTGACATCTCTTGGCAAGTCCGCTGCGAACTTCCTGTCCCAAGACTGTACTGACCTCCACTACAGACGATCTCCATAAATGTTTGGCAACTCGGCTCTTTTGTGTCGAGCAACACAAAAACCAGGATCCTTACGCAACCCAAGTCCGTCTGGCCAGGCTCGGTGTTGAAATAAAACTGGCTGGCGACGAAAAGAGGGTGACCTGTAAAGGGTTTGGTTTGTCTGGCACTTAATTGAGGGGTATTTGGGTTTCAGGTTCGCTTTTGCATACTGTTGCTTTAAATTTAACTAGCTTGTAAGGTTTGAGTGGTTGGATGAAGAGAGTTTGGCTCGTTTTCAAAAAATAGGATGGATTGGTTTGTCTAAAGACTAATTGAGAAGGAAATTCGTGTTTGAAGTTAGCTATTGAATAATGTGTTTCTTTAAACTGTTTCGTTTAGCTTGGAAGAATACTTTTGAGTTGCTAGGATTTGTAAAGAATGTTTGCTAAACTTTGAAATTGGGGAAATATTTTAGGTTCGTTAGTCAAGAGCTCAATAATTTTGTTGAGGCGGGCAAATTTTGGTTTCAAGTTAGTTTTTTTAACTGTTTCAATCTGAATGATACTGTATATTTAAGCGGTTGGGATTCGTGGAGAACTTTGGAAATACCTTGAAAAACGTGTTAGATTTTATGTAGTACAGTACTATTTTGGGAGGACCTGTCTCTAAAGGCATTTAACAAGATAAATACCTGTGTATTGTGTGTGTATTATGTGTTTGATCTATAATGTATGGGAATTTGCAGTAACGACAACTTTGTTTTCATTTTGTAATCATAGCGCATTTGTAATTTACGTATACAGTTTTTTTTAAGCCTATGCCTATACCTAGGTGCCTTTTACAATACTGAAAAAGAACTACTAATTACTTTAAATGACGCGCTGCTTACTATATAAAACCAAAACCCCATTGTACTCTTATTGTTTATTTCTAAACTTTTACTTTTTGTCAGTGAATTGTTTGGCTTTTGATGCATTAAAGTGATTATAGACTATATAGGTTTTATATGCCGATGGCAACTGAACATTTAAATGAGTATTCATGGTTTGTTACTAGTCATGTAGCTGCTTGAAAACTCAAAGTGATTGATTGTGTTTGATATTAGGATTATGGCGACGATTTTTGTTTAAGTCATCATTTTTAATATCACCGAGTGGTTTTAAAAGTCTCCGAAACTTATTCAAATCAGGTATACAAAAATCAATAAATGTGTTCTCATATGCAATGTACAATTCAGGAAAAGATTTAATTAATTTTCCTCTCCACAAGGTCAAAAATATAAAAATCCACTCATTCGATTCAGTAATAAAAAAGATTTTATCTCGTCGGACTTACAAAGATCGTAAACATGAGACTACAAATTGTCATTTTATAAACTGGTCTTTTGAGGACAAAGAAAAACATTTAGAAATTCTTTCCTGAAACTGCCTAAAAAATGTGGATAGTCTATGCGGGCATAATTAAGTTGGGGATACGACTCTAATAACTGTTCCTCATTTATAGCCAATTTTGGTGCAGATTTTTACATAGGTTTTATTGAACAACCATAAAAAATATCCATGTTACCATTTTGGTAACGGTTTTAAATCAGAATTAATTCATCTACTAACGTTTTGTACAGCGATGAGAAAAAGATTTTTTGAGCATTTAAATCATTCAAGGGATGATAATTATTTTAATTTGTGACACATTTTACGAATAAGTATTTTAGTTTTTGTAATTAAATTCAGGATGTTCCTATGCCAAAATTGATTTCTTCAACTCGTACATAGTGTAGAATTAATGTCCAACAGCGTCAGCAGGTAATGACATTTAACTATTTGAAATAACAATTAGTAATTCTTTTAGATAACAAATAACATAACTATTGAAATATTCAAACTAGAGTTTCTAATAGTTCCGAAATTATTCAAATCATACATACTTGTAAAAATCAGCTGTTACTGTTACTGTTAATAGTGTTACAGCAGATCACGTGTTAAGTGATTAAAATATTTCTCAGCCACAAATTTTTAACTTATCCCAAACTTAATCAGCTGTGGATCAGATGTCAAAATCAGCTGTTTTTGTTTACAACTGTTCACGTTTCTCCCAGCTACACATTATAGTCCATTAATGCAAACTACTCCGATCCGGTTAGGCATTTAGTTCTTAGTAGGCATGGAATTGTACCAAATATTTCTAAATCAGCTGTTTTGGCGGCTGAGAACAAACTAAAATTTCTTCACTGTCTTTCTGGCACGTGAGCGTTGAGATTAGTATTACAGGTTTTCTATGTTTAGTTATTCATTTGGAAAGTTAAAATTATCAAACTTAAAAACAGTACACGTTACGGTTATATTTGGTCTTCAAGCCACTTTTTTTTAAGGTGGTCCGTACTGGAAGAAATTAGTCAAGCATTATAGAATACACAATATAGAAATTTCCATTGACTGCAGGTTTGCTGGTCATTTTGGTGATTTTACTAAGTTTTTATTCCCCTAAAAGCGTTCCATTTAAAATATCATCTTATCCAAACTAGAAAGAATAGGACTAGATAGCCTAAAAGTTATAATCTGTCAAAGGAAGTCAGAAACAGTAGGCAACAGTTCTAAAATTGACTATATAAACACTATTATAATACAATATACTAACAGTGTATATATAGTCAATTGTCTACTATTTATTTAGTTTTTATCTACTTCCCATCAAATCCTGTTTGTGTAGATAAACTTTGCAATAAAAAAAATTGTTAAAGTAATATAGAGTTTTGAATTAAGCATTAACATACCTATACATTTTAAAATTTATTTATAATTTAGTGTTTATTTATAGTTTCTTGTGCAGTATTTTAGCAGTTCTTCTTCTACAGTTTTATTAATGAGGTAATACATTAAAGCCATGGGCTTTGTAGTTATTGTTGTACTCTATAGGGTTAATGATTTTATTTCATATTGTAATATTGGCACTTTTTAAAACATTGGTTCATCCTATATTAATAGTGTTTCCTATATTAATAGTGTAAATGACACAAATATACCTCTATACTTACACACTTACACCCCGTTAGACAGGTTTAAAAATAGCTGATTTGTCTTTAAACTTTGACCTAAGATGTATAACAACAAAAGTCATCTTGTAGTGTTGTATAATCAAACTCACTCAAACCACATTTAGAATACTTTATCACGACAATAACATTTCTAGATGTTTACAGGCAGTCCATGTGACACACATTTTGACATGTTGTGATTATAAAAAAAATAGTATTCGGTCTTTAAACTTCGAGATCCCGAACTTTCCTATGTTAAATTTCATATTAGTTAATCTAATGATGTGTTTGTGATACATTTTTTTCACAAATACCACATTAAAATTGAGTGTGTTGCTAGCCTAGTGGTTAACGTTCAGGATTTCGAAACCGTGGTTCGATCCCAGACACATCCCCAAGAGGGTTAGGTCCGCTTTCCCTAAAAGCGTTATTTCAGTACACTCTGTACATTGTGTCTAAAAATGCCTCTGGCGTTGAAAGTATGAAAACACTTTACAATTACACATCTCTATGCTTATGTTTTCCATCCATGGGACACAGATGTAAAAACACACGCATTTGTCTCTTTCAACTTCATGACCCAAACGTTCTATGTACAATTTCATCTATTTGTTTGAGTTTTCAATCACAAAAGGTTTTTTAGAATGTAAAATTTAATATGTAAAGTTGCATCGATTTCAATCTTGTTGAGTTTGACTGTTCAATACTGTTCAATCAAATAAATATGTCCCCAAATTTAAATACAAAACACAACAACATTTCTACATGTTTATAGGCTGTCACACCAGTTCACTGACTGATGTGTTCTTTACCTGTTATGTCCCAGACACTCGGCGCCATGCTATGCTTCACTGGAGCCGCAGAATACCTCCTTTTCATCTCCAATTGCCAGGGGGGTTGGGGCAGCTTTCTCCCCGAAATTGGTTTCGCAGGTCGGTGTTTAGTTTTGCGAAATCCCAGCGCCCTTTCGCACGGCTTGGCCCTTATTGTCCCGGGCTTTTGAACCTTTTCGGTATATTCGGGAATGCCAGAGGTTTTTGCCTACGAAAAGTAGGACACGAAATAAATCTTGGATTGCTTATTTTGTGACGGCTTTTGTTTGGGTTTTTTTAAGGTTGGAGGTTTATGAACCTTATGCGTATTTTTGGAAAATCACAAGGATTGGGTGTAAGAAATAGGTTGGAAATCTTTTAAGTTATGAACTTTTTGCATAGTTTCAGAAAGCGAATTCGTAATATTCTGTCAACGTGCATTATAAATATTTTATTTATTGCACATGTAGCCTATTTCGTAATCTTTGTAGAGTTATCCAATCCATCTATCTATTAGTCACATGACTTGCCAATTAAATTGTATTTGATCATTCAAAAGAAGCCAACCTTGAAAATAACAAATTAAAAAGAGGAATATACAGTCCACTATCATATACAGTATTTGAACATGTCTTGCATAAGAAAATATTATTTTCCACTACTACATAAACAACAAAATATTTACGAATATTGTAAACAAACACAAGTAGTCTCACAATAGTGTTTGCGGACTCTAATGAATTTACACTGCTCAATAATCCTACCTAGAATCTTTTGACCCTTTCGTCTCACTGTTATGTGAGGACTAAATTCGAAATTCATACTCTTACAACAATGTGAATTCAATATCAACTCAATAACTTCAGCCAATTGTTTACTTTGTCGTTCAACATTAACACTAAATATTGTATCCATGTTTTGCCTCCTGGATTGATAAAGAGTAATAATAATAATAGGTTAAATACCTTATTTACGTCTTCAATCCAAAGTAGTCTTTTTATGATTACTATAGTTTCGGGGCTAACAGCTCCATTGTCAAATCTTCTTGTCTTGTTAAATTACTGTGAATAGCATTGGTCATAGTTGAAGATCACATGTAGACACACACTCACACAAGAAACATTAATATATACAAGTAACATTGAAAATTTGTGTTTTGGCCGGCCTAAACGAATATGATTAGCGTAGTGGTTGTACGATGTAAGGTAAAGTCAGTGTACCGGTCCGTACAACGTGACATCTTCTTTTTGATTTAACGATTTATACGTCCAATTTTAAACTGGAAATATTTTAGAAATTTTACATTGATTTGAGAAACAATTTAATTATTAACTTTTACAACAATGCAAACAATGTATGTGTATTCTATTAATTTAAAACTACCCAATGGTATCAGTTGGATATCAGCTGATCCTTCTGAACAGCTGATTGTTTGACTTATGTGCGGTAAGCCACCCTGATATTACCCTGTCATTGAGGGGACAGTTATATCTCACGCAACTTAGATTAGGTAATTGTTTCCGCCTAATTACAACTATCAATTACAACAATTAGAATTATCTACAATCGAAACTGTCAACAATTAATCAACAGCTACCGCCAGTTCTCACGACTCACGAGTGTGGTTTTGTTGGTGGCAAAAACTTGATTATACAAAGGGTTGTGCGAATAATTATCTCTATGTTTTCTGTTTTTTGTTTTACATAACTTAAAATTACACTTGCTATTTTTTGGGGATTTACTAAATATTTTTCTAAATGTTTTTCGTCAAATTTAGCTAAATTGTTATTGCCTTAAAAAATGAATTCGTACAAATAATAACGTCCCCTTTAATTTGGATTTCGCTTATGGTATAAAATATATATATATGGTAAATAGTATAGTACTATTTCGCTTAAACCCTTCATGAAAACAGTTACTACACTTTTTAAAGGATTTGCTTGGTACGGAAAATAAACGTTTCTTTTAGGAATTTGACTTTGTTCTTAGTGTCTGTGAATGTAGCATAACCTGATTAAACATGAAATAAAGTCATGTAAAAGATTATTGGTAGTTTTCCTAAATGTTCTTAATACTGTACAATTCAAGCCCATACTAAAATAGTTTATCCTCGATTATAAAAAAGAAAGTTATTTATTTAATGTATATAATATGTTTGTTATTTTGGGTTGAAAACAACAATTTTAGTATTCTGTTAACTTATAACAACAATATTAAAAATAAATTTTACAAACAATTTTGTTATAAAATAATATGTATTTTTTTAAATTTTGTTTTATTGTGTTAATTTGTTCATTTGATTAAGATGTGACTGCTCTAAACAGTTTTGCAGGCATTGTGTAAGCTTAGCACGGTTTGTGTATATTGTCTGGGTTTCTACAACCTGAAGACGCGATCTGATTTCAAATCGCGAAACGTCGACTTGACTTCAATTCCTCAGTGGTGAAAAAAACGTTACAGAAAATGCTCTGAACAACACATAACACGAATATTTCAAGAGCAGTAGGCCCTACAAAGAAACTTTAATCTTTTTAATACCTTCGAATCGTTTAAACCTTATGAAACCACCGATAAACTTTATGTTAACTTAAAGACCAGCGATGACCTTTAACATGTAACTTTACAAGTACGGCACGTGTCACGCTAGTTAAGACCGGTTTGGATCGCGACCTTGGAACTTTATGGTTACCTTATCACCGACTTGACCTTGGAACTGATAACGATCCTTAACCTGGCACACAATGTAGGCAAATGCCATGGGGTTTTATGGGTTCTTTGAGATGCTAAAACCTGTAAAGGTTAGCTAACTTCCGATTTTATGTTGACTTATATCTCAGGTAATTTATGAATGATATAACTAGTGTTTGATTAGTTTTAATTGGGACATTGGTTCAATTTATCTAACTAACTTTCGATTTAGCTTATTGAATTAATTACAACGTAATTTTCTAGCAGTGTTACATGGTTGTTTATTGGCGATAGGGGATAAAGTTTATAACAATAATTGTTTAAGTAAAATTAAATATTTTTTGAGAAGGTTTGAACGAGGGATTGGTCGATGGTAATGTATTCTATCTAATGTATCCATGCCATGCTGGTATCTATTTTTTTTTGTACTCAATTTGTTGGTGCCGGCTTGGTAGATTGTTTTTTTTTTTATAATCACAGACGAACGGACAAACATAAATTAAAATAAGAATCGTTCCGGTTATAAAACATAAAAATACCCTCGCCACAGCAAACCTGTCAACTAAGCGAATTTCCATTTGTCTGAATTCATTTTCAATTAAATCTATTTAAAAAGCATTAGGTTTAACGAGTACTTAGGTTTGCTGCTACAAGGAAACTAATAAAGTGTGTTTTTTGGTAAAATATTAATAGCTTAGTACTGTATAAAATAAATAAATTTTCCAAGTTTGATCAAAATATATCCATAAATAAGCAAACTACAACATTTTACAATATTCTCCATAAGAATAACATGGGAATTTACAATTTTTTTAATTTTCTCCGTTACCAATAACCGTACAAAAACACTTTGATATACTAAATTATTTGTTTTCTAAGCTCTTTAAAAAGGTCTAGAGAGAAATTGGGAAATTTTGTGTTTAGAGTGTCAAAAATGAAAAAAAAACCAATTTTTACCTCATAAAACCCACCGTAAAACCCCGTTCCCATGGTCCGATCATGCTGGTTCGCGAACTCATTCTAGTTTATCCCGCCTCACACCAAATTTCATCAAAATCGGACAAAAATATCTCAAGTTATCGTGTTCACGGACACATATACAAACATTTGAACGAATTGTGTTTCCTCTGGTGACATCAAAATGAAAAATCAAGTCGGTCCCGGGCTTAGGTCTTACCATGCCACCTACGGTAATAGCTACTTCCCTATAGCACAGAAAACGTACTACTGGTTATAGTGGTACGTTTTCTGTGCCTATAGGGAAATTCGCTAATAACCAAAAAACTGTATGATTCTACGTGTTACGCAGATAAACTTTAATTATATTTATGTAGATTTTAAACTTAACTAATGACCTAAAGATAAAGTAAATATTTTACTGTAGTGTTTTACTGTAGTAAATAGTTACTGTAGTATATTGGAATGCTAATGATAAATCCTTAGTTTACTCTTAGAGAAGTATGGTCCAATACTGTATTGGCTAATATAATAACGAAAAGCTTTTTCGATGTACAAACTTTCGTAAAACGTTTGAAAAACTAAATAAGTTGCTCGACTATTTAAGATTAAAGTTTAAAATAAGTAAGCCTTTCCTGTACTGATCCTGGCGACTTACTATAATTCGAAATACTGATGTCCCTAGGCTTACATAATTACGAAAATTATCCCAGTTAACTTATTTTGGTCGAACGTGTACACTCTTCCTCGTTCTAACACCCTTAATCCGTTTTGCTGCTTTACATAATAAGCCAGATAATTGCGATGTTTCTAGCTGGTGATAGCTATAAGCTATTGTCCTGACTATTTCCTCAAGCCTTTTCTCGGTATCGGAGACAGTTAGGCCAGACTTCCCTGTGCTAATCCTCTTATGCAGACTGCCTGGTTCCAAGAAACCGTCCAAACCCTAGGTCACGTGAGGGTGAAAGTGCCTGGTATGTTTGGGGTTCGGGCTGATGACCTAGGAGACAGCCCAAGGCTGAAAGTGACTTATGACTCAAGTTCTCTACAGTAAAATAAACTACCCCTGTATAAAATATTTTTGGAATCTTGAAATATTTGGAATTCAAATAAATTTATATTTCTCTACAACTTAGGTTTGCTGCTACAATTGAAAAAAAATGTTATTTTTGGTAGTATATTAACAGGTATAAATTAAATAGATTTTGTCGAATTTGATAAATATACAGCATATTCATAAACAAGGAAACAACAATATATTCGTCGATAAGAATAAATAGGAATTTAAATTATAAGTTTTTTTTTTCATTTTCTCCGTAACCTTTTATCCCACAACAACGCTTGGCTGTAGACGATGGTTTAACACGCAATTTGGGGTTTTTATGTTTTGGGGCTAAACATCAAACGTCAGCTACGTCAAACTACACTTTGAGATCAAATGCCACCGGTTAAAAACACACCTTATCAATTTATTCATATTCCTAATGATTAATAAGACGAACAAAGAAAATAATTTTATCTTGTTATTGGATTCCATAGCACCGTAAAATATTACTTTTACAATTCTCAACGTCTCACAAGAACGTTAGTCTTACGTTTACAAAAAAGACAGACAAACAAACTTATTTTCGGTCAGCATCGTCAAATTACAGGTCGAAGACCAAATTTTCCAATATGTTTATCATAATGACGAATAAGACATATAAAGAATTCACTCGTCGTGTAATTCGAGACAGGAAATCAAACAAATGCAAACACGGATCGAAGCCGGAAGGCGGAGTTTGTATAATCCGCCGACTCCATGGTCTACCTTAGCAGAAAGATCAGCAGGTTGTCGGGTCAGTGGTCGAAGAAACTCGTGTCTGCTTGGAACGCTGAGCAAGGGATACCCGAGACATGGGAACAGCGGGGAACGGATGTCTCAGAACCGGAGTGGGTACAGACGTGGAGCTGGGAGAAGAATGGTGAAGAATATAGAGAACACTATAGCAAAACTGTTTTAAAGAAACTTTAGGTATAGGGTATTTATGAAACTGAGCTCTGGAGAAGAGGGAAGAACTGTATGCAGAAACACTCTAACAAAAGGATTCCGGAATCGGACTTTTTAAAGGACTTAGGTATAGGGTACTTATGGAAATGAGCTTTGGATTACATAAACAAAAGTCTTCTGGAAGAGAGTTTTCCGGACATTAAAAGTAGCTTTAAGTTATGGGATACTTGTGGCACTGAGATCTGGAGATAGTAAAGAACTGTATAAGGGAACACTCTAACAAAAGTGCTTTTGAAAATATCTTCGGACTTTTTAAAGCGACTTTAGGTATAGGGTACTTATGAAACTGAGATATGGAGAAGAGTAAAGAACTGTATACAGAAACACTCTAACAAAAGGGTTCCAGAAGAGATTTCCGGACTTTTTAAAGACACTTTAGGTATAGGGTACTTATGGAACTGAGCTCTGGAGAGAAGAGTAAAGAACTGTGTAACATAATATAGAATTGACATCTGGAGATGAGACGTTCTCGTTTGAGATTGAACCAGAAACCTCCAGATTTCAAAACGAGCGCTATAATTTGTCGGCCACCTAGACAATTAAAATAACATTCGAAGATGAGTATAGAACTGTGTAAGGAACGTCTTCCATAGGTAATAGAAACCTGAGGGATTTCTTGAATTTTAAGTAAATATTGAGATATGTTTTGGAGAAATTCTTTAGGCTCTTGAGGGAACTTTACCGGATGGAGATTGAAAAGCACTGAGACCTGAAACCTGAAGACGAGTGAAGAACGAGGAGTTTGTCGTACTGGGTTTTCGAACCTTTGAAGCGACTTTGAGAAACATATATAAACCAATATAAGTGCTGTTGATGAAAGCCACAATTGCACTATGAAACTATGGTGTTTATGGTCGCCATTAAAAAAAGGTATTAATGTATTACAGTTAATTAAAGGGCCACAGCGATGAGTTGTAAAAGCTTAGTCCCCTTGGGTAAGTTGAGTGATTTCTGGATAACTGTATTTGGAGAATATACGATTCATTCAAGGAAGTTAACTATGGGGCTTAAAGATTTAAATAAAATAATGAGTGCAAATGTAAAATTTGTGACTGGAAGTAATGGATGATATTTGAAAAAGCTTACGCATCTGTGGTTTTAGAGTTTTATATCGAAACTTCCGGGCAGATATAACAGTATAATAGAACTCAACACGTTCCGGAAATTTCAAGATACAATACTATGGATCGATGAGCGAGTTAAAGAGCCGTAACCTTAAATATCTGTTTTTGAAATTTGTTCCGCAGTGAACATTTAAAGAGAAATGTTTGTATTAGTAAATTATTCAACATATTTTTATGAAATTTCTTTAAAAGTAGATGAAAAAGTTTAAGCATCATCACTTTCCAAAAATACCAAATGTTTTTTTAATTGCCAAATAGGAAATTTGGAATTTGGTGAATGACCAGTTTATTTTAGTACATTTCACAGATATTCTGTTCTTGTAGTTTTCGGGGGAGGAGGGGAGGAGGTAGCTACAGGTGTCAAACTTTTGTTTAGTTTTTGCTCACGCTTCTGACGTTCACATCTGAGTCAACAAAAGTCCCGTTACTCTTCTGACTTCCGAGACAAACGGATATTTACAAACAAAACCCAGCGTTGTTGCACTTCCACATGAGTATGGCTGCATGGTTGTGGATATTGCCAAACCCTCGTTGCAGCGAACCTGTACAGTGTACACTCGAACTATTGCACCACACTGAAATTTATGGTACTAAATTTCCTCTATGAGTAAGCATGAGTGGTTGTGTATATTAACTAAACATTTCAAGCTCTTTGTAGCATACATGAAGTTAAACAGCATTTTTCACACAGCAAAACTCTATCAAACATATTGCCAAATCCACAGCCTACTTGATAAAACAATTACAATGTACATTGATGAAATGGTCAAATTATAACCGTTGAAATGCCTAATGTTAACTTCTATGTTGTTTCATCAACATACAGTACATAAATAACAAATTCAGTTATTTTAAAACACAACAAGAGAATGAATATTTAATTATATTTTGTTGTTTGTTATTTTTACAACATTTACAAGAAGATTCGACTATTTTACATACATACATTGTACATATACACATATTGTTGTTCCAACAAAAATAGGTAAACATCACGAATTCCAGTAGAAATGACAATCAGGAATTTCATACAGCCAGTTACAAATGCCAGTAACATCGAATATTTAATACGGAGTAATTTTTCTCATTGTAGAAAAAGTTACAATTTGGTTATTTGGTTATTAGATAATAACTTGAAAAAAAAAAAACTTAAGACCGGACAGTAAACAGTTTTAACAGTCACATTAAGTCAAGTATAATAACAAAAATTCATGGTTTATAATTAAAATACATTTTTAGTCAGATATATAAATACTGCACGGTAAAAATTGATTCGTAACAAATTAAAAGTTAAATGTCAATGCACAAATTTACAATTCACTACAAAACAGTAACATCGAATATTTAATACGGAGTAATTTTTCTCATTGTATAAGAGATTTTGCAACAGTCTAATGAATTAATGACCTGTTATCAGCTTTTTGTAGCCAAAGTTCAAGTGCCTTGAGGATAACTTGATTTTTATTTCGTCTCAGAGATTATTATACTATGAAGGCCATAAGTGTATCTTTGTATGTCTTACATCTAAAGTTTACAATTAAACGAAATGTAATTCTTATCTTTAGGTCAAGGATCGAACAAGTTCCTTTCATAAATAATCTTAAACTTACTTACGCCAAAGTTTTTTGGTCAAAGAAAGTGCAGAAGTAGACAAAATGTAAAGCTGATTCTTATCATGAGGTCAATGTTAGGCTAAAACGAGTTCCTTTCCTGTCATAATGTTGATCCTAACAACGGTTTTTATAATTGTTACCAAGGTTGATGATCGTCTAATTCTAGGAAGAACGTACATTTCACGAGAAAATTATTTTTGTTGTGTCGTCGACCAAGAGATAATGTAAAAAAATTGTATGATTTATCGTATATTTTATTTTAATTGAATAAATGTTGATCAGAAATGATATAACATCATCGTTACTTACGATAAGACACTGAAGCCGTTTTTTAATTCAGTAAAAGTATACAGAGTGAAATTTTTCTGTAATTTGAGCTACAATCTTAAAAATATGGTTATGTTGTTATTTTTTTACTTTATAAAACTTTTTTGTACCACTGTACGCAAATACACTCAATTCGTTTTCATAATCATACGTGCCATAGCTTAGTTAAAAAGAATAAATTGTTTATTATATTAACAATCATATTATATTTTATTATATTATGTATATTATTTTAAGTAATCGCTATTGCTTCTAAAAACTATCTAACCGTTTCTCTGAAAAGAGTTAAAAATTATTTAAATATCTCAACGTAGTTTTTTAACATATTTTTCTAATTTAAAAGTAACTTTCCAGAAAATTGACATTGTTCGAAAAACACAGCTCTCTTCCTATTGATTAAAACCATCCTTGAGTTGAACTACGTACTCCAAAGATAAAACGGCCAAACAGTCGACTAACTGGAACGCCCTTATCGTTTGAATGAATGGCTGAGTCATCCAAAAAACATCTGCTCCCGTCCAAAGGAGTACTCTCAAAGGGCAAATGAATCGACTTTAAATACATGATGATTCAGAAAACAGAGCAGACTTAAATTGTTGAAGGAGAGCGCGGCATGGCGGGAAGTACCGGCGAGCACTCCCCCCACCGGCCGGCGCGCGCAGCAAAATAGTCCGTCAATAAAATCGAGTTACATATGACAGTACGACGTGTCAATTGAAGGGATACTACTAGAACACATCGTTTGAGTACGATTTATTGATACAGTTAATGTTCCAACTCGTAGATAGTTTAGTTGCTTAAAAATCTGTAACAGACAGAAATTGATAGACGATATGACCCATTTACGCGAGTTCCCGCCAGCGCGCCAAGGCCGGCGGAGGGATACGAACCGGCCCGGGCGTGGCGTAGCCGAAGTGTCAGTCCGTCGCATAGAGCTGATCACTCCGTTCGTTCGGCAGCGACTCAGTCTCAGTCGTAGTGGCAGTGGTCTCGCTAAACGTCATCCGTTCACTGCCGGCTTTTCTCCTGTCAAAGTCTGACTTTGACTATTTATCTTTTCTTACTGTGGGATAATGTTTAGTGAATTTTCGCAAAGTACTGTTCAGTTTGTTTTTCGATTGACGTTTCTTTGCGAATTGCTATTTATTCCTAAATAAATTTAGTGGTGTTCGTCAGTGCCGGCCGGCTTTTTTGGACTTGTGATATTTTGTGATTGACTTCGTGTTACACTTAAGGATATCCATTACCAGGTTAGTACGATAATATATATTAGGAAATATTCATTATACTAACATGTTATAGATTGAAGACAAGATTTTGATAACCCAGTAAGAAGTGAACGTGGCACTTGAACTCCCACGTCATCAAATTGTCGTGGCGGATTTTACTTATTTATTGTGGTTAATATATTATAAGCTTATGTGTTATTGTTAATTATTTACATTTAAAATTTCAAATAACTATGTTCATAAATTATAGTACGACATTTTGTACTTTCGCCGGAATTTTGTGGGCGGTGGCCAGCTGTCAAACTCACGCCGCGCCGGATACTGATGTCAAACCAACAGCTGGTATTTAATTAAAGCAAATATTAATAATCCATTGTTGCTTTTGCTCTTCTCTGTGATTTACATAAAAATACCCATTGCTATTATTGTCGTGGCGTTACCAAGAATTTAGGCCTACCGGTATTTAATTGATTGATAATTTAGAGTAAAAATGAGGTGAGTTTAACGCATTTAACAAATTGTTTAACTTTTTACATAGTTTTTAACTAAGAGCCCATGTACTACTCTAGTCCGAATTTTATTCGTAGTAGAAGAGAAGAAGGCAGTTATTATTAACATAGATAAAACGTACTCCCAATAACATAACTGACATCTGTCATTTCTTCTGTCATGTCGAAGATTCGCGTTTACCAACATCTAGAGAATTATTCGTGAGAGAAGCTGAGAAGTTAAAGCTACTGCATTTACATTTTGGTGGTTTCGAGGTTCGATGCCATCATAATAATCATTAAGTTATGATCATGACTAGTTTATGGTCTTCTCGTTTAGTTTAAGTGATCAACTTAAGCTGTTAGTTGGGATAGTAAATTTGAATTTCTGTTTTCATTAAACTTATTAGGCCTAAGTAGGTAGGGTGAAAGAATTCAATATTAGGGTTTTTGTGTTCTTATTATTTGATAAGTTGGCCCACTTTAGTCAGATGTTCGAACAAATTACATAGATTCTTTCAAAGTTAAATGCGCAAATTCGTGTAATGTCATCCTAGTATATTAAGGAAGCTGAAAGAAGTTTTAAACATATAATAAGTTAGTCCTATGCCTGAATATCATTTTGTTTATTTTAAGTTGCATGACACTTAAATAATATAAAGCCTAGCTCAACGGTTTAGGTAGCTATGGGAGCTATTTCAAGTTAACTGAGTCATATCTTTTTTCTATTCGCCATTTTAAATTACTAAGGCTTAAGAAACTTAGCCTATTTATTTATTGCGATAAACGTACTACATTATTAAACAATAATAAGTATATAGGCTAAACTTATTGGTGTTCCAATTTGTTGAAAATTAAAGTTAGGTCTAGGCCTACTTTAAAAAGTAATAGCTTAGTAAGTAAAGTAATTCCTTAAAAAACTTAAAATGGTTTTCTTTACCTTACATAACGTGCATACAGTATTTTGTAATATATTAAGCGTGGTAAATTATTAGAGTGCGTTCAAATAAGATACAACTGTCATGAGTAAAATAACTTAGCCCAATCGATTCGTCTAAATTAATCCATTTTTATCTTAAGTTATAATGAATTGCAAGAAATCGGTATAACTTAGCCTCCTACTGTGTGTAGGGTTACTGTATATTGTCCTCTAAAAATGGTTTAGGTTTAATATTTAAGGAAAGGATTTCCTAAATAAATACGTTGAATTTAGTGAGAGGACAGGATATATTGTAATAGGCCCTAAACGATTTTCTTAAGTAAATAGGCTGCATTAGGCTTAATTGGTGTGACAATTAATTCCCGCAAAACAATGTTGAAGATTAGTTAGGCCAATTTGTTCTTCTTATTTTACACCTACAAAACATCCTTATTACAAATTTTGTTTTGGAGTAACAGTCATTTGCATTTAAGTAAAAATTGCACTGCAACTAGAATGAATTATTGTTTCTGCAGAAGCTTAAATAGAAATAGTATTTTAATTCAGAAGGCTGAATTGGGTCTTATGAAAGTGATTAGTAAAGCTTTATAATCCTTTTCAAGGAACTTAAGGCCAGTTATTTTAAAGGCTAAAATATAATCATAACGAGTCGAGTGAAAAATGTTTTGATGAATTGGTGATGAATTGATGATGGACAGGTCTGAATTGGTGATGAATTGATGATGGACAGGTCGTATTCTTAGGCCTAACGATTCAAAGTACCTAACTTAACTTACTTGAAATTATTTGTATTTTGCCTGTTCTAGTGGTAAGTATGGTATGTTGCTCACAGGATTCAAGAATCGTAAAAACCGGTGATTGACAGCTCGGTTTTGTTTCAGTTCACCTAGTAAGATGCCGGTCTGCAAACTCGACCCCTGCGACCCGTGGGGACAATACTCCAAAGACGACCTGGAGTCGCTCTTTGGCAGCGACGAGGAACTCTTCAACCGCATCGACCTCATGAGCTTCGACCTGGACGATGTCGACCCCAGTGTGTTCGACAGCAGCTATGACAGCGAGGATGACAGCGACGGCGAGTGCTTGAATTCCAAGAAGTTCCGGGAGAGCAGAAACCACGATTGTATGTGGGGAGGACAGTGTTGTAACAAAGAGTTCCAAAGGACTACAGTGGGGCCTGTGCCCAAACCTCAGCCACCACCACCCGCACCCGTAGTACCGACATCCATACCCAAACCCGTAACCACACCCGGGGTGTTGATCACCCACAGTGCCAACAAAGTGGTTACCATAGTGCCCGCGAGTGAGAGGACAGAAGTAAGAACGGTAAAGCCTGAGAGCAGAAGTCTGCTTCTCAATAGGACTACAGTGACTCCGCCGAAACCCTCTGTTCCCACTCACACCCCCGCGTACACTAACACTACCCCTGTGAAGCGCGAGCTACCCACCCCTCAGAACTCGCGACCTGACACGCCGCAGTCAGAGGATGACGATCTTGCACCCATCCCTATAGACCCCCATAACACGACCAGTGTGTTCCGCAGCGCCCTCGAGGCCATCACCACACCCAAGGCCTGGGAGCCCGAGGTACCGCCGCAGACCGACCACAACTACGATGTCTCTAGCAAGAAGAACATCAGACCGGAGGAGTTGGGAGTCGTCACACCTTCAGATTCTGGTGAGTTCTAGAAACTGTCTTGTTAGTGGTCTATGTACCGTACTGGAAATGTTTCAGAAGTGAGAGAATAATGTAGGCCTACGTAATATAGGCTACAATACATTGGACTAGAGTTGGATGTCAAAATCTTAAATCATCAGTAGAATGCCTTTATCGTATCAGATAATGAAGTAGCCTATTTTATGAAAGCGTTATGTGTCGTGTTATTTAGTTTACTAGAAATTGACATTTTGTTTTTATTGATAAACCAAACTATACAAAAGGTAAACAAGACAATTACTATTTGATCAGGTGGTGATGTAAAGACAAGATGAGAAATATTACTTCTCTAACAGTGCTACCAAAAAGTGAATCTTTTTTAGGGAATAGCTCCAAAAGCAGTGAAATAACTAGCCTAATTATTATTTCACTACTCCATTAAGAATATGTTTGCTATATACTCTTTATTTTTGTCAGTAGTCCTACTGTCATAGCATTAACACATTATATTATTATTATTACTGTTACTGTATTGTTAGACTAGCTGATACCCAAGGGCTTCAACCCGGTTGACTTCATAAGTGTTAATAACATTATTGACTTGTTAGGTTAAGCTGAAATAAACAAAACAGAATATAATACTGTACAAACAAATAGCCTAATCACACCTGATTTAATAAGGTGATTAGCCTACTTTCAAAAAATAACAAACAAATAAGTACATCTGAGGTATTTTTAACATTGGGTACATGGAAAGTTTCCTTTAGAAAGGAATTACGACCTTAAAGGGCAATTTATGAAATAATGGATCGTTTTGAGCAAGGTTTCTCGTCATGACGAACATTTTAAGTATATGGTTTATGGGGGTGTGACTTAAAGTTTTGTCATAAGTTCATGGGTACTTTATGTATGGATAAGCCCAGTTTAGTTGATAGTGACAGAACGATCAGCTGTTAAGCTACACTCGTCACTTGATTTTGACAGTCAGACGCCAGACGCCAGACAGGTCGAGAACCATACCAGTTGCGGGGTTTCGCGGGTAGATTGCGCAATGTTGCGGCCGGGTCAGACGGCGGGCGGCGGCTGTGGAGGGGGAAAAGCGCGGGAAACATTGGCCTATACAAGGTCACCTTGCATTCCTCTCTGTCTCTCTCGCTCTCGCTCGCCGGGCATTTAATGTTTAAATCACTGTTCTTGAAATCCGGCTCCGCTGCGGACATTTAATTTTGATGGGAATGTACTTGTGCGTAATCTTTGCGTTGTTGTATCTTGTTGAATTTAATTGTCGTAGTGTTTTATCTGCGGGGTTTACTGCCTCTTCATCAAAAGTACTGAATATAGGAATTTATTTGATTTTTTTACTCATGTCTGTCATCCAAAATCTATGTATTATTCTGTGTTTCATTATGTGTGTATTCATTCTATCTTTGCGTGTGACGACGTCAAAATTTTAGAATCCTCTATCTTGGAGTAATTTTTATGGGTCTCATAAATTAATAATTACAAGACAGTAGGCTAAAGCCTTGTAACGTAAAACAAATAAACTTTTAATGTAAGCCTAATCCGATAGAAAACCCATCAATGCAGAATTCATAAGAGTTATAAAAGGACAAACGTTTGAGGTATCTACCGACAAAAGCTGTAAGAATTAAATATTTATAGTTAGTTTAAAAGATCCAGACGAAATAACTTAAGACGGTTCGTTTAGTTGAAAATGGCGTCTGTATCGCCCAAGATTACAGGGCGGGACGTGAATTGTCGGTCGTAAAGAATCTGTAGGAAGATAAGAAGGGTGGGACGCGGGCAGGGGTAGCGCCAGGGGGGAAGGAGCATAAACTTGCCTAGGGGGCAATTAGAAGTTACCTCCCATAGAGTCTGGGGTACAGGTGCGCCAACCTTGGCGAACTTAAATAGGTTATGATCACTGACAACATTACAGCACGAAATACTGTACATCGAAAACAGCTGATTTTAATCTTATCTAATAAATTAACCTACTTTTAACCAACTTCTGATAAAAAGCTCATTTGGAGCACGAAGGGTAAAGAACTACAGTATCTAGCTATGGAATTCCATAGTCTAACAAATGAACAGCAAAATATTTGTCTCTAGATTAGAAATGGAATGCGCGGCCTTCGAGCGACATCACAAATAGAACTGAACCGTTCAAATACAAGACTGTTTGCACTAAATGCGGACTGATTCAAATTAAACTAAAAGCTTAATTAAAATTTTGTGTGTGGTTTTTACTTAGCATATCTCATATTATTCTATTATGTAATAGCCTACATCATGAATTTAGGCTACTATAATATAAGATGGTTACATCAGGATCCCTACAGTACCGGTTATCTTATACAATCGAATCCCCTAGCTTCGAATTTCTAGAACAAAGTTTAACAGGCTTTCGATATTATAGGACATTACAAGTGCGATTTTTATGCGATTAAACCTCCGCGCCAAAATAATGGGTTCACAGCTAGTATTAGACAGCCACAACTCCAAGGTCACTCTGACCTTGACAGACAGCCAGACCATGACCTTGGGACAGTAGGTCGACAACCACGGCAGGTGCCTGCCACAGGAGAGGAGCTAGGTGCTCTGGAGGCACCTGTCTCACAACTGTCATTACTTTTACATCTTGTAACGCCTACCCGGGCAGGTGCTAGTGCCTCGTGGTCCACCTGTTCCTGGATAAAGAAGTTGTGATGGAGGCAGGTGGTTGAGAGATGAGTTATTACTCATCTTGGATATATTTCTAATGAATGATATAGTGCCACATGACAGTCGGAAGGTCGCATTAAGATTATAAGTTTTTTTTATGATCAATATTGAATAATTTATTTGAAAGTCGCAAAAATTTAAATTTAAAATCACATCTCAAAGCGAATAAAAAAAAAACCCAAATATTTTTTTACATTCTACTGGCCTATGGAAAACCACTCGCACAGCCAAAGTTTAGTACCCAATCCTTTACGCGTTAGCCCAATACCTGTAGCTGTCAACCAATCACAGATAAGGTAATCGGCTTAAGTTAGCGCTCGTTCCCAATGAATGATCCAACGTTGGGAGGGGAAGCTTACGTAACTCCCAGGTTAGTCACCTCAGTCCTCAGTAGGAATGTACCTGGAATGTTAAAATGCTGCCTTGTGTGGACTGTAGACAGGTTACTAGTGATTCCTGGGAGGCTTAGTGAGGAATTACTCTACGTGCTTGATTAATACACAGTTCGTGTCAAAATGTTTGCTTTGGAATAAATATATGGGAAGCTACCTAGTATTCTGAGTAAATTTGAAATAACGTTGTCAAATGGCTCGTAGGAATAAAGACGAACTCAAATAAATCTGGCTCTTATGAGGTTGTGGGGGATAGTCTTTCGTAATAAGCCCTTGATGTGATTTCAAATGCTGGTACTCTGTCACCAAAACTTATGCGAGGGAAAACGTATTTTTCTACTCAATGACGCATATACTGTAAATCGCATCTCAAAGTATTCAATTTCCTTGTGACAGCCCAATATTTCACGGTTTTGGTTCAAATTTTTCTTTAAATCCCCAATTATTGTTTTCTGCATATTTTTCCAGAAATTGTCTAGAAAGCATGTTTCCTCAACTTAACCGTTACATTGTGGGCTTTATGCGGTTTCTCCAAAAGAATTGTGGCAGCAAAACGTATCACCGTTCAATGAAGCGTACAAACTCCTCGAAACGAATGTTCATTTCGCTAGAAGGCCAGGATGGTTCCAATATGTCACTGGGAGGGATGTAAGGACCGACTGGGGTTGTAATATATATCGTTGCGGCAACGACATGTGTTTTTGACGTGCGATTTGACGTAGACGGGGCTGTTGGGGAAGTCTAGACGCAGGGGGGGGGGGCAACCTGTTGGAGTACTACCCTTGCGATCAATATCGGGAATCGTAGCTTGGCTCAGCCCCGCCGCGCCCCTGCGATTCAAAATTTTATCTGGATGGTGTGATGTTGTGTGGTTTTTTACTACGTAGGATTCCGTTCAAATAGGCTGTTACACTCGAAAATCTCTGAAATAGCTTTCGTGTATGTGAACAGAAAACAGTAGTTTAGTATCTTATAAAGTGGTATATTTCCATATACGCAAGATTTTGTGTGTACTCAGTTACGAAATTGGTATATGCGTCAAGGGTCAAGATAAGCTAAGTTGATAACATAACTGTGATTGCTGGGAATGCAACAATGACTAACGAATTTTTAATTTTAAACAAATGATCATCACCAATAAACCGTTTTCGATCATTTTATTCCATATTACGTTTTATTTCGTTTATGTAGATACATAGCTCTCTTATATTGTAAGGTGTAACAATAAATAATTGGTAATGTCTATATAAACATCTTCACTCAGAAACGATGTATTTGTGAAATGAATCGTTTTCAAATCCATCTCGTTGCAGAATTTTTAATTTTCCCAGCGTGAGAAAAGAATGCGGACAAGACGAAGGCGCGGTTCTTCAATTTGCCTGCGGAAGTTTCACTTGGTCGCTTCCTCCGTCCGTTCATTCATGGATTGCGATTACTTTGTGCTCTACATTCAGTTGTCTCGTGGGACCAGTCGTTTCCGTTGTATGATTCAATCACGTTTAGTTGGTCGTTAACAGATTTAGTTTGTACCAGCTGTATCAATATTTTTCTAATATTTGTAAATAAAGATAATTTTTTAGGCCTACGCTTGTTCTACGAAGAATTTTCACGATTCTAGACGTTAATCAATTTTGATTGACTGAAGAAGGGTTGAGGTGCTTATGATATTGTATTTGAATGTCTGTTAAGATTTTTAAGGGATTATTTTTCGCGGAGTAGGCCTACTACTACATATGAGATGGCACCGAATATTTAGTTCTCGTCTTGAATTGATGCTAAATACATATGAAATAATTGAGCCATACATTACACATCATTGGCAATTGGCGTTATTTTTAGCAGTCTTTTGTAGGGAGTTTTCTTGAGGATCAAGTTGTACTAAAGTATTTGCTAGTATGTTAGCTAATTGTTAGAATCTCATACTTGTGAGTTGTGCAAGGCACAGATTCGATCCTACAATTCCCGCCAAATCAAGTCACAATTCAACAGTGTCTAGAACATTGATCCCTCCGCTAATCTCAACCCCGTATGTAGTGGCCGGGTAGTATTGCTGATTGCGCAACACTAGGGAAGGTGACGTAGCGGTGGCTGTGTAGGGGGAGGTAAGGGCGCTAGGGCGGTTCCCTGACGTCACGTCTGCCCTTATCGACTGGTCCTGCGCAATGGACGCCGTAGTACACCGAGGTCGACAACCCGTCCTTGAACTTAGGCGTGTCTTCACACGTGCCCATTCACCTTACAGTCGTTAACAGGACGTTAGGCGTTTTTACATGTGGGGGGATCTCTTGTAGGCATAGTTTCGTTATCTTGGAAATATTTTGTGGAAATTATAGGTTTGACATTTTTTTGAATGGATAATGTTTTTGACAATCGAGATCTATTTTTGTTTTCAACACAAACATTTACGTCGGCTGATACATCGTAAGGGGGGTTTCGCGCGCAAATATATGTCATTCATTTAAAGTTTTTCTCAATCGTGTTAACTCGTGATTCTTGTATTTATGTTGTGGTTTTTAATTACTACTTTGTTTCTTTTTTTTTTTAATTTAAAATATTTTGTTTTTTTCTCGAGTTTTTTTTACGGTAGGGACTTTATCTTGTGGAATATTTATAAAATAATCATGTGGTCATTTTTATTGTTAATTCTTTTACAAAAACATTTATCCGCTAATTGATTAGGTTACAGTAAATTTAATGCCGTTTTAGTATCGCTAATTCCTTAACGAAATACATATTTTTTACTTTACTTGTTTGTAACACTTGGGGACCGAGATGTGCTGGGAAAACTATTCTGAACCACCTACTTCGATGTATAATTTTACTGCTAGTATCACTACCGTGCACTAGATGTTTATTTTAAACCAAATAGCATACTATACTTTATCACGTTTAAATAACCTTCGCATATACTGTGTCAGGTTATCGAAAGCGAAAATAGGCTGAATGGCGCGGCCCCCAAACGGCGCCTCTGATAAAAATTCAGCGATAATGTCTGCGGTCAAGGTCTGAGCATTGACGTAGACGTAGCTTGGCTGGGCTATAGCTGTATACAATAGCGTGTAGCGTGGCACGGCGTACTACTGCATGTACTAGAGCAGGCAATCCGTTCATGCTGCACGCAATGCGACTAGCCTCTCAATTAGCTATTTTTATCGCCGTTTTTCTCATTCACTCGACGTAGTTTTGCGGGGAAAGGCGCCGAAGAAAGTTGGTTTGATTTTTCGGGATGGTTTTTTTCCGTTAGTTTTTTTTTTATTACACATTTCATCGAGAAATGAACGAGTACGCAAATTGAAGAAAATACTATACAGCTCTTAATGTTTTTATAATCACCTGTAAATGTCCTGATCTTGTTTCTTTTATTGAAATGATTTTTGATGTTTGAGGTATTTATATTATAAACCGCGGAGTAGGGTAGGTTTGGCGCAATATCGTCTGTCGTACCACAGTTGCGCCACGATGCAGAGCGTCGGAATGCGTCGCCTCCCCCACCCTCTGATAACACTTATCGACCCTCTACCACGCCCTTGCCGTCGTGGCGCTCCTACTGCAACTTCAGGCTAGGTTTTGAGATTGCGGCTTCATCACTTGATAGAATTAATTGGTGATTGGTAGGATTTGAAGCCGGGATTATGTATATCAAAGACGTGCGCACAAAGTACTTACCACATGTATGTCTAGATAGTTTAGTATGGTACTGATAGTGACATTAACGGTGTTCTGTATTTGCAGAGGAAGACGAAGAGATCGACGTAGTGTCCTTGAGTGAGAGGTCATCATCGTCCTCGAGTAGATCGTCGTCCTGCGGAGGAAATCTGCCAAATAGACCGACCCGCCGCGACCAGCGACACCTAGAGGAGATCACGACGTCGCTGCTGTCTGCGTCGGAGGCTGTCAGTAGGAAACTGAAGGCGTCACACCAAGTAGTGCGTCAGCATCATCAACACAAGAGGAAGAAGTACATCAGTGAGAGCAGCGATTCAGACAGTGACTATGACGAGCCAGTATACAAGTACTCCCGTCAGACCAAGCGACAGAAGAGTACTCCTACCAGGAGAAAAAAGAACCCGAGGTTCGGCGAAGAAGAGGATCAGGAGAAAAGGGACTTGCACAACAACATGGAGAGGATGAGAAGGATAGACTTGAGGAATAGCTTTGAGGAGTTGAAGACGTTGGTTCCTAGTTTGGTTGGCAAGGACAGAGCTGCCAAAGTTGTGATTCTGAGAGATGCAGCTAGTTACTGTCAAGAGCTGAGCGCCGAGAGTCAGTCAAAGTACATGCAAGTTCAAGCCCTCAGGAAGGAACAAGAAAGATTGAGAGCAATGGTCTCGAGTCTTCGCAAGGCCAGAGCGGCAGCAACCATCAAGAACCGCTGAAGCCATACTGTATAGCTGTATATAGTTTTTATATGAGCTAGTAAGTGTTCTTTTTTGTAACTTATGCTTTTCAACAATGCTGTGCTTAGGTTTAAGATGTACATCTACTTGCTAACGATGCTATATGCCAAAGTATAACTGGAAAGACAATAGAATGCAACGGTCAAGGCTGATGATTTCATTTTGTGATTCTTCTGTTTTGCTCAATCAAATTTTGATTTGGAGTAATTTTAATGTAGATCATTTCGGATATCAGATCATTGTTCATTTTTGTAACTTTTGTACTTTTATAGTTGGTTTATCGCAGTTTTCTTTAAGAGTTTTAAAGAAGTATTGTTACAGTTAGATATATGTAGACCATTTAGACGGTTCTATTTTAATGTGATTATTTTGTATTAACGATATTTATCAGTACAATCATCAGTGATTTTGAAAATGTTGGTGCAATTGTAGTCGATTTACTGTGTTTTCCAAATTAAGACTGTTTTCAAACTCCCTCTCCCTAGATTCTGTAGATGTAGACTTTCAATATTGAATAGTTTTCATAAAATGTTATTTATTGTTTACACAAATAACGTAACTACATATAGCATATTTATATTTCCTAGAAAGATCTTTAAAGTACAAAAGCCTAGACTAGAGTCCACGCATATTATCATAATCTATTTATTTATAGTCAGATTTCTTGGTTCAGCCGGTTAATTTGTACCTCCTCTAAAGTCAAACAATGCAATGCAAGTGAGTGTTCAATAGGTTAGTTGTTTATATATTATTGTATAAAGTATCTTACGCTCTAGCTGTAGATGGTTGAGTTTTGTAGTTTTTAGCAATACATTGAATACACAAGTTTATATTTTCTAATTTGTTACTTGTCTGTACATTTTTAAATGGCAATACTTTCATGCCTTGTACATTTTTTGTCTCGAGTTGGACTCGTACTTTTTTATTCTTTCATTACATCGAGTTATTTTTTTGTTTTTGGTTACCATTAAGTACTTTTCTGTTTTCACTGTAATCATTGCGCAGAATTTTTCAGTTATCTGGAAGTAGCATTAATGTATTTGGTTGTTATTCATGTTGTTCGTTATGTTTTTTTGTAGTAGTTGATGATAAATTGTAAGTTTTGTTACGGAGTTTTTATAATTTGTATAACATTTTACCTATCATAGCAGAGTTCAAGGTGTTTCCATGCTGACCAGGGATCGATAGACAGTATTTGACAGTTAGGTTAGGTGAGCCTACAGGGATTTAGTGTTAGGAACTGAAAATAGTTAGGTCACTTTTTTAAATCGATCAGCGCTAAAAATTATTTTTTATTGATCAAATTTTTTATTTGTCTTCCAAAGCTTACATGAGTGCCTCAGTATGTGCCTTCCTGTCTAGCTTTTTACAATTGTTTTACATTTTTTACACAATCAGCACTAAACTACAGATCACTTATAAGTTTTTATGTTTTTAATTTTTAATGTTTTAAAAGAGTTAATTTTTTAAGGACCAAGAAAAATCAAGTTTAACATTGTCCGCCCATTTTGTTTTTTAGGATAGGAATGGCATAGGCACATATTGTCTTATTCAGTTTTATACTTACTTGAAGCTGTGTTAATAATTATATCTAATATGATGTACAATAGCCCATAAGTTATCATTGATATGTTGATGTTATGTTAAGTTCCTTTGTAGCCAGACATTTATAAAATATTACACAACAAAAACAAAAACTATCCTTTGTCTTTATGTTTATCACCTTTTTATTAGTTTAAATCTGTTTAAATCTATATTGGAAAGAGTTTACCTTTTCATATACGCAAATCGTTTAAATTTGTTGACAAATATTGAATTTTAAAATAGGCTTCAATGTTGATTGCAATATTGAGTTAGCCTACTTGAAGCTTCTTATGGTACAAAGCTTACCAAGAGGTTTACTTGCCTTTCTGATCTAGAATCTTTTATCACTTTGAGCTGTTTGTTGAGATATATCTATTGATAAAGATTGATCAAAGAATAATCAAACCAATCTTTATAATTATTGGTTTATTTTTCCTTCTGAATGAATGTAGGAATTAAATTACAATACCTTGCATATCCAGAATGTGGTTTGAGAATTTTATCCAAAGATACCTCACTACAAGTTCTTGAAATAGGTAGTCTACATTAACTTCTAGTACTGAGATGGAAAACTGAAGTCTGTGATTATGAACAGAGAAGAAAATACAAATATTTTGTTGCTGAGATGAAGGTCTAACAATAGAAAGAGACAATCAGACAGGTTACAGTAGTTATGTGGTTTTCATATATATATAGATTTTAAATTCAGAAAATACTAGGCCTACCTGAAATTTCTGTATAAAGGTTTTCATTACAAGAGGGTACAATTGGGTACAAATGGGGACAATTGGAGTATTTCTTGATATCAAGTGTATTAAAATCCAAGGATCCTCAATAGTATGATTTTAATAACAGTTAGCAGTTTAACATTATAAACTGAATAAATAATATTGACAAACATCAACACATGATAATAACACCACAATAAACGCAATTACCTAATATTGAATCTTTTATTAGATTTTCATATAAAAGAATCAGTTTTAAAATAGTGTATGGGTTTACTATCTGAAATAGAAATTTAATACTTTATTCTGAAATTGCGACCATACGAATGAAGGTATTTTAAGCCAAGTAGAATGGAGATGAGATGAGTGTAGGAGTGATATTGTAGACATAACAATATTGGTGTAAAACAAAGATACTCTTATATCATATAAACCTTTTTGAGACCTGCAGAATTGTTATGGTAACACTGCATGTAATGTAGTATTTTAGTGTAAAATCCATATCAAGTACTGAAAATAATTTTAAAAATCTGTAGTAACTCATTCATTGACAGTCTTGCTCGTTTTTAGCATCGACTGAAAAGTGCAAGTAGAGTAAATAGTAGGAACTCGTCCTTTTGCAAAATCAGCAGAGGGCTGATTTTATGAGTTATTACATGTAGGCGACCTTGAAGTGTGCTGATTTCTATATTTTTTTCTTATTTTAGGGTGGAATTTGGTATTAAGCTAGATGCATACGGACAAGCAACAGTGTGTCCAAACTACATAAAAATCCCGGACTTACGTTAAAATTGTCTTCAGCTGATCCAAAAGTACATGTCAAGTCTATAAGGGAGTGACTTTTGAAAGATCAAAAAAGCTAGCGACGATAGACGATTTTAATTTTGAGGTAGTGTCCGTTTGTTGTTCTACTGTACAGGTGTTTTGACATGTTTTAAATGTTTTCTTGTTATTTAAAACCATCAAACGGAATTCAACAGTAAATTGTATTGCTTGACATCTGGTATTATGCCTTCCAAGTAGACGTGGCGCCTACTCGTTCAGTATACAAAATCAATGCCTCACCTATTTATTCTGGACAGTTACATGGTACATGGCTCGGCGCCTAGCAGTTCAGGAGGTTTCGTAAGTGGTTTTTACAAGGGAGAGAGTGATTGCCGCTTTCTTACTGTAGAAAGTTGCTGGATTCGCAGACAAAAACCTGATCTGGATCGCAAATATCAGCAACCTTACCCCCCCCCCTCCCCCCCACAACCATGAACAAAATCCTGGTTGGGTGTAATCGATGATTTACCCATATCGTTAGGATTTATAATCTGGTTTTGAATGAAAAGTTTAAAATTTAATCCGACGTCGGTCTGCATTCAAAATACTGTGTATTTGTCAATACCCTTAAGAACGTAAAACTGAATTTTCAATTAAGTTACCGTTGTTTGAGATACATATACAGTATTTTTTACGGCAGACGACAGTGTTCAGGGGTATCTGTGGTGACGTGATTTTGTGTCTTCAACTGGTGACGCCGGTCTGTGAGACCAACTTTATATAAGTATTTTTACATAGACTAAATATTGGAATTATGTTTTGAAATGAATTGTGTAATAATACTTAAGTATTAAAGAATACAAGTGAAAGCACATTTTAATCCTAAAATAAGTCAAGGGGAATCATACAATAATCAAATTCAGCGCACTCAAACGTACTTGCATAACAGATTCTGTACATAGACTAATTAACACAAATAGACTTATCATCCCATTGTAATTTTTTTCATATTTAGTTCATGTCCGGTGACACTGATTGCTGTCGACGAAATTTTGTTTCTATTATTTTATGGTTAGTTAAAATTGTATAATTTGTGCTTTTCTGCTTGGTTTTACTGTACAACTAGGAGATGAGTTATTGTTTATGATTACTAGTAGATCGTTTTAATGGACGAGGATTTAAATGGCTGAAAACACAAGAAACAAATTGTAAACAAAACACGTCCTCTGAAGTCCACCGGACAGAACCAACAATAAAATTAGCTTCAGCTGTTCCTTTAGGATGAGAAATCTACTAAGAGAGGGAGTTATATTACTAATATTAGAATTATGTTTTATTATTGTACAATAATAATTATGAACCCTGTACTTGGACTCAGATTAAAAAAAAAAACACACTTTGTTACCTTCCCTGTATCAGATACCTAACCCATTAAACCTAATATTATTAAACTACTGTATAGTAGCGATCACAAAAGACCAAAGACCATTTGGTATTTTGTGATCGCTGCTTTATAGGGAATAAATCTAACACTTTGAAGGAAATGTCTAGAGGAAATCAATGTAAACTATTGACAGGTGGTAGACCCTAATTCACTTAAGTCTGCAGGTTTGCTACGGCGGTTCGAACATTTATTCGACAATCGACATTTCAACCACAGCCAAAGCTTGGATCTCACGACTACCAGCGTACTGTACAAAACAGTAACTGTAGCATACAATGTTGTTCAACCAAACAAAATATTCTTATCACATAGTACAGGAACTGCATACATAACATTCATACAGAATGTTGAGTGAATCCTGGACAGGAAGTTGATGTTCCCACGGTGAAAATTTCTACCGGAAGTTCTCAGCTGGATGGAAACCGACAAAATTTCAGCCGGCCGCGGCGGCGCCAGTGCTGAGCAAAAGATAAGAAGGACGACGATTTGTAGATAAAACAAAACAGTTTTGGATGATTCAAAATAGTGCAATAAAGAACACATAAAAGCAATAAATTTATTTGCTTCATCCTGTAATTAAACTGAACAGTTTTATCTATACTGCATTTACATTTTGTATTTAGCAGTGTCTTAAGGATTGTAGAATAGACATTCTATTTTTATAGCCTGTAGTGGTATAGCTAATTTTCTAGGATAGACTTTGTATCTTTATAGAATGTAGCCGATTTTCTATTCAAATTTAACGTTTTTAATGAGCAGGTTACAGAGAAAGATTTAAAATCATTTCAAAACTTTCAAAATCATAGTTGATATCAAACCTGATCTCGGTCGGTACGGTAACAAAGTCGACTTCTCATTCACAACTCTCAGCCTGGTATGCCAATGAAGAGAATGAGCCTACAATAACAACTCACTTAATTCTAGTGCTTTAAAAATGGACGTGACAAAAAATACAACTTTTGTGTCAGTTTTTTACAGAAGGCATTCCTTTAACTGGGTGAACAACAACTGCGCCACCATTGGTAAGTTTAGAAAGAAAATAGCTTCCGGTAAAGTCTTCAAATTATATGTACATTCTAAAAAAGATCATATAATATAGGGTTAGGGCCTATCCTAATTAAATGTTAAAATCAGCCGCTTTGCAGTCACTTTTTGAATAGTGGAATTCATATTATTTTATGTTTTAAGAAAATCTTCGTACATCTCCATTCATTAAAATCGTGGCACGCCCTGTATTCATCCTTTACGCCTCGTTGCGTCCCCATGATTGTATAATGTTTATGTGGTCGTAGATAGCACTTATGATGATTGCCATGAATGATTTGTAAATCTGTAGTAACGATTCCATGAATGGAGAATACTCGCGCTATCTCTCGGTCACGCCCCATTTCCGCTTCCGCTTTCCCGGTCTATCAACAATGACATCAGCAGGTCTTGCGCAAGACCAGTAGTAGCGACTGTTGACGGAAATTGGCGCCGTTTTAAATTAGTTTCCTCCTTTCCATAGTTTTTTGGGAACTTATGTTTTTAATGGAAAGCAATCAAATATCCCGTGGGGTCACCAGTGTATAATTTAGATGTTGGGAAATACATTTTCGTGAAATACGGTGTTTATTATTTTTGTAATTTAATTTAGCTGTTTACTATTCTAATGGTGTAGGTTATTTCATTTACAGGTACGTAGTAAGTGAATTGTTGAATTGTTCTAGTAAAGAGGGAAAGAATCAATGAAATATTGTGAAGAAACTTTCAACAGATTATTAAATATTATTAAACGTTTTCAAGAACAAAGGTAAACGACTGAATATAACGTGTAAAACAATATATACATAAAGAGGGTTAGTTTTAGTTGAACTATTGAATGAAACGACACAATGTTAAGTACTGTAGATACCTCTTGATTCTGTACATTTTACACGTGAAAAGACAGATAAAAAGAAAGGAATTCAAGAGACCGGCACCGGTATGTTAACATCAATTTTAATTTCGTCTTAAATTTAAACCAAAAAGAAACTTTGTTGAAGCACAGACAAAAAGAATTAAATATTCTTTTGTCTATGGTTGAAGTAACCAAACAACTGTTTGCTAATTAATAATTAAGAAAACCGATAATCACAATACATACAGTATCCATATAAAACCCTAAGTACCCATGAACCGTTGAGAAAACTACAAGTCACACCCCCATGAACCATATACTTAAAATGTTCTTCATGACGAAAAACCTTGCGCAAAACTATCCATTATTTCATAAATTGCCCTTTAAGGTCTCAATTCCTTTCTAAAGGGAACTTTCCATATACCTACCTAATGAAATACCCCAGCTGTAGCCTACTTATTTGTATGACATTCTTTCATTTTATTACCTTATTAAAATTTGTTTGTATTACTGTATTCTGTTTTGTTTATTTCATCTTAACTTAACCAATCAATAGTTTTCTATGTCATGGTTTTATTAACACTTATGAAGTCAAACGGGGTGAAGCCCGTGGGCTACAGTTATTATAGTTAGTTATATTTTAAAGCTGAAAGTGTGTGTTAGAGCAAGAGAGCAAGTTAGTTAGTTAGTTTGGGAGTAGAGTAACTCGATTTTCTGACGCTTTTCCGCCCATATCCCCGTTAATATCCATCGGATCTTGAAAATTCTTGCGTTTTCTCTTTCAGCTCACTCTATCGGTTAATCTGAGTACCCTCCATGACCCATTACCGCAAAAATGTTGTTTTTCCGCTTTTCCGGGGAAACGGTGCTTTCCGGGGAAAATGATAATCATTTTTAAATTCAGGACGTTATTTAGCAGAAGATTAGTGAAAATAATATAATTTTAGCGAGACGTCCGTGATCGATAAAATTACCTCTTTGAAAACAACTATTCAAGCTCTATATCATGTGTTTTTTTTACATTGAATATGCATCATATTTGTCCTATTAAATCATGTTTAAGAGTCATTGATCCAGGATTTAAACGTATATTCCATAACATGTCTCAAGATTACAGTTTAGTTATCAAGTTCCAAGTTGTATGGTTGCGAGGATATCATCGCGTCCCGCGATCACGTCAAAAATGTTTCACGTCCCGTGCGATCGCGTTGACATCATTTTCGTCTTTTATGATCACGTTGAAATAATTGTTTAGCATCGAATAATCTAACATTTTTCACAAATTCTCGGTTTTGATTTTAGTTATACAAAAACTAATAAACCGAACCCAGCTTTTAAAAACAGGCTTATTTTGAACCCTTGTAATGTTGAGGCCAACCTTTGTTTATAACTTTATTTATTTTAATGTAATCTTCCAGCTTGTTATTGCTAGCTTGCTTGTATTATTTTTTCAAGTATGCCACCTACTGCGATTTGACTTATTTTATACTTAATTACTAGTGCATATATTATTTAGTAAGCCTGTCTGTATTATTTATAATTTATCCTATAGGTAATTGTTTATCAAGCATGTAAACATTTAATTGATGTAGCTTGATTACATGTAGGCTATCTCTCTGATTACCTTTCTTTACTATTTATTGACATGATCTATTGCATTTTATGTATAATGTTTGATGATGAAATCTATCTATCTATGTATGGTAAACATTCGTCCACACAATGTGTAAAAATATAAATACCTCCTCTCTCCTCAACAAATTTCTAGATTCACTATGGTTTTAAGTTTATAGTCTGTGGTTAAAAACTAGGTAACTTCGAGCGAACAGACTATCCACTAGTCAGGAAACATAAAAGAGGGTTACGAGACAAAAACAATCCCCAACCTATAGATTTTCAAACGCGCCAAAGACCATGTGTTTACTTTTTTAGGTTATTTAGGTTAGTTTATTATTACACAGTAAATACACCTATAAAAATACAGTAGTCGAAAACTATTTTAGAAACTCACCAGCAAACAAGTTAATCCATTTACACTTGAACACATTAACAAATTATGCGCATTAACACACGAGAAATTTAAAATGTAGACACACCACACAACACACGACTACACGAGTGAATACAAGAACCACGTGCGAACTGTCAACTGTGCGGTGCAAAATTTTCAGGTTAGTTCATCAGCTGTTTAGGTGCGGCGATACATAGAGTAAGAAAAATGTATTACAGAGATTCGTTCACATTCCTTTTTTCGTAAAGTCCACTGCAATTGGCTACGGATGACTCGAGTAGCTCGTAGCTTGACATCGTTATTGAATTGACTTTAGATATTTCGTGTAGTTTTCTCTTTATAGTAACACTCTTGATGTTCGAATATTATAAATCTTGTCAGTGTTTATTTTTATTTTAAGTTAATTATTTTATGATTTTCTCTTTCTTTATGCTGTAATAATATATATATATGGAAAGCAGTTACATATATTAAAATATACTTCCTTATTAGGTATGCCATCTATATATTAATAGGCAAGCATGTTTCTTTAAAACCTTTTTTCTCAGCTCGTGTGAATCGCAGGGAAAATCTACGCATACTGTTAGAAAGATATTTTTGAGAAGGTGTCCAGAATCCCTTTGAAAATTAAAATAGACCCAAAAATAAGCACATAAATATAATTTGGAACTAAAAAAAATTAACATGGGATTTATGGGTTGCTATGCTGGTGACAAAATAACAACGGAATATAAAGAGAAAATCATAAAAATTGAAGTAATTTCAATCACATAATTTATATACAGCTCGGGGTGAAAATAGAGAAGCCTGTACATTACATAATTAATTTTGGTCGAGTCTTCAACCACTAAACAACCTCTGGTCCTTATAAAATAAAAAATACCCCCGTCGCAGCAAACCTGCATACTAAGCGAATTTCCATTTGCCCGGCTTGATTTCTACTAAAATATTCCCTATAAATTTTCAAATTTATTTCCTATTTAAATAACATTAATTTTAGTGAGTAGTTAGGTTTGCTGCTACGGGGAAGATGTTAAGGTGTGTTTTTTTAATTGAAATATTGATAGCTTAGTATGAAATAAACCGAATTGCCAAATTTGATTAAAATATATCCATAAACAAGCAAACTAGAACAGTTTATTTATTCTCCATAAAAATAACATGGGAATTTTAAATTTACAATTTTTTAATTTTCTCCGTAGTCAATGAACATTCAAAAACACTTCAATATACTAAATTATTTGTTTTTTAAGCCCTTCAAAATGGTCTAGAGAGAAATTCAGAAATTTAAAGTTTTTAGGGTCAAAAATGAGAAAAACCCATTTTGACCCCATAAAACCCCCCATAAACCCCCGTTCCCATGGTCCGATCATGCTGGTTCGCGAACTCGTTCGAATAAACGTAGGTTTACACGTTTGTACCAAATTTCATCAAAATCGGATCAATTTTGCTCGAGTTATCGCGCTAACGGACACATATATAAATATGTATATATATATTTATATATATATATATATATATTTATATATATATATATATATATACATCCGCTAACGGACACACACATCTATATAAATAAAATTAGAGTTTTGTCTGTACATTGCTTAGAATAATGAACTTTTTGGTTATTTTTACATTTCATAGGTCAGAGAAACCGAATCAAACCTTATCTCAATTTCTGTCTGTCTGTCTGTCTGTCTGTCTGTCTGTCTATCTGTCATTCTCTTGGTAACGCTAAAATACGCACTTTATTACAACTACTCCTCAATAACTATAGCACTGTCCCGCCTGAAACTTATTTTCCAAATACTATACATATATGAGATGGTTTTAGACGTATTTCATCGAATATGAGACAGTTAGATATTTAACAGTAAACCCTTGAAAATCAAGTTTTTGTCGATTTTTGACGTGGAATTTCTGGAAGCCCATGTTAACCTTATGAGAAATGAAATTATTGAATCTTAACAGCTGTTTCAATTAAACAAGTTGGTTCTGTTCTGTGATGTTCAATAGCATTAAAGTTACAAGGATTACCAACAGGGTGCAGCACTAGCACTATTATTTCTTTTACATTTATGACAACAGCTAATTTGCAACCTGGAGGCGAGTGAGCGTAGCGAACGAGCTAACCTGAAGGCAAGTGAGCGTAGCGAACGAGCTAACCTGAAGGAAAGTGAGCGCAGCGAACGAGCTCCAACATACAGGTGAGTGAGCGTAGCGAACGAACTTCAACCAGGACGTGATTGAGCCATGCAAACGAGATCAGATAGTAAAAATAAAAGTAAGCCTACCGTTATAGGATCGACCGGCAGACACAGAGGTAATTTAACCTTTTATTGATTGTCATACCGATCCGGAACAACAAAAAACAACATAAAATGAAGCTATGTATAATAGTTTGGCCAGCATATCTTAAAATATGCAAACCAACTGCTGTTCGTTATATAAGAAGGTTTCAACTGAATATTATAAGATCCCCGTGCGTAGAACGGGTACACAGCTAGTATATATATATATTTATATATGTGTCCGTTAGCGCGATAACTCGAGCAAAATTGATCCGATTTTGATATGAATTTGAACGGTTGGTGTTTTTGGCCTCTGGGGACCTCAAAACGAAAAAGTAAATCGGTCCCGGGTCTAGGTCTTACCATGAGACCTACGGTAATAGCTTATTCCCTATATGGGAAATTCGCTAAAATTATGTTAGTTCCGTCTACAGCCGCTAGAGTCGTGTTTTTGTTCGCAGTATTTATTTCTTGTTATTTCAACAATAGAATAGCATAATAACACGATCTAATTATAAAAAATACCGTGTCTTTTTGTTTTATAACAAAAAAGTAAAACACAAATTAAAAAATGTACCCTAAAATAAGTTAAAAAACATTTGGTCAACACTAGCGCCCAGTGTCGCCAACATGAACTACACATAAAAAACAAGCTTCAGGTTTTACAATGGGATGACGAGTCTTCTTATCTTAGTCATTAATGCATATTAAATACACATAGCAATAGAATTGTTTTACTGTCAACGCTCCCCAGCAATTATTTATTATTATTTTTGCTGATTGTTGACCTCGTCTCGAACTTAAAAAAACTATCTTGAGCCGGCAAAACCTCATTTTCGACCCTAGACGAAATATACTACATCGTTTCACGTTTCACCATAAATATAAGCCATGTATATTGCATATACATTACCTGGTTGCTGGGTGTATTTTTGGTGTTTAGAGTTAATTGGAAGTAAGCAAAGTTAGAAACCACTGACGTCGGGTTGACTAAACCAAACTAATTGTTACTTGATTTGCATAGACGTCGAAGCCAGTGAACTGGAATAGAGCAGGCGTGTGTGACCTAAATCTTAAAACAAATGGGGAAAGTACCTTTTTCACTTTTGAAAGGAAAACGTTTAACAAGATTCATCACCATAACTTAATGAGCGATTATTATTTTAATTGTACTACTCCATTCGATTTGACAATGATTTTATTTTTTTGAATTGAATACGTTTAAACAACTAACAAACATTACATGGGAGAATGTAAGATTGTAGAATGTTCAAAAGAGGTTAGGCATAGTAAGACTTGGAGGAAGTATGTTCTTATGTTCATATAAGACATTATTATTACTAGAGTTTCAATGGTTCCTATTTAAAATAAATCTGCGATTAAATATCAAGTTGTGTAATTGTAACTGCTCTAAATATTGGCCAACCATATTTTATAATGTTTACATCAGTTTACCAAGATCCTGGTGGTGGTAGCGTGAATGATAAGAGGCTGCGGGGACAAAGGTCAACCATGACCTGAAGGTATAACCATGATTGCCGAATTTAGCATACAGTAGCACGTTTAAAGTTTTAAGAGTTCGTTACTTATATTATTTTTTATTAAATTAAGATTGGAAAATGATCCTGGTATTTAAAGTTTGCTTTTAGTTTCTGATAAGACTTTGTACAGTATAATAAAGACCGGCGAATGAGCCTGACATTTCAATACTCGTGTTCAAAATATGGTTGTTTAGGATTTACTTTACTAAAGGACCAAGTGTAAACACATTTAGCTCCTTTTAAACTCTGTATATTAGTATAATATTTTTGGTCGTACTGACCCTAATTATAAACCTTTTAGGCTTGATATAAAAATAATGAAGTCACTCTTTGGAATACGAATTGAAATATTGGTTCCTTTGTACGTGATATAAACTGATTTCAACCCAACTAATATTGGGTTGCCCAAAGCAAAGCTATGCAAACAAGGCAACATTGTAGTTAACCTCAGTATTATGATCACAGCTTAGGTAATATAGATGCCATCTAAAGTTGTAGAGGCAAGGAATCGTTCACAAATAAAATCCAACCAAAGCGATAGAAGACTATATCGAAATAAGCTAAGGATCCACAATTATGATAAATATCAATAAAATCAACGCGTTATCCATAGCTATCCATGGATAGCATAGATATAGACAGCTTAGGATTATCTACAATGATAAGTGATACCGAGAAAATCTAAAGATTATGACATATCACAACCAAAGTGAAAATGGATTATTCAAATCTATACTAATCTAAGGATCGTGCTAACTGAAGATGCACAGGATTTCCGTAGCTTAAATTCCAACCAAAGATAGATGGATTATTATATATGGATTATTATGATACCGAATCAGCACATTCCTGTATATGGATACTGGATAGCACCTTAGCCACCCTAGCTGGTGACAAACTACATGGTGTCCGACACCTCAGAGTGTGTTGAGGAGTGCAGAATTTGGCGAGTGACACAAGACACCTCAAGGGGGGTAACTGAAGCCGGGGGAGTGTCCCCTTACCTCACCGCAGCAGCCTGCATACTCGCCGCTGCATCGTTCCCACAGGATGCGCTGCGGCAAAGTGCATTGTTGTCATGAGATGCAAACAAGGTGCATTTTAACCATACAGATACATGCATTAGAAATGCAAAACCCTTTAGCAATGAGATGTAAAAGTGTAAAAACATAGTTCACTGAAAATGCAAAGTAAAATAATATGTTTATTATATTATTGGTGAATAATGACTTTGTGCAAGCAGCACACTTCTCTACTAAGACAGTTTAAAAAATAATAAATTTAAAGTGATATCATCCACAAGTCTAGTAGCCTATTAAGTGGAAGATAACGAACATGAAAATAAAATATTCATTACAAAATCATAAATAAAATTCAAGTACAACATCTAAAAAGATAAATAAATAAAAACACCAAAATAAAAAAATTATAACACAGTTATCTAACCAAAAATGTGTTGTACTGCCAATAATTAATAAGCCATGACACCAACAATAATGCTCCACATGAAACTGCCAATTATCTTCATACACTTTTTAAATCATTGAATACATATAGTAGTACTGTATATTTTTTATTGCAGTATTTGTTCGAAACGTTGCTTTTGTTTGTATACAAGTTTTACCTGTACTTTATAGGCCACATATTAAACCATGTCAATCACGTACATTTTAGCAACTCTAAGTCAAGTGCTACGGTGCAGTCTTGATATAATCAAAGTCTAAATCTTTGTAAAGGATTTTATACAGTACTACATTGTCATATTCACATTTCATTCAGTTAATGCAAACACAAACATCCCCGCCCACCCACCAAGATATGCAAGAGGGTGCAAGTTTGAGTTTCTTATCAACCCTTGAGGTTTGTTCCGGTTATGTTTTTCTGAGCTGTGAAGGAAAGAGGGTGAGTTTTTGTTTCATGGTTACGCCCACACTCCATTCAGCATTCGTGTTGCTTTAAACTAGGATTGGAACATATCCGAATATTATTTGAACATATTCACCTAACATTCGTAATCCTCCTATAATTCGACAAAAGGGCCTATCCTCCTATCATTGGAAAATTCTCCTTTCAGCCAAACAAATCAACCTATTTTACGAACATAGCATATCATACAATATTAATAATTGGAACATATCCGACTATTCGAGCATGTCCTGTTATCATTAGGACATATCTTCCTATCATTGGAACATATCCTCCTATCATTCGAATATATACTCCTATCATTCGAACATAGTATTCGAACATATCATCATATCAGTCAAACAAATCATCCTATTTTACGAACATAGCATATCATACAATATTGATAATTGGAATATATCATCATAACATCATATTTTCACCTCATCATATCTTCTGTCATTTATTTATTTATTGCATTTGATTATTAATGTTAATGTTTTGACGCAACTACAGTCGACGCACAGGCTCGCTGCCCAAGTCGGCTTATTCCTTATAAACATGTACGCTTTTTTAAACATAGATGTAATGTAAAGGTTAATTTTATTTTATTCTTAAATTCACATATGTTTTTTTTCCTCCTTTAAATATTTGTGTACATATTCTGTATATACTTTGTTGGAATAAAGAAATAATTCATTCATTCAATTCATTCATTCATTCATTCATTCATTCATATCCGACTATTCGAGCATGTCCTGTTATCATTCGGACATATCCTCCTATCATTGGAACATATCCTCCTATCATTGGAACATATTCTCCTATCATTAGATCATATCCTCCTATCATTCAAATATATACTCCTATCATTCGAATATATACTCCTATCATTCAAACATAGTATTCGAACATATCATCCTATCAATCAAACAAATCCTCCTATTTTACGAACATAGCCTATCCTACAGCAATAATTAGAACATATCCGACTATTCGAGCATGTCCTGTTATTATTCGGACTTATCCTCCTATTTTTCTAACATAACAGAATTCCATTTGAACATAATATATGAAAACCATGACGTCAACACATAGATGAAATGGATAAAAATTAATATACCTGATATTAACCAAGATATCCAACAACATTTTAAGTCTTAGGAAGAAATATATAATTTTAAACTCATTGCAACAATTTTGCTTTGGTTTCAAACGCATCTTTGTCAAACTTGGAAGCCTTAGTTCAAACGAACCTGAGGAATGCATTGTCACAAACGATCTTCAGGAATAACATTCTTGGCTAAATATTCCTTAAGGACGCTTCAAGAGGGAGAAGAGAAGACATCCTCAGAACGTTACCTTTGTGATGATTAACAGATTAAAGTAATAATTGGTGTAGTTAGGAGCATTGTAATAACACATTTTTGGCTCGATAGTAGATATAAATTTTCATTTAGCACGGATTTTAAATCAAAACAAAATTAATGAAACATTGAAAAATACGATCAAGAATGAAAATTCTTAAACTTATTATTGTGTTATGTTAAAATTATTGATAATGCAGAATCTAAATTAATCAAATCACCCTACATATCTGCTCTTCGGGTCTTAAACTTAAATACTGTTTGTATGTTACTAATTTATTAGTTTTATTTTTGGAAAATGCTAATTAAAAATAGAGGTGCTAAATCCCATCTTTCCATAACAGGAAATCATATATTTTAAGATTGTTCATCGTTATATGACTACAGTTCTTAAAATAAGGTACAAAATACTCAATTTCGTTCGTAATGCAAATTTGTTTTAGACAGATTTAGTTTATAACATTTAGATTTAGTAATTAATGTACAGGGAATGCATCTTTTAATCGAAGTTTTTGGACTTTGTGTAAATTTTACAATATACAGTAGTCCTTTTTAATTTCGATTGTAAACTTATTTTGTACTTCGTATAGTTATAATAATGGCAAATTATAGCCAAACTACATGAGGTGATATTTTTAGTTTTTACTCAGCAACGATTCGGTAAAAAAATTGTAAACACATGTTTCCTATATCCTTGATCTAAATTTTACTTATAATACTTATCTTTCACAATTATTTAACACTTGGTAAAAAAAACTCCCTTGTAATTTGCTGGCGTAAGGCGTCCTGGGAGTTTGCTATCGTCGAGTGACAACCCCTTTAAAGCCATCCGTCAATTTCAGACCAATTTTCCGCCGATTTAGCCGCGATAAACAGGCATTGATGTTGACAGCTGACGAAGATTTGTGTTATAAATCAACATCCGCCTTGACTTTCTAATATTTGATAATAAATTGACAATAAAGTAATTGTAATGAAATGTATGATTAGATTACTCTATTTCATTTAATGTTAACGTGCTATGTTTTGCTAATAAAAGAATAATAATAATTTACCTACCTTAACGATAATTTATCCAAACGATTATTGTAAGCTTGATATTTATGTGTTAATTATAAATAATCATACACTTTTTAACCTCCTATATCAATGATGTAATTGAGTACGTTTTCAGTTTTCACTGGAATTAATATATTTTAATCAGTCACTGATAATGTTTAAACATGCAACAAATCGACAAAAATAATCAAAATAAATCAATAATAAACTGTATCAGCAATCTGACACATACTTTCTCCCATTAGCTTGTCAACAACCTTTATCATTGAAAAACGCTCTACAACTTACACAAAACATTCAACAAAATATGACCCCAAGTCGTTAAATGACTTGGATTCGAACTAAATGACACTACACGGGGTACAACCCTCATTTGTGGTTGGATAGATTGATGGATAAACACGAAACAACATTAATCCAAATTTCAAACCACATAAATTACATTAAGCGAATCCACCCCTATTCGTCCCTGAATAAAAATCCCCATCGAGCATCCAAGCCACCGATGCCAAGTTAGTCAGGGGTAGCCTATTTACCCCTAAATCATTAGCATCTTATTTGTCGCCTTGAATTTGCATCTGAAAAAGGCACATTTCGGTGCTCATCAGTGGACGAATATTTTAAACGTCTTTGACAACGAGCTCCCACACTCATTGCTCAACTTTAGAGGTCCTTGAAATACCGACTGGTCTTCCTTCTGAGGGGAGCCGGTAGTGTTGTCACAAACCCCCATTAAAAAGTGGTTAAAAAATAATTAACAAACTCGTCCTGGGGTTTGTATTTTGTAAGTGGTTTGTAGAATTACAATATGTGTTGTACGTCTGGGAGGTTTGTTTAGTATAAAACTCAATATATTTAAATGCAGTAATATATACAATAAAAACATGAATTGCATTAGTTCAGAGTTTCGTTTGTTATATCACCCAAAAGTTTGTTAATCTATATAAATAAAATTAGAGTTTTGTCTGTACATTGCTCAGAATCATAAACCTTTAGGTTATTTTTACGTTTTATACATTAGAGAAACCGAAACAAGTCTCATCTAAATTTCTGTCTGTCTTCCTGTCTGTTACGACCCAAGAGCCATTTTACGCGGCCTACTCCTGAAAAACGAGAATACCTATCAAGTTCAAAATCATTTTAATGTATTCACTGGATTGGCGAGATTGTCTTTAGCCATTAAAATATGGCGTCACCACTTTGTAAATAAAATTACGGACGTTTAAAAACCCAATTTTGTGCGATTTTTTGTAAAGTTTTCTCCCAATGTTTAGCACATATTCTTCTATGAAATAACGAACAGCTGTTCAAATCAAGATTATTTCTTCTAGCTGTCACTGATATGTTTACATTGAATGTTGTTTACAAATACCGCAACCATTTCCGATCACGTTTTGAAAGCAAATCCAAACCAATTAAGATTAAAAACGTTTTTCCTTACATAACGGATTTTATTAATCGCAAGTGCAATAATATTATGTAGGGTAACAGTAAATGGAAATAGAGATTCTTTGTGTATAAAATTGTTCTTGAGTTTTGATAACCGGGAAATAGACCTTGAATCAGTGTTGTATATTGCTGGGAAACTTACATTTTTTAAATGAGCGTTTTCAGTGTGCCGACGCGCGTCTACTTGTCCATAGTAAAAATAAAAGTAGGCCTATTGTGTATTTATGTTTTATTCGTCATGTGTATTAGTGTACAGTTCGTGTATGTGTTTCAAAAACTCCAAGACGCACCTAATGGGGAAGCTCAAGACCTTATATTAGGACTGATGATGGCGATTTAATTTCGCCGAAATACATCTTCTGTAATAGGATACATTAGGATCGACCAGCGGACACAGGTAATTTAGCCTTTTATTGATTGTCATACCGATCCGGAACAACAACAAACGACATAAAATGAAGTTATGTATAATAAATAGTTTGGCCAGCATATCTGAAAATATGCAAACCAACTGTTGTTCTTTATATAAGAAGGTTTCAACTGATTACTATAAGATCCCCGTGCGTAGAACGGGTACACAGCTAGTCTTACCTATAAATGCAACGAGTAAATTTAAGCTATCTTACAAATAAAGATTGCAGTCTGAGTTAGGCCTATAGTATTTGAGTTGTTATTTTGCCTACTATTTTGTAAAGAAAAATACTTATCAGTTTATGAAAAAATATAAAAGTTCTTATAAAAATAGGGTGATAAATTTGAGTCATAGTCTATATTACGATAAATGTTTAATTTGAATCTAGTATTCGGAAAAACATTAATCATAAGTGCGGGAGGAATCAAATTATCTCAGTGTATAATACCTAATATATTAAAAGACAAGACTAAAAATTCAATTGTTTTTGTACTAATCTAAACAGTTTATGGTATTGTGGGCTGATTTTAATTTTATTTGAAGAATCAAGAGAACGAAACCGCTCAAGCTATTGCAACTTCAAAAAAATATTACTCGTGGTGATCATACATCGAACCAGATATTAAATATACCAATTATATTGCAAAATATAATTTCAGTGTCTAGTCGTTGATGGCAAAGCGATTTTGTTAAAATCATGGTAGAAACAATCATTTTACGTATCCAACATATCAGAGTTTAAAAATCCCAAAAAACACATTCCCTCACTATACACCGCAACAATGTAATGCCTAATCTCTACTCCAACCTGTCGATAAATTCAAGCAATTGATTTCGATTGGCTTTGGATTTTAAACGTTACATAAATAGCTTAAATTCCTGATAAGAGGCCATTGATAATACTCATCGAGAGATGATATCGAGGTTATCACTAGCTTCATACCTCTAGTGTTTAGAGTACATTGTTTCACGATCTTAACTCGTTTCCGTGTTGAAATCTTTTATCGACGCTTTACAAATTTATCTTAAAACATTGCCTTTGAAGTAGGTAGTGTTTATTGTCGGTTTCGGGTGTACTTGATTTAATTTCACTTAGTTACTGGTTTTTACTTTTTTTTATGAAATGTACTTTAAAAAGTATTAGAAATTCGACATGTTGTGAAATTTGCGTCTGTAGCTGGTTCTGTGTAAGGATTCTATTTAATCTCTAAGAATAATTTATGGTATAATTTTTATTAACTGTTTTTGTAATACATAGTTGAACATTCTAGACAACGATTCATGAAAATCGCATAGTCAATATTGCGTTACAGTATGTTTTATATATGTTTTCATGCACTTTTGGTGCATTCATAGCTATTTACATTACAAGTGTAGTAAGAGCGTTTTTACATCACGCAAGTGAATGTTGTGCAACGAGCGTAAGCGAGTTGCATAATTCACCTAAGTGATGTAAACATGCTCTTGCGTAACGTGTAACGTACAAGATTTTACCTGACCCGACAATATACACGGGGTTACGTACAATATTTTTCATTATCCATTTCACTCATCTTCTAAGAGTAACGTTCTTTTACAAACAAAAGCTAGGTTAGGAAAATACTTTAAAGCATAACAATAACATTCAAGCGCACAGCTGATTTCTAGCGTTGAACGCACTGAGCTAAAATTATAACTGGAGGTAGCACTGCCATGGCAGAAGTCTGTCAAAAGCGAGTCGCTGATTTTGTTAGGTTGGTATAGCAGTAAGTTTTCTTACCATAGCAATAACATGGCTTCTTATAACTAGGTTGGTATAGCAGTGAGTATTTTTGTCATACTTGAATACTTTTAATACTTTAATAATTTTCTTTGAAATGGCGACCATACAAAGTAGGTATTTTAAGCCAAGTATAATTATAGCCATAGCAATAATATGGCTTCTTATAACTCACACCTCACGCAAACATGGCGGCTGGCGACACGCATCTTTGACATTCAGTGCTACCTCCAGTTAGAATTATAGCTCAGTGGTTGAACGTCGTTGGCTCCATAGAGGTATAATTTTTAAGTTAAGCACTCAATGTTATTAAATGCGTTTTATTACATCACCGAGTGAGTTTTTTTTTCAACTTTACATCACTCGAGAAGTAAGGAAGTTGTATACATCACGCTTGTGATAGGGAAGTTTAACATGGCGGGTTAGGTAAAATAATTTATTTAACAGTTTTCAATTTTCTGGATAACGATTCCATAACAATTCCAGTGTGGGTAAATATTGTCTTATAAACAGCTGTGGTCTTTTCAATCAGCTGTTTTATTAAATTCAATATTTCAGAACCTCAAAATAATGTTAACTACCAAACGACAAATTAATAAAGACATTAGACTAGGAAATTTTGGTGACCTTAGATATTTAAATAAAACTAAAAATCTAAAAAGGCAAGTATGAAATTAAGCAATTAAGCCAACTCTATATTTAACAAGTTCTTATAACCACGCGCCACCTCAGCTAAGGGTATGTTTGCCTAGGGGTTGGGGTTGGGGTTGGTTTAAGCACGTATGAACGCAAGTGAACGTCAGATCTGAGATAAGCCACGACCAAAGTCAATATTTGACCCCCCCCATCCCCCCCTAGCAGACGAAGGGGCAATAATTGAAAATGTTATCAGTCGTCGCAGTTCCGCCCTGAATCATAAAGGGGTTAACCTCGAGTTCTTAAATGATTTAGCTTGGAACTTGGTTAAATTTTCTACTACAGAGTCGATTACATATAAATATTTGCACTATTCCAGATTAGGTGTATAATAAATTACAATAAATTAAATTTGTCCATAGTAGATTCATACCAAAAATAGTTAATTACTTACCTCAATCAGGTAAAAACATATGGTAATTGTGTTACGTATTGTTGTTTAAACAACACGAAACAACAACTATAAATAAACCCCCATCAAGAACAATAAAACAATAATTCAGACGATTCAATGACTTGAGAAAGAAAAAGTAGTCTGAACGTTGTAATAAAAATAGAAAGGCAATAAAATAGTTGGCGCTGGCGCTTACAGACACAATAAAGCGCCCAACCTCATTAAAATAAAAACGAGATCTTCCCATGTCTCGAAATGAAGAAGAGCCGGGCAAGCCTCCAAACATTCCCAGACTAAACAGTTGTATTTACTCCCACTCAGTTCATACAAGATCATTTAGCCGCCAAAAAAACACTTGAACTTGGCCTACATGTTTTTGGAAATGACGGTAGAAAATATGCCGAAATTATAACTTTGTCAAAATTTTTTTGCGTTTTGAGTTTTTTGTTGTTTTTCGTAAGGGAACGGTCCAAACCCTGGTCAACAAATGGAATTTACGTCCTAAATCGTAACCCATTGGGATTGGACCAGCAACTTTCAGGTTTGAAAGTTAGCATAATGTGCTCTTGGCTACCCAGACAATCATACAGTATAATCTTATTATTTTTTAGTGTAATTTATAATCAATATAGTTTCTTAATGCTCTTAAGTAAAGGGTAGCATATTGAATGACTTAATCGAAAAACAAATAACTATTCATGTAGAGTTATTATACATCGATGCTATTAATAGTTAAATGAGTCATCTCAGTACTTTTGTGACAAAAAATGGATTTAAATCAAAGACTCTCAGAAATGGATGCTTATGTTTAAAAATGATATTGTGAAAACCTTTTGGCCGAAACCAGGACTAAAAGGCTCTATGGAGAATCAAAAACAGCCGATTGCTAAGCATTATATCTAAGCACAGTCATTGTGGCGATATCTGAATACCATAGCTTTTAAAGGATAGGATATGTGTGGAAGAGTAACATTCCAAAACTAAGTCTATCCTAGAAATCTAGATTGAATAAAACCACTTGTAAAATTTTAACGGGAGGGTTTAAGCTTCAACGATAATCTTAGCTCTACCTTTCAACACTTCAATAACATAAGAAAGTGGAAATACTAAAGGCATTGACGGCGAAGCCAAATATATTCTTAGATTAAAATGATAAATAAACTACACTGATTACTTTCTGACTGATTACTTTCAACAAAAGTACAAAGCAAATTTGGTTAAATCTTTTATCAGGGCAATTCATGCCTCCGGCCCCTCCTGAGGGCGTCTGTAATTCAAAAATTGATAATTCCAATAATCTTTAGAGTACGGGTACAAATAAATACAACTCTATACTGTTGTAGTATTTCGTTTAAAACTTTTGTAAGTTCGAACAAACAGTTTATAAAATCAGGGCCATTTTTTTATACATCTAACAAAATAGATTAGCTCGTCTATTCATTCTGAACAAGTGGGGACTTAACAATATTGGTCCATATTCCCAAACCAACTAACAAATTCTGGCTCTTAAATTTTTTCTTCTCACATAACCTTGAAACACATTAAGACAGTTTCAAGTTCTGTACAAGATGTCCTTGAAGCATTTTGCTTTATCGCCAAACTTCTCTATCAGAGAAGATAAAAAATCTGGTATTCCAGTTTGGTTGAAACCTGTTCGTCAAACGGTCTATTCCTGCTGAGTGAAGGTCTTAATTTAAGAATGGAGAAGAAGAGTTCGGTGTTTACATTAAACATTTAATAATATTATTTAAGTATAGGCTAGTATTTTATATTTTTTAAATGAATTTTCATAACAGTCTTTATACAAAAACGAAAATATGTGATAGATCAAGAATTTTCGCAGAATAAACAGAGTGAACTACTTACGAATTTTTATTTTCTCCATTTGAAATCGTGGTAGATTTTTGCATTAAAGCAAGGATACAACCTGAAAGAAAATTATAACGGTAACCAGATCATTACCAATAATATTGCTGAGAATGTTGAGATGTATTGAATAGTGCGTCTCTATACTCTAAATACAGGCTTAAATCATTTTTAAATGTGTGGATGACCATTATAATGTACGAATGATTCATTAGATGCTAAGAGAAATCGAACATTATTTTAGTTTGCAAGTAGTAGATTACGTTACTAGTCCGGAAAATTGGTGTTTACCGGTCGAGAATTGATCGTTCCCATACTTCCGTACTCCAAAGAGCTAGTAATTAGACCTTTTTCGAATATGATTTTTAATAATTAAGACCAAACGTACAAGGAAAATGTACACCCAATGTCTCTGATTCCAGATGATTCTTCTTTACCCAGTAGAAGAAGTTATTTAGCACCACAACATGCACTGAAGCGAAATATCTCCCGTAGCACTGAAAAAACTTGGCATCAGATATTACTAGAATCGTGAATTCCCGCCAGCCTGAATCCTAATTGAACAATTCGGAGGTGTTAATCCACCGGCGACTTCCAGATCGGGGTTATTTTGGCGCGAGTGAAGCGCCGCGCGTATTTTGGGCCCTCACCTGGGGGTATTTTGAGCCCTAGACGCCCTGCCAGCCTCGGTACATCGAACCCACTCTGACCCAATTTAAACTTGGGGGCCGTTTGGCAGCCGCCTTGGGTGAAAAGGGCGACGATGTCAGGTGCCATTTGGAAAAGTAACAGCAGACAGATAGATATAGTAGTTGAATAAGTCCGTCGGTTAATGTTGTGGGTGGTTAATGTAAAAAAGGTTTGTTTTAATTGATTAATTGTTTAAGGAATTCTTTCTAAAGTGAAATTTTTACTAAAGGAAAGCTCCATGTATTCCTGGATGGCTTCTCTAGTCCAGAAAAACCAGGACCGATCAATAGCTTTTTGACGGTTCAACCCAGCTGGCCTTGATCATATGGGTATTTTTATATAGAGCCAATGTTTTGCTATAGGTAGTTGAATCTATTCAGTAACAATACTACCATAAAAAATAAAATAATTACGACTTGTCTGTTTCTTGTTGCATATTTGGGTCTTGCATTGACTTTTTATTCTGGAATTTATCTTTTGTGAAGGCTGTATTTAAGATCATGCACTATTATAAACCACATCTATCATGTAGGTTAGTACTTGAATCGATATTTAAATTATGACTTTTTCCTTTTAATTTAGTAAAACTTGTTGAAAGTATTTATCTGTTCATTTTAACGTATCTTATTTCCCATCCATCTCTTAGGGTTGCGTTTCTTTTGTTTGAATTCCTAATAGTGCATTTCCTTATGTGGACAAGTTCACATAAAATATCTCAGTATTGTTCTCACTTCCCTTGTGAACTCAACTCTTGCATACTTCTGAACCGAATTCTCTTCTAGGCATGATCAATTTAAATTATTCTAATCTTGAATTTAGCAATACTGGTACGATCAGATGAACGCTTGAGGAAGAACCTAGTACATACTGTACGGCGTTGTATGTTTAAGGGAAGGACTGTTCGTAATTAGTCGTTTTACCAACTGAAGTGATTTCCTTCAGGTGAAGAATCTGTAGGGGTACAGAACTTTTCGTCAATAAAACATTAGTGATCACTAAACAAAAATCTTTGGACTTGGCGAAAACACAAAGATGTAGAGTATTAAGCCCAATGGTCTTAGTAGTTTTAGTTTAGTATTGTATCTCATAACAAGAGTAGAAAGTGAGTCATTACATATTTGAGACCATGTTTGAAGTGCAAGATTTATCGAGCACTTTAAATGGTTGAGAATATGTATAGACCCACTTTCACTTGTGTTTTGAACGTTACTTTTTGCTACACTACAAAGAACAATTATTTTCTTCATTACAAAACTCATAGAATGTTTTAGGTTATGCCAATGAAAATTGAAACAGTTGATAAAACAATAACAAATATTTGTTTATTTACGTCGGCAAAATCCAAAAAAAGATAGTAAACATTACTTTTGCATAGTAAACATTATTTTGCCGTAGTAAACATTGTAATGATAGATTTTCGCAGGTGATAAGCATGCAACGAAAACATGCCATTTCCCAGTAGTGTAGCGAAAAATATGTTTCGTCATTTAGTCTTACTTAGGTGACTTACCTTCTAGGAAGCAGAGATAATACATGTCTATTTTGTTACTGTAGGCTATACTTGTAAAGTGAGATCACGTTTTGACTTTGTGCAGTGTGTGGGAAGTTAAATCGTGGACTGGGGAAATACAAGACACAGAAGTGATGCAATAGATCAGCACGTACGGTGAAATAATAACCACTTATTTGTAACAGCTGATCCATCATGATGAACTTGTAATCATAGTACCAGCTGACCATAACCACAAACAGATGATCACTTAAATTAGTTCTACTTTCCTATAACTTTGTTGGCATTTTGGTTGGCAACGATTAGTTCAGTAAAACTGCCATCATTATCCCCATTGAGAATACTAGAGTGATTTTGATTTCTTCAGTACTTATGTTTAGTATTTTGTGGTGCTGAACCAGTCTCAGGTTTGCCAGTAAAACAAATAGAATGTACATTACTATTATTCACTAATGAAAGTGAGTGTTCAAGTAGTTGAGAATGTTGAAATTTAAAGTAGGTTAGTAACATACTTTACAATATAGGTAGTTCTTTGAGCAGTAAACTGTTAAATGTTTTTGATTTTTTTAGTATACATCTTGGTGTGCTAAATCTGATCTTGGCATTCACTCACATAGTAACAGGGACACTTAATTCCAAACCCCATTTAAAGAACTTTACAAGCCTAGACCGTGGTGGCAGATTGTTTGTTTTTAACTCTCATTTTAACGTTTTCAACTACTTGCGCACTGTCGCTCGCTCTTTTATTTCAGGTAAATTGTGTTCGACAACTTTATAAACTCACTAGAGAACAACGAGCTGTTTATAACACGTTACACGTTAATTATACATGATCGTAACTTCTAGATACTAACAAGAAAACGTTATAGAAAATCGATGAATGTATAATTGTTCCTTTATAAATAACTCAAACAATCGATTTGAACATTATTTGGTACTGTAATATACAAATCTTTGGCTAGATCACCTTTACTTTATTCATAAGGATGACCTAATTGACTTGGGACATGAAATGGCTATTAAACACCAACACTTAGTCTATATACAGGAGAGAAATGTATATTTTACCCGTCTTTAAGAATTATAAATTGACCGATTCGGGTGTTTAATTCATCTATGGTGATAGCTTACGATGGATTTCGTTAAATTATTTTTACCTCATAACAGGTACCAGAAAATAGTACTGAAATTGTAGAGTTAATAATAATTTCCATTGTTAGTCCCCAGTTTTGTAAGGATACGACAAATCAGAGCAGCAAAAACAATGCTACTGAATATTTTGAGACTCGTAAAGTGTAAAAATTTTACAAAACATCTGTGTTATGTTGCGATTCAAAACTTTAGGGTGCTCACAATCTACTTGGTGATCCGATTTTTCACCATTTTGGGATTTTGTGAACGGAATACTGATGTTCTTACGGTCGGGCGATTCCTTTGACTGATTCCCCAAATCATCGTTCATTTGAAAGTGATTGCTTCTTTTCAAATCCAATACACATTACGTTTGGTTAGGTTGCTACTACTACCCTTCTTTGTTTCTCGTATATGATTTCAAGATTGAAGAACTGAGTTAGGCAGAAATATAATTTCGGTGATTTGTTTTTGTTTTGTTTTACGAGCCAATAGAAAGGAGAATGAAGTAATGTTTAAACAAAGGTTTGTTATTTACACAGACAAATTTCTAATCAAATCGCGATTGCTGTATGGCAAGGTTAGGCCTTAATAACTCTTTGATGAGCATTTTGAAACAATAACTTTTGTAACATGCCAAATCTTTGTAATAGATAATTTAGTACAATGGTATCATCAAAGAGTATGACGACAATGAACGCCACAAATTGCCATATTTCTTTAACACCTTTCTCAAACTAATCTAAAGAGATTTAGGCCCTATAATTGTAGCCTATGATATGCCTTTTTATCTACCTACATCTCTACTTTCAATGTGGTTTAAAATCTCATGTATGAGTTTCGTATGCATTTTGTTATTTATGTATACGAAATGAACCTTAATTATACGATTGTGCAAAGGCAACCTGTCTCCTTCTAGAAAATAGGAGAAAATATCTTGCATTATAAGTGTGATTTGTGGTACGTAATATTGCTATTGTATAGCTTTCAATAGACAAAGTGGTAATAAAAGCGAGATATGTTTCAACCCCTGAGAGGACCACTTTACCTTTTTCGTTTTCTATGTGTTGACCAACATTTAAATTTGGGGTCCGAACCCCTGGGTTAAATTACCACATAATCATTGACATTGGTCATTTGTGGGACATGAACCCTACTGTAACTTTCAAAAGGGAAACCTTGATGAGGGTGATCAAGACGGGAATCGCCTCCAATTTTTTAATACTGTCCATAATCTTACTAATATTATAAATGTGAAAGTGTGTGTGTTTGTTTGTTTATTTATTTGTTTGTTTGTAAAGTATATTTTTTATTCAGTTCCACGGCATAGCTTCAGAAGATATAATTTCAAAACGCACTGCTCCGAAAACTTGTTTAGGAACACTTCAGAATCATGCTTTCCAAACAACCTGCTCCGAAACCGACTTTGGAGTGTTGTACTTCGGAATTATTCATTTCGGATGAAAACAATTCTGCCTTTATTGGGTTATCTTTTTGGAGTTATACTTCAAAACATACTGCTCCGAAAACATATTTCGGGGAATTTATTTGCTCACCTGAGTGAAGCTTTTCTGATTAATATACTTTGGAGTAAAGCCTTCCAAAGGGTATGACGTTCGAAGCAATTGTATCCCCTTTCTTCTGCAGTATAGCGAAATACTTAGTCTGCGACGTCTTTTCGTGTAGAATCGAACGCGAATTTTGTTCCCCCAACTACTTTCGAAAATACTTTTGCACCGATAACTGCGGAATCAGTAGCAACAATAACAAACATGTGATTGGCGTGGATGGCGGAGGCGTGAAGGGTGTCTGGAATATAGAGTGGTAAAACCTGCTGAATAACAAACCAACATCCGATACCGCTAAGCTCCCCGCAATCTCCGAATTTACATTTTATCTGCAATGAGCTCGGCTCGATCGTATATAATGTGCAAATGTTGGGATCGATAAATTGTTCAACTATTTATTGTGGTTACTTTAGACTTTACATCTTAATGGGCCTGATGTAAGTAATTTCATACAGAGCTTAGTTGAAAGAGCCTCTAATTTATACGTTACTTTAGGTGTGATGTAGTGTTGATAGGGCTGTGCAATTATGATTTAGACAGTAAAATAGATCGACGGGATTTGAACCCAGAACCTTGGGGACGGAGGTTCCGTACTGTACCACTATACCAGCACCAGCTCGCACCCCTGAGCCCGAAATTTTCATCTAAGAGTATGAAGTTCTCGAAGAGTATGATCCTACTGAAGATATATTGTTTCTGCAGCATTTATGGGAATTTAAATTACGCTTGAGTTTACAATAAGTAATTTTAGTTTTGACGCTGTAAAACGTTAGTGTTAAAGAACGACAAGAACAAAAAACTATAGTTTACATCAGCACAACAGTTTGAAAACTCGATTGAACTATTTGTAAATAATCTAAAACTTGGAATAACTAGATGTGAATGTGAGTTGATCTTCACAGTTATGAAACAAATAATGAAGTTAATTAAATAAACAAACGTTCCTAATTTCCACAAGGATCCTCCATAAATAGACATAATGAATAAATTCCAACGATCCCTTTACAGTCCATAGACTTTTTAAATTACAAAATAGGCCTTATTCTTCGTCAGTAGTCAAACATTTCCTCAATGAATTGTTGTTGCAAGCGTAACATTGTGCAAGCTTGCAACAGTCGAAACATCCACATAAAAATAATTAAACAGGTATGAATATTTACATAGATATAACACATACAATTATATTCATAAACTTGGAAATAATTCCTAATCCATCTCATCACACTAGGACTTTTAAACGCGTAGACTTTCGTCATACAATACTAGCGGAATCTTACAATGTAAAAGGGAGATACCTAATGAAAAAGGTGGATACGCAATGATAGGTACACGGACTTCACAGACCTTACCTATTCTGTGTACTTAAAAAAACCATTTCGTGAATCTACCTACAGTACATAAAGATAAGACAACACTCAAGTTTGTACGGGTCGACGGTCGATAACGCTTATCAACGTCAGGACGTCAGGTTACGTTTAGTGTCGTCCGGTCAAGAAATCGTACAGTTTATTGATTTGTGTTAAAATTTGCCTAAACTACAATACAGTTAAACCTCTATAAGACGAATTTCAAGGGGTACGGGAAAAATTCGTACTATAGAGGTATTCTTAATAAAGAGGGTCGTTTTATCGAGGTTTAATGCTGCTGATATTCTTCTTATAGAGGTTTGTCCTTGCTCCAAGGTTTTTCCAAACAATGACTGAGGAAGGAGGAGGGATGGGTGGGGGTTTCATGTTGAGACAAGCTTCTGTTTGTTTTGAAAACGACGTACTATGGAGGTTAAGATTATGATAAATTCGTCTTATAGAGGTCACGTTCGTCTTGTAGAGGTTTTGTGCTAAGAATATTCGTTGTATAGAGGTAAATCAGTCCTAGCCCATGTCACAAACAAATTCGTCTTATGGAGGTTTTTAACTTAATTACTACGTTGTATAGAGGGGTTTTTAGCATTGACCTATACGAAAGTGTCAAGGGGATTAAAAAAAATTCGTCTTATCGAGGAATTCGTTTTATCGATGTTCGTACAAACGAGGTTCAACTGTATCGTGAAGTGCTGTTATCAAATTCCACAGTGAAGTTGTTGGAAGTTAAACAAAAATTGTTCAAATCAGGATGAAAAGCACCCTCTCTTCTTTTTTTTATACGACAACTAACTATTTAATCATGCTACATAAATAATAATAAAACAGAAGTTGCGGATTTTTATTAGTGTTGAAAAGAGCATTTTTGTTTCCCATCATCAAAACTATTATAGTTTAAAAATTAAAACCCAAAATTCAATAGTAGCATAAACTATAACAGATTTTATACAATATTGTGTTCTTTGATAGTAAATATATATTACAAAAGAACAGCCTAAATTTGAGACATACATACACATTTTAAGATCCAAAAAATTTGTACAACTTCTCTCCTAGTGCGTGATGGAGAATATCCGCAATAACATTGTAGGCTCAATAAAGATGTCTACTCTAGTCTCGAAGTCAATGTTTATAACGAGTTATAAGCAGTTGGTATTTTCCCTTTGGTTACATCAACCACTTTGTTATTTAGTGTCGGTCCCAGGGGGGGGGATAGGAGGGATATATCCCCTCGAAGTATGTTATATATTATTTGCTATTATAAATACTTTATCTTGAGCATATTTTAGAGCTCAAATACGTATAAAATCTTTTTAGCCCCCCCTTTTTTTCTGGGGGACAATCCATACCCCCCAGGCCCCCCGGTGGTCATCCCCCACCAAAAAAGAAATCCTGGGACCACCAACTTTGTCTTCACATTTTGTTAAACTCATGGCATTTTTTAATGTTTTATTTTATCAGTTTTAATGCAATATACACTTATGTTTTGTTCACTAAACAGGGAGTTTCGTTGATCCAATTATTTTTCTTTACGTAATTCAAGAAAAGATATTTTAATCATATAAAACACACAGTTTTATAGATTCTTCTCCTTAACTTATGCTCAATTGTGTTGCAAAGACTTAGCAGGTTGTTTAAATTGTCTTGATTCTATATTTATTACTTCCCACATACTGCTACAAAAGCTACAATTATTTTGAATATGCATCTCGTCGGCTCCCCCAAGCTCAAAACAACTGTTTATAGATGAGAACCCCCATGGAAATAAATAGCAGATCAAAATAGAACCCCAAGTAACAATGAGTTCTTGTCTAACGAATGTGTAACTCTTTACCTTCGACTCACAAGCAGGCACAGTAATTAAAATTTATTTATTTTTATTTCACCAATTATAAAATCATAAAAAAACAATCACGGATACTAACACCTACGAGTAATACTAAAACTGTAGAAATTCTAACCAAACAAAACAAAAATAAAGGAAAACGCGAAACACAAATAGTACAGTATTCAATTTTTACGACCGATTAAAACATAGAATCTATTTCAAAAAATACTCAAGCACAAATATAAGAAAACAATTTTTTGTTAACATTGTCAAACTTAAAAGTATAAACAAACATTGAACACAACAGAAATTTATTTTACAATAAATTAAAGAACACCATTATAAAGTTTACTCAAAATAAAAAAAAAACATTTAGTTAATATCAACGTACTCAAGCATAACCGACATGAAAGGAAGATCATCATTTAAAATCTACAATAAGATCATGAATCTACTTCGAACATCAAGAACTAATGTTATGATCTAACACTAAATAAAATCGGGTTGACCATAAGTCAACGGAAGGTAAGTTATTTGAATGATCACAAATCTAGGCCAATGTGTCACTCGAGTTTGCATGACAAAGTTGTAACTTCTGGTCCAAACATGACATTGTTGTCATTCAGACCCATTGTTGCGTGCTTATTTTTCGACTGCTCTGGGGATTTGAGAAAGACTCTTAGAACTATTCTCATTACCAAATACGTAAATTGTTGGATCAAAAATAGTTGTTAGGGAATAGAACGTGTAAAAATGCTTGACATACATCGCTCAACGTTAAAATTTTCTTTGAAATTGTGAGTAAAATTAGTGTTTTTAAATAATTTGTATGTGTGACCTTTTATGTTTAAATTATAAAGCGGTTCCTAAATATTTATTATTTATTGGTGTCCTTAGCACAACGAAAAGTGACATCAATAATGACTACAGCATCTGCTGATTTATATAATTAATACGCATAAATCATTGAAACATTATACGCAAACTTATCTAACCTACAACATTATGAGGGTACAACTCTTTGCAAACAATAGCATCTTTTCTTTAATTAATTATTAAATAAACTTTCTTTATCCAAAACTATAAGAAAAAAATCGAGTTTTGACATTAGCACACATATTGGTGCGCCATATAGATGAGATGTAGGCTATACTTAAGGTACCAAGGGCTAATGTTACACAATATACTCATAGACTTGTGCTAGAGACTTAATATTCTATATGATTTTTGATTTGGGCTCAACTACTATAGGAAAGTGATTGTATTTATTTTTATCCACACTTCGTCAAACTACTCAATTCCCCGTTACTTTCTCACTCCGTTGGATTCACATACAAAACTACCATGCCCCACATAAATTCAAAAACACTTAGGATTTTGAATTACCAGCCCCTATAACGACCTTTTTTCTTTTTCGCCCCAAATCCGATTCAACCGCCCCGAGGCAGCTGGCGGACCACATTTTGGGGCGTCATTAGCCCCCATACAAAGATACTATCGGGGTTTTCGGGTCGCGAAACAGATATGGGTGATATATGTACCCTGAAACCGTCCCGGTCGAAATTAAAGGGACTTGTCACAATCAGGCTAAATACATGGGACCCGCCTTGGATGGCAATCACCAGCGGTGGAGATGGATCGGTGCTTTATTAGCCAAGAGGGGTTTAACTGTAAATTGGTCTAAATCGGGTTTGGGAACATTGCATTTAATGTTCTAGTTTAACTGTTAGAAGCTGTAAATATATTCGTTAATAAGCTCATTATCTGTTTTCGTAGCAGCTAATGCATATGTGTTTTTAACCATATTTTATGTAAGTATTCCTAAATAGCGTTTTAGCTATTACATTTTTATTTTCTGTGCTTTCACTGTAGTGGGTTTATGATTTTATAAAACAAGAGGGTACAGCAGTTTTGCCGGATTTCAATAAGTATAGATTTAATACATTGTGTATATTTGTTACCAATACAATATGAGTCCTTAGCAAAGACAACACTTAGTATTAGGGGTTAGTGACTTATCTACGAAGGAGGGACGGGATCGATCCACATTAGTATATACTGTATTTGCATTACAAGACGTTTTAAGCTACCTACTAAATTTTAATGTCATAGTATACCGACAGCTGAATCCGAGGAAGTAGTACCTATATCCACACTTAAAACCAGCTCCGAAGTTGAACTTTACTTTTATAGCGCAAAAAAAATATTTAGGGTACATAGTTGAGTCTGGATTTTCTAACATCATCGGGCACAGTAAGGTTGGATAACACGGAAAATAATGAAAAACACATTGTAAAGCTTTTAACAATTATATTGAAACATTGAAGACGTTTAAATTAGACACATCAAACTGTGCATATTGCTTATTCCTTAATAAAATAATGCATTCATTCAAAACTTTCTTTTCTACCGAAACTATATATTAAAAACTTAAAAGCGACGTATACACATTCAACAGATAAGATAGATGATTTAAAAAAAGTAAATAATATTTAATAAATGTTCCTTTAGGTGGACGAAAAATCACTTGGGATTTGTATTGGCAAAGAGTTAGTAAGCAAAAGTAAGAGTAAGAGTAATTAATCCTTTTAGATGTACAAACGTAAAGTTTCTACAATGTAAGTTAAATAGAAATGAATGTGAAGTAAATTTAGACAAAAATAAATCTGCAAAAGAGTTATTTTGCAAATAAAGGGAATTTGTATAAATATCAAGTACATAATCCTGATAGTATATTTTTTCCCACGCATTAACTTTAGCTTCTATCCGACTTGAAATGGGCGAATAGTATGAGGTAAATAAAAAAGTTATCATACATATGTGGGAAGAATAATACAGACTTGTTTTCTCTGTATGTAATAATTAGGCCCCTGAATATGTGGTTTGACCTAGAAATAATTAGAACACAGATGAAACCATTGTTGTTCGATAGTGAAAAGTATTGTGAATAACATATCAAAAGTCTCCAAAAATATCTTTGGTGGAACACCACAATTTTTTCAAAATGGCGGCCAAATCCAGTAGTTTTTTGCTTTTTATTGAAATTCTGACTTTCCAGTCAATGTTGGTGAAAAGTCGTCAATACATTTAATGTTCCTCCTGAAAGTATCTTTAAAATGATACCAAATACATGTACCTACAACAAAAAATAAACCCCGTAGAAATAATAAAATATTTAAAATAAAAATATTTTTTATAAATTAATGTAATAGTCCAAGCAAACTAAAAAAAACCAGACACAGGGATCGTATAAAAATTTGCAAGTAAACATTTTATGGTTTTATTTTTATTGTTGTGGTGTGCAGAGTGACATACCAAAAGTTGCAAAAATCAGTCCACGGGAAACCCCTAAATTAAGGAAAAAATGGCGGCTTTTCCCAATGTTAAACAAATTTTGCAACAAAAGATACCACATGTTTTTTTGCACATTTTTCGAGATATTGACTTGGAACCACGACCGATATTTATTGGATGGTCCGTACTTAATTTCAATAGGGGACGCTTTTTGGGCCGCCATCTTGGATCAGCCATATTGGATCTGCCATATTGGATATAAATATTTTTTAATGTAACCATAGTGTTGTGACACATCATTATGAACTAGATTTCCACGCTGATTTCAATGCTGAAATCCGTTTTTAAATAAGTTTTTTTCGTTGCTTAAGATATATTAAAACGAAAACTCTCCTCTATACATCAGTCATGGACGTATCGTAAGTTACTTTGAAAATGCGTTTGGATTATTTTTCTCCAGGTATTATTATTGCTTGCAGTTCGTTCTAGCCTTAAAATATTCAGTGATAAAAGATCTTTCATTTTAGTTAGCTTTCATTTTGTTTTATTTATAGTTAAAACAGACTAGTTATAGACGAGGTACAAACCCCAACACAAAATTAAATTAAACTTGTTTTACTGTATTGATCAGCTTGTGGGCTTCACTCACCTTAATTTGTTAATCCAGGACTCGTCAAATGTAACACAACAAAGACACACAACACACACATACATGCACATAAAAATCGTCCTTGGATTTACTCCAAGGATTTATGTGCGTGTATGTGTGTATTGTGTGTCTTCGTTGTGTTACATTTGACGAGTCCTGGATTAACAAATTGAGGTGAGTGAAGCCCACAAGCTGATCAATACAGTATAATAAACCTCGCCTAAAAACATGTCTTTCAAAAATAAACTTTTTTTATCAGTTTTTGTTAAAAGATTTATATCTCGGGTTGTTAATATGTTAACAAGTTCGATACTTTCCTGTTAAAGGGAACATTCATTATTATCGATGATTTTTTCTCGATATATTGATGTTTTTGTTTTCTGATCCATTACAAATTGACAACAAGAAATGAAACTGCTCTAAGCTAACCTAACATAACCAACCATACTTGCTGTACCATTTAAAAATTCCGTTTGGGTTCGAATATAAAAGGCAAGTTATAAACGCGGAATTTTTAAATGTTACAGCAAGTTTGGTTAGTTATGTTAGGTTATTTATTTTAGAACAGTTTCATTTCATTAATGTTTGTTGATACTGAACAATATTTTTCGTAATTGTCAGCTGATATGTTTCAATTTGTTAATATCGATATATCGAGAAAAGATCATCGATAATAATGAATGTTCCCTTTAACAGGAAAGTACCACAAGTTCATTCTGGTATCAAAGTACTCAGTAAATGTTTGGCTTTAATTTTTTTAATTATTAAATGACGCATGACAAATTTAAAACGAATCAGTTCAATGAACTATTGAATGAATTATTGTTATTTTGAAATTTGTCTTTAGTTAAAGACATTTATCCCCAATTCTAAATAACTCCCAATAAGGAATCCATAGCTAAAATAAAAGCCAATACTTGAACGAACAGCTATGAAGAGTTTTTCCCGTTTTCACTCTACACAACACTACAAAATAAAACCATAAAACGTTTTGTTGAAATTTTTTAAAGGCCATATCCTATATTTATCTAAATATAATTTCCAAGTTACACAGTTACAGTTATTTATAAGTACAGTTATTTATAAGTAAGTTAGTCATATGTACCATCAGTCAAACACCACTCCCAATCTGTTGGATCTGCTGGTGAACTATTTCCACGCCATACTTGAACCTGATAGTACAACCTTAGACTGTGGTAGTTTTCAATGTGTTTTTAAATTGTCAAAGTACGAAACGTCCATAAGAAATGTATGGGGAGAGTTTTCGTTTTTATATATATCTTAAAATCGTAAAACGCTATTTAAAAAACTGATTTCAGCATTGAAATCAGCATGAAAATCTAGTTCATAATCATGTGTCACAACACTATAATTACATTAAAAAATATTTATATCCAATATGGCTGATCCAAGATGGCGGCCCAAAAAGCGTCCCCTGTTGAAATTAAGTACGGACTATCCAATTAATATTGGTCGTGGTTCCAAGTCAAAATCTCGAAAAATGTGCAAAAAAACATGTGGTATCTTTTGTTGCAAAATTTGTCCAACATTGGGAAAATTCGCCATTTTTTCCTTAATTTAGGGGTTTCCCGTGGACTGAATTTTTGCAATTTTGGTATGTCACTCTGCACACCACAACAATAAAAATAAAACCATAAAATGTTTACTTGCAAATTTTTATACGATCCCTGTGTCTGGTTTTTTTTAGTTTGCTTGGACTATTACATTAATTTATAAAAAATATTTTTATTTTAAATATTTTATTATTTCTACGGGGTTTATTTTTTGTTGTAGGTACATGTATTTGGTATCATTTTAAAGGTAATTTCAGGAGGAACAATAAATGTATTGACGACTTTTCACAAATATTGACTGGAAAGTCAGAATTTCAATAAAAAGCAAAAAACTACTGGATTCGGCCGCCATTTTGGAAAAATGGTGGTGTTCCACCAAAGATATTTTTGGAGACTTTTGATATGTTATTCACAATACTTTTCACTATCGAACAACAATGGTTTCATCTGTGTTCTAATTATTTCTAGGTTTTGCTAATTATTTTCTTATTTTAAGGCGCCTATAATATAAATTATTGATTGTCAATTGCATCTTTTAATCAAGAATGTAGGTATTCTATACATGATATTTACATTGTTTAAGTATTTTGTACAAGACAATAAAACTGATAACGTTAAGCTTCAATCCAATTCCAGCGGGACTGAAAGCGCAGGCAGTCTAGTACGAATGGAGTAAGCAAAAACGAGTGCAGCCGACTAAAGTCGTTCTGTTTTTTCGTGACGTCAGTTAGTAGTCTCGTCATGGCCGCGATCGCGAAAGACGGGTTATTAAATAAGTTACCAATTATTGTGATTTTGGGTGCGACTGGTACAGGAAAATCAAAATTGGCTTTGGAAGTTGCAAAGCAGTTTAATGGTGAAATCATTAGTGCGGACGCAATGCAGGTATTTATTTAAAATAAGCTCTATCTCGTGTCTTACCACCTAAACATAACCTCACTTTTAACCTAAAAGTAATTGAATGCTTTATAATATGAATTTATATGATTGTTAAGAAAAAGTTGCATTTTTAATGGAATAAATACAATGTGAACTTGATGTTATGAACCTATTATTGAGTGAACATTTTACAATCCTACGTACAAAATGAATTTGTTCCACCTAGGGAACATGTGATTTCAAAACAAGTTTCTTGTTTTTGATTATAAAGTATTAAATTATTTGATGCAATGGTATCAATATAAACATAAAAATAAAATGCTGTTATTTTTCAATTTTTAAAGGACCAGCCCAAGTTTAAGTTAACAGTTAACTTAATCTTAGATGTACCTATTCACTTACCCTACCTGGAAATAAAACAAAATGAGTGTTAAAAACAATGGTACTTTCGTACTATACGAAGGCCACTTATTTTACTGCGCACTGCTTCGGTTATGTTAGGATCCGGTTACCCATTTAAATATGTTTGTAGGATCGTAAGACTTTCCTCGTTTTGTTATGAATCGAACGATACCAGATGAGTCATAAAAGGTTTATGACAATCCAACCTAACATAACCGCCACAGCGCGCTGTAGGTATAAGGGTGGCCTCCGTATAATACGAAAGTAAGTTATCAAAAAAATTCAGGGAATGAATCAGCTCTTTAGTAGGCTTAAATCATCCTGACTTAACCTTGTTACACTACATATTTTATCAGTCCACCTGATCCTTGCAATAGGCCACCCTTAGTACTACTTATACGTTTATCCAGTGATCGATTTGTAATAAATGATGAGCCGGAACTAAGTTACCTATAACCTATTTAACTTAATGTGATTGGTACTTTTTTATATGCCTATATTTTTATCTACCGTATTTGTAAGAGAGGTAGGCCTACTGGAACTCCTTTTCGCCGCGTTCCCCCGCAAATCGAGCACTGCATTTATAACTATGAGTTGTACTTTTTTTATTTGTTAGGCTATATAAAATAAAGATGTCAATTGAAATACTGTAGGATAAATAAATAAATACATTCGGCCTAAACAAAGCACATCGGAGCAATACCGTAATTAAGTTACCTAGTTTACTTTTAATCCATCTGTTTGCAGAACATCTATTAAATTAGACTATAACCCATTTCAGTCCTAAGGTGTTGATTATAGGCTAACTATTGATTGGTTAACTAGGCTACCTACTCAATAATCCCAGATTGAATTTCAACTACAGTACCTAACTTAGACGGGATGAGTTGTCATCTTAGATTTGATCAAGAATGTTGTCAAATCACTCGTTGACAATTCAGAACCTTAAGGGTTAATAGGAGCATTTTGGCCAATTGTGAATGTTTTATATTAGACTACGTAGTTTAGCTTAATCTAGGCCTATTACATGCACTCGGCACCGTATTTTTGATTGGATTCAAGTACGGTTTTGAACTATTAGGTACGGTATAGCGTAATGCATCCTCTAAAAAATATCGGAACACTTAAGACTGCAGCATGCACGTAACTTACCGTACATTAAGACCCAATGCTAAACATTTAGGCAAAAAAAAACTTTAATATTTGATTACCGTACCATATAGATGATGATTGTACATGTGCTTAGAATACAAATATTCTAAGCCATATGATACCCTACTCAGTGTACGTACTAGCCTCATATGTGCTCATTGAATGCAACAGCGGGTACAGTTCCGCAGAAGCCCTACGATATATTTTCAGATGAAATTTTCATTCGATATAGGTTTAAATTAAATATCAAATTGAAATATTTGATTCAATGTAACTTAATGGTATCCGTACATATCATGTAGGTAGTGTAGAAATATTTTTGCATAGCTATACTTCCATGGTCGAATCGTTCCATTCCATGTTGTAGCTTAGCGATAGCAACCCATGTTCTTTCCAACATTTTGTCCGTAGCATTGCATTGAATTGGCGGGATACCCTACCTCATTGAGTTTTGAGTTTTTATTCTAGGTCAGGCTTCACTGTGTGATATTCTCTTTTTTGCATCACCTTTAATTTAACGTTGGCTACAACCTTTTGCTGGTAGTGTTCCATTAGCCCATTACATCTTGATAGGGCTGCTGCAGTAAATGTGCCCTTTTGGCCTGGGTTCAAAAGCCCAAGAGGTTTAGGTTTGTTCAAGGGTGCAAAGAGAAAAATTCCCTGACTCGAACGGGGGCCAAAAGTATCTCTCAGGCCCATAGCACGTCACATGCAAACGGGGAATTGCATTACTTGAAGCAGGTGATCGCTAATCAAGTATTTTAATTGGCTACATCTCCGTTACTGACAAGCTAAGTAAAATAAAGTAAAATAAGTCTAACGTATTTAAAACTTGGCATTTCACCGGTAATAGAATACTTTCCCTTTATCATGGATATAAGTGTTGACTCTATGGCTTTGGCTAGACCAAAGGGAGCAAACAGATCCTGAACCGTCTTTTATTTGTTAATTTTTTTGTTTACGGCAAAATCGCCATTTTTACAATCAAAAACATGCATACCGGTAACAATTTGTGGATTTTTCAATTTGGTCTTCAAGCTAAAGCATGCACAACTATTATTCGAGTTTCCAATAATTTATTTTTGTAAAAAATACAACCGACTTCAAACGCTCTAAAAAGAATGAAATAATTTCAATAAAGTAAACTTTTGTATTAGGCAAGCTCACGTATTTTAAGTCGGCGCGGCTCTATGATGATTTTTTATGCAAAATTGAAAGAGGGTGTCCATATTGCAGGTGACTATCTATAACTAAAGGTGTTAATCTGCATGTCTTTTTCAGAGTTATGCGTTAAGTGTTATTTTATTACCGTAATCAGAGATCGGTATTATAGTGGTATTAACGAGTATCTTTAAAACGATTATAACGCATTTAAATGTTTCTAACTTGGAAAAGTAACGTTTTAATACTAAACTAGCTTCTTTTCCCTATCATAATATCAAACTAAATTATTTTCCTATTCATATAGAACATTTGTGTGTGTTATTTTCATAATGCATTTATTCTGAAGTAAACATAAAATACAAGAAAATATTTCCTTTAATATATAAACAATAAAACAGTTCAGTATGTTTTTTATATATTTATGTTATCCAGCTACAATTTATTGATTTTCAAAATCACACACATCAATCATATTTGCAGTTTGAGCCGCGCCGACTTGAAATACATGAGCTTGCCTAATACAAAAGTTTTTACTTTATTGAAATTATTTCATTCTTTTTAGAGCGTTTGAAGTCGGTTGTATTTTTTACAAAAATAAATTATTTCATGATTTTTAGTGACTGTATATTTTTTTATATATTAATTACTTGAGGATTTTCGATAAGCAAAACTGTTTGAAACAATCAAAAGTTCCACAGAACAATCATTATTTTAAAACTGCTTGAGTCACCTGTTCAGGTTACATAATCAATGGGTATGGAAATAAACATCTTTAGATATTCCTTAAGAAAGAAAGAGTTGTCCATTACATTAGGCCTAATGAAAAACTAATTGTCTTTTCTAGATACATTGAAATGTCAGACATCATCGTTTCCTGCAATCGGTGTACTTCTACATTATAAAAAAGAAATACAGTAACGTCTCAAGCCTTTTGGAACAATATGAAAGTTATTCCTCAGCTACCAGCACTAAAAAATCTCTCAAAAGTGGAAAATTGGTTGTTAACACTATAGTACCTTTCGTATAGTACCTTTGGAAAATATTATATGAAAGATTGGTTAAACTAAAAGTGGTGAAAGTCATGTAGGGGGTTTTGTTTGCTCAAGATATAGCCTAGTCGAAATTGCAAATCATCGTCCTCTAGGACTTTCCGAAGCAGGCATAATAGTATTGATATGTTATAGTAACTGGGTAGAGAATATTAATAAACATTCCATATCTGCAAATGAAATATGTATATGAAAGATTGGTTCAGCTAAAAGTGGTGCAAGCCATGTAGGTGGTTTTGTTTGGTCAAGATATAGCCTAGTCGAAATTGCAAATCATCTTCCTCTAGGACTTTCCGAAGCAGGCATAATAGTATTGATATGATATAGTAACTGGGTAGAGAATATCAATAAACATTCCACATCTGCAAATGCATGTTTAGTAATTAAAATATTTAACACTTTTAAGACAATTGACGATTATGCACTGTCACACTTCTTAGGTCGTGTAAGGAATAATTGCATTTGATTTATATTTAGACCTGTTTTACAAATGCTTTGGTTTTCACAATACACCTTTATTTGTCAACAATATCATACAGCTATTCACTGAAACATATATGTTTTTGTAAGTCAGAATATTCAATACTAAAAACAGAATTACTGAGTACACAAATCAGGTAAAACGTTAAAATACATTTTTTATAGTAACCAAAACAAAATGCATTTTTCTCAATGTAATTCATTTAGGCTCCATGGCAAGAAATAGTTTATTGATCAATATGAAGCAACTGTTTAATGAAAAATTGTCTGTAGCTTCATTTAAATGGTTTCAACTAACAGCTGTAGGAATGTTATTATGATTTATTGCCTTCTCTGCACAAATGTAAACAATCTGCACAAATGTAAACAAAATAAATGTTGACTATTTAAGGTTTTCAGAATTTTTCACCGAAACAAATATTACTTAAACATAATATATAAGGTACCAAATAGAAACTCTCCTGGTTATTTTGGTGGTGGAACCACACTGATCGGTAAAAGAATCACAGAGAAATTGGTGAACATACATAGAAAAAAAAAAACATCGCCACAAACAAATTGAGAACCTTCTCCTTTTGTTGGTAGTGGGGAAGTCGGTTAAAAAATGAGTTGCTTTTGTTCTTTTCCGAGAAGCCTAAATTTAGACCTACTCTACGCTTTCAGTCAGAAGGGTTTTTAATACTTTTTCGAGTAAGGAGTCAACTCATAATCTAAACCTATTGCCCTAATTTGTTCAGGCGACCAGTCAAACCCCATATATCGGTGTTCTGCATTGAGTGTAGGCCCTATTTACTGGATCAGTCGGTATGGGACGGATGGACTTTAGATAGGCCTACCTCTACAGTCCCTCCTAGCATTTTGTGCCACTCCAAGCATCTGAAAAGGCGGAAGGTCCGTTCCGTCAGAACCGAAACACTTGCGTACTCTACAGACGGCATCGAAACGGCTGATGACTCAGGTAGGCACGTCAGGATATCCTAGAAGTCTTTTTCCGAACTTTCTTTCGGACAACGGAAGGTGCGGATGGTCCTGTCCCGGCATTGGCGACCTAGTGCACACAACACATAGGTAAATCAATGCTAAAAATCTTGGTAAAATACCATCTGTACTGTCAGTCGGTGCCGTCCCGACCCAGTGCGTTCTTAGCTTTCAGTTTTCTAATTCTCTTTAAGTTATTGTACTGTCTTTAAATACCATATTTAATTGTAACTAGGTGAACCCGTGCGAATTCGCACGAATAATAAATTAGGATATTATAGCAACGTCGTTGTATCGACGTTGGTCTTGAGCTCGATCGTTGCTTATATGCATGCTAAGGTCTTTTTGCTGTTTAGTAGGAGTATTTTGCAGGACGGAGCTCATCATGCTAAAAACTTGCGCGTATGGATTAATATTAACCAAGTGTTGAGTCAAAATGTGCATGAGTTCAGTGCTGCAAGAGCCATTAGCTTTGTTTAGCATTCTTTCTTGAACAGAGGTTTCGACGTCCGTAGATATAAGCTTGGGCATATATGGGATGCTCATGCTCCCCTTCTGACGGTTAAAAGGTGCCAATTAAGTGATAAATTGTGTCGTGCACCTTATACATGAAAGGCCCTCCATCGTTATGTTCTTCAATTTTAGCTCGAGTGCTGACCATTGCGAGCACAGAGTTGTACGATCTAATGTTCTCTTTGTAGTTTCTCCTCAAATGATTTGCTCCATTAAGTTACTTTATGGCAGCAGGATGAAAATCCTTCGCCTCGTCCTCTTTGTTCTTCTTAAAAATGTAGCGCACCACATTTCTGACCTTTTAATGCTATCTCGCCAAGTGAATGCTGCTGAATTATTGTATTTGTCGGTGCAACTTTTTAAGCACACGTTGCCACTAACTGTTCTTAAGCTCCTCGTCCTTACGTTTTGCATTGCTTGCCGTATGTTGACTCGCTGTGTCCGACCGGCAATATTTCTTTGTCGTCGGGTCCTTGGCATGTTTAAACGAAAATATAATGTAAAACTTTTCTCCCGTCGTGTCCTATAGATAACATTTCTTTGCCGGGTTTCTAATTACTTTTAAAACATGCAAACTGTTTACATTTCAAAACCAAACAAAACAGCTGGGATTTAATTTTTCTGTAAACTAATGTATTGACATCTGTTTCAGAGTATAATAACATTCAAATCAATCACAATGTTATCCTTATGGAAGGAACTTTGAGGGCAGCCCACGCCCTTAAAAAGATATATTTTGAAAGCTAAAGCCAGTTTGCACATCTACACACCTAGAGGAACATTTTGGTATATAATATGTGGGGTTAGATATTAAAACAAAAAAGCCTTATTGTTCTCAAAGTTTCATGTCGCGTATTAAATATATAGATATTTATCAGCTGACTTTTTGTTTGTTTTTGTTTATGTGATGAGTTTTTGGAAATTGGTATTAAAACAGGGTTGATCTTATCTTGGTTTTATTTTATCTTCAAACAACTTACAGTTAAATACAATGATTATCGTCAAATAAATATAAAGATGAGTCTTACCTTACTTATTGCAAAATAATTATTTTAGGTAACTTAACATAAACTAAATACAAATTTGTTGCAAAACATTGTATGGCATGTTCAACATGCCTACAGTATACCTTAATTTATAGTGTTAAATGTTTGTACTATTTATTTTGGAGGCTTGTTGTTATAAATTGTTATAACACCTAATTTAAAAAAAAAATTGTTCACCGACTGGTAATTATCTTTAGTGTTGAAAATAATTCGGAGTGCTTTTTTTTGTTGGTGAAGATTTTTGTGTAAGATTTTCTTAGTTTCCCCTCCATAAATTGCTATCTCATAAGACATGTGAGAATTTATTAATACAAAATAGATTATTTCTAAGGTACGGTACCAATCTCTCACACCCTTGACATTTGTCGCAGGGTGCATCAGCCTTTTGAAATTTTACCAATTAGGCTACAAGCTTAACATGTTTATCCCAATTTAAGTTTTGATCCAATATCAGTCCAAGAAATTTTTTATGCTCTACTTGACTCATCAGACACTCAGTTTGAATCATCAATGTAAATGTTCCGGATACATTTAGATCTTGGTTTTTTTGCTTTTTACTGCTGTTACTGCTTTACTTTAATACTTTATTCCGAAATGGCGACTATACAAATGCTGGTATTTTAAGGCAAGTATGAATGGAGATGAGTGTAGGATGAGTGGCGCGTTTTTTTAGTCTTGTTACTAACTAAGGCCGACATATTCCTTAGACTCAGCTGATTAATTAATAGCCCATACAGCGAATGGCAACTAAGGAACCTACGTTTATTGTGGAATCCGAACCACTTTTCTGCCTTGTAATTAACGAATTGGTCTAATCATCAGGATAGTTTTGCGGATAGTCGTAGTACTCATTAGTGCAGACGTTAGTCCACACCAGGGGGAGTATCGCATCCACAGTGCATGCCTATAAATATCCACAATTTCTGCAGTTCGTACCCTCACTCTGATGAAAGATTCGAGTAATATCAAATCATTGTTGATGTATAAAACATGTCAGAGGTGTTTTAAATGAAAAAAAGCAGAAACGGTGGGTAAAGCACTTCATACAGCTAAATTATTTTAAAGAGGATCAAAAATTTAACCCGTTTGTCTGGTTGTGGTCCACCGCCCATGGTTGTTGTTGATTGGGTGTTGGTACGGAAGATTATTGATACTTGGGTGGTTGGTAAAGTAGGTTTGATAGAATTGCTGAAGCATCTCGGAATGGTGGGCACAGTCCAGGGCCCGGGTGAGATGCCAACCTCAAGGCTCTCCTCTGTTGCTCTCTCTATTGCAGGCTGGAGATGCGGTTTAGGGGCTGTCGATAAGAGGAGATGGGTGTAGGTGAGGACGGGGCGTAGGTGAGGACAGGATGTATGACCGAGGAGTTTAAGATGTTTAAGGGTCACGGATCACGGGATGAGAAGGAACACGGACAGCGACTGTCGTTGAGGATGTTGCACGGAGGCGGGTGGTGGCTCTTTTCTTGGAGTCTATGGTGGGGACCAAAAGAAAGTTTGAAGTCAAGCTTGTCTCCGAGGTAGGTGCAGGACTTTAGGGTGTGACGGACGTTGAAATGGATGGAATCTGATTTTGTTCTACGGAATATTCTGGAGTTTAAATTAAAAATAAAAGAATTGGGTATTTGCAGCCTTAAAGGTGATACGACACTAGAGGCAGTAGGAAAGGTAGTTTTAGAGGATAATTTTTGTTAGGCAGATGTAGGTGTCATGGCGTCGCGAGAGGTCTAGAATGCAGTGTCGCCAATGAACCGAGAGAGACCACAGAATGTGTTATAGGGATGTTTGGGATGGACGGAAGGAGGAGAGGGTTGATTGCGGACCCTCGGGGACTCTGGCATGGAGGGTGAATGAAATGAAAAAGGGTGCCACGATGGTGGACAAGGGCATTGCAGCCGTTGAAGAAAAGGGAATTCTATCTGATCTATTTATTTATTTGTTACACGGCATGCACCATTTTACATAATATAGGCTATACAGAAAAAGCTTGCAAAGCAAAATAAACCAAAACTGATGACTGGGACAGGGAACTGGAGGTCAGGAGTTTCACAAAGAGCAATTTGTTTTTATTTTGTAATAAATAGGTACTGTAGGCTAACTCAAAACTTAGCCTACATACCAAAACACTTAGTAATCTGTAATAGTTATTTTTTTATGATAAAGTAGATTCGTTTGAAAAAGTTAAAAAACCTCAAACAAGCATTAGATTTTTGGGTGTCTCCACATCCTATGGCCTTGGAAGAAACTCTCTGAGCATATTAATAATGTTGTGTGACAGGCACAGTAAAAAAGAGTGAAATTTAACCATTAAATCAGTACCGTAGTCAACAAAAACGTTTTGGTATTCCTCTGCTTGAAAGACTTTGCACGATTTTGTACCTTCAGAGTTTTGTTTCTACCATTCATGGTCATACATGGAATCGATTGCTTGTGTATTGATATCATTATTGAAGCCTAAAGGTCCAATTCCTATTCTGCGACTGTTATGACTCTATTCACGCGGCTCTAGCTGCGGCTGAAAAAATTGACTGCTCCAATGCAAAGTAAATGCAACCCATTCGAGCGTCTACAGGTAGGATCGCGACTGGAACAAATTTATAGTTTATATATATACGGAGTTTGAGGTGTGTAGGCCTACCTTCATAGATGATTCAAAGTTGATGGAACTGGTTCGTCACCACCCATACGTTTTCAACCCCAAGCACCCCCAATACTTGAAGAAAATATTTCTGAATAAGAATACTCTGAAACACCTCTTTTCCCCGTCTTTGAAGTCAAGCTTGTCTCCGAGGTAGGTGCAGGACTTTAGGGTGTGACGGACGTTGTTGAAATGGATGGAATCTGATTTTGTTCTGCGGAATATTCTGGAGTTGAAATTAAAAATAAAAGAGTTGGGTATTTGCAGCCTTAAAGGTGATACGAAATCAGAGGCAGTAGGAAAGGTAGTTTTAGAGGATAATTTTTGTTAGGCAGATGTAGGTGTCATGGCGTCGCGAGAGGTCTAGAATGCAGTGTCGCCAATGAACCGAGAGAGACCAGTCGCGGCATAGGAATTGAGACAAGCGTCTTGAGCCGTACGGCCCTAGACACGCGGCTGCAGCCGCGCGACTAGAGTCGTAACAGTCGCAGGATAGGAATTGGACCTTAACCTCACTTAACGTAGAAGTACTGGATGGCAAACTCAGTTTATTTGTTGTATTTTTGGTAATCGTTTTACACTTGTTCATTTGGCAACACAGTTCTATTACCTTTCAGTAGGCTTAACTTGTTTAGCTAATTTCCCATAGGTAATATGCTATATCTGTAGGTCTCGCTTGGATCCAGCTCCAGTTTCCTTTTTTTTATGTAAGAGGCCAAAAATACCATCCGTTCAAATTCATGTAGGCCTATGTAGACTATAAAACATGTGTCCATTAGCACTATAATTCAAGTGAAAAATCAGAGTTTGATAAAATTTTAAGCCTACATTATTCGAACGAGTTCGCGAACCGACCTAAACGGACTTTGGGAACTCTGGTAGCAGCAGACCTAAGAAATCATTAAACAAAATATTGTTTGAATAGGGAATTAATCTTACATGTTAATCTTAAAGAAAATAAATTGATCAAAACCCATTGAGACAAATGGAAATTTGCTTAGTCTGCAGTTTTGATGGGGAGGAGGTATTTTACCATAGGGTATGTTTTTGATTTTATCTTTCCTATATACAAGGGAACTTTATTTTGTATAATATTTTTGCAGTATGTAATAGAATACATATAAAATTCATTTGCATCCTATATTCAAGTGAAACTTACTTAGTGTGCATGGATGTTAGTGCTGGTATAACAAACTGAAGACAACGAGATCAATCTTAAGCCACCTTACATTATGTTTTGAAAAAGTTATTGATTTAGAATGTAAACCCACAGCTATTCCTAAAGTAAGGACCTACTATACCTGAATCAATGACACACTGACTACGCAGTATTTACATTTTGTGGTTAATTAAATTGTTATTAACTGTAAATTGTCTGTTTAAATTGGTTAATTAAATTAAATTGTGGTTATTTATTTGAGTGTTTAAATGAAGTATCAACATACATTTTGTATGTTGTATACTTCATTTAACCACTCAAATAAAATACTATAGTGTTATTACTTTCTATACATTTTTGGGTATTTACAGAGACCTATTGAACTGTCGGTCTATACCTTAACCGATTTAAGTCTATATATACTCTAAGGTGATTTATGTCTAGAACTTAGGTAAATCCCGAGCTCGGAAACCGGCCCTGAATACCCTACCCAATAGGTCTTTCCCAGGCCAAGGGAATATAGGCCTACCCAAATACCTCACCCATCCTATCTTTACTCAGGACTTGGGAATATACCCTACATACCCTACCCAATGGGTATTTACCCGGTTCTCATTAACAACAGGTATGTACTTCACTGGCGGTTGAACACCAACACCAAATCTCACCAACCATATTTAAATAGTGGTCCTCCGTACCGGATGCGGGCCGTATTTAAATCAGCTGACGAGAGGTGCGACTGCCGGTGGTAAATCAAGCAGATAATCGTTATCACCGAGTGTTTGCCTGATAACGACGACACACGGGATCTCCAGACAAACATGTCGGTCTGTCTGTTCGTCTGTCACTTCTCGTTCAGTGTTCACACGTGGATGGCAAACACTCCAACATTCCGACCAAACACTACTTGTACGACCATCCGTACATGGTATACGACCATTGACTCTTGGATACAGTACTGAAGTAGTCGCCCCATCTATATGGACCAGCTCTATTAGCAAATTTTTTGTTAAAAAAGGTCATACATAGTTGAGCCACTCACACAGCATGTCACTGTCTAAAATACTATTTCCTGCCTTAGATAAAATATGCTATATCTCACAATAAGTCGTCGTATCAGTTTCAGTTGGTTTTTTAGTCCGCATATTCGACAGATATAATTTACATCAGCGCAATTTGTTGGTGGCTTAATTCAACCAAGTTCATTTTGATTCTAAAACTGGCGACAACTTTAACCTGAAGATTGAATTTCTAGTACTATCAATAGTAAAAAGGTACGATAGAACTTTTTTAGCTAGTACAACTCAAATTTATACCTTAAAGGATGTGGGATGTGACTTAGTTATTCTCATTTTCCCAGTGGGAAGAACTGTATTTCTCGAGTTACCTTTTTAGTTGTTAATTGTTGTTAACTCGTATGTCGTAGTACGTTCTACATGGTATCTGGGGTTTATTTGTGACATCGCATATTCTACAATCATTCTTCAGCACTATTAAGCGTTATTATACCAGACACCATGAAATGTTTGACCTGCCCTACCCTACAGCGTGAGGACACGCTGAAAATATGTTTTTCGGTGAAAGTGTTGTAGATAAATGTCTGTCAAGGGATGCAACGGGTTTGTGTTTTACGATACTGTAATACAATGAGAGTTATCTGTTACACGTCTTTTGTAGAAAAAGGTCGCTGGCCTACCTTGGATCGCTTGACATTTTCTTGATCTTTCACTTAATTCATCACCTCTTGCGTTTATTTTTATTGTGTCCAATATAGATTTCCCACTGGTGCGTTTGCAACCTTCCCTGTACTGTAATTATTTACAACGAATCAGAAAAGGAGTTTTTGAATATATGGTTGTTCGTTTGAAAGATTAAATGATATTAAACAGAAAATTGAAACTGCGAGTTAGTACAAGGTCATTATACAAAAATGTGTCAGATGTTAATTTCAGCAACGATTTCGTCATAGCCACCTGTGATGATGTATTCAAAGTGGTTATTGATGAGCTTAAGTTGTGTTCGATCCGATATCAAAATATAGCTACTAAATAACATACAGTATAAAATAAACATTTTAATTTTGTTATTTGGGGAAACTTGTATATTTCCAGCTCATTAACTAGGTTGTTATCGGGGGCCTTTTGACCTATTTGATTTCATATCCTGGTTTGCCATTTGAGCTGTCTCAAAATAACTTGTGATTAACTTTTTGTGCTGATAAAACAACTCTCTTGAGATTCATTTAGACTAATTTGTAGCAAAACTTACACAGTAAATTAACAATAATTTTATTTAATAAACCTCAATTATGAGATGACGAGCTACTTATGTAAAATCCACTAAATTGAAAACGAAGAATCTAAAGGCTGCTCAATTTAAAATTAATAATTACTGTGTTAATTTTAATTTTATTTGATAAAATAGGTATATGTCATACATACACCTATTTCATGATGAGTTACAGTACTCATAATGAGTATTGTAACTGTAATATTTGGAGAATCGTTTATATATTTATTTTTTGTAGGCCTACTGTATTGAAAGTGTGAATGTACTCTATTTTATAGTGTGAATCTTTACTAAGCAAAGTAAAATAGATGGAGCAACTGGGCACAAGTTCCATTGCAATTTTACTACAGGCTACAGTGAAGTATGTATTTCCATGTTGAAGTTTTGATCAGTATTACAAAAAACATATTTACAACTAAATGCAACTAAAAAACTTTTAGTTTTATTTATACAGGTTTTTTACACTAAACTTTTAACTGATCAAATCAGAAATAGAAATTTCATAGAAGTACTGTACACACTTTTGGGGGTTCCTTGGACTAGGTTTAAACTAATAAACCTACAGCCATATGTGAAACAGTTGGAAGTTTTTTGGGATGAATGTCAAGGGATGAAAATAGTTGACGATATTTTAAAGAAATTCCCAACTAAGCCAAATGGTGCGTTTGCACTATGAACCCCTTCGAAAACTACTCAATAAACACTATGAGAACATGTAACATATTATATGTTATGTTACATGTTCTCACAAGTGCTTGTTTAAGCCATAATGCGAAAACTCTTCTTTCATGTGTTACTTCCGTTACGTTGTTTGAAACGCTATTTTCACTTTCGCTATTTGTTTGTTGTGTTGTTCGCCATTTCCGCCATGACATTAGTGTAAACAGTAAACATCCGGTACCAGGTGACTGTATGTGTAGCCTTGTATTGGCACGTGCCTAGGTCAATGCCGAGCCGAAGGCCCCTCGCCCACTATACGATTTCGGTCGTACGACACTGTGTCGGAACGACAACATTTCCACAGTGAACCATTGGATCTTATGAGAGCTCGCCCACTGTACGATAATCTCACGACTACGACAAACTGTCGTGAAGCAGTCGTTCACTGCCACTGTGATACACGACTATCGTACGACTGTTTTACTCGCAGTGGCGTACACAATCAAATGGGCGCTCGCCCACTATACGATTTTTATCGTATGTCGTGCGTTCTCCCCAGTAGTCTTATATATACTTTTTGCAATTAACTCATACTTAGTCATTATTATAGTTGTTATATCACTTTGCGTATTTCTTATCGTGAATAAATATTTTTTACTATTCATTCATACTTTTTTATTATAATGTTTGATATATCACTTGGTTTTATTTTTCAACCACTATTTTGCGTAATTTTGATCTTCCTATTTATTTTTTACAATTTGTTCATATTTTTCTTCATATTATGTTTAAATACTGCATCACTTATGAGTAAATATACCAAAATAATTATTGAAAAAATGCGAGTTTGGCTATTATTTATTATTGTATAATCTTAATTAATTATTAATTATATTGTGTAAAAAAGTTTCACTAAAACCTATAAATATAATTTTTGGTAGATTATATTGATAAAATTAAATCATTAATATTTAAATACTAATCCAAAAAATTTTAACATACATACTTTTTACCAGACTATCCCATAACCCTATGATAGTTATGGTAAATTTAAAAACTTGTAAAATGCATGGACTAATATAATTTGAAAATTTCTTTAAATACATTAACTTAAAAAATAATTTGCACATAAAAATAAATGTTTCTTTAATGCTGTAGGCCTACATTGGCCACTATCGCTTAATCTACGCCACAGAAGCCACATTACAACAAAACACGTAACGGAATCATTGTTTTACTATTTGATACAAAACCACTGTTTTAAGATATTGCGCAACACACCCACACCTCACTCTTCAAGGGCTACCGAGCAACTGGCCATTTATCCGACAAAGTGTCGTAAAGTGGGCGAGGACCACACATACGATAAGAATATCGTACGACACAGTGTCGTACGACCGAAATCGTATAGTGGGCGAGAGGCCGAACTGCAACAGAGTCACCTCAACTGTGAAAAGCAAGTTCGCTACACACAAGTCTTCAAAAGCGGTTTACTACCGTTTTATTCAACGCTTTAACGAGTCACGTTGTTAGAAGCGACTTGTATAGGCCTAGTTGAAAAGGAAAAGAATAATTAGGTACATTCCAGCGAGAGCAAATACAAAGATTCCTTGAACTCTGTTCCAACTGCTTAAAGCTTGTTTATCGATATACATGGAATGTCCGCTTCAGTATCCAAAATCGAAAGTAAATTCGATAAATTGAATAATGTTACAGAATAAGATTGTAGTAGTTCCTAGAGTTGTGCGATAATTTAATGGAATCTAATTGGGACGTCTCGACAACTTTGAAGTTCCGTGAAGCCCTCCGAACAACTTACCCCCGTACTACCCCTTGAGTGCTGTTTTCCAAGTGCTCAATCGGCTACAAGTGGTGTGTTGTAGACTCGCTATTCCTTCATTGAATGAGTCGTTTTAGCTATTTTAGGTACAATTGCATTAAAGCACATGCAACCAGCCAAAGGTCAGAATTCGGAAACGTTAAAATAATCTTTATAATTGAGCGGGACAAAGCGAAGTTCCATAGAGTCAAAATGTAACTGAATTAACGGATTTCGCTATTAACAGATCTTTTAATTATGAATGGCTAAGTAGAACCGTTTCAATGAATTTGGTTTTAAGATTTGTTTTCGTGTTTATTCTGATAATGTTTGTTTGCCAAGCCAGGAGTAATAGGTTAGGAGCTTACGTTGCCTTTTGATACCTAAGATGCTTAGTCTTATTACTTTTTGTTTGATTTGGTTTCATTGTATTGACTGTGAATTAATTTACTTTGTTCGATTAGTTTCTGAAGTGAGAACATGCCATACTATTGACTGTGAATTAATTTACTTAGTTCGATTAGTTTCTAATGTGAGAACATACTGGAGTCGTAAAGACGGGGAGTTTTCCTCACGCCAGAAATTGCAGTCTTTCGAGGAACATGTTTCCATACATAAAACCATCTCAATTTGTAAACTTGTAAAGGTAATGGGAATCTTAAATCCTGAGCTGGGAGATTTGAAGACGATCAATCCGATCCAATTTCAAAGACCCTTTCAATTGATCAAAACACAATTAATAATCTCTTCACGGTACGCCAGTAAAAAACTCTGTTACCCAGCCCATTCAAAACTTCCAACCCTACACCGGAGGTTTAAAGGGCTGCATCCTCTGGATCCTTGACCTCGTCTTCCCACGGTCGGTATCTAATCTGAGGCTAGATATGGGCGAATAATCGCCGACCTTGTCTGCGGGGGCGCCGAAAAGTTCAGTATCGCTCGCCACCTGTCGCGGAAACAGGCCGGACCGGTCCCAGAATTGGGGGAAAGTGGCGGGCGACAATCGACCTTATTGAGTTCACTTTCCCACATCCATAACAGCGCTTGAGGAAGCTAGTGTCTGCACAGTTGGGAAAGTTGCTATGGTTCGCCAATTTCGTTTTGGCGGTTCCCAGTGGCCTGTTTGAGTATTTGGTCACGCGCTTTTTGCCTGACTGGAATCAATTTTGTTTTCGTGGGGTGCTAGAGTTGACTTAAAAATCAATCGATAGTAAATATATAGATTTCTTTATCGATCGATAATTTATATGATAACAAAAACTTTGTTGTTTTAATTTTAACGGGCAGTCATAAATCTACTTAGGCCTACATATATTTTGCATTCACAATCCTGTATTTAGGGAAGATGACCTATTTATAGTAAATATTACACTACTTCTTGCACCTGAACTGTTAAATTTGCAATTCGTAACTGTAATACGGCAACACGTATTTGCACATGATACAACATTTCATATAGGCTAAACACACATTTGAAATTCCGTCCTCTATGAAACAGATATCTTCAGGCAATATAAAGTTAGCATTACCCCAAAATATTCCTTTTTTAATCTATTTGTTAACTTTTCGTTATAACCACACAAATTTGTTTATTTGGTTTCAGTTTCACACCTTTGGAAAGAAAATTTCAAAAATAAATTTGTACTACTTTCACCTAGTTTACCCACATTAAAAACTACCAGTAGTTTAAATAATTGTAAACGTTTCAAGTACTTCTGTGTTATTGAGCATGTACTTTACCGAATTGTAATTTTGTTTACTAGACCGAAATTTTTAGTCTACGTTGTTAAACATCGCCCCCATTTTTTTCAGCCACCCCCAAATTTCAAATGCACCAAACTCCACAATAACTGTCAGTAAACCTCAACAGACATAAATTCAAAGCAAATTTAAGTATCGCCACAAATCACCATTTTGTACTTCAACTTACTGCGCGTTTTGAGTTTTTTCAACAGTTTTGAGTCACACGATAGTAGCGCTATGGGTCCAAAGTTATCACATTCGCCTGGGCTGAGCTCAGCAGACCGTTCAACGAGGTCAAGTGCAGCGTATCTCACGAGATAAGTGACCTTTGACCTGCAACTTTTTGGACGATTTTGACCTCTTATGAAAGATTACTATAAAAAGAAACGATCCTTGATACAAAGCTGACTCGGCTGTTTCTAAACCTAAAGATACTTTGTAAATGGATTGTAAATTGGGTTTTAACGTTTAAGAATAAGAATTTTTACAGTGTTAGTGTTCAACATGTTAGAACTTATTAGTAATAATAAGTTAAATACCTTATTTACGTCTTCCTTCAATCCAAGTCGTCTTATTTGATCAAATACGACGACTTGGATTTGAAGACGTAAATAAGGTATTTAACCTATTATTGTTAATACTCTTTATCAATCCAGGAGGCAAAACATGGATAAATTTAGAAGTTAATGTACCTAATCATATTAAAGTTTATTCGTCCAAACCTAGAATGTCAAACATAAAATCGTATTATTCTGCCAACAAATGTTTTATACATTGTATTTTCTTTGAAATTCGAAATTCAATTGCTATAAAAATCCACCCTGCTGTAAAATTCCATTTGAAAGTTAATTTTAAAAACTTTAAAATTACACACTACTGTACTAACCAATACTTTATACGTTCATTATGAACTTTTAATGTTTCTAAAATTTTAGAATCGTTTTCTGTGATGATTGGTGTCACGTCTTAACAATTTAAGTAAGGATTTTTACTTCTTTGGCACCCAATGACTTACATAAAAACCATCATCAACAGTTACGATCAATTCTGTTTTTCAAGAAAATTTCCTATTTCGTACTACAGTACTCAAAAATACAAAACTATTTTCACACGGCAAGATCAAAAGCACGGAAATTGATAAAATAATACGTATATAATTCCGATAACTGGATTTATAAAGCATTAGTGTTTGATATCTACACGTGTGTATCTCCCGTGGCTAATTACATTTAATCCACATTGCTATTATTGTGTCTCGACACAGTTGGCGTTTATTGTGTGGATTCAAAGGTGCTTCACGTGTGACCTGAATACAGTTTCAGCTATTTTTGATTGCATTAGGTCGAGAATATTTCTACTGAAAGATTATTTACCAACTTTAATTTAAGTGTGTACAATTTACACAGAAATTCATGAATTTTCGTTTAAATCCGAAGCTGATGGACGTATTTTCCAACGTTTAGATGGTTTAATATATCATAAAATCTACTGGAATGTAATTAGTAACAAATACATTTTTAACGAAAGTGTGTTGTTATTAATCTACACAAGAAGGTAATCCTTGGCCGCAGAATTAGTTAAATCAACTACAAAAATAATTCGAATATTGGTCTTACTCCAAATATTGTTTTAGAATGAATAAATATTATTATTAGCCTAATGCATTGATTAAGTTAATGCATTTCACTAAAATTATGCAGGTTCTTGTAACAGCGCTTTCGAATATTCACAAGAATTATGTTAAACCCTCATATAAACATTACGTTCGTTTGCGATGGTAACACTTTAACGTGCGTAACATTTGCATCAATAGGGTTGAGTGGGGTTAGTGTGACAGCGGGGTAAGTGTGATAGGTTTTTGGGAATCGCTGAAAAAAATTGGTTTTGTCATAGAAATAATGTTTGACATATAAGGTATCTAGTTACATAGTTTTTTTTATCAATTTAGTAACTACTTTATGTTGATTTTATTAGTTTTTATAAGTCCGACATTTTAGGTAAAAATCGAAGTTTGTTCGGAAATTTTGTTTAATTTGTAGTTATTTTAAATTTTGACCAATTTATATCAAACTCAGATTTTTAAAAAGCCTAAAAGCTAAACTTTTAGAAAAAAAATATTCAAAACGTGTACAAATTTATCATTAAATTTAAAACCACATGTCACACTTACCCCGGAAATTTTCAATGGCTGGGGCAAGTGTGACACCGACACCCGGGGCAAGTGTGATCTGATGTAATCTGATGTTAATCTGTGTGATCTGATGCAAGTTTTTACAAATTTCCGCAGATTTTTACGTCTTTATTTCATTTGTAAATATCTCAAAAAGTAAGAATGATAGGGACTTAAATCAAAATGTTCCTGAAAGAGCACTAACTGGGTATTCATCACAATTGCCCCATGTACCATTAAAAGAGATACAGGATTTAATAGAGGCCGCTATCACACTTGCCCCGAACCCATGGGGCCCCGAACCCATGGGGCAAGTGTGACAGCTGGCAGGCATTTTTTGTAAGTACAAAAAAATAGTGAAGTCATAAGTTTATCACATTGTTTTTTTTTTTACCAATAAAGATATTTCCAAAGTTTAAGTGTTAAAAATTTCAAGTTTCTAGCTTTAGAAATAACCGAGAAAAAAAATTGTAAAGATGAACTTTATGATTTTTAGGTCACACTTACCCCACTTCACCCTATACCAAAGTAAATATGTCATAAGTCATAAGTTCTTTATTTCAAAATAACAAATGATACATTGTATTGGAAAAAACATTGCAATAAAATAAACAATAGTGAAAACGGAAGATCAATATCTTTCCACAGTCAATTTTTCACGAAAGTTTTAAGTTTTTATTTTTGAAAAAACACAATGAGAAGAAATTTGTCTTAATTTAAAAACACAGTTAACACATGCAGCTATGTTTAACAAATACGACAACTTTTACCCCGTTAGCAGCATTTAACACGGTGTTAAACTAATATCTTTATCGGCAGCACTTGTTATCACAGCTTGGTTATCAGTATTGCAATTTTATTGTGATACTCGCGCAGTTAAAATGGCCTTGAACAACACTTCCGCATCGTGAATCTTACACCTGATGGTGATAAGTCCAATGTAGCGATCGATAGATAGTGATGGTTATAAAACTAGAAATACAGGTTGTCGATAAGTTATATGGCGTAAAACCTGTATGTTTTATACTGTGCTCTAACTGTGTATTCAAATAATAATGAGAGAGTGTAGTTGTGTGTTTAAAGGATGGTTGTGAACAATCATTCACTTGTAAAACAGAAGTTTCAAAAAGTTTTTGGATTTTGAATCTCATCCCGTTTTTTGTGAAAAAAAGGAACACGAAAATTATAGGTATAGTAATCAAAAGTAATTAGAGTGAGACAACGTTAACATTGTCTCACTGATGAGCGAATTGGCCACTTTACTTTCTCAAATCAGTGAGAGAACATGCACATTCTTAGGTAACTGTAGGAAAAAATAAAGAAATGGAGGTATACATTATGATTGATCAACATTCTTTACTGAACACATAAAAAACATAGCACAATCTAAGACATTTCAGGTGTTTGTAACAGTTAAGTCTGTACAGTTTTCCAGTTTGGTGGTTAACTTAAGAACCATATAAATTGCGTGTAAATCAATAAACACATTCAGACGAACCAATCACACTGACAGGGTTACTTACGTAGGAAAGGTTTTTACGCCACACTACACTATTTTGACGAACTTCCCACGCAAGGATTTAGTACAGAAAACAGCTGTTTGCCGCCAGCTTATTCAAATGGGGTTTCATTGCGTAATACTGTTCTGCAATGAGTTTTGCCGGACACCAATCAGCTGATTATACTGTATTTGCGTGGCAATGATTTAGTTATAAACAAAAACATAACCTCTCTTAGAGGTTATGACTAGTGATGTTTAGTCCTTTAGTTGGTGGAAATATATAAGGATTTGTACGAATTAAGTAGTATGGCGTAAACTATCGTACGTAACTCGTCCAAAATGTGTGTACCGGACTCGTATGGTAATCCCGTACTCGACTTCGTCTCGCACGGGAACGACCACACTCGTCCGGTAAACACTTATTTTCAGGACTAGTAACGTAATATACTATTTCATCACTCCTTAACGAAAGTAACTATTTTCGATAACAGCTGATATCAATGAAAGTAGTCGTTTCCCAAGCTCTAATTTAGGGCGAGGGAAAATCGATCAGCTGATTTTCCCTCGCTCTAAATTTACTTTCCCTCGCTCTCAATTAGTTCTCCATTTATTCACTACGCGCGCCAGTGTTTTGTTACGGTTTAATTTAATGATTTTAATCAGCTGTATGTATTTTTAAAAGTTGTGTTATTCTTTTATTTTGATGTTTAAACAAAATTTGTTGAGAAATATACGTAGGTTTCTTTTTAGAAGATTTTATTTTATTTTGATGTTCAATCAAATTAATTGAGAAATCAAATTGTTTTAATATACTGAGGTCTGCTATTCTGTGTTTGTGTATTTTTGCGTCGTGATGAAAAGTATCGTTCATAACTCGTACCGAAAGTTATTATCCGGCACTTGCTCCATTATTCCCGTCCTCGGCTTCGCCTCGTACGTGAAAATAGCTCTCACATACTCGGCTTCGCCTCGCACGTGAAATTGGGGTTCCCTGTGTTCGGCTTCGCCTCACACAAAAACTTGGGCGCGCGACGGAAAATGCCACTTTCGGTCCTAGTAATGAAATATACTATTTCATCACTCCTTAACGAAAGTAACTATTTTCGATAACAGCTGATATCAATGAAAGTAGTCGTTTCCCAAGCTCTAATTTAGGGCGAGGGAAAATCGATCAGCTGATTTTCCCTCGCTCTAAATTTACTTTCCCTCGCTCTCAATTAGTTCTCCATTTATTCACTACTCGCGCCAGTGTTTTGTTACGGTTTAATTTAATGATTTTAATCAGCTGTATGTATTTTTAAAAGTTGTGTTATTCTTTTATTTTGATGTTTAAACAAAATTTGTTGAGAAATATACGTAGGTTTCTTTTTAGAAGATTTTATTTTATTTTGATGTTCAATCAAATTAATTGAGAAATCAAATTGTTTTAATATACTGAGGTCTGCTATTCTGTGTTTGTGTATTTTTGCGTCGTGATGAAAAGTATCGTTCATAACTCGTACCGAAAGTTATTATCCGGCACTTGCTCCATTATTCCCGTCCTCGGCTTCGCCTCGTACGTGAAAATAGCTATTAAAAAAAACACAATAGACAATATCTTATTTGCAAATACGAAAATGAATCACACTAGCAATTCATTGATGCACTAGGAAGTTGAGAGATGTAAATGAAGAAGTGAATAATGAATATAAAACGAGGCAATTCCAATCAGTTGAGGACAAATGCAGGCTGTGGCTGTATCAACATCAGTAGAATGCATCATTATCTCAGCGGTGCATCGTGCATCAGCTGCAATAACACCTCAAGGTCGATAGAGTATAGTACTATCAATACAATCATTGCGAGTACTATTCCATTAAATACAACTACTACGACTTAACTTCTTTGAGCCAATTCCACTACTACAAATACTAAAATTGCACAGAGTAATATTCCATCATCAATACGCTTACTAGAGTGCGGGACTTTTCGGTCCCTAAGGTCCCGGGTTAAAATCCCGCCAATTCGCCAATGGATTTTATCTAAGTGATAATGCCGCAACCCCTAGGTCTAGCCTGAAAAACAATTCCGGGCTCGTGCCTAGCGTCCTAGGACAACAAATCATCAATACTATAACTACAGTTATACTGTAGTGTACTAAACTTAAACTACTATGACTACATCTCTTTAAAAATTTCAGTACTATTCTTTAGTACTATTTCATCACTAATACCAAAGATTACATGTAGCATATGTAATCTTTGCTAATAGGTACTAATTAGACTACAATTCTTAATCACCATTACTACCACTACTGCGACTGAAATTCTAGAGCACTATTATATTGTCTGTGCTATTAGTATATTCTGTCACTACTAAAAAAAAACTACTACTTCACTACAATTCAACTAGTACTTTTTAACACGAGTAGTACTGTATTAAAATTTAATGTAACTACCCCAATAGGACTATCGGAGACGACAATCAAGCTTTTATGGAACAAACTGTTATGCGTAGCAAAATGCAATGCAAAAAAACGCCTTGTAATTTGGTGTACTATGATGTGGCATGCACGGTGAAAGATGCAGTGCTCCTCAAAATATCTTCTGCTACAGAGCAGAAGCCAGCTTAAAATTTGTTTGGCAACCGATTTTCTATCACTTAACAACGTAATCTTGAATTTGTAATTTAACTTTAATATTTTTGATTCGTTGTAAAACACTTAATATGCCAAAAGAGATCTTAATCATAAGTAAATCCCCCCAAAAAATTCTTTGAGTGTTGTAGACATCATTTATCATATCATTCACAGAGTTAGAGTTACAGTATGTGAATTGGTGAACAAAATATTCTTTGTATGAAATGGTGGCAAGCAAGTTTGTTATTCTGCTAATAATAATTTCCAATTTACTACTGTAAACATATTGTTTTACTTTGTTTCCCAGTTCACACGGTCGCTACGTGGTGCTCTAGCGTCATTTGCAATACAACATCCCGGGCTATCTAGGTTATCTCAGAGTTCGCCCCGTTACTAACACTTTGAACACTTTGTAGCCGCGCGTGGCCATTTTTCTTGAAGAATTTCCAATAACTGCATACGTTCTTATCAAGTGCATTACGTAAAGTAGTTTTGATGAGTTTGCTGTTTTCACTGCACGTGTTACTCGTGACCATTTTCCTGCAAACTTTTTCTACAAAGTTATCTTAGCGTAAAAAAGTTCAAACGGTTAATGTCTTGTTTTTACGCTGTTGCTGACGTTGCTTGGATAGTGTTGTGTGAGTTTTTATTGCGCCGAAATATATTATTGTTTGGTTTTATACAACGACGCAGATGTTGTGATTGAATCTTTTATTCAAATTAATACGTTTTAAGAAATATTGCTTTAGCGAATTGGTCTAGAACTATTATTTAAGGGATGCCCTGAGTACAGAAAACCATATTTTCCAGCTTCAGGGTTTCTAGAAACCAAAAGATAGTCAATCCAAGGTATATTTATGTGAAGGTAAACAACGTTGCATAAAAATCTCCGATTTTTTTGTGACATTTGGTTCAAACGTTTAAAAATACATGTATACATGTACTAGTTTGCGATCCGGATATCTTGATCATAGGAATCATTATGAAACGTTTTGCATCCCAAAAATAATTTGTCTACTTTTTGTTCATGTTGAAAAATGACTACGCTTCATGCTTTTCCAATTTATGTTATAAGTGTTATCAAAATTCTCTTTGTTTGCTAGTGTTGACGGTGGTCAATCACTAGCTCATGTTCTTCAAGTTATTTTTGTATTACTATTTATATAATTTGCTTATTGTTCAACTTGAACAGATTGTAAATTAAATAAAGTTAAAAAAAAAAAAATTTTGTGAATGTAAACAACGTTGCATAGAACTCAGATTTTTTCCCCGAAATTTGATACAAACGTGTAAATATACATGTACTAGTTTGCGATCCGGATATCTTGATTATAGGGTCAATATGGAACGTTTTGCACCCCAAAAATAGTTTTTTTTTCACTTTTTGTTCATGTTGAAAAATACGTTTTATTTTCTAAGGTGCACGATTTAAATTTGCTGTCGCGCCAAATTAATCCGTCCTTTTGAAGCATAAAAAAAATGAAAATCACCAGTAATATTGTTACAAAAAATAATGTATCCTCGTTAAAAAAAAATCTAGGGCCTAAGGGATAGCGTCAAAATGAATGGTGTGATGGTTTTGTTCCTGCATAAGATTATCTGTTTTTTATCGAGGCTAATTTAAAAACCCTATGAACTATAAGAGCCGTTCTCAGTTTGAGATTGTCAAAAAAGCTACCGTCTTCTCTTAGCATCGAACCTAGAACCTATAACTTTTACACTAACGTTTTTGCATTGCTCCCTGTTCAATGTTTGAATCAATGCCATACTTTGGTGAAATACATTGCTTTTCGAATCTTGCATCAATAAAGAACTTTCGTTAACCATTGTTTTGTGTATTTTCGTGTATTTTACTGGACCTATGTTTGCGGCAACTTTGTAGTGTAGGCTACCTTGTACATGATAAGTACATTTTTTGTAAATTAATCGAATAATGCACTTCATCGTCTTAATTTCCAAAGCACTGATGTTAGTAAACACGATTTCCCAACAGATAAGCTGTGCACTTGAAACCCAGACGTTCGCGTGGTATTTTTATTAATGAAATCAACTTCCATCAACACAAAGTTAGTTGATTCGCTGACAGCGTGTAATTTAATCCAGCGACCTCTGACCTGGCTGCCGCGCGCGCATTTTTGTGCCAAACTCCAACTTTGTATCCCGAAGGTTCATCGGCTGGCGGAGGTCAAATGAGGCGAATTCTTTCGTAATTATTGACTCTGCATTTGCTCTTTCTGCAATTGCGTTTTGGTGAAATTCTGGCTGGTGCAGCGTCTTTGCCATTGTAACATAACCTGTTTGCGTCGTGGTGTTTTTATTGGTTATTCTGTTATTTGTGTTTTGCGTAGTCGACGTTTTGATTGGATTATTGCTGGTTCAGAATTGGAAGGTAGAAATATAATTGTTGAATGCAGGTTTATAGAACAATAAGTTCTATTGTTTCAAAATTGATGTGGTTTTATTATTCCATTGATCTGTTCTGTAGGCCTTTGTAATGGGAGAACATGTTTTAACTGCTTGCATTACTCCCCTTTCAACTTTATCAATGGCAATGTATTGTTGTTAGGTTGATTGAATAATTATGTGCAGCCAGAGATACAGGGGAGGGGGTGGGGAAATTATTGCTTCCCTCTGAAAACTTATGGATATTGGCAAAAAAATGTGTTCTTGTACGCATTTGAAAATTACTATACAACCGAAATCTAAAGTTTTATCTAAGATTGTTTGTCAATCAATGTTTTTCCCTCACTTACCTCAGTCTTAAACTAAAAAAAATGTAAATAATAGAATAAATAATTAAATAAAAAATATGGCAAAGCAACAATTAATTGAATTGACCACAGTAATATTAATCGCACTACACATTGGAAAATGAAACTTTTCCAGACATCATTACTAACCAACAGTTAATAATAGACACATGAACACATGCAAATAACACTAGTAATAATTTACTTCTCTACTCTTATTCTTCGTATACATTTTCAATCACTCAGGTTTTTCCAGCCATCTTATTAGAGTTGTCAACTAAATGGTTTGCTCTTGACTCCAAGTGTTTGCAATCGTTGACAGGCGCCTGTGACGGTCGCTGTCTGTGCAAACAGGCGAGACTCGGTGTTTGCATAGCGATGAAATCGTATCCCGCGCGAAGAGGAAAAATACCCTGTTTATCCCTAAAGCTGGTTAGAAATCCCGATTTGCATGTAGTATTGATAAGTATTGTATCGTACTTTTGATAAAAGATTTTTTTTGATGTGAAGTGTTTGTAGAGATAATTCTTGGAAACAAAAGTATATAAGTATGCAACGTGAATTTATACATTTTAACCCTACATGAGGGAGCCAAATTATGGTAGAGCGCGACACTTCGGTCCTTGAAGTCAAGGGTGCAAACTCCTCATAACATAACAACAATGGATTTGATCGAAGCCGTGATGCTGCAACCCCAGGTCTAGTCTGAAGCTACGTGAAAAACGACCTCGGGTCCCAGAGTCTAGCGTGGGACAAAAAGACCCTTAGGCCTACATGTTTTTAAATATTTATTATTTCATCATTTATTAAGCTATCTTCTAATGTCACTCACTGTAGTAAAACTTATTTCTTCAGTTATTATTATTGCTTATTACTTTGATAAAAAAACATACAATATGAATGATCAATCGGAGTCAAACAGGCGAACTCTGGTTTTGACATTGAATAATTACTAATACTACTTATTCCCTTGCCTAAGATATTATTTAACAATTAGTTTTGGAGCGTGGCTAGTATAGCGATTAGAACGCAGGACCTATGTCCTAGAAGACATAAGTTCTAATCCTGCTAAAGACATTTGTAAAAGTGCCGGTGGGGGGGGGGGGGGGGGGGGGTCAGTGTTGGTTCGGCCATTCTAAAACACTAAAGGGGAGGTATCTCTTGTCATATATCTTGTAACCAGAAAACAGGTAAAATTTTCATTATCGAACCTGAAACCACATATTGCTTATCTTCGTTCAAAATGTGAAGAAAAATCCCACATCATCCCACAACCGATACGAAAATCAACAAGTGGGTGCGAATCGTTGGACGATATCAGCGCCAATTCTCGGTAGTGGCGAGTAATGCAAATAGTGATAACAGATATCAGTATAAATACGGCGCCTGCACCGCTCACCGCTCCTCCCATTGATAGCTGATAATGGCTGTTGAAGCAAACACTCTCGTAGAACTCGTATCTATGTTTACGCGCTACGATACCTAGGAAAGTGATGATTCAATTTCGTGGAATCCAAGTAGATTCAATGGTTCGACATATTGAGTTCCTAGATGCTTTTTGTTTACCAGGAGTATTTTCTAAACCACTATGATGCACTCGTAAATTGTTGTTTTGTATAGCCTTTACTTTGTGAAATTTATACTGGATTATTATATATATATAGTATACACCACGCTTTTATGTGTTCATGAGTATGAATAACATTCCTATCGAAATCTCAGTTTCAAAGTAAATTTTGAGGATGGTTGTTAAAAGATACACTATTTTCAATCATCATGTTTGGAACAAGGAAATCTATAAACATCATTATATCCAATACACTTTCCCAGAAACGTTCTGTCCCGTTTCATTTCCTTGTCCTTTTCTCTGTAGTGTCTTAGTCAATGGGTGTTACAAAACGTACTTGATAACATGACCAGCCAGTAAAAGTGTATCCATTTGACCTTGTTTTTTGTAACTAATATGGTCCAATATATTGGAGATGTTGGATAAATACTGTTAATGATAACAAAGATAGTTTTGAGCGTATTTCCCTATTTTATTCACTGGTGGTGTGGTGGAAGGTTTTAATTCAAACAAAATGTATCCAATCACTCAATTTACATAAGTAAATCCCGAGATGAGTCACGTTTCGGAAAAATGCAATTTGAAAACGTTGATATAAGAAGCTGGTCACATGGTATGGATGTCACCTGCAGATTGTTACGGACTTCACGTGTATGCATCTTGCATAACTGTGGCATGTCGACGCACGTTTACTCGCCTACAACCATATGTTGCATTGTAACTTGCAGTCGAAAAACGTGCATCTTACGCGGGATGTTTAATGATAGATTTCAGATTGAGTTGAAGATTTGTTTCAGTCAAATCTGTGTGAGTGTTAAATATTGATGTAGTCAGATTATAAGCTGTAGTTTTTGCTATTGATGACATGTCTTTACTACTGCACAATTCAATGATAAACAATTTTCTTGTTAAGAACATCCAATACCTATGGCATTAATTATATCCGATGTTACATAATGAAACCAAAATGCAGGTTCAAGATACAAACTTAGTCTTATAATCTTTCTTTAGGATAGTTTCTTTCGAAGATTACACAATATGTTAGAAATTTACTAAAGCTTGCGATTTAAATTGTTGTTACACTCCTTTTTCAGTGATGTTTAAAATTAAGTTGATTTCTTGTGAAGCAAACTCAAAGCTCTATATACTACAACCTTTCTACACGTATACTAGTTCAGTACATATACAATGAACCGGATTTATATATACATCCGTTATCACGAAAACTCGAGTAAGAATGGTCCGAGTTTTAAGTAATTTGGTACAAACATGCTGTTTATATAAACGAGTCCGCGAACCAGCATGATCAGACTAACGAGGTTTTTATTGGGTAAAAGTGCGTTTTCCCCTTCTAAAATCTCTAAACATAAATATCTTTCCAAACTTGCTTCTATTCCAACTTAACATTTTGTTCGTCTTTTGCAGGTGTACAAGGGATTGGATATAGTGACAAACAAAGTGACAAAGGAGGAACAGAAGGAGGTTCCCCACCATATGATAGACTACCTCGGGCCTGGGGAACCTATAAAGGTGGTGGACTTCAGGGATAGGGCGCTCCGTGTAGTATCCTTTATAAGCATAGTCTGTGCTTCACTTAAGTAAGAACTTTGTGTACAGTAGGTACTTATAAGTTTAAATACAGACAAAGTGAGTTTGTGGTGAGTGAGAATGGAGTGCGAGGACTCGTGTAGCTTTGATAATTAACTATTTTTCTTTAACCGGGACCACTTATCGATTAAAAGCCGCTTTGACCCAATTATGATACACCTAAAAGCAATTGGCTTTTTAAAGAATTTAATTGGTGGCCTGATAATTAAGTGGGCACTTTACTTACACTTAGTCATAGTAATTCTCAGCTATGCATAAGGGGGAATTTTATATTTTACTTTTAAATAAAAATGCACACGTTTTTCAACTTATGCCAAGAATATTAGTCTAGTAGGTAAGATATTAGCCAGTATGCGCTTCTTTCGATAAAGAAAATACTTATTCCAAGGTTTTAGCTGTAAATAGTACCCATAAAAATGGAATTTTATCCATACACATGTTTACGTTTGAATTAGATTTTGATTTTGACCAACCATTGATTTTGACATTTAAATGAAAAGTGTATCCTTTGAACTAGCTATAGATGCATTTTTGACTCTAAAAAAAACATACTCGGACTAATGATACTTTCTTATAGTATGCTACTAAGTTTAATTTCTACTTTTATATTTTAGTTTTTTATACTATGGCTAATGGATACGTAAAAAAAAACATATATATGAAACAACAGGTAGCTCTTTCAGTGTGACATTGTTGAATAGGCCTAGTTACTGTTCACCGTTATATTTCTGCGTTTTAGAGTAACTTTCTGTGGGTAGCACAATTGAGAGGTTAGGCCTACTCCCACTTTATTTTTAAAATATTGATACATCTTAACACAGAAAACGTACTACTCTTAAGCACATCATTGGAAAGTTAACTTTAAACGAGAGTTTTAAGGTTCACTATGTATACAAGTAGGCCTACTTGACAAAATACATATGTATAGTCAAATAACGTGGTCCTATTGGCTTATGTGTTAGATTACGAACAATACGTTTTTACTCGGCATCTAACGACCGACATTGAATGGAGACACAAATTGCGCGGCAATATTGAATATTCTCCCGCCAATATCTGTATCGGTAGTATCAGATCCACGTGAAGAAGTCGAGTCACGTGGAGTGGAATGCTGAATGTCGCCTTGAAATAATAGTGTTGTATCACCTGTGGACACATTTGTGTTCTACATACTGAATACATACACCTACCTACTGTGTGGTATATACAGGGTGAATCACGCAAGGTGTCCACTAATACTATTGATTTCAGACAAACTGTTCGTCCCACAATGAGGGAATGACATTTTCCCATTTAAACGAACCCTAAAAAATAACTTACGAATATTAAACATGTTTTTAAATACAGGTTGTGCCAAAACCAGAGAATCACTATTTAAAATTGCACAGTTGTCAAATATAAACATTTGTTGTACGAGAAATAATATTAAAGCTCTTGTGAATGATTCAAAATTTGACAATTTTTTTGTTTAAAAGTAGCGGCTCGTTATGAGGTGACAATATTGGTACTACAGTATTTTGAATACGCCATATTTTTTTATGTTGATTTCTCTACTTGTATTACAAATTTGACATTGCTGAGCTTTATTTTGGTATGCACAATATCACAAAACAAACATTAAAAAAAATTACATAGCCTAGTAAATTCTCAAAAAATTGAATGTGAATTGTATGAAGGATTTCTACGAGAAAGATAGATTTAATATTTAAGTTTGGGCCACCTTGGCAGAAATGGTTTAAACAAATGTTCATTGATAAACAGACTTTTGTCCTCAGCTGATCCATGAGGATGATAAATATAATGGTCTTAGATGAAGTTACTTAATCTATGTAATGGTATTGGATAGATATTTTTCACTACGTATTTGTAAAAACTCTATTCTATTGTTCTCTTTTCACTCCTGAAATCTTGTAAAACGAAAGATCCTTAAGATATTTATACAAACTGCTAAATTTATTACGTAGTTTAATAATGTTTGAATGGTTTAGAGGATTTTCTTTTACCAATAACATGTTTACTCGCGATAACCAGTTATAGCTATTTATGCTTTATAAAAAAAATTGAAATTCTTTGTTTTCTAAACAAATAGATTACACATTCAATGTGTCGAAGAGTCTATATCAATGTTTTTCATAAAGCAGCAATATGTAGTCAAGGTTGTGCATGCCTTTTCGAAACTTGAAAGGTTAGGTAGGTTTTGAGGGCTATATAGTTAGTTGTAGAAATTAAAGTAAATTTATCTCTTGGAAAGTTATAGACACATTCTTTAATTTTTTTAAGCCAACAAAAAAGACAAATACAGTACTTATTCTTCCTCCAAGTGCATAAAAGCGTGTTTATATAAACTATCGTAATTTGATGTAACTTATTACTTTCACTCTTAATTTACACCCTGTATGTTCCTAAAGTAACCCACCAAAACGCACTTTTGTTTGACGAGGTGACATTTTTTAACAGTTGTCGTTAAGTCGGAAGTTTGTGGGTTTTATTTTTGGAGTGTTAATTCCGACAAATGGCCTGAACGGAATCCCCCCGCTGTGATATATACAGGGAACTTATAACCTTGTCTATTCTTGTGCCCAGATACTACAGTGGATATACGAGCTGTTTTACTTTGGTCGAGATGTGTAGGTTTGCTGCTGAAAGGGTTAAGGAACTTACAAAAGTGTTGGAATTATGTAATTGACCTTTACACTATAGGAGGAAAGGATTTTGGGATTTTTTGGAAATATTTGAATATAGCGATGTCAGTTCATTTGTAATTCTATGGAACCATGTTATGCTAATGCCACCATTAGGACAGGTTTGCAGCTGGAAGGGTAGTTTAAGTGGTTGACACAATAATGTTGTATATATTTGTTTGTACATTTCTGTAAATTTTCGAGAAAGACATTTTTTTATATTTGTGTACTGTATTAGGTTATTTAAAACTTACTTAAGTTGTGTTACTTAATTTGTAATTCTATCCAAACGACGAACACAATACACTACAATAGTAATTTGTGAGGTGACTGAAACGTTTGGTGTAATTAACCGTTTGATCGTTCAATATTGTCAAAAATATATTTTTGGGTATACTGTATCTTGAAATTTTTAGTGCCAACAGATATGGAAGTGTACCCATATTGGATAACGTATTTGAGCTGCCTCTTGAATTGTTCTATTGAATTGCTCAATTCCATTTCATCGCTGTAGTTTAATTGACAAATGAATTAAATGTGTTTATTTCCACATAATATATACAGAAAACAAAACATACTTTTTAATACAAAATATACTTACAAAATAAAACTAAGACTAAGAATAAAAAAGAAAATTTCTGTATAAACTAATTCAATAGATTATATGAAATACAGCAGACATAGGCAAGTGCTGCCTTTGCGTCTGATGGGTTGCTATTTAATATTTATAGTGATAAAAGTGTAGTTTACAATACTTTGTTACCATCATTAATCTCATAATTTGCATGGTGATAAAATCATGGTTGTTGAAATGTAAGATTCCTCAGTTATTAAAGAAAAACTACACATGATAATATTTCATGGCCAAAATTTATTGAAGATGTTTGAGCTCTTTATTGACTGAAACACATAACTATTCTAAATTCGGTGCACTGGTTATGATAGTAAAAATAAAAAAATAAAATAAAACAATATATTTACTTTGTTGTGTATTCGACCAAGCTTCGTCTCTAATTTTACACCCCAGTCACCGTTGTGTTTTGACGGGCAAGAGTCTGGGAGTAAAACGAATTCAGTGTTAACAGATTGTGAGTGAATGACGGCACTTAGTCATTTCAAAATTACTTAAGTCTGTCTCAGTAGACGTCTTCTAAAGTGGAGGGTGACTTGGGACGTGACGACAGATGATTGATTACAAAAAAAATATTATCTAGAGTATTGAATAACTTTCGCAAAATCACTTTGAACACTAAAGCAAAATCGCAAATACTTTTGACTATGGATATAGATAAAGAGATCGCAAATACTTTTGACTATGGATATAGATAAAGAGATCGCAAATACTTTTGACTATGGATATAGATAAAGAGATCGCAAATACTTTTGACTATGGATATAGATAAAGAGATCGCAAATACTTTTGACTATGGATATAGATAAAGAGATCGCAAATACTTTTGACTATGGATATAGATAAAGAGATCGCAAATACTTTTGACTATGGATATAGATAAAGAGATCGCAAATACTTTTGACTATGGATATAGATAAAGAGATCGCAAATACTTTTGACTATGGATATAGATAAAGAGATCGCAAATACTTTTGACTATGGATATAGATAAAGAGATCGCAAATACTTTTGACTATGGATATAGATAAAGAGATCGCAAATACTTTTGACTATGGATATAGATAAAGAAATCGCAAATACTTTTGACTATGGATATAGATAAAGAGATCGCAAATACTTTTGACTATGGATATAGATAAAGAGATCGCAAATACTTTTGACTATGGATATAGATAAAGAGATCGCAAATACTTTTGACTATGGATATAGATAAAGAGATCGCAAATACTTTTGACTATGGATATAGATAAAGAGATCGCAAATACTTTTGACTATGGATATAGATAAAGAGATCGCAAATACTTTTGACTATGGATATAGATAAAGAGATCGCAAATACTTTTGACTATGGATATAGATAAAGAGATCGCAAATACTTTTGACTATAGATAAAGGGATCTTGAATATGTGGCCAGTTTTTGAATAATGAAATATTTTGTCCAACGATGAAAATGTTCAAGCTGTGAACAAGGCTGGGGGTAGCTGCGTGAATAAAGTGTTCGCCACTAATATTAAGAACAGAAACAGTATTGACCATTAACAAAAACAGATTACGTCACTGACTTGAAAACAAACATGTTTTTATTAATATTTAATTTCAACTGTCAACAAATGTTACGGAACAAACCAGCTATTACGGCTATTAGTTTGGATATTCGGGCCAGTGATGTAATTTTTAATGTTAATAATCCATACCGTTTCTGTTCTAATATTCGTTGTGTCGCACGACAGTCAAAAGGCATTAATCGATACTGGGAAGTCAGTATTTTTTTATGGTTTGCAACTAGACTTATGACTTAGCTAACCTTGACCATTGGACTTAAATAAATAATGGTCTTGACTAGAGAAAAGCTGATATTTACACTGAGTCAATGTTAAATCGACACAATGTCCATTCAATTCTTTCCTCACTCTTCATTTCATATCCAACTTTGAAATACTTAACATTTGGGCGACTATCTTTTAGATAATGACACTAATATCGATACAAATTTGTGATTCCGAATTTTACTAACTCCTTAAGGTAGTAGGGGTGTATTAAAAATGGCATACTGATAATGCTTTAGGGAAGTCCTGTAGAGCTGCATGTTTAAATATCTCCCCCGCCATGTAGCCGTGCTCCAGCTGGTGTTAGGTGACACAGTGACGGAATTAGCCTTGATGAGTCACGGACCGTGCATGGTGCATCTCTGGTGCAGTCTATCCCCTCATCTTCCCACCACACAGCACGGCGCGTCTCCGCAACTGTGACGTCATCTAGCGTCGCAGCTGGACCGTGCCTTGGTGCAGTGTGGGTGTTAAATGTCATTTGACGGTCCACCGGGATTGCGCCACTAGGGCCAGGTAGACACCGGCAAGGCGCCACTGCCAAATCTAACCCTCCCCAAAACGTATCGTCATTGCGCCAATGCGGCATTTCTTCAAGTTTAGAAAATACTTCAAGTTCAACATTAGTTTCTCCCTTCATTATCGGGTTAGGCTAGGTTAGGTTAGGTTACATTCCATCTTCCGCCCGATTATTCCGGCTACCCGACTACCTGGGGTAGCGTCATAGAACTACAAGGTAGCGTTGGCGCAATCTTGGTGCGTGCCAGGCTGACCCTTTAAGAACCCTCACATAACTGGCGCAATCCCGGTCCACCCCCATTTGAAAGTGCAGTAGTATCGGTTGTCCGTCTTAAATCGGCCGTGGCAATGTCGGATAAGCGGAAAACATAATATGATAAACCGGAAATTATATGCACAACGTAAACATTATGCAAGTTATTGGATTTAATTTTCTCCCTTGCGTATATTATTTAGAGCACAGAACTCGCACAACCATAGAGTGTATTAACGAATTAGACCTTTAACATGTAGCTTTGACATATAGCTGGTGGACTTCGAGGCTTCGAACTGTTGGGCATTTGGCTGTGGGATAGTTTTTATGCAGTATCCAAACCGGGATAGTGGTTATGGAATCAAGGAGTTTTATCATAGATTAAACATACTCCCTATGGTTTTATGGTCTTTGGTGAATCAATTCCTTTGGTTTTAAAACATGCATATTGTTGTAAGGATTTAAAATGTATGGGGGTTTTTAGTACAGACCGGTTAAAAACGTTCTTAAAAAGTGTTAAAGTTAGGTTGTAGTCACAATTTATGACATAAATTATAAATGGGGGGAGTACAACTCAATAGCCTGCCTTTAACGTGACATAGTTTTTTTGTATTAAACTAATAAAATGGCTGACATCTATCTATATTTTAAACAGACGGATTTAAAAAGATTGTGGCTGAAATATCTTTTACACAGTTGTGAGAAGAATGCCTTCTATATATATAACAAATTGTCTAATGTACATGTCTTTCTTCTCCCTCCACACCTTGTATGTAATGAATGGGTGTTGTTTATTTACGCCACAGCTGTTTTTACAAGATCCATGGCATTAAGTTACAATTTTAATAGTGCTTCTCAACCTGTTTGCATAAACATCTGGTTAAACATTATCAGCTGTTTTATTTTTCTTTATTGTTTACCGCTGGTTGTTACTTGATAACTAAATCAAGAGTGTGAAGAGTGTAACAATCCGGGTCGTTTGCAAGGACGTTCTTATTCCAAAGAAGGATTCCGGCACCGTATCTAAATCTTCGATCAAAATATTGACCATTTCGTCGACCTGGTTGCCACTTGAAGATCAAGATTTTAAAATACACCGTAGAAGAATACCTTCTACTTAAATTAAGATATAAGTTTGGATCATGGTATCTTACAAAATCGAAATCAAATGAAAAACAAAATTATTCCCTGGCTCCTCAAAGTCCTTGTCGCTCAAGGTTCCAGGAACTTAGATTTTACATGGTGATGGTTATAATTTACTTTTGGATACCAAAGTTGACATCCCATCCATGGATCTGCCGTTCCCAGTTTTTTTTTATGAAACGAGTCGGCCATACATTATTACACTGGTGTCTATAAACAAACTTTTTTATTAATTTTTTTGTTTATTGTGTTATTTGACGTGACACAAACGATGCTATAGCTTACAATAGGTTGTCCTATCAGTTCGACTCGGCTAGTATAATCGAATAGGTATTGTACAGAAGGCAGTAATTTACATCTCAGCTCAAAAAATCTGTCTGTGACTCAATTCATCTACGTCCTTTATGATGAAACAAATGTCAACAACTCTATGGAGATGAGATGTCTGCTTCTTCCAATAGTCAATGTCTCATTGTCTTTCTTAATTGTTTGTCTTTGGGCATTCAACATATCTGTATAGCAACTGACACAAAACGTTAAACAAGAAACTAGGATTTTGATTGTTCAATTTAAATTAAACTACTGTCATGTAAATGTTCTCCGACGTAACGCGACAAACCCGAGTTCGCTGAATAGTATCAAATAAAATAAATATTAAACCAGTTGAAAAACTGTGCACAGCTATCTAGAACTGATATTCGTCTCTTTCACTAGATTGTTACTACCATTCCCGCCGGAAGCGTTATCAATGGTCCAGGAACTCCCAACTCCCTTCTGTGTGACCTAGTGATAACAACTCCAGGATATGACGTCTGTGTTATCAGTCATGCGGCCATGACTGTTCCGCGGAGACATTTGCGAGAGAGATTATAACATCCTCGGAACTACTTGAAAATCCCCTTCTTGAAATCTTTTCGATCAAGATTGCCTTGCAAACATCAGTCTAGTATTGATGGTAAGAAGTATTGACTCAGAGGTAATCTCTTGATAAGTACGAGAAGAGGTATTTATTTTATGACTTAAGTTTTTTTTGGAAGCATATGCACTTTTAACCAAACTACCGAATTGAGGCTGTTAGCAATGGGTTTGTAGCCGCTTCTATTAAACATTGCACCAAAAAACTACTCAAACTATCTTGAGCAGGACTTCCATCAAAATTCATTTTACATCACCATCAGTTAGGCTTTGCACCTTGATATCATTAATGACCTCTAGACTGTGTCTTGCTTCCTAAACTAGTGTCACAACCTGTTGAGCTATTCCTTGTGTCAAAATGTTTAAAATGGACTTTTAATCGCAATACTTTATAAGCCTTTATTTAGTTTTGCATTCTCCAAAATTTTCTCACTACATCTTGAGTTAGCTCTTTGACCAAAATACTTTCCCAAAATATCCCAATCAGTAATTATAGCAACATCAAAATGCTCGGTATAGGCTAATATTTTGAAATAGGCTTTGACCTGAAGTTTTTTTAAACACACTAATAGCTAACCTCTGCCTTGGGGAGTTTCTAAAATTCGCAACCTCTTCTTCAATTCGCCTCCATCAAACATGTTAAAGACTGTTTCAGTTATACCATAATTGAAATATGTTTAACCTATCTTTAGAAAGGATTTCCAAATGCTTTCGTCACATCTCCAATGAACCTTCCATCAATGTGTTTGAAAGTATTTTTAGTTCAACCTTGCTTGACATTATTTCAATTCCTTTTTGGTTTGTAGATCCAAATGCTTTTACAATTACACCCGACTATTGTTCACAAATAGCCAAATTATTAATGTTCTTTGTTTTTCTTTTCAAAATCAAGTCGAAATTTTCCTTGACCATTCCCAGATAGACGATCTCCAACAACGCCGCAAAGTCCCGGTGATCGCCGGGGGAACTTACTACTATGTGGAGTCCCTGCTGTGGAACTTCCTCATGGATGCGTCTCCTCCTCCTCAGAAGCGGCCGCGCCTGGATGTGAGCGGTCTGGGCAACCTGAGCTACCTGATCGCCGACACAGGTGACAATGTGATGGTGGACCCAGTGGAGAAACTGGCTGCAGGAGACAAGGAGAAACTCCACCAAGCTCTGCAGAGTGTGGATCCTGCAAGAGCAAATGAGTTGCACCCGAACAACGTCAGGAAAGTTATCAGGTAAGAATTATAAATTGGCAGGGGTGGATTGTAAATTTGGAATTTTCTGTTGGGTCTGTTGTGTACGTGTCCTTATTTTGCCGCAAGGTTTTAGTAGGAGATGAGCTCACTGAGGGTGTTAGAACTTGCTCTTCAACAGCTTTGCCGTACCAATATGTCTTCTGTTTTGCTTTCCACGTCTACGTTCTGATTGAAGACACATCACAACAGAAACATTTTTGATCAGTCTTAGATTTAAGATATGTATGCGACTCCTTTCATCGTATATATTGTATTTTTGCCAAATTGGATGGTCAATACTCTTGGAGATTCAGAGACCACGAATCAGGTACTTGTGTGTTGGGCTCTAATAGGCCCCTGAATATATGGTTTGACCTAGAAATAATTAGAACACAGATGAAACCATTGTTGTTCGATAGTGAAAAGTATTGTGAATAACATATCAAAAGTCTCCAAAAATATCTTTGGTGGAACACCACAATTTTTCCAAAATGGCGGCCAAATCCAGTAGTTTTTTTGCTTTTTATTGAAATTCTGACTTTCCAGTCAATATTGGTGAAAAGTCGTCTGTACATTTAATGTTCCTCCTGAAATTACCTTTAAAATGATATCAAATACATGTACCTACAACCAAAAATAAACCCCGTAGAAATAATAAAATTGTTCAAATAAAAATATTTGTTATAAATTAATGTAATAGTCCAAGCGAACTAAAAAAAACAGACACAGGGATCGTATAAAAATTTGCAAGTAAACATTTTATGGTTTTATTTTTATTGCTGTGGTGTGCAAAGTGACATACCAAAAGTTTCAAAAAATCAGTCCACGTGAAACCCCTAAATTAAGGAAAAAATTGCGGCTTTTCCCAATATTGGACAAATTTTGCAACAAAATGATACCACATGTTTTTTTGCACATTTTTCGAGATATTGACTTGGAACCACGACCGATATTTATTGGATGGTCCGTACTTAATTTCAATAGGGGACGCTTTTTGGGCCGCCATCTTGGATCAGCCATATTGGATCTGCCATATTGGATGTAAATATTTTTTAATGTAATTATAGTGTTGTGACACATCATTATGAACTAGATTTCCACGCTGATTTCAATGCTGAAATCCGTTTTTAAATAAGTTTTTTCGTTGCTTAAGATATATTAAAACGAAAACTCTCCCCAATACATCACTTAAGGACGTATCGTACTTTGAAAATGTGTTTGGATTATTTTTCTCCGGGTATTATTAATGCTTGCAGTTCGTTGTAGCCTTAAAATATTCAGTGATAAAAGAGCTTTCATTTTAGTTAGCTTTCATTTTGTTTTATTTATAGTTAAAACAGACTAGTTATAGACGAGGTACAAACCCCAACACAAAATTAAACTAAACTTTTTTATCAGTTTTTGTTAAAAGATTTATATCTCGGGTTGTTAATATGTTAACAAGTTCGTTCTGGTATCAAAGTACTCAGTAAATGTTTGGCTTTAATTTTATTGATTATTAAATGACACATGACAAATTTAAAACGAATCATGTAGGCCTACCTTCAATGAACTATTAAATTAATTATTGTTATTTTGAAATTTGTCTTTAGTTAAAGACATCCATCCCCAATTCTAAATAACTCCCAATAAGGAATCCATAGCTAAAATAAAAGTCAATGCTTGAACTAATAGCTATGACGAGTTTTTCCCGTTTTCACTCTGCACAACACTACAAAATAAAACCATAAAACGTTTTGTTGAAATTTGTTAAAGGCCATATCCTATATTTACCTAAATATAATTTCCAAGTTACACAGTTACAGTTATTTAAAAGTACAGTTATTTATAAGTAAGTTAGTCATATGTACCATCAGTCAAACACCACTCCCAATCTGTTGGATCTGCTGGTGAACTATTTCCACGCCATACTTGAACCTGATGGTACAACCTTAGGCTGTGGTAAGGTAGTTTTCAATGTGTTTTTAAATTGTCAAAGTACTAAACGTTCATAAGAAATGTATGGGGGAGAGTTTTCGTTTTTATATATCTTAAAATCGTAAAACGCTATTTAAAAACTGATTTCAGCATTGAAATCAGCGTGGAAATCTAGTTCATAATGATGTGTCACAACACTATAATTACATTAAAAAATATTTATATCCAATATGGCAGATCCAATATAGCTGATCCAAGATGGCGGCCCAAAAAGCGTCCCCTATTGAAATTAAACGGACCATCCAATAAATATCGGTCGTGGTTCCAAGTCAATATCTCGAAAAATGTGCAAAAAAACATGTGGTATCTTTTGTTGCAAAACTTGTCCAATATTGGGAAAAGCCACCATTTTTTCCCTTAATTTAGGGGTTTCCCGTGGACTGATTTTTTGCAACTTTTGGTATGTCAATCTGCACACCACAACAATTAAAATAAAACCATAAAATGTTTACTTGCAAATTTGTATACGATCCCTGTGTACATTATGTTTAGTTTGCTTAGACTATTACATTAATTTATAAAAAATATTTTTATTTGAAATATTTTATTATTTCTACGGGGTTTATTTGTTGTTGTAGGTACATGTATTTGGTATCATTTTAAAGGTAATTTCAGGAGGAACATTAAATGTATTGACGACTTTTCACCAATATTGACTGGAAAGTCAGAATTTCAATAAAAAGCAAAAAACTACTGGATTTGGCCGCCATTTTGGAAAAATAGTGGTATTCCGACAAAGATATCTTTGGAGACTTTTGATATGTTATTCACAATACTTTTCACTATCGAACAACAATGGTTTCATATGTGTTCTAATTATTTCTAGGTTTTGCTATTTATTTTCTTATTTTAAGGCGCCTATAACTCCGACTAACGACTTTAAAGTCATGTAGTGTTGTTGAATATTACCGTTACTACTGGGTAGGCTCAATCCCACAATCTCTTTGAAGAATAATTAACTCAAATCAAATAGCGAAAGTGTAAACCTAGGCCTACATTGAGAAAGCGGACTGATGATTTAGCAAATATTTTCGGTGTTAAATCTTGTGGCCTCTTGATCCCAATTGTTGCATGTGGTGGGAAGTGGAAGTATATAAATAAAATATTAAACTCAAAAGTTTATCCAAACATTTAATTTCACAATATATTTATTTACTCTTGTATCCAGTGAAAGTTCTAAACTTCATTTCCAACCGAGACTAGAACCACATAACAACTATCAATTGAAAGAATGCTCCAAAGATTCCACTGGTTGTAAGACAGCATAATTTACAACTCACGATAAGACAAGTAAATAATAGTTGAAGAGTGGCCTGTAATAACATTAATGTTACTACATATGTTGGTGATAAGCGGGTGGCGGCTGCCCTCGTGACCTTGGTGTTGTTATCAGTCTTATCAGGTCTATGAACCAAGAGGCGCCCCAGTAACCCGTCTGGTTGTACAAATCGCGCGATACTTTGCATGCTCTCGTTACATTGTATCGCACTGATTACAGAAAAGACTTGGATTGGAGACATGTTGGGGTTGATAGTTGAATTTGTATCCTGTTCTTTATTTGTTTTCGGAAGTATGGATATTCTTCAACGAGATAATGAGATTTCCTGGCAGGTTTTCTTTGAATTATCGTGTCATCTACCTGGTCTTCTAAACTAGTGTTTGGTGCATTTTGTTGAGTTAGGTGATCCAATTGGTAACGCAGAGATTTCTGTGTGCTTCAGTCACACGACGTCAAACTCTCTTTAGGTCACAAGAACTGGTTGCTTATAAAGAGAAAATTTTGGGAAACTTGGATGCTATTATTCCACCTTAAGCCGGGGTTTCCTAGGCGTGGAATCGGTGAGCGGAGAGAGGAACGCGGAGAGCGGACTCCACTTGTCTTAGGCCCGTATTACACTATCATAGTTCTATGACATATATCTATTATCATATGTCTTTGATGAAAATTATTACAGTGTAATGTACCAACTATTATAATGGTTTTGAACTATGATAATATGTTCTCCTTGAGAGAACATATTATCATATATTTGATAATATAATATGTCATAGAACTATGATAGTGTAATACGGGCCTTAGGCAATTTAATGTTACTGTTTTCCTAGAAGCGGAGCGGAATGCCATGTTAGTTTCAATTCCGCTCTCCGCGTTCCTCTCTCCGCTCGCCGATTCCGCGCCTAGGAAAACCCAGCTTTAGCTTTAGGACTTGAACTGGAAGCATTTAGCCACGAATTCAATAACCTTATAAGAATAAAACCTTTTCATTATTCTTGCTAATGTTTGATTGGTCTTGATGAAGCGCTTCACGTAGTAGCTCCATTTTTGAGTCAAGATATAAGAGCATGGCTAAGGTAACGGCTGTATCATAAATTAAGAATCCTTTCTCATTTGTGGACACAAATTTAAAGACATTTTGCTACCCTTGCTATCCCACGAATACGTGCTTGCCAATTTTTTGACTACTAAATCCCCAGTCCTAATTTAGCCTCAGGTCAAATTAAGAAACTAACCCACCCGAAATTTAGGCCGTCCCAAGACTGGCCATCATCCTCTCTTGGGTGAAGACGTAGTCAACTTGTGTGCTTCTAATCAGCAAACCCTTTTCAAACCCTGAAAATTAAGAAACCCCAGTTCGTGCCCATCTATTCACACAACCAGCTAATGAATCGCATTTCCGCTACCCGCTTCAGTTCCCACCGTTCCAAGAACCGCGGTCAGTTTTTGTTAGGGATTATCACCAGAGTGATACACCCGCCAAGGTCACTGATAGCGAGGTCGAGGGGTGAGATAAGGGTATCACCCCTTGGGAACTACCACCTCCCGCTCGTTAGTCAAGGAGCCGTTGGAAGGCGGCGTCGTTAACGACGGTTTTGACTTGTGGCTCGTAAAACGAGACGTGGAGTCTCATTCTTCATCGTCGGCGCGCCGTCAAAGATGCACATTTTGCATGTTGTAGATCGTAAGTGGGAATTTGCTATGCTCAACAAAGAGTGCTTAACGTCTTGAACTCGATTTGTGATACCATGATGAGTAGTTTATTTTATTCATTACTTACGGTATTTGTATTGCGTGGGGGTTTCACTAAAATTTACGATTGGAAATGCTTGGTCATCAGAAATAGTTTGTGAGTTTTTAATCTTGAACTATTTCAACTCTGATTATGCATAAGTTTCATTTTTGGAGTATTAGCCTATAAACTACTGCGCCAACACAATATACCTTGTAGATATAAAAGTGGAAAGGGTGTCGTTGAGTAAATGAAAATAAATTAATTATATGGTATCGTTAAAATGTTTTATGACTTTGACGATTTAGTCTAACGAGTGAAAAGAACAATACTTGTATGCACATTTAACATTTTATAATGTATTTTACATACTGCGGCCTCAACTAGGTTCAAAAATTAGGAAATATTTCTAAACTTGTGAGGGGAAACGCTAAACGGCATTTGATATAATGCTTTTTCATACTAGTAAATTGTCAAGAGGTTCCTGTGTCCAAATATGAATAATTGGATTAACTGTGCTCTTAAAAATAAGAAAAGTATAAAAAGATGTTAGCCATGGCGACGAAATACAATTTTTGATTCGTTTCGCCTGAAATGTCAGTGAAAGATTATGTTAATCATTGCTCTCGGGTGTGCCATTTGAAAATCCCGTAATCATTTTTGGCGGTCATTAGCATACTGAAAATAATAATTTTCTCTTAGAACGACCAACTCCTGTTAATAAGAGGAAGCGTCAAAGTGATATGAATATCCGTACTAAAAGTTTTTCTTGTTGAACCCCCCCCCCCTATCGTGTATATTTTTAATAATTGAAAACTATTTAAGTAAACAATTTTTTATGTTGGAAGTGGTACAGTTTTTTTTTTTTGTATTTCGATCTGGGGCAAATTAGTAACACTGTGGGCTATATTTCACTTAGGGCCATTGAAGATTGATATACAGTACAAATCTATGAGTTTAAAATCTACTCATTATATTATTCTCGGAGCGTACTCTTGATGCACTAGTAGTTGCTGTCATACAACATTCAACATTTTCACTATGGGGTTTTTAACCAAAACCACCCATCGCCACTGATCTATGCCCTTTGACCTAAACAGCGAATTACCCTATTGGTACAAGGATACAAGGCATATGGGCGGGGATAAGCTATTGCTGACTGGTAACTGCAGTGGTAAAATAGTGGAGGTGGCCAATCTTGAACCAACATCTGGCTTATGAGCCGCACAACTGAGCTTATTGTATTTACTGCTGAAAAAATAAAATGCTATCAGATTGTCGACTGTGTGTCCGTCTAATCACAGCTTGTAGACAATTTCAGTAATCTAAGAACAAGGAAACACAGATAATCAAGCCACATACTACTCTTGTTTTCCTTAGATGTTTAAAATACGATCAGTAGCTTCGCTTTGAAAATCCTCCAAATCGGCGACAGTAGTGAAATGGGTCGGCAGTTTGTTTGATTTATTTCTGGCAACAAGGCCTGACTGCTCGTGTGCACTTTACAGTAGGCTTTACAACAAGTACTCTGGGACAAGGTCTTGTGGCTTATTTAGGAACTGAATGTGTAAGTCTGGAATGCGTTTGACGATAGTGTCCACGCAACTTACAAGATAAACGGCTACGGTCATAAATACTTAAACAATATATGGTAGGAGGTTGCCTAAAGAGTCAAGCAGGAAAAAGACGTTAAGTGGTTGAAAGGTTTGTCCATTTTTCATATTTAACTCAAACTACACAATGGTTTACAAAAATCGCAATTCCCCCCCTCCAATACTTCACTTAATTTCTTTTGCTATTCGTCAACTTCTCGCTCGTTTTCATGATTGAAACATCAAATCTGCCAAAGTAACCTTTGCAAACAATAGGCTATTTGGTGGAACATACTGGCATTAGCATAACATCGTTCGTGAACGTGAGTATAATTTATATCTAGTCTTAACCGTTAGAAGATCCGATCGTGGTCTCATATTTATTTTCTTAAGTGACGTCGCAAAAGAGGTGTGATGGGTGCGAAATGCAAATCTTGGAGTTCCTCTTACGTCATTGTTTTCCCTATGTAATTTGCTGTGCTAAACATCTTGACTTTGGATTACACTCGCTGGCTCTTATGTATCTCTTGGCTAATTTTCTCGTGACAAACTGATTAATTGTTCTTAAAGGTAGGATGGTTTGGTGGATGCATGTGCTAAGAACATTTCATTAGGTAAGAAGAAGGAATGGTGTAATTTGTAAATGAAAATTGATATCAGAGGTCTGATACAATTATGTACATAGTATATTATGAAGTAAATAACAATAAATCTTTATCCCTCCTTAAGTTATACAATCAATCACAATATATGTACTAGACTCTAAAATATAAATTATCTCCAAGTTAACAATGAACATAAAGACTTATATCACGTTTTTCCAACGAAAAGAATGTGCTTTTAACTTGTGTAGAAATTAAACCCAAGAAAAGAACAAAACTTCTGAGTTCACACTCCTGCCCGGGAGTCCAATCAATTAATGAACTTAATAAAAATCAAAGTCATTTGATTTCAAAAGGGCACGATATCGTCTCACAAAAGCTTAATAGACAAAATGTTTCAGTTTTAAGATTAGAGTCAGTTGTAATTCCTCGATGTACCATAGTGTTTTCAAATAAACCATTCCGCCACTTCCTAATTAATTTTTGACAAACAATTGTTCTTGAAGCTTTATCATCGGTTCTCCATGCACTCGACTATAGTTCCTTAATAGAGTTGTCAATGTAGACTTTATGAACTCGCCAACGGATTATTTACCACTTCAATTGATATACTTGTCAAGTCTTTTTACTGACATATGTTAATTAACTATTGATTTTCGACGAATGAATATTCTTGACAGACTTTTCATTAGTTTCCCATACAACAGCCGATTCATCGAAGACTTGTCAATGTTGACTGGGTAAACTCGCAAAGGATCATTTACCACTTATATACTTGTCATTTTTCTACTGACGTTTGTTAATTAATTCTCAATAGAGTCGTCTAAACGAGCCGATCAAGAGCACGGTTGATTGCTCCGTGACAGTTACAGTTTGGCGGTTAATAGATGTCGCTGGCGCCACGGATGTATGTTCAGGTGCGCAACACAGCGACACATGTGTATACACAACTGTTGCGCTACTTGCCGCGCCACTGACTCCAACTTACACTATATCATCCACGCCCGCAGCGCTAGAGTGATTCATAATTGTTAATGAATGGAGTTGAATAGAGATGTGTTTTAATTACTGCTGGAAACATTTTAATTTCAGTAGGTGCATTCAAATTGCGTTATCCTGATATCAAACCTAGAACAGAAGTAAATCATGTAGTTGTTACTATATTGACTTTACAGTAGTAAGACGCTAATTGAAAATATAACGTTTAACTATTGTCTGAAAATAAACCGTATATATTTGGCACGCTCCTCTTGCAAAAGCAGTCCAATTAGGTTAAATCAGGTTTATTTACTTAATTGTACTTAATTGTGTTGGCTATTCAATACTAATCCTTATAGGATTGGCTGGGACGGTGGCGTAGTCCTGTAATCCATCTACTGTACCAGGTCACGAATTGTGGATATTTATGGACATGCACTGTGGATGCGATACTCTTGGTGTGGATTAACGACCGCACTAGTGAATACTACGATTACCCGCAGTACTATCCTGATAATTATACTAATTCGTTAATTACAAGTCAAAAATGTGGTTCGGATTCCAATATAAACTGTAGGTCCCTTAGTTGCCATATTGGCTGTATGGGCTGTTAATTAATGTGTCTAAGGAACATACGCCTTAGTCACTCACAAGACAAGATCGCGCCACTCATCCTACACTCATACTTCACTCATATTTGGGTTAAAATACGCACCTAGTAGTGACGTCCCCATCTTAAATAATTGATATAATTGATTTTCCATGAAGGTATTCTTCAAATATTCGGTATTTGTAGATTTGTTTTTGCTTATGACTTAAAATACGTGCAACCTTAAAATTACCCTAAAATGAGAGAGGACATTTTGAATCACGATATCATTCATTCAAACAACATTGTTGTTGGGTTTTTGTACATTAAACCCTCAGATTATTTAGAGTGAAAAGTATACTTGCAGTGTCCATAGTCAATGGTAACACTAAATACTGCTCATAAACGAGATCTCCTCTGTTATCAATTTTTCTAATCGGTAGATTGTTTGACGCTCCCATTGTGGATGCACAGCAGTCTACCACTATGAGCGTAATTTGAGCATTTGATTTGGGAAAAGGAAAATTCTAAAATTCCTGATTTTGTAGTTTTTGACCGCAAATCGCCAAAAATGTAAATACGTCATACCATAGTTGGGAGAACATCTTTCCCTCTTTTCCCTACCCAAATTACACGCCGATAACGGCTAGTTCGTGTGGGGTCGTAGGAGATTTCTCTTAAAGTTTCGGAGATATCGGTGAATGGAACTCAGCGGCTGGTGTGGGAGAAAGTAAAGGGAATGCAGTTGCAAAATTAAGATCAGCTTTCTTGACAGGTATTTGACCTGCAATCATACATAACGCCCCGCCCTGTATGCTGTGTAAGTTGTTGCGAAGGTCATTAATATGGACTGGGTGGGAGTGTACTTAGAAATGATCTGGTCGTGTATCACTTCACACTCTAGATATATATGTCGTGGTATGAAGCATTTTCCTCTATCGTTTAAATGTATTGTGTACCGTCGACGGATGAATGATTTGGATACTGAAGTAGACATTGCATCAATACGGACTTAGCTGAAGGGAAGTTTTTAATCGCAGAGTCTTTTATACCGTAGATATATTTTCATTCTGCAATCTTTCATTCTACCATAGAACCTGGCTGAAATATATTTTTTGGCGTGATTAAACAGTCGGTGTGAAAGAAAGAAAACGTAATTTTACAGCATTATACTGGAAATAAGTTATTTAGGATTTATTTAATGATATATAAAACCATAACATGGAAATGGAATGTAAAATTAACTGTATTTTATCCAAAGTTAAAGGTTACGAGTTAAAAAATTAATAGTAGGGAAAAACATTTAAAAAATTTTCATTATTGTCTTCATAAATATTTATTGACAGTTTTTAAGTAATCTATATATTAATTTGAAACAGTTTTTCTTTGTCATAGCTATTTTGAGAGAACGGCTGGGTGTAGAAACTCGGTAGAGGTGTCTAAAGAAAGGTCTTGGTCAGTAGATGAGCCATCAAAAGAGAAAAATTGTGAATTCCCTTGGGGCTCTGCCCCAGTGGCCTTTAAATTCCCATCCCATGTTATTCTTATGGAGGAAAACGGGGTTTTTGTCACAGCTAATTTGAGAGAACGGCTGGGCGTAGAAACTTGGTAGGGGTCTCTAAAGAAAGGTCTTGGTCTGTAGATGAGCCATCAAAAGAGGAACGAGGTAAATTCCCTTGGGGCTCTGCCCCAGAAGCCTTTAAAGTTGCCTCTTCAGATTTGTTTACATTACCACCATATGCATAATTCTACACTACTTTTTAATGAAACAGCTGTTAATATTTAAATTGTGATTTATTGAGTTTGTCAAAATTAAGTACAGTATTTGCAATGGGGTTTTCTGATTGATAAATTGGATTTTCTTCTGCATCGTGTCATGTTTTGCAATATAATGTTCTATTCCCAAATCAGTGGAAAATCCTATTATCACAGTAACTCTTAAAATTATTTCTTTTGGAGTTAACTTATATCTATTGTATGGGTTGGTTTCTGCCTTTTTTACCACTTCTTGGAGATAGTACGTAGGTGATATTTGTTGGCATATTGCATCTGTAGACGAAACTTGGGTTGGTGTAATTATTACAATCGAAAAGAGCGAGAAATCCTGCACAATTTGATATGGGCTAAAAATAAAACTGAATTAACACTGTTATACATTTCTTGAGCAATCATTGAATTAATCGATTTGCAAACAATGGAATCATAGAAAAAGTCATATAACACAACCAAGTAGAAGAAATAGAAATAATTTTTTTTATTTATAATCGTTGTCATAGACAACCTAATGCGGCTATGAGAGGGAAAAATTTGTAGAAAACACTAAAAAAACAAGATAAGCTTTTTGAAAAAAGATAAGATACTGTATTTACAAAAGATTTTGATTATATCTAACTGTTGTGTAGATCGTGAGTATTTCCATAAGCTTTGAGTCGCCTGCAATGCTTCGCAATTGCTCGAATTCGAGCAACAGGTTATGGTGTGAATTGAATTCCTTTAACCGAGTGTTTGGTAGTCAGTGGCAAAGATTTTAAGGCATAGTCTATTATGAATTCAAATTGCGTTAAAAGTCACGGTTGATAGTTACATGTAACTTCTTCCGGAATCAACCATTTTTATATTATTAAAATCTTCTTGACATTTCCTATAAATATATATTTTTTTTTCGGTTCTTGGCCAACATGATGAAATTTTCAATGGCTTTTTAAGTATCTACATGAAATATTCTATTTAAAAAAGTATAGTTTTTACAGTAAAATCTAATTCCTTTTAAATTTGACTTGTCAATCTTTTGAAAAATCTACAAAAAGGGGGCCACAACTTGCTTAAACATTTTGTTTACCATACGTCCTGTTTAAAAACTGTCAATAGTATAAAAACTTCCTCATATTTTAAGACTCAAAATCATATATAGCCACATTATATTTTCCTGTATACATTCCTGTAAAACGAACATTTTCAAATTCACTTAACAAGTGCAACTCAATAATGATCTTTACTATACACTACCATTGACTATTGGATACTGAATCAATAGCCGACAGTTGTATCAATAGTAAAAGACAATCCTTAGTACGATGGAGTTTCCAAACAATGGTGGTTGAATGTATAAATGCAACTTTGTCACCCAAGGTCGCAACTGGTGCTTACGTTATCAGGTCAAGGTCGTCGCTTATCACACTTTAATCTCTTATCAGCCACGTATCACAAATCGCACCGTTACAATGTCTTCAATTGATCGAAAATTGTGAGAATTTATTAAATTGTATTTATTTATTGAATGTTCTATGGTTTAATTAAATTAGCTGTGTGGCAGAAAAAAATAATACCTACATCCTAGTTTTATCAAAATAAAAATTTATATGATGAAAATATAAACATAAATAGTTTTAAATTTGTAAAGCTCTACCACAAGTATCCATTCATCCATGGGACATTCGAAAATTAATCCTACTTCTTATTATCTTTTAGTACTTCTTGGCAATTGTTGAGCTTATAAAGAAAAAGTGTAAAGTGTAAATTGCTCAATGACAATAACTATTTTGGATGACCTAACCCCGTGGCGTGTGGTTCACTGGCCCAAACCTTGATGCATCGCCAACCTTTCATTCTTACCGAGTCGGAATTGAAAGTATTTTCTTGAGGAGAGGTATTTGCTTGTAGTTTTTTGCCAAAGACTCATTTCGTTAGTAAGTTTTAACAGTTCAAATGGCAATTTTAATATAAAAATGTAAGCCTACCTACATTAAACACCATTTCGTAATTTTTTCTTTTAGGTATTTTTTTGAAAACGTTGCAATCCTTTTTTTACTTTATTAATTAAATAAGTATTAAATTAAATATGTCGTTGAAAATACAAAAATTTAATAAGTCGTTTGTAAATAATATTATCGAAATCAGCAATACATTTTGAAGTAGACTGTTCCTGAATTTCTTTACTATTTCCAAAAGTTAGTTTAGTTCTGGATAAAACACGTTTTGCAAACTATTAGAACAATGTTTTATCAATATTTTTAAGAATTTTTTTTTTATTAGGTCTAAGTGTTTAGTTTTTTTTATAAAAAGGTTTCTAGCGGCTCTAGTGAAAATCTTTTTCATTTTACATTAAAACCGGCACTGGAAAAATAACTTTAAAGACCAATTCTTACCCTTTAAACATCCATTTTGACCCATTTGAATCAGAGATAAGATGAAAACGAAAGGCATAAAAATATATATTTTCCTTCAATGGTCTAGCTTGAAATGTAAACTGTCTTGTCGGATTCACGAGCTGTAAAATTGCAGCATTATGAATCAAAATAATACGGCAGACCTTTATTGTTGAACTCCTTTAGAATGGCTAGCTGGTGTGAAGTGCAGTAGTCAATATATCTAGTTTAATGGATGGAATAATATGTCGTTAACACTCTTAAATTTTTCTCCATTTACTCCTTGTATCATCAACACTACTCTCAGACCTGTGTGACACAGGTGGGTGTTAAATCTCCTCAAACAGCGTCTGCGTGTGTGCGTGTGCGGATGTGTCGGCGCTGGCCAGACGTTACGCTCTACATACACTCTGGCACGTGTCCTAAACATACGTCATCTCCAGACGGCGACATCACAGAGTACAGAAGTAGCCACACATACAGGTCACGTGACACATAGTGTGGAGTAGGACCTCGATAACAAGTGCATACACATTGTCACATTAGACGTGTATGTATGACGTCGATTAGGTGCTTTTGAATTCCAAGTTCTTAATATCCGACCGTTGTGAAAAATCTCGAAATACATCGAACATTGCATTTATTTTATCAAACAATAATGCTCCACATGGTTGAGCCGTTCCATGCAATATAGAGGTCTTAATCACATTAGATTATGCTATAAAATCACCAGTATTTGCTGTTAAGAACAATCTTTTATGCTTGGAAATAATGGGGGTTTACCTGAACAACTGAGGTTAGAAATAAAGGAATCTTCAGTGACCAAATAATCAGCAAGGACAGCAGTGACCCTATTTTTAACTCATAGATCATAACCTAGATGGTGTGGTTCAAAACCTAGTAATATGTTTTCTGTGACCTAGATAACAAATCATAATGTTTGATGCATACTCCACTCTAAATATCTCTTCCTGCCAAATTAAACGCTGATTATTGACACAAAACTTATTTATACATTGAATTGAGTTTAGAATCATTTTTCTGAATACAACCACAGATGGGTTTTTGATAGAACTTGAATGCAAACGAATGATTAAAATATTCAACGAAACGACGGACAAATTATTATTTAAGTTATTTTTAGGTTTCCAGCATTTGCAGAAACAAATTTTCTGCAGGTATTGACTAAGATACATACAATACGTTTAAGCACTTTAATTCGACGAATTAACGGCTGAATAAATGATAGGCCTAAAGAGACAAACAATTGGGCTCTAATTAGCAGTTAAGTGGATCAAGGATTTCCACAATAAGTTCACGGTTTAGCCACTGCCTCTTGTCATTGAAATAATTACATTGACACAATCACATTGGTCTGTCGCGTGGCTTAGTTAATTACAAACACTAGCAACATAGTTAAGACAGGCGCTAAAGCTGTTGACCTGTTGTACAATTTTACTCGAGAGCTTTCAGCATGTTATTTTGCATGTAACTCTTCTGTAATTTGTGTAAACAACTTTTACGAGTATTTTGTGTGTGAATCTTAAGAGTGAACAAGTAATAGTGACTCTCTAGACTTCTAGAGTATTCTGTAAACTGTATTATTAACTTTCATTAATATATTTTACAAATAACTTCAAAGTAACTACAAATAGTAGTAAGTAAATACCAAGTGTTGTGAGAACAGTTTATTTCATAACACCTGTTAATTTCTATTAATTATAATCATATGTTTATTTGTTATTCTATGTTTGTAAAAAGGTAAATAAAGTTAGTTGAGTTTGAGTTATGACATAAAACAGTGCATCCACTTAATTCTTAGTAAAATAGTACATGGTGGCAGCGGTTTAGAGCTATGCCTCAGAAGAGAAATCCAAGAAGGAAACAATCTGACTATGAAGATAATGAAAATGAACAAGAACAAAATGAAAGAAGCAGAGAAAATGAATGCAACAACTCAACTAAGAAGTCAATCATTGTATCAAACACTCATTCAGTTATTCAACCTCCAGCTAGTTTCTCCTTTGTACCAGCAGATTGGCCAAGATGGAAAACACGATTTCAAAGATATCGTTCAGCATCTGGGTTATCTGAAGAGTCTGAGAACAAACAAATCAACACTCTGATATACACATTAGGTGAGAAAGCTGATGATATTTTTGCATCTTTCAATTTAGCAACCGAATCAACGCTAACATTTGAAGAAGTCTTAGATTTATTTGACAAACATTTTATTCCACGTAGGAACTTAATTTTCGAAAGAGCAAAGTTTTTGAAGAGACAACAAAAAATTAACGAAACAGTTGAAGAGTTTATAGTTAGTCTCCATTCCTTGGCTAGGACCTGTGACTGGGGTTCACTTAATGATGAAATGGTGTTGATGGTACTAATACTGGGTTTAAATGATGAGAAACTTAGTGATCGCTTGTTGCTAGATCCCGAGATGAATTTAGACAATGCCATTACAGTAATACGACATGCAGATAACGTAAAGAAAGAGAAGACAGATTTGTGTGATGAGAAAAGAGTTCAAATTGAAGCAACTACGTCATCGAGTTCAAACCAAAATCAAGGAGATAGGTTTCGTCAAAAGAAACGAGAATACCCAGTACAATGCATCTGGTGCGGTTATAAACCGTCCCATCCAAGAAGCACATGTCCAACAAAAAGCGCAACATGTAACTTATGCAAAAAGATTGGTCACTTTTCGAAGGTCTGCAGATCTAAAGAAGCACAGGAAGTAACTGACGAAAATGAAGTAAGTGAACTTGGACCTTCAACTAATAAAGTATTCATAGGTACACTTGGGGATGGGTCGAAATGTAAGCCCTGGAAACTAGAATTAGTATTTGAGGGAAAACCACAATCATTTAAAATTGATTCAGGGGCAGATGTAACAGTAATTCCCCCTGGCATAGTTGATCCAAGTAGGATCCAGCCGACTCTAGTTGAGTTGTATGGGGCTGGTAGAACAAAATTAGAAACTGTAGGTTGTGTTAGAGCTAATATCCAATACAGAGATGTTAAAATAAATCACATGGTATATGTAGTGAAGGGACTCATAACACCCTTGCTTGGTCGTCCAGCAATACAGGACTTGAAAATTTTAACTTTTGTTAATTCAGTTGCAGAGGTAGACAGTGACTTTTTTACCGAATACCATGAAATGTTTAGTGGTCTGGGCGTCATTCTTGATCCCTACACAATAGCACTTAAGGATGGCGCAAAGCCATATGCAATAACCACTCCTAGGACAGTACCTTTACCCCTAATGTGTCGAGTAAAAAAAGAACTAGAAAGTATGGTACAAAATAATGTAATCACACCAGTTGAGCATGCTACTGAATGGTGCTCAGCAATGGTAGTAGTGCCTAAATCTAATGGAGATGTCCGCATATGTGTTGACTTAACAAAGTTGAATGAATCTATCCAGCGGTCTTATCATCCGATTCACAAAATTGAAACGTCTCTCAGCTCAATCTCAGGAGCAAAATGGTTTTCAAAACTTGATGCAAACAGTGGTTTTTGGCAAGTCCCCTTAAATGCAAAATCCCAGGATCTAACTACTTTCCTTACCCCTTTTGGACGTTTTAAATTTCTCAAACTTCCATTTGGAATCACATCAGCACCTGAACATTTTCAGAAATGCATGAACAAAATCTTAGACAACCAGTCAAATGTCGCCGTCCATATGGACGATATTCTGATTTGGGGCAAAACGAAAGAAGAACATGATACAGTTGTTCGGCAAGTACTTGAAAAACTTAAAAATGTAGGAATGACACTTAACAAAGACAAAACTGAGTTTGGGAAGTCAAGTATTAAATTCCTCGGGCATTTCCTCTCATCGGATGGAATTTCTGTTGATAAGGAAATGGTTTCCGCCATTCTCAAAATGGACTGCCCAAAAAACGTAAAAGAACTTCAAAGGTTTAATGGGATGGTAAACTTTCTTGGTAAGTTTATTCCTGAAAAAGCAAAGATTTTGGCCCCAATGAATTCATTACTTCAAGCTAACATTCCATGGATATGGGGTCCAGAGCAGGCAAAGGCATTTGATGAAATAAAACTCATTTTGACTAACTCTCCTTGCCTAGCCATTTACGATGTAAATCGGGAAACAATTATCTCCTGTGATGCCTCGCTTCAAGGGCTAGGATCAACTCTTTCTCAAGTTCAAGATGATGGTTCCATACGACCAGTATCATTTGCATCCCGAAGCCTTCTTCCTTCTGAAAAAAACTATGCAAACATCGAGAGGGAGGCTACAGCTGTTGCTTGGGCATGTGAAAAGTTTCAAGAATTTATTATTGGCAAGAGAGTAACAATACAAACAGATCACAAACCACTACTTCAAATTTTGAAATCCAAACATCTTGATGAATTGTCTCCAAGAATTCAAAGAATTCGATTGCGTCTCATGAGATATGATTTTTCAATTACCTATATTCCTGGAAAGCAGCTTCTAGTTCCTGATGCTCTTTCAAGAGCACCTCTCCCATTTTCAGGTACTGATGACCGTGAGTTAGAAGAAGAAACTCAAGCGTTTGTTCAAATGGTTTTGTCGTCCATTGATATAAACGACTGCATAGTTGCTAAAGTATTGGAGGAACAAAATAAAGATCCGACTTTATGTGAACTGAAAAAAATAATCATCCAAGGTTGGCCTTCTAAGACATCATTACGAGATGACCTAAAACCATATAATTCAGTTAAGGATGAGCTAAGTGTTGATAATGAGATGATACTACGAGGTTCAAGACTTGTAATTCCACCAGCTCTTCAGTCTTGGGCACTTCAAAGAGTACATGAAGGTCATTTTGGAATTACCAAGTGTCGTTTACGTGCAAAAGAGTCAGTCTGGTGGCCAGGAATTTCTTCAGCCATTGAAAGTATGGTGAAATCATGCCCTACTTGTATTAAACATTCAAGGAACAGTCATGAACCATTGCTTCCCACACCATTCCCTGACAGACCATGGAAAACACTTGCAATGGATTTATTCAAACTTGAAGGCGTTTGGTTTTTGACTGTGACAGATTATTACTCCAGATATTTTGAAATAGCTGAATTAGAGTCATTAACATCACGAGAAGTAATAATGAAATGCAAAGCCTTTTTCTGTCGACATGGCATTCCAGAAGAAGTTAGGTCTGACTGTGGGTCTCAATTTCAAGTCCTTGAACATTCAGATTTCAAGACATTTTCCAAAGTTTATGGCTTCAAGCATATAACAAGTAGCCCAAAATTTTCCCAAAGCAATGGAGAGGCCGAAGCCGCAGTGAAAATCGCCAAAATGATTCTAAAGAAAAATGTGGAAGACCCTTATTTAGCACTTCTAGCCTATCGAACGACACCCCTCTGGAATGGGTACAGTCCCTCTCAGCTTCTCATGAACAGGCGATTACGGAGCACATTGCCTCAGACAGGACATTTGCTTTGTGGAAAACCAGATCTAAAGGATCTTAAGGGGAGAGAAGAAACATATCGTGAGAAGTATAAACACAACTATGATAGAAGGCACAAAGTGCAAACTCTCAATCCTCTTCATATAGGAGACCCAGTTTGGATTGTGGACCTTAGAAGACATGGCAAAATTGTGAAAATCCTGGACAGCCCTCGTTCATATATTGTTGAAACTGATAAGAGGAATGTGAGAAGAAATCGATTCCACCTCAAACTTGCCCCTTATTTAAGAGAGAAAAACAGTGAACAACATTTGTCTGAAAATGCACATCAAACAGAACCATACAACCGTCCAAAGAGAAATATACACAAACCAAGCTGGTTGAAGAACTTTCAAACTTAAAAGGGAGGATGTTGTGAGAACAGTTTATTTCATAACACCTGTTAATTTCTATTAATTATAATCATATGTTTATTTGTTATTCTATGTTTGTAAAAAGGTAAATAAAGTTAGTTGAGTTTGAGTTATGACATAAAACAGTGCATCCACTTAATTCTTAGTAAAATAGTACACCAAGTATGTTTTGTAACCTACTCATTAATTGTTCATCATGCTAATTGTGTAGTTAACATAGGATGGAATCTATAACAATAAGTTTTGGAATTAATTATTTTAACTAACCTTAATTAAGCAATATTTGGTCATTTTACTGGATTAGGTATTTTCATAGGATACCATGTTGTAATGTTATGTTTGATGGTTATAATGTTAAAATACTTGTCGAACTCAAAATCCAACACTACTTATCAATTTTACAGTTTACGTTTTTGTATTTAAATCATACTATATTTTTATTCATGTTTTGAAGCTGCAAACTAAACAAATTAATGGCTGTAACATACCTGGTACACTGCTTATAATTTAATTACTCAAACCTTAAACAACATTTGTTCAAAACCAGTATTGACTGCAAAGAAGCTCGTTAGTAAAAGGGGGGTTTCTTATAAACTTACAATAATGGATCAAAGGTGTTTAGTATAATTGCCGCAAGATCACAAAATATTATTCAACCGACCAATGTAATTAAATTCGTATTATAAAGCTGAACATCCAAAAATTGTGTGAGTTTTTCAGTACTGGAATCTAAAAGTAGATTATAGTTTGCTGAAAGAGATAAGGGATTTCCTACTGCTTATCATTACGGTTCTGAGAAGTACATAAAACTGTAGTCTGGGAAAGCCACTCATAAACTCATGTCTAATCAATTCTGAAGATGTGCCGTCTGGAGCCAAATGTAAGTGTTATGAAACTTGAACTTTTCACGATTGTGGTGACTCATGAGATTGTTATTATTGGTATGTAATTACATATGTTTTGGAATGAAGTGAGATGATTATCTCACTTCATTCCAAAACTCCAAACTTTACTATTCAACTTTAAAATGTGCCGTTTTAGTAATTAAATAGTTTTAGTTTATTTACAACTTTGTACATTCAACTGACCTAGTGTGGTTTGAGAAATAGCCACAGATAATGATCATAAACTAAACCTATCCCATCCGCCGCAGCATAAGAGAAATCCGGACCTATTTTTTAAAAGACTTCGAACAACTAATAACCATTTCCCAGACGCTATAAACAATCTAGAAGAACAAATGATTAAGCATAAGAACAAATGATTCAGCACAAGAACAAATGACTCTGCCAGAGCTAGAAGATAGTAGACAAGACGTCTCTATTTTGACTAATGGAATCTTCCAACAAGCGGCTAGAGTGGACGATTCCTTGTAGAGAGCTCTCTCCATGGAATATTGTGACAAGCCTCCATGACAAATCACTGCCAGATTTGTTGTGATAGTCTGAAATCTCTGAGATTTCTGATTAATGGCTTTGCAAGTCTCGATGCAATCGGATAAATCCGACACAAGATATGCAGTTCTCCGTATGTGTCGTTTAATCCTTTACAAGCAAGTAATCATTTAAATAGAAGTACGCAGGTGTTCAATTCCTTATTTTAATGATATACAAATGCAAATTATATGGTATAGTTCGGCCGCTTAGAAAGCGACCTCCTCCAACATTGGTTTGGCATTAGCGCGCAGGTCGTTTTCTAAGCGGCCGAACTATAGTTCAAGCCTTTGTTTTATACAGGGTGATTGATATAAGTGTGCCAGCCGTTTTATTCGAAAACTAAAAGAGACATCAAAAAAAGTTAAATGGTAAGTGCCTTGGATTTTTTATTTAAAAAATTATAGTCAAGTCCAAAAAATTATTTTAGCCGCCATTTTTCCAATATGGCCGCCAACTTTGATTTTTCTTACGGAACACCCTGTATTTTATTATGTATTCTGGTAGAAAAAGAAATTTTAAGACGACTTTATTCTTGTCATTTTTTTCATAACCCTAACCGTTTCAAAGATAATAATGGTTTAAGTTGTGAAATTTTGAATGGTTTTCGAACAAAACAGCTGGCATGCTTGCTTAGGCCTTTATCGAAACTCTTTCTCATGCAGAAATTTCAAAACTTTAACCATTATTATATTTGAAACGGTTAGGTTTATGAAAAAAATGACAAGAATAAAATCGTCTTAAAATTACTTTTTCCACCAGAATCCATCATAAAATACAGGGTGTTCCGTAAGAAAAATCAATGTTGGCGGCCATATTGGAAAAATGGCGGCTAAAATATTTTTTTTGACTTGGCAACAATTTTTGAAACAAAAAATCCAAGGCACTTACCATTTAACTTTTATTGATATCTCTTATAGTTTTCGAATAAAACGGCTGGCACACTTATATCAATCACCCTGTATAGACCAAAAATCGCCCTAAGTTGATGTTTTATCGGGAAACTGTGTACCTAACGAAACATTCTTTATTAAGTTTTCCATTTTTGTCATTTGATTGTCTTGAATCTCAATGAATGTTTTACTTCCTATACACCCAGAATCTGTTTTGGGATCGTCACGGGACTTCGCTGTCCATACTACAATTATCTCCAGGAATAATATTGTGTGTATTGGTATTATGAGCACAATAGTCATTGCCGCTCTCAGCTGCTTCGTGCGGCCATCTACAATTTTCGAGCGGCAATGACGTACTGTACTTTGCACTCTCGATACATAAATTCTGTGGTGAATTATGGGTATGTTTGATTTTGTTATTGGTTTCAGGGGTTTTGCAAAAGTTATGGGTACATATTTCAAGGATATTTTCCTAACCAAATTCATATTTGGGTAAAAATACGCCGAAAGGCGTCCCTTTCTTAATTCGTCGTGATTGGAGATTTAAAAACATATACAGTATGTTGGCTAGTGTTCATGAGTTACTTTTGTGTCAAATTTCTTCCCAGTCGGTTCTGTAGTTTTTGCGAAGAAAACTTGCAGACATCGACGAACCCACCTTTTCATTACATGGGTTACACTAGTTACCTACATTGGGTATATATACAGGGTGTTGAAAATGTCTGGAACCAACATTATATCTGGTGAGTGGTTAAGGAAAAACAAATGATATTTTGTGTACGGATATACTATGGTTTTACCTATCTTTTGGTGCCTTATGAAAATTTTTACCACTTATAGGGAACGTCCTGTGGAGGATGCAGTAATAAGTTTAAATGGAAGCCTATGGTAAATGATACATCATTTTAAAGGCCATTTTTTTCTGAGTAAGGAGCCACAAGTTTCATCTCAAAAGGACCACCCTAGCAAAAATGACGACTGTTTGAAATTTAAATAACCACTTATAGGGAACGTTCTGTGGAGGATGCAGTAAAAAGTTTTCATTGAAGCCTATGGTAAATGATACACCATTTTAAAGGCCATTTTTTTCTGAGTAAGGAGCCACAAGTTTCATCTCAAAAGGACCACCCTAGCGAAAATGGCGACTGTTTGAAATTTAAAAATTCCGTTCACTATAAGTGGTTTTTTAAATTTCAAACAGTCGTCATTTTTGCTAGGGTGGTCCTTTTGAGATGAAACTTGTGGCTCCTTACTCAGACAAAAATGGCCTTTAAAATGATGTATCATTTACCATAGGCTTCCATTAAAACTTTTTACTACATCCTCCACAGGACGTTCCCTATAAGTGGTAAAAATTTTCATAAGGCACTAAAAGATAGGTAAAACCATAGTATATCCGTACACAAAATATCAGTTGTTTTTCTTTAACCACTCACGAGATATAATGTTGGTTCCAGACATTTTCAACACCCTGTATAACTGTACAGTACTTTACATTCAGTAATTTACACCAACGTAGTGGTTAAGAAATAATATTAATTATTATTATTATTTATTCCCCGGTTGCCATCACAGATCGCCTTCTTGTAGTCGTTTATGCCTACAAGATTATAATCTTTGGATTTGTTTCCGGGTACAATTTTGGCACTGTATCCGGGTTTATCTTAGATAAAAAAGGACATAGAAACCATCCATTGTCAACCATATTTTTGATAAGTGTATTCTAAACCACCACTCACAGACAGGTATACTATGGTAATTAAAGCCTTCATCTCACTAGCCAGCATACAGTACAGTTTTAGGTTGACCCGAAACAAAGAAAGGCATGTTTCTGGGTTCATTCCAAACAATCAGACGGGGGTTTAGAACCTTCTAGTTTCTCTTATATAATTATAAATGTAGTAGTAAATTCTAAACTGCCATACTCAGACAGGTGGACTATGAGAACTGTAGCTTCCCCTCGCTCAGAGCCGGTTGGCGGTTGGCGGTCGCCGGTTTCCCAGTTGCTAGTTGCCAGGTATGGCTATGTCCTCAACCTTGCTCGGTCGCCGACCCGGCCTTCAACAGCTGATTTTGGCACTCCCGCATTCCCGGGTCACGTGATCATATGACATGAGCATCTCATGCATTATACAATAAACTGCGCAGCTCCGGAGCGCGTACCGTCTCGTCCCATCTACGAGCGTTGATAGCGCAAGTGTTATCGGACGAGGTACTTTTCTGTGACGAATTGTGGGCATTTGAATGGATGTTTGGGTTTTAGGGATCTTGTAAAGATTTAGCCCAAGGATCAAGTTCATCTGGGTCCAGTTTATAACCAATAGACTATGACTTTTCAGGATCGATCCGTAGACCCTTATGATTGAACATTTTCACTTTCCTATGTTGTTGATGACCTTAACATTCAAATATATTAAATTAACTTCATTATATATAAATGGGGTGCCGAATACATATTTGCACGAAATTCCTCGTTTGTACGTTTAATCATGCTTATTTGTGCCAACCTTTGATTATATATCCTTTTTTGAAGACTTTTAAAATGCCTACGACAACAACAAAAACTTTACCCGTTGTGTACCACCGCCCTCCAAGTCGCGCATTGCACAACCAGGGTTATCCCATGTGCTTCTGGCAGCTGGCGATGGCGATGGCGCCGACAGCCTGGGGACGTGCTATCACATGGTGATAACATGGGTGGTCGAGCTCTTATCACTACCAATGTGCGACATAAGTGCAACTGACGTCATTGTCATTGTTTGTGTACTAATGGCGTCGTCTGCAGCGGAAATTCTGGCGTCGCTGGATGAGATCTGCAGAACTTTGGATACTAAAAAAGTAGGGGGTATTAGTTTACCCTGTAAAGTAGGCTCATAGATTAAACATACTCCCTTAGTAGGCTTTTATGGTTTTGAAACTGGAGCTGTCTTGGGTAAAATATATAAATGGTCCTGACTAATGAACCAGCTGAAAAAGTTGAACAAGGTATCTCACTCATTTTACACTCACCTTCCATTTCATTTCGGTAGTAATACTCGTTAGTATCGTCCGAATCTCACGACTATTAGGGGCTTTACTAGTGCGATACTATTTTTGAAAGAAGGCATACAGCTTCTTCATGCCGTCCTAAAATACAATTGAAGTTTGAAAAATATTCAGTAAGATATTTTTATCTATCTAGTAAAAAAATGTTATCTATGAAGCGATGAATATTTTCACCATATATAAATCATTACACTACAAACACATGGGCTATTGAATCTTCATGGCAACTTATACATATCATACTTATTCGCCATAATCTAAATTCGTCTACAGGTTTTTTGTCGCATATGTTATTTTATCAACTATTTTAATCGCTTAACGATCTCAACGGTGTCATGTATTTAGCATATGCTACCGTAACGTCGCAATATGTGATAAGAAAGGCGACGAGAATTGGCGGCAAAGTACGTCTGTTATCAGCGGGGGCCGCGGCGCAATGACCTTGTGATAAGAGCCCCTCACTGAGGCGCCTTGTAAAGGTGAAGGTGGTGCCTCGAGATTTTGAATCATTATCAAATTGATTAGAAATTATCATAAATTAGATTTGTATGTTGGCGGATTTACCAAGGTGGTACAGCCACGTTAAGATTCTGCCATTTTGGTATTCTTGAGAACTAAAACTGATATTAAAAACTACGGTAGGCTCCCTCTTGATGAACCAATGTAATGACAAAAATTGTCCGACTAAAGAAATGTCACTTATGTCGAGTGTGGTCAGGAGGAGTTCGAATAAGAAGGAGGCCACTGTATTTTGTCATCAGAACTATTAGTACCTATAGCTGTAAGTAGTTATAATACCCGCGCCGCAGCAAACATGCAGACCAAGCGAATTTCCAATCCATCTAGCAGTATTTCTACTAAAATATTCCTTTAAAATAGTAAGATTTTTTCAATTTAAATAACATTAATTTTAACGATTTTGCTGCTTATAGGGAAGGTAATGAGGTGTGTTTTTGATTGAAATGTTGATAGCTTAGTATAAAATACACAAAGTTGCCAAATATGATAAAAATATATGAAAACAAACAAATTACATTAGTTAATTTATTCTTCTAAAGAATAACCTGTGGTTTAAAAAATAAAAATTTGAGTTATCTCCACAACCGTTTGAAGTACAACAAAGCTTCAATTAGTAAATGATTTATTTTTCTGAAAACTACTAAATAGTTTGCAAAAATGCGAATTTTTATATTTTTAAGGATCAAAATGGAAAAACCCACTTTTAGTCCCTAAAACCCCCATAAACCCCAGTTCCCATAGCAATCATTACACGTTTGTACCAAATTTAATAACATTCAGAACTTCCTCTTCCAATGTTACATAGTATGATGGTTGACAGAGACATGACGGATACAGTTTACTTTATCATAGAGCTTAGCACGATTAAATAGTTTGTGATTAACAAAGTAAAAGGTAATTTATATGAGCACACTGTTGGTGACCCAAGAAACCATGTTTGATGTCAAACAGGGTTAGTACATTAACATTGACATATATTGTATAGTTTACGGGAGTGTGGCTGTAATCTATGTTCTAAGATTATTTAAGCCAGTACCCGCGAATTTCATAATTTCTTATCTGTTACCTCTTTAATCGTGTAAATGCCAAAATTTGCTATTATCATTTAATTAAATTTAAATAAAAATAAAACCATTAGATATTTACAATAGATTTTCCTTCATTTTTTTAGACTACTGAAAGTTTAAAAGTACCTACTGTAATGGAATAGTTCTTCGGTGATAAACGCATATTCAAGAAGTGATCCACCTGTATTTAAATGCAATGTAGTAGTTATGTCTTTACCAATTAAATATGTACAAAAATGCAAAATGAACTTTATAATGCAACTTCAACAAAGCAATCTTTGCAAATACATTAATAATCTATCAAATGGTATAAAACATCGTAAATGTCAAATTCGCTGTGACTAAAGTCCACGGAAGAAAAACTCCTAATCCAAAATCTAAACTGGTTGACCTTTCCCAATCTGAGTCCCAAATCAAAAAACCGGGGCGCGGGGGCATCGGCGACCGCGATACTGTATCAAATTTGGAAATATTTCTTTATATGTTAAATAGCAGTGACGTCAATGTGTTAAAATGTGCGGAAAAAATGTTAAAAGTGTTTTAAATGTTATGTTGAGTAAACGTCGAGAACGTAGATTGATCCAAAATGAATGAATTAATAGTGAAAATTCCTTCTATACTTCTTATCGGAAAGATCTACTCAACTCAAATTATAAGGAATAATTAATTATTGTGTACATTTAGATATTTCTTACCCCCTTAATAACCGAGGGGTGAGAAATAAATGGAAAACACATTAATAGTGACACACAAGCTACCTTGTGGAAGGCTTATTGAACTTTTTCATTTCTGAGAAAGAAATTTATATAAAGTCCAGGTAAATATTAAAAATCAATCGTAGAACGGTTCCTGAAAATAAACATGAAATATATGGGCAAACGAGTTGGCCTAGTTACAGTGCTTCCCTAGTAAGCAGAAACTCGCCGGTTCAATCCTGAAAAGTGAAAAGTGAAAAGTGAGTTTTGATGGTTTGAAACTAGACCCATCGGTTTTATATCGTGTCCTGGCTGAAGAAACTTCAGGATGATCAGAGTCGGTAACACAGCTGTCATCTTAATCATGCATCACTTATCATTCACCGATCACAGCCTTAAAGTACGCATCACAATGTATCAGTGTCGTCAAATAAAATCAATACAATTACAAAATAAAATACATCAGCCTTCAACGATGTTCATACGTTCATTCCTAAAAAAGAGTTAATTTTATTAGATTAGCTGCCAACTTATGTTTTATCATTAAAAGTTTACCTTAACTTTTTTAGTATCACCGATGATTAAATATTTAAATATAACCTTTTTCACGGAGTTACAAACAATTCAAACAGAGCCTCAAGTTTGATAACAGCTGACCTTCCTCTCCCGAGTTATCGGTTGATAAGAGTCTGGTTCCCACTGGACCCTGATAGCAGCCCATTCATTCCAAGGTGACTGATAAACCTTATCACCTCCGGCCCGTCGTCGCTGGATGGTCGAAATCAGCTGGAAGTGGTGGTGTTTCCTTTTCCTTTATTGATGTGTCACTTCCTTTTAAAAATGAGCACCTTCGTATAGTCTTAGACATTGGTTCACATTGACGGCAATGCTACATGGTAAAGTATACCCTTTACTCCGTGGTTCTGCATGTAATTTTTTGTCACACTTTTTTGGCTGTTTCCATTAATGTGTTGCGGGGTGTAAGTACTGTACTTAGATTTAACTTTAAAGTGGAAACGAATCTACTGGTATTGAGATTACAATGTAATATATTCCCCCTTTGTAAACTCAAACCGCTGATTTAGGATACTAGATAGTTGCCATTTAAGACTGAATTAAAATATAGTATCGTTATTCGAGTTAGTTTGTGATCATCATTGTGTTATCCATTACCTCATTAACGATATTTAGACCTACGCGATTGCTAAAATATTCGATAAATTGGTTTTGATTATCTTGTAGCGTTAGTGGGCCTGTATGGGCGTTTGTAGATGTGATTTATCTAACCTTTTTTTAAACCATCGAATCAGTTCAAATAAGTAAAAAGTAATACATGTACAGTAATAGGCATAACGCTGAGTATGATGAAGACATGCTGTTACCCCGCTTTTATTCCAATCCAAGTTTTGCCTTGGTCGCTACAAGTGATCGTACTGAAGAGAGTCTATTTATTCTCTACTGATTAAAATAATAATGTTTTGTTTGAAAAAAATTTAGTACATTTCTTCTGGTTCTTTGAATTAGGGTTATTTTAATTAAAACATTATCAAGTAACTCATATTCAATAGGTTTAAACCACAGGAAGTTTGGTAAGCTTCTTATCTGCATTGTTTCCGATGCCCAGCAACCATGTCCTTACATTGAAACAATGTGTAGTTTCTTATCGGTTTATTATTTTACTTTTTGATGAAAAATGTGTTCTCGTTCTCTCCTCGGGCATGCCGGCATACTCGCGTTGATTTCAACTACGTCTTGAATTTTTAACACTATCTGGAGCTGTATATAATTAGCTAACACTCTGTATGTTAGTAGTAAAAATACTCCGTCCGTCATGCAGTAATATTAATTCTTTGTTTTGGTTTCAGGTACGAATATCATATGTGCTGTATTATTTTAATGGGTAAGTCATGGTATATTATTTTGAAAACATGTTGTGGACATTTTTTAAAACAATCTCTTAAAGAAAGGAATGAAAATAATCCATTAATAGAATCATCACAATGAAAATATTCAGATTTAGACTTATAGACTATCATAAACTTATATACAACTCTCTGTCCACGCTTTACACTGACTCTACAAAATATAACCACCTTTAATATTATTAATCTAGCATATTTTGACAGCCATATTTTGACTAGCATATTTTGTGTTGTATTATTCTCCACTGTGTCCTACAAAGATCGCATACACGTGTAGGCCTACACTAAGTAAGGTCGCTAGACTAGCAACAGATTACATATGGCGCCTCTGTGTGCGAGGGCAGTCGGTAATTAAGATTACAAACACTGTATACTGACCTGGATACCGCAACAATATGCTACAAGTTATTTGATATGAGGGATTGCATACATTTTTCGTCTCGATTAGTACACAAAATTTTCATATTTCATGTCATAAAAAAAATTGAAAATTGTGTTTTGTGTGATTTGGCGTGAGGAGGTTTAAAAATCCCAAGTAGGTATAAATATACTAAACAATACGTAATACTGTTTAGTTGTATGGGTCATTTTGTTAAATACTGCCCCAATATTACGAAATTGCACTGTATTTGACACCTACATTTTTGCAAAACATCTGTCATGATTCAGAAAACTGGATTGTGTATGTCTAATATTTTACTAACGATAATGGCCATAGATATTTTAGTCTGTTAAATGCAATCTTTTAGTATTTGACTATAATATTAAATAGTTTTAGCACAATTAATTTTAAACAAATTTCACTGTGATCCTACAAAACAACTTTAAAAAGATTTTAAAATATGTAAAAGGGGAAATCTTCTCTTAAAATGTTTAAATAGTGAATTAACTAGTTTAACATTCAAATTTAAATTTATTCAATTTTGCAAAACGTTTTTTTTCAAATGAGGCAAAACGTGTCCACTGTTTCTTAAGTCCCATACTCCAGTTAGCATCCTTTCACTAGTTTTTATTCCATTTTACTAATTTTTCCTGACGACCAGTAACACGTAGATTTTAGACAGTTACAGTTTAGTTAGTTTCACAGACTTGTGGCATTCCAATTATTATGTAAGTGGGGCCAAGCTAGGGAACATTGTAACAATCTAAATCTGGTGGAAGTGTTGTGCAACAGTGATGACTTGCACTTCATTCATTCTACTTGAAGACGAATAACTACCTAATTGCTTAATCAACTAACTTGTATTCGTTCATTGTCTTAACAATTGGTAATAAAGAGCAAGGCTTAAATAATGTTGTTAATATGTTTGCGTATTTATTTATTTTGTTATCATTGTATTGTTGGAAACAAAATTGCCCTCTAATTGATTTCTTTATCGTTGGTAAAGAAACTATATTGTTAAAAGATCAGCTATCTGTTTGATTTTTAAGAATAATTTAGCAAGACTGTAATTTTTTCATGTTTTTTCATTAATAAATTAGGGCCTCGATAAAATTAAGTTTTGAAGCTGTGTATGTTCATCTGGTCATAAAGAGACAGATTTGGCATTCTTCCATTTATTCACTTCTTACACATTATGATAATAGCTAGGTATTAAAAGGGCAATTTTGATATATGTGTTGACGATCTTGTCTTTTTTTAAGACTGTGGCTAAAGCGGTTTTTATGGTGCGGTTACAGTTTTTTTCTCGTACATACATTTTCACCACGCCAGAATATGTGTTTTTGGAACTTAAAATAACACATTAAAAGTTTCGAAGACTAGACAAATCATTACAGAGTTTTGCGAAATTAGCCGTAAATTTACCAATAAAATCATCAACTTTCAACATGTAAACATACAACAGTTGTTATCACCGTCAGATGCGTAGCTTAGCAACCAGCACTTGTCGTTGCTTTGCAACCATAACGTCAATATTTTGCAAGCTTGTTTCGTTGATCAAAAATATTCCCTTATTTATTAGTTTATCAGTTTTTTGACAGCCAAAACAGGGAATTGAAAATTATTTGTTGCGACTCACTTGCTACCGAGGGTCTAACAACCATTGGTTTGCCCATACGGCAGACACTAATTTTCACATTATGATTACCAAGTGACAAGAACGGAGACACTTACATAACAGTTTTGGCAGTGATAAGTGAAGTGTTTTACCAAGGAGGAGGTGAGAGCGGGAGTAAGCTGGCTCAGTGTCGCCGCCCAAACTTTGAGTGCTTAATTATGTAATTTTAGTTTACCGTCTCGTCGCAACTCGATTGCACAACGTCTTATGAATTACTGAGTTCAAATCATTCTAGATATTACGCAATATTTTTAATAACTACCCTTTTCTAGTCGTCATGATGTGTAAATGTTATCTTTCTATTAATTGGAATTGAGGAATCTAAATTTCAAATTTCGAATATTTATGTACCGGTACGTTGAAAATTGATTTTATTAGTTTATGTTTTACCGAATAACAGATTTATTTGAATCAATGATAGACAGCTACTAAATACAAAGTTACCACAATAAAATAAAATACCCCCGCCGCAGCAAACCTGCAGACTAAGCGAATTTCCATTTGCCTGATTGGATTTACACTATAATGACTCTTTAAAAATATCAGATTTATTCCCTATTTAAATAGAATTATTTTAAAGAATACTTAGGTTTGCTGCGACAGGGAGGGAAATTTTTTTGTAAAATTTTAATAGTTTAGTAGAAAATAGATGCATTTTCCAAATTTAATCAAAATATGTTCATAAACAAGCAAACTACAAACACTTGATTTATTCTCCATAAGAATAACATAAGAATTTTAAATTTACAATTTTTAGGAATTTTCTCCGTAACCATTAGGCACATAACAACGCTTCAATATACTAAATTATTTTTTTCAAGCTCTACAAAATCGTTTGGAAAAAATTTCTAAATTTTATGTTTTTTGGGTGAAAAATGGGAAAACCCAATTTTTACCCCATAAAACCCCCAACAAACCCTGTTCCTATACTACGATCATGCTGCTTCGCGAACTCGTTCGAATGAATAGGAAAAAAATATTTTGAATAAAAGATTTACACGTTTATACCAAATTTTATCAAAATCAGACCATTTTTGCTCGAGTTATCGATCATAAACTCTATATGTATTATATATAAATTATATATATATATATATATGAATTTGAACGGATGGTGTTTTTGGCCTACAGGGACCTCAAAACGAAAAAGTAAATCGGTCCCAACTCCAGGTCTTACCATGCGTACTACGGTAATGGCTTATTCCCTATGAGAAATTCGCTAATAATCACATACATTAGATGATAATACAGTGTTGACTATCGTTAGGTAACAGTTTAAAAACAATAGATAACAAAAAGTACAAATTATATAGAAGATAAAACTGGATTATAAATTGCATTGATAATATCAGTAACAGTGTTTTTCGATCGATAGCCCAACAATGCAATGTAACAGAATGTTTAAATAATGACTTGCTTTGAACAAAGTTAGTCACTATCAATGGCTCTAAATGTTATTATGATTCAAAGTTTATGCATTACAAATACAATAATCTAATAAAAATTATTTAGTTATGCTTCTGCCACAAATCTTTGGCATGAATAAACCGAAGTTTACCAAAATTGTTACCGTACAAACAACAACACTGCAATTCATTTACAGCCTGATAACTGTATATCACTGTTTGCAGTAATTCGCAATACACATTTCCTGGATATCGTTTACAATGTGTTTTGTAAACAGCTCTCCGAAGTTGTAAACAGCCGTATCTAATCTAAAGGGAAAGTGCATTATCGTTGCATTGTATAGTAAAACAAACGTATACTAACTGCACAGAATTTCGCGTAAAACCTTTTATACTGTTATGTCTTAAAATATGTAAACGAATTGTAACAGATGGGTTAAAATAACATGATTGACATGAGGTTAAAATTGGTTAAAATGACATGAGGTTGGAGTCAGGGTTGGAGTACAATATTTTTAATAGGTACTGTACTACTAGAATAGGCTCAACAAATACAATTGGCTCATTAAGTTGAAATGGAATAGGCCCAATAATTGAACGACATATTGCGCTGATTCAAATTATAGATTTTCGTCGTGGGGCTTTTAACCTTGCAAGCTATGTCATATTTTATGTCATACCAACTGCCTCAGCAACATAATATAAGGTAGAAAATAATTTTAGACCCTAGCGCACTCGTGACTGGCTAATGCAACTTTGTTTTTAAAAATAAAAAAATGTGACAGATATGTGTGACAGAAAGATGTGGCCTATATAGATGGGGTGTATTCTTCAGTATATACAAGCCAATGGCGGAACATATCCAAGTGGAATATTTTTATTTGGTGGCTAAGTTCAAGTGTGATTTGCTCAATATGTTTAAAAATGCCTCTTTGTTCAACACATGCAATCAATATTTTTAGTAGATTAAAAAGGCGAAATAAAGCTTTACAGGTAAAGGTATAGACGGTTCTATCGGTAAAACAGATATAAGTTGATTATAATTGAATAGGTGCAAGTTAATTATGTAGGTTCGAGAGAAATAGCTCTGTTTCGATCAATATTTGCAAACGAAGTAGACCTAAGTAGAAAATATTGAAGTGCAATAGGTTGTCGTAGGGCGGTGTCTGGGGTTCTGTGGGGTCAGGCGAGACATAATATTGCACCACACCGTGCAACTGACCTTATATAACACCACGCTGATACAACAAACCTTACCTCAGGGCACTAATGTTGTAATGTAATTGGTTCATTGTGAACTGGGAGCAATCTTAGGCACCCCATTCACTTATTGGTAATTTTGTCTCCTACCTTAGTAAGACGTAAACTAACAACTACTTTTATTTAATTGAATAACTATAGGCTTATTCACCTTACATATACCTTACATGCCTTACATTTACCTTACATACCTTACATATACCTTACCTTGCTTATACCTTACATATTATCAACTGACAATCCAAAAAAGGACGTTCAGGTTGCTTAATGGATGCGATGGTTTGATGTTACGTTCAAAGTGTGTTCTAAAAGTTCATCATATACTGATATTGATATCGAATCCTAAGGCACTTTGCTGCGTTGAAGACGTATGAAATTATTGCCTATTATTATCCCCTATTGTATTATAATCAATAGGGGGAATTGTGTTCCAAACGCCGCTTTACAAGTGAATTGTCAGTATTGCTGTCGTGTCTCGGGTTACAATCAAAGTTTGCAAGTTCCCCACACTACACGATTGTCTATAGTGACTCATGCAATTTCCGCCTTGTATCTTGTACGCGACTTCCGCGATTTGTGAGTATTTTAAGTCGTATGTTTCCGTGATGCATGGATTACTTAGCAATATTGTCATTGGTTGTTACAATCGTCCACTGTGGCAAGTGCGATGAAACTGAACGACATAGCGTTGCGTTCTCGGATTGCGCAACGCAGAATTTGCTGCGCTTTTTTTTGGGGGGGGGGGGATTAAAGGTTGTGAAATGTACAAAAATATAAGTGTACTTTAAATCATAGCGACCAGTCTCCTTTGTTGACGAAATGGAAGACACGTTTTAAACGTGTATAAACTATGCCAAATCGTAGCAACTGTCGTTGACTATAACGATAATGTAGCCGTTTAATAACCAGGGTAGGACTATTATGGGACACCCGGTATAGACATTAAGAAGGTTTTCACATAACGATACGACAACTATGTCGTATCCGTATTGTAACTATGTCGTATGGTTATGTGAAAACCTTCTTAATGTCTATACCGGGTGTCCCATAATAGTCCTACCCTGGTTAATTTCCAAACGGCTGCATATTATATTCAAACGAGCTTCGATACACGTTACTAGGGTAATGTAAAGTACTTTAGGGGGCATTTTGAAATTCACCCTTACCCCCAAATAGGGGTTGCTGGGGTAACTTAAATTTTTTAAACAGCAACCCCTATCAAGTAGCACATAATTTTAAGGGTCATTAGAAAGAATATCGGTGAAAGCCAGAGGTCTCTCTTTATCTCCTATTACAGAATGGCGGCATTAGCCTGAGGGAGCCCATGTAAACATATACACCAATATCTCCTAGTAGTGTTTTAACGTGCTATACCAGGGAAATTAAACTCATTATTATTGTAACGAGACAGTAAAAACTAATTTTTGGTTAGTATGACAATTTTGTCCGGGACCCCAAAATGAAGTATTTTGGTGGCAGCTCAAAGTTTTTAAATACAAAGCCCCCTTTTGAAGAAAATAGATCACCAGAATTAAGTATTGTTATTGACACCTTACAGTAATTTTTACATGACAAGGTTTAAATTCCACAAGAGACATACCTTGAAGGTTTTTGGTTATGGGAATGTAAAAACAAAAATACCCTAAAACTAATCAAAAATAAAACTACTACAAAGTCTAAGTAAGAATAGCTTACGTTTATCTGTTACTTTTCGTTGGCCTCAAAAATATGAAAGATTACTATTACAAATAAACCAACGTAAATAATAGGAATTCCTAATTAATTTTTTTGCTAATTAACTATGCAAATTGACACATAATCAACTGTATGTTACAGGTACAGTTTGTACGGTTTTGTTTATTGTTACATTGCAGTACGTAAGATCACTTGATGGTTAAGTACAATGCATCCATTTTGTACTGATCATCTGACTGAACAGTTAAGTATTGGCTTCGTCGATAATAATATACTGTCGATTAACAGTACGAATCGATATTCCCTTATAGATAAGACTTCTCTGACAACTAGTATTGGACAATTGTAACACTATTATGTTATATTATATTATATATTATATATGCTAAAACAACCAACAAAGTAATCTATAGAAACGGTTTATCAGTAACTAGTATTTAGTTTATATTATAGTTTATAGGGTTCGAATACACTTTCGGATTTTATGTATTTTTTAACTTGAAATGGTGTATTATGCCTAATTAAATTTAAATTTAACGTAACTTAGCCACGAAATACATGTTTTCCCATACAGAATACGAATACTCGTTAACTAATTCTTTACCCTCATATAAATAACTCATGTAAATAACTTGTGTATATCACTTGTAAAAACAAACATGAGTTTGAATTATCATTTGTTTGATTGGAACTAAAAAAAAAAGTAATTAAACACTTTGTATATATTCCCCATACTTAAATAACAGTAGGTGTAAGGAGTTCTTACCTTTGCTGCTACAAGGTAGGTAATAGAGTGATTTTAGTGAAATGTTAATATCTTAGTATGAAACCAAAAATACTGTAAATTTTCATCAACTAAGCTAATTATGACAGTTTAATAGGAACTTGTTTTCAGTTTCTATGAAGTTTAAACAATACATGGACCAAATGACTTATAACATTTTTACGTTAACAATAATATTTTAAATTAAATTCAGCAAAGTAATATCTATGAAATTTGAACATTCGTTAACTAACTCCTTATCATCATAATCATTGCAAAACCGTAATTCAAATGAAATGCACCAAAAATAACTCGACGTTAGTCACGGGCTGATACACATCAGCTGTGAGTCACGTAATGTTGGGAGAGTCGTGTGACTCGGTAGGTCACGTGGTCAATGTCACGTGGTTTGGTGGTTACTGAATCATCTGCCAGCCGGCCATGCCCAAACAAACTGTCACTTTCCGGTAACTGTTACATCAGATTGCAGTATGAACGGTTGAATGTTTTTGTGTAACTGTTACTTATCGCAGTGTTATTCCTGGTTCAGTTTTTTGCCAGCTTACAAAAGGCTTAAAAGTGTTAATTTGCTACTACAGGTATTTTCAATGGTAACATTTTAGTGTCGCAAGAGGTATTTGGTAGCAAAGAATCACTGTCGATTTTAAGTGTAATTGTTTGCAGATTGTCTGGCTAAATACAACGCGTCTCTTACACTGAAATCTCATATTTGAACCACGAAGAAGAACCGACAAACCCTATTTATTTTTACTTTTAAGTTATTAATGGATATACGACGTTCTGATCGTGGATACGGTTCTTCCAATGTTTATACCTCGTGCCAGTTGCATTTAGGTTGGATGTTTAGATGTTTGTTAACATCTAATTACTTATATCTAATATCTAATATTTAATCCAAATGTTTAGATATTTCTAGTTGCTAAATCCTTGCTATTTTATTAAGTAAAAATTTTTGTTCTCCAGACTGTTTTGTATTCGTTACTTTGTTTGTAATCACCAACGATTGGAGTTATCACACGATAAAGTTCACAACAGATACCAATATCGTACAATGCTAGTTGTCAGTGAAGTTTTATCTAATCATAACGTTGGCTATCGATTTGGATAGTTACTCCACAATGCAATACATTATCTATTCAGCTAATACTGGAATCGTTCTGTGAGAGGAATCAGCTGTTTATCGTTTATTAGAAACGTTGAATTGTTTCAATATCTTTATTACATTTACGAATCATTTGCCTTCAAATCTGAAGGTCGCTAGTTCGATTCCAAGCGAGCGATTCAGGGTCCAGATTTATTCACAAACTATAGTAACACCTATACGATATTGAACACCCTTTCACCTTCTACCTTTAGGAAAATCCCTCCGTCCTCAGCCCTGATATCTTGTTAGTTTACTCACGGTGTCAACCGGAAGTATCAGTGACCCTGCCAGGTGAGACAATAGGCCTAACAAACAAGGTTCAAAGGGCGGCAACTCTTGTGATTGTAGGTGATGAGGGGCCGGCGCCGGCGCCGCCGCGACGAACCGGACAATTAGATTTGCATTTTTAGTTACCCCCCTCCCCCCCAGGTTGTTGTCGCAACCGTTGCATTTGATGGTGCAATCGTGGTGCTGATATGAGCGGGTATCGAGCTCGTGAGGTCTTTGCTATTGTTTCCATCCCTTTAATTTCTGACAGTATACTTTTATTAAAGTGTTAGAAGTTCCAATCTGTATAAGGACACATACAGGAATATAATAAAATACGTGAGATGATAATTTTTGATTTCGACACATTAAAAGACAATACGAAAGATGTTGAAATGGCGATTGATTTCTTCCTATCACATAATTGATAGCAGATTCAAATTTTTTAATCAAGAAGTATTTTTAATTTCTATTTTTATATTATAAAAAAATTACCTTTATTTCGTGTTGACACTTGCAGCCCTGAATTTTAAGTGCCCTGTCTTTTTACTGAATATTATTTTAGTTTTATGTGGGAGAAAAGGTATTTTATTTAGTTCAACACCCAACGAAAATGTAAACAAAATAATCACAACTCCTCAAATCACCATACGTTTTTGCACTGTATAATAAGAAAGATTAAATTTACGAAATAATGCAATTATTACAAAAAACGCTTTTACATTAATTCTTTACTACACAAATTCCTCAAATGAATATAAGTATTGTAACTAAATACCATGTTGATAGTTTAGACCTCATTACTTTGGCTAGCCCGTCAACCTGTCTCTATATTAGCAACTCAATCGTTTCACACATAGATCTTTCCGTGAGTAATTTATGCCCAGTACCATAACATCACCTATAACACGAGACATTGCATAATTTGTGTCTTGCTCATTTTCACACACACAATTTTCGCAATTTGAAATGTTTAATTCAACGATTGGACGCGACGATTTGACTGGGACGGGTGGCGTCGTCCTGTAATCCAGCTACTAGGAGGTCACGAATTGTGGATATTTATAGGCATGCACTGTGGATGCGATACTCCCTGGTGCGGATTAACGTCCGCACAAGTGAGTACTACGACTATCCGCAGTACTATCCTGATAATTAGACCAATTCGTATATACCAAGGAAAAATGTGGCTCGGATTCCACTATAAACTGTAGGTCCCTTAGTTGCCATTAGCTGTATGGGATTTAATTAACAGCTGTGTCTAAGGAATGTCGGCCTTAGTCACTAACAAGACTACAATATCGCGCCACTCATCCTACACTCATCTCCATTCATACTTGGCTTAAAATACCTACTATGTATGGTCGCCATTTCATTGAACAGTATTAACAGAGGTGTAGGTATTATGAAAGCAGCATTTGTTATTAGTTATCTCGCCATGTTTGTTTGGTCTACAGGTATAGTCACTAACAAGACTACAAGATCGCGCCACTCATCCTACACTCATCTCCATTCATACTTGGCTTAAAATACCTACTATGTATGGTCGCCATTTCATTGAACAGTATTAACAGTATTAACAGAGGTGTAGGTATTATGAAAGCAGCATTTGTCATTAGTTATCTCGCCATGTTTGTTTGGTCTACAGGTATAGTCACAACAATGGTAATTACTGGTTTATATGGAGCGTCAACTCTGCCAATCTACAGGTTATTTTATGTACTGTGACTCAGACGTGCTTTGCACGAACAGCTTTTGTGATTTGTTGATAGGCTTTGTTCAGTAGTTTTCTTTATTGGTGTTTAAGAGTATTGCAAATGGTGAGAAAAACTAAATATGATTTTTTCAGGGATATCGAATATCAGAAAAAACAATACCCATTACGCACTGTGAACCCAAACTGATCGTTTTCTAAGTCGATGTCAAAATGAAAGTTACCATATTCTCTGTTGATTACTAATGTAGCACTAGCGAATGAACCTCTGTCCATTTACTGATAAAATATATTTACCGACGAGGAAAATCGCATTTGAATTTATCTGAATGATTAGCTTTAGCAAAGCGTGCTGTGTTTAGGCTCGTCGAAGATATTTTTCTAACCGAGGTTCATTACTAAACAAAATATTCATAATTTTGTACCTTATCAATCTCAAAAAGTTTTCAAGTAATTAATTTGTACGGTAAAAATGTTAAGTAATCGTATCGGCAATAGTTAAAAATTAAAACAACAATGATAGTTAATAGTTTTATGAAATGCTTACAACACGTTTGTTATTAATCGTAGGGTGATTTTCACGTACAGTAATAAAAACACAGGTAATAAAAAGGGAATAGTCTTGTTTTACGGGGTTTCTACCAATTTACTCAGATGCGGTTTCAGATTGTTTTCAATTTAGGAAAATTATGAAATTAATTTTGATATCTTCTGTTGTAAAGCTTAAAAGTTGTCCAAAAGGAATACCCATACTGAGCTGTGGTTGGGCTAAATAATAATATAAAATTTAAATTCGGAGTACACATGAAACAATTAATAAACTAATAATTAATTGCTTGTTTTCCTATTGTGTACTTAAAATATTAACAGTCCAAATAACAAACAACAAGAAAGCGCGTGCTGTGGGTCGTCTAGGTCAACATATCCTAGGCATTTAAACCTAACATACCAGAACCTAATCTGACATACCAACCTAACCTAACCTAACACGTAACCTCACTTAAACCAACCTAAGCCAACATAACTAGGTACAATGGTGTTAAAATGATTGTTCTAAATAATGAGAAAAATATAAAATAATATATTTAACAAGTAGGGTATGTTAATTACTGATGGTTATGGAGCGAAGATTACACTCCTGATCGACTGTTGTATTTTAATGTACTGTGACCCACGTGTTTCGCTTATTCACCTGAATGGATACATTTTTTAGGTTAGTTTATTGTATAAGCTATCAAAGTTAAAGGTCATATGGATAATACATACTTTTACGTATTAAATTTGTAATATGATTTAAATACTTCTACAGTACGTATCATCTCATTTACGTTTGACTTGCGTAAAGCCAGTGTCTTTTATTATTTGTTTTTGTAAATCACCCACAATCTCGAAACCATAGTAGTTTATTTAAGAAACTTTTACAGAAGTGTTTATCATAAAATTGTACTATGAACGTGAATGATAAACAAAACAAATTATCAAGTTAACAATGCTCTATATGTGCTTATAAAGTGAATGAAAACCTAAGCAAAACTCGAGTAATTCAAATGTTTCATTTTAGGTGAATTGTTGACTTAACCTTAATCGAAAAAGTGTTACACAACTAAGTGATTGCCATACTTTGTATTGTTAAATATTCGCTATTTGCAAGAAAAAAACATTTAATAGCAATATATCATTGGGGTAAACTTTTAAGGAAATTGTTTATTTTCATCCATATTCTAATTGACGTTTTTTTATTCCCATCTAGAGAATACCATTTTCACAGGTCTTGTTGGAAAACCTGGACACGGGACCAAGATAAACTACGTTTTTCAAACGAATTCAAAACAGCAATTTAGGACTTTGGGAATAAGGAATTATGAGGTAAACATTGGGTCAACCCATTTTCGACTCATAAAAACATAAAACTTCGCAATTTCTCCCTAACCCATTCTGTAGACCTTAAAAACAAATAATTCAGTAGCCTATATTTTTAAGCATTTTTGTATGACTAGTGGTTACATAGAAAAAAAAAAAACTAATGAAAGAATGTTTATGTTATTGCTATGGAGAATAAAGTAAACTGTTGTAGTTTTCTAGTATATTTTTACCAAACTTGGCAAATTTAATTACCTCACAATAAGTTTTTAACATTTTTTCATGAAAACCCCATTTTGATACCTAATACTCGTCGAACCTAATGTTATTATAATAGGAAATAAATATGACTTCTAAGGCAATTCTTGTGATAATCCAATCAGCCATAATAGTTTGCGTGGTCGGTAGGTTTGCTGCGACGGGAGTATCATGGTATTTCTTTGCTTTGTAATCTCTGTTGATGTTTACTAGTAGGTTTCTCGCAACATATAACACAGCTCGGTGGGGACGATACGACGTACGACGCAACCAGAGCACGACGATCAGAAATAGACTGTTGGGTGGGCGACGACGACGACGACGAGGGTGAACAGCCGATGTAGGAAGTGCTGGCAACTAACTACAGTGCTGCGAGGAGTCGCCAGAACAGTGGGACTAGAACTAACTGTCTGTTGTATTGTGTAGAACATCGATTGTATAAAATGTTTCACTAGAATGTGTAAAGTAAGATATAACTGTCCTCTAGAAGATCGGGTGTAGTATATCTATTGAATATAGCTGTTGACTGTGAAAACCCGTCGAATGTAAAAAATACCCCCGCCGCAGCAAACCTGCAGACTAAGCGTAGGATTCTCGCACCGGACGTCCCAAACGTCCAAAACGTCCAGGATGTCCAGTACCGGTCCTTCCACACCGTCCAGCAAAGTACCAAACGTCCACTTGCTCAATCGGAGTTATAACGTTATCTGTCTTATTACAAGTTGTCACACATCTTATCCTTTAAAATGTTTTGCTATTTAATCGACATTTAAGTTTAAGCATGGTTTAGCAATTCTCCTTGAAATATCTCTTTGATGAAACTTTTAATTACAAACGATCTTTTGTTAAACTTTAGATAGTATACATATCTGGTGTTTAACTGATATGACACGTTTAATAGCAATAAACTAATTGAAAATCTTTGTAATGTAAACGGATGTTTATAACGTAGAACAGGTATAAGTGTATACTGTGTTGGCATACCTACATTAAGATGTAGCACTGCTTAACTTTTTATTTTGTCTTTTGTATAACCATCAACTGAAACAAACTGTTCACATGTTCTACAACCTCTTATCATACAACTGGACCTAGATTGTTGTTTTACTTTTGTAAGGATGTCCAAACCTGTATTACTGTGACCTGAGCAGGAACTTAATGACAGGAGTTTTGCCAAATGACAGTGGAAAATGTCTTGATGATATCTTTCTCGCGGTATAAAACCTGTGCCAATTACTTGTTAGAAGAAAAATTATCTTCAAACCTGCCTCGGCGACAAGGCAGTTCAGAATGTAAAAGAAGACACAGAAATACCAGTGCACAGATACTTAAAAAAAGATATATTTTGAAGAACTAACTGATGAAGTCTCTCAAAGAATGTATAGCACTAGATAACAATTACTGGTCCTAAGTTGTCTGTATTGAATAAAAATTGCCAATTGGGTTTCTTCAATGTACACTATACATCATAATATCACTTTTTCGCCAACATTCACAGTAAGACATTTTCAAGATGAAATTTTCCAACTGCAGGAAGTAGCTCCTGAACTGCTTCATTTTTAGTGTTCAACATTTGGCTTGATACTCAAAGTAATTACTTGACAACTGCGTTCGTCGACAATAATTATCCTCCAAGTAAATTAGTTGACACTAATTAAATAACAGTTTTTCCGTCCGTCAGTTGGCGCGAGCGAGTCTAAATTTACTCTGACAGAGGCCGCGTGCTAGACATGGAAGCGTTGGCAGTTGCTTTGGTCTAGTCTAGATATGTCTGGACCTTCAGCTACACAATTAACTACCCTTTGGTTCTGGCTGATGAAATATTCTAGTTCTGTTTCTTTGGATTTTACATGTAAACAAACAATAATAGCATAAAATAGTGAGGAAAAAGTCGGCATAAACATTGCAATAGCCTCACCCTGATTGGTTGTGAATTATTAAATACAATACAATGTTCTCTTTATCATGTTTTCATATGATAAATAAGAATGAGTATCAAAATTAAATCTTCGGTACCTACTTGGTGAATGGTAAAGTTAGCTTTGACTGATTCGCTACTGCGTACAATACGGATAGATGGATATACACAATATCACCCAAACTAATAAAAATATCTCTTATTCAAATAACATACACATTCAAATCGAAACACCACAATCTTTATTTAATCCCTCGTGAGAGCTTAATTTACCTGTTTAGGGATGAATCCCACAGATACTTGAGACACGGTGACAATGTTGTGGTGACAGACGGTGTGGTCAAGGGCGCACGTGGGCTTAGTGTTACACTTCCGCAAATATCTCCTCAGTCGCTCAGTCGCCGACAGTCGACACCCTGAAATAACTGGAGTCTGTCACGACCACCACTCTCGCGGGGGATCAGGTTCAAAATGCAAAATGTCTTCATTTGTTTTTGAAAAATGTAGAAAGTCTAAAAATGCTCTTGACAAATAGGCACAAACTGAAAAACATAAAAACTGTTCTTGACGACAAGTAGGCACAAACTGTAAGATATCTAAACTGTTCTCGACTAGTAGGCACAATCTGTAAAACTTCTGAAACTGTTCTCGACAAGTAGGCATAATCTGTAAAACTTCTAACATCTGAAACTGTTCTCGACTTGTAGGCACAATCTGTAAAACATCCGAAACTGTTCTTCACAAGTAGACACAATCTGTAAAACATCTGAAACTGTTCTTGACTAGTAGGCACAATCTGTAAAACATCCGAAACTGTTCTTGACAAGTAGGCACTATCTGTAAAACATCTGAAACTGTTCTTGACAAGTAGACAGAATCTGTAAAACATCTGAAACTGTTCTCTACAAGTAGGCACAAACTGTAAAACAATCGAAACTGTTCTCGACTAGTAGGCACAATCTGTAAAACATCCGAAACTGTTCTTGACAAGTAGGCACAAACTGTAAAACAATCGAAACTGTTCTTGACAAGTAGACAGAATCTGTAAAACATCTGAAACTGTTCTCTACAAGTAGGCACTAACGGTAAAACATCTGAAACTGTTCTCGACAAATAAGCACAAACTGCAAAACATTAAAACTGTTCTTGACAAATAGGCACAATCTTTAAAACTTCTGAAAACTGCATAATTGGTCTTGAATAAATATTATACAAACTAAACAAACTTATTTGTTACGTTACAAATTTTATTGTTGATTTAATTTTTCATTTTAGATTTTTGTTGTTAATATTTTTGAGGTAACTGTATGAAACTACTCTGAAGCCCTAATTTCGTCTCAACGGTTTCACCCAGTTTAATTTTATCCATATTGAATACTCTTCGGAGACTCTTGGAAGCCCTTTATGTACGCCGTCTTCTCCCAGGACCCCAAATTTGCCGGTTGTCCGGTCCAAGTAAAGTGAGTGTTCGTGGGATCCTTCTGACCCTTGACCCCCTGGTGTGGCGATTCCAAACATAATTTATCTATTCATTTTCTTTCCCAAACTCGCGCACATTGAATCCGCCTGGTCGTTATAGAGAAATTAGTCATAGTTACCCATCGGCAAACTCCTGGTAGAATGTGTTTTGACACAATGAAATGTGACTTTTGGTTCCTATACGACTAAACTGGTTCTTGACCAGTTTTGTTATTAATTTTTTTTGTAACCTTGTATTTTTTACTTATTTTTGCAAACTCGGGCCTTTACCCGGCACGCATTATATATTTACTATAACTATACAAATTACTTATTTTTCTAGAAGAAAAAATACTAAAACAAAACAATGTACAAATGTTTTTAAGCGAATGAAGGATTATTGTAATTACCTGATATAAACATACACGATTGTCAAGTAAATTAGAAGTAAACTAGAACAATGTAGAGCGTCTTACTGATCATAAACTAACAGAGCTAAATGAAAAATCTAAACAATTCCCTACTAAGCATTTTTTCAGTCTCCATGCTTGATGCGACGGGGTATTTACAGTTCTTAAAGTATTACAAATTTTTTTAAATATACATTTTCAAAGTTTCAAATAAATCTTACACCTTACACAAGTTAAATGTAATATTTAATCAAACTATTGAAAATAATATCGACTGCGGTAATAGGTAAAAGAAGCAATTATTTTTTGTTTGGGTATACAAATAAAATGTAATAGGGGCGGACTTTTCTAGTAAGAGTGCAGGACTTCAGTCCAGAAGACATGGGTTCAGTTCCCACCACCACCATGGCTTTTTGCTATGTGCCAATGACATGATTCAATGGTTCAGACCCCACCGAGAGCTGTTAAAATAAAAAACATTATATGTTTCCAAGCAGAATAACTTTCTCTGCATTAAACTCCTCCCACTAAAATACAAGAATTGTTTTACTGCAATTGCGGACATAAGGACAGGGGGGAACTAACCCCCTACTTGAACTAAAAGGGGGAGAGCCTTTAGAGACCAGACAACTCAACTAGCCTCTATGCGGACTAAACGTGGAATTTCCAAGTAGGCTACTTGAGAATGTTTACTGGGCTACTTATTTTCTGCAGTCTCCTTTGTTATACTTCATGTTGATAATCGAATTAATTTACAAAAAAATAGTTTTTAAAATCCATTTCGTGTCAACGTCGGATTTGATTTTACAATTTTAATGTTTATTCACTTGGCGGACACACATAGAGACGCATTGAAGAAAAATTGGAATAATCTTTCTTAACGTTTTATCTTCTGATTTTCAAAGATTAAAATAGTTATTAAATCTTATGACTGGCCGAAATAATAAAACTGCAGAAGAAGAAGCAGCGTAGTAAGTCTTGAGACGTAAAACCAATAAGCTGTTTAATTGACCACATTGATGTGTATAGGATCTCACTTTTTGTGACTCGTCCCATCACCATAGAATGAATAATTATAACCTTTATTAAACAATTGTTCCAATATATACGTTTGTGTTTACCATTTGTTTGGATGTGTGGATTAAAAAGCATTTTATAAATATTTTTAGCTCGTAGCAAAGCACTTTAAGCATTGGAAGCGTCTTAAATTGAATAATTCTTTTAGACTTCTACCATAGTACTTTTGAAAACCTCGATAACGCAGGTTCAGTTTTTGTTGAGCGTACTAAAATTAATTATTTTCAATTCTATTTCAGTCAACTGTATTAATTGTAGTGAGTTTAAATATAATATTTAAATGATGTACCCACATACATGGAAAAATTCTCACGGTTTCCAGATAAATTGTCCAGTAAACGAATAGCAATAGTTAACATGAAAACAATTGAAGTATATTAGTAGATTTAAGACAAAACTGAAACCTTCATTAACGTATGTTTTGGACTATTGGAATCAAAGGTACCAAAGTTTCAAGGTCATCAGATTGGCGGGTTTTTATCTACAGAAAAGAAATCAGACACAAATTGTATTATATGTCAGACTAACCAAATAAACCAAGATGGAAAAATCTACTAATAATAGCTATGGAACTCCTTACTGCATATCAGTTACACAGTTTGTCATACATGAGCTGTCGCAGCCTTGAATGCCGCTAGTGTTCAGTCGTCTATAAAAGTTAATCTCTCATTTAATGTTCGTCATAAATGTTAAGCATTCAAACACAATGCGGGTACTCGACCTACGGCTAAATGCTTCCTCGACATACGACTAAGCAAATGCTTCCTTGAACTGCTAAGCAAATGCCTCCTCGACCTACGGATAAGCAAATGCCTCCTCGACCTATGGCTAAGCAAATGCTTCCTCGACTTACTGCTAAGCAAATGCTTCCTCGACCTACGGCTAAGCAAATGCCTCCTCGACCTATGGCTAAGCAAATGCTTTCTCGACTTACGGCTAAGCAAATGCTTCCTCGACTTACGGCTAATCAAATGCTTCCTTGGCCTGCTAAGCAAATGCCTCCTCGACATACGGCTAAGCAAATGCCTCCTCGACCTATGGCTAAGCAAATGCTTCCTCGACTTACTGCTAAGCAAATGCTTCCTCGACTTACTGCTAAGCAAATGCTTCCTCGACTTACGGCTAAGCAAATGCTTCCTCGACTTATGGCTAAGCAAATGCTTCCTCGACTTACGGCTAAGCAAATGCTTCCTCGACCTACTGCTAAGCAAATGCTTCCTCGACCTACTTCTAAGCAAATGCTTCCTCGACCTACTGCTAAGTAAATGCTTCCTCGACCTACTGACAAGCAAATGCTTCGTCGACCTACTGACAAGCAAATGCTACCTCGACCATCGGCTAAGCAAATGCTTCCTAGACCTACTGCTAAGCAAATGCTTCCTAGACCTACTGCTAAGCAAATGCTTCCTAGACCTACTGCTAAGCAAATGCTTCCTAGACCTACTGACAAGCAAATGCTTCGTCGACCTACTGACAAGCAAATGCTTCCTCGACCATCGGCTAAGCAAATGCTTCCTAGACCTACTGCTAAGCAAATGCTTCCTAGACCTACTGCTAAGCAAATGGTTCCTCGACCTACTGCTAAGCAAATGCTTCCTAGACCTACTGCTAAGCAAATGGTTCCTCGACCTACTGCTAAGCAAATGGTTCCTCGACCTACGGCTAAGAAAATGATTTTTCGACCTACTGACAAGCAAATGCTTCCTCGACCTACGTCCAAGCAAATGCTTCGTCGACATACGAACTAAACAAATGCTTTATCGACCAACGGTAAAAGCTCGAGGATGATTTTTACTCGTTATCGTGGTAACAAAATCATAGACTGTACTGTATATGTTTTTAGATGGTGTTTTTGCCTCTGTGGTATCAGTAGGTATGGAAAACTAATCGGTTCTAGGCCTTATCATGAGATTATTTCCTATAATTCGCTAAAACGAGTTTATAGACTTAAACACAGAACAAATTTACATTTCACATTCTAATTCACATTCATATTTAAACTCAGAACCAAGCGATTACTGTCAAATATACCTTATAAATAGGAGAAAGGGCGTTTGTATACGTCAAAGTTACTGGAAGTTTGAGGATAATGAGTGTACTAGTAGTATCCAAAGTCAACGACATATAACTTCTACCGTGTATTTGGGCAGAGAAGTGACCACACACGCTGGTGCTGGTGATTACTGTAGCCACCGTGTAAATACTGAACGTTCCAAGCAAACAAAGAGATGGTCATAATTGGGATAGACAATTAAACGTTCACGCCGTCTTGTGGTTTAAACAGCTGTTTGGGGGAGGGTAGGAGGAGTTTACACTTCATTTGAGATGTTGGTAGACTTGTATCTTGCTTATTGGTACCTATTAGTAAACCTAGGATGTGCAATCGGACATGCAGTACATTTACTGTGGGAGTTAATTTTTGGTTTATTTGTTGTTAATTAAATTGCTCTTTTACTTGTCCAGTGAGATTGTATAGCCTAGGTAAATAATCGCGATTGCTGGCGTTAATAAGTCGCACTGTAATTTAATTACTTCGAAAGTCGATTTCGGATAGTGAAGCATACATCCAATATTTAAACTACCTGTTTCATAATTAAAATAGTAGAAACTGATTCTTATAGATTCTGACACTATGTTAAATATCTATTTTGTGTATCTCTTATGGTAGGCTACGTCTAAATCAGGAGTATAAAAATCGGTTGTTTGTAAATGATAGAATACGTATTTTATTCACGAATACGTTGGTCAATGTTAAATTCGCACAATAGGTTAGTTCAACCGCTAATTAGGTTAATTTTCCAAAGTTTTCTAGTACCTTATTCTTATTTTACGGTGTCCAAATAATTTTTCAAATTTTCTTATCGTCCAGGCTGGTAAAACTTAAACGATTCCGATAAACTTGTCACAAAGGAATTTGTTTGTTGTTGTGAATCTATCTGAATCACAATGAGTCATAGCTGTCACAGACGTCTCTGCGTTTACAATAATATTTACACATAGTTTTGTTGTGTCGCATGATATTATTTATTTACATTTCAACTCCAGAACTCTTTCAGCATTGCGACCTTGAGTATTTGAATTACTTGCCTAGTCGTCATAGCAATTTTGATTTAAATTTAGTATTCGGACTGTCACCAAAAGCAGTTGGAGTTTGTCAAAAAATAAAATTGAGTCACTGTATTTTTAACTTATTTTCAGAGAAAAACTATCTCTAATGATTCATTAATTAACTGATGTGGTAATAGAGTTCGCTTACAAACAATATACTGTAGTAGACTCATCAAATTCGTGAGAATTGTTTGTTTCAAATCGATTCTAAGTATTTCCTCGGCTCATTTATGACCTTGTCTGGAATATTCATAGTCACAACTATATTCATAACCATCATCATCTTGTCTGAAACAGCTCAACTTCCTCTTTTGTGTTTTCTAAGTCGAGGATTGATTAAATATGAGTGTAGAGTGAGATTATTTGTATAGCGATGTTACCGACTCACAGACTATTTTAGCCAGGATATTCAAAGCTTAAATGATCGACGAAAAATACTAACTATTTCTAACTTATTACTTCTGGGAGTCAAACCGGTAATCGCCTGAGTACAACGCGAACATAAGCACTCGACTACCCAGCTAAACAGACAGCAGACAAAGTTTTCTAGTCTGACGACTCCGGCACAACACCATTAAAGCCGTCACAGCCGAGAGGTCTCGGGTTCAATTATTCCGATTATAAGCGCAGTACAATTACCTGGAGGTATTAATTAATAGAGACTTATCAGGCGACGACCTCGACGCTGGGTAATCACTATTGGGCGTTAATTTGACCAGGATTACTTCTTTGCTGAATCCGAGCACCATGAAATATCCGGCGCGAAGGACCATGGAAGTGGTAGTGTTTGGTCATGGTTGTTTATTTGAAAACTCTTCACCAGTCTGGTGTCAGTTACTGAGTATGGCTAATTGGTGATGTCTTTGTATAGTGCAGATAGACTTATCATACGCCTGTAATGTAAAAACTGTTTTTATGTGTTTCATTATGCGTTTGAGTGCACTAATGTCGACTACATGTTGAATGAAAACTTAAGAAAATATTGCAAATAAATTGTTGCAACTTACATGAAAACTTACAACTTGAAAATACATGCAACGTTGCAATGTTGCAATAGCAATCCAGTTGGAACGCAAATGAATAACATCGTGCACCATGAGTAAACAATTCATTAGCTTGTGCAAATTCCCAGATAGCTTTGAGTAGTACGACTCAGTTAAATTTTCAACATTTGACAAAGTTTAATATTTTTGATAAATCCACTAGCTTGTAATTGAATTAAATACAACATTTTTCGAGAATCGCATTCAGGAACTATTTTGATATCTTGTGGTGAAGTTAAGCCTGAATTACGACAATCTTACAGTCCCTAGCCACCTAGCTAAGTCCAGATGTGTTTTTATTATGAACCAATTAATATTTACACTCATTCAGTTACTAATCAAGAGCTTCTGGTTTGATCCATGTTTAGGACCGTCAAGGTTGTTTCACAATAGAAGTAGCTTGAAGTATCTGGGAATCGAATATGCAAATCACCCGTATTAATTACCATAGACACTTTTATAAATGAGGTGTAAAACGTATAGTGTATTCGTCCAGTCTTTTTAATCTCCTTTATGATGGCGTAACTTCAGTCATTTTTACGATTAAGTTACTTTGGAATGAAATTGGCCACCTTCGCTAATATCTGGGCACGCACTTTAAAATGTTCGAAATAGGCGAACAGAGCTAAGCTTACAGAAAATGTTTCTACTAAATAAAACCTCAGTGCCCAAATGTAGAGTGTAGATTGATTGAGAAGGGGAGTGTCTCACCAGGTTCCCTAGTTTTTTTAAATATTTTTCGCTTGCTACTTACTGTCGCTAAAGCTCAACCATTTACTGAACCAAATTTCCGAAACATCTCAAAAAGCTAATCTCTATACTTGAATAGATACAACTTCCGTATCGGCGTGGTGGGGCGATCTGACGTTCGAGTAAGAGGGAGAACTGCCAGGTTGACTACCTGACCAATAAGAGCAAGGAGAGCCCATCGATATATAACTACTACTGGATTGCTGGCTGAGCTCGCTAGCCCGAGCCGAAATCAGTGGTTGCGTTTCGCACTTGAAGGCGTCGGGTAGGGGCAAGAAAGGGGCAAGAAACCCGCACGGTGCTTGGGTTTTACATCGCACTGACGCTGTGATAGCATTTGTTTACCCTATTTTAAACTATTGATTCACGAAAAATGTTCATCGGGGGATATTTTGACTCACTATATAGTTATATTAAAAACCGAAAGTATATAAGTTAGTAATCAATTAATTGCTATACAGTACAACGCGTATTTACATTGTTATAAAGTTGGGCGATAACATAATAGGCATTTGTATTTAAAAATTGCTTGGATGGTTTGGGTTATGGGTTTTATAAAAAGGTTGATAAATTAAACAATAAAAATACAGTACAGTTGTATAAAAACCATTTATTTGAATACAGTACCACACAGAGTAGCCTACATTTCACGCATTATTAAAAAGTACTAATTTTGTTAGCTTTTGACGAATACCAACTTTTGACAGTGCTGGTTTGCTCTTTAGCATGACTGTAGCAAATTATAAAAAAAACAAATTTCCGATTAACTTTATCAGCTTAATTTCGTGCGTGTCCTCTCCAAAGTCGACGTTAACATATGGGTGTAGCTACTTAAATTGCATTCGTCAGCTGTCAAAAGACTAACACATTCTTCACATGTTACTGTACCTAATATTTTTCTAACCAGACTTATAATATAATACATAATTCTTGTAGTATGATCCAGTTTCCGCAGATACCACTCTTTGAAAGTCAATTACATGGTTTTCTTCACAGTCATCAATATCGCAACTAACAATTGCCTTTGTCTCTGTATTTGTGTACCTTAGGACTGTAAAAATAGACAGTGAGTGCAAATTCTTTCATTTTTTCTGAATACACGGTCCTGAATTTACTGGTGTTACTATTTTTCATAGAATGGGCAGTTAAATCTAACGGAAATCCTGAAAACTTTTCCTCTAAAAACTCTATTAACCTATCAAGTGCTTTAAATTATTTCTTAAACACTACAATCATTTCATGCATGGATTTTATCCTAGCATCTCTTCTATTAGCCGCGGTTGAAGAATTTTGACCTTCCGTCTCAGAAGAGAGATAGCTCCTATCCATTATTTGTCCATTTAAAAATACTTCCAATTCAACACCTGTTCTTTTATAAAGTATTAAGACTTTTTTATATTCGAAGTGGGAATAATGGAACAAACAATCTTTCATACAACACAAGAAGCAACAGTCAAAGATTATTTAGATTTCCCAAAGTAAACAAATCAATATTTAGACAGTCTTATCAGTACAGTGGGCCAAAATATTTCAACCAATTACCTCACGATATCAAAAGCAATGCAAATTTAAAGCCATTTTCTATTCAAATAATAAAGTGGTTAATTGAGACGCCAAATATAGATTTTTTAAATAGTGTTGTAACATAAAGAATTTTGTTTTTCTAAATCTTTGCAAATTTAACGTTTTGTATTGTAATTATCAAATCTGCATATCTTGTTTTAAATTGTTGATTTACATGATTTTATACTGTTTATATAGGATTCTTTTTTTAATATATTTTTATTGTAAATATCTATTATTGTAATAATATTGTTATTTCATTTTGTTTAATTTAACAACTGTCATCAAGAAGCCGCAGAGAGCGGCAAGGTGTTTTTAATGTTGGACTGGACTGAAAGTTTATAGAATGTACTTTATATTGTTAATTTTTATTGAACGTTGTCACATTAACTGGATGCTGTGGCAACGTAATCCCAAGTTTTTATTTCATTTGTATGTAATGTCCCTAATTATGGTGGAATAAATCATTATTTCATATTTCATTAATTCATACATTGCTAACCAAACTACCACGTGAAAGTGCTATATGTCCACTTAATAACTAGCAGGATGATTCATTCACAGATGGTTTACTTTTGCTTCTTCGTACATGACCTCGAATTGTTAAAAACAACTATTAACAACTAAAAACAACTATTATAGATTTGGCGGGGTTGCTAGTGGCGGAATATTTTTTTGGCGGGATAGTTCGTTGGCGGGAATAGTAGTGGGCGGCGGCGCGAGTTGCTGTTTTGCCCCTACCGGGCGCCTGCAACACCGCGATACGTCCCGCCACTCACACCTGTACGCGACCGAATTTCTCTACACAGCTCTTATGGACAGCGCGCAATCCAGTAGTAGTTATATATCGATGGGAGAGCCTGACGCGGTTTCCATAGCAACAGGCGCTGTTGCCATATCGCACTGCATCTCCACGCCCGCACGCACATGTGCAGTTCCTCCAGTGTTATGACAGTGACTACTTCGAGTACAGTATACTGTCCGCGAGAGTTTAGAAGTCCCCTAAGCTAGAAAAAAAAACGTTTTGATGTTGGAATAGTCATCACATGTGTATTTCACAGTATATTTTGGGTTTACAACAGAAATGTCGTTTCCTACCAGAAGTCAGTAAATAGAGCGTTCCAAACATAGGGAATAATTTATTTTGGAACAAATGTTTCTGTACTTCTAAGCTGTTCTGTTTACAACACTTCCCTATCAGCAGATGTTCTCTAACTATCAACAGATAACACGAAATTACAGCACAGCACTCAGTGTAACGCTGCGTGCGTTGTTGTAAGCTGGCGCTGGCGCGCATATTCTGTGTCTGTGAGGATTGAGGAAGTTGAAGTTGCAGTTCCCGCTCACTGCGACTAACAACGCGGCAACATCGCAACGGCAGTCTCCCCACTGCTCGCTACCCCTCCACACCTCTCCGATACGGAAGTTGTATCTATTCAACTATAACTATTCAACTGTTGGTCTCCCTTGACAAACTCACTGTGAACTACCGTTCGTTTTTAGTTTGACTTGCTAGGCGTCGGAATTGGGAATACCTTCTGCATACTACTTTTGCCAATACGAGAGCACCTAATAGTAAAACTTTTTTTCTAAACACTTCAGTGTCAGATTAGGTAAGGTTAGGTTAGGCTGTGGTAGGTTAGTTTGTGTACACCCGCTGGGCTTCTGAACATATAAAACCATAGAAAAAACACACTTTAGTCTATGATAAAACCTTCTGTATCCTACTTTTGCTAATACAAGAGCACTTATCGATATTTTTTTTCTATCGATAAGTGATCATGCAGTATGCCTTCTGCATTATAGTTATGCTAATACGATATCACTTATTGATAAAAGTCTGTTGTTGCTTACCATCCCAGTTTTAGATTAGGTTAGACTATGGTGGGATAGTTTGGGTTAAGTCAACTCGTTTGGCTCCCGAATCATCTGGTGAAAGATTTTTCCAGTACATACTCATCGATTATTAAACCCTTTTGAACTTTTCTAAAAAATTCTTACTGTTATCCAATTAGTGTATTTAAATTCATAAGTTTTACAAGACCTTTAAAGCAACGCCGCCTGTTCTCTGTCGCAAGAGTGAGTCCCTTGGTGATAAGACAAGCGGTCAGCGACAGTTCCATTTTCCATGTTATTCATCTTCATTAGTTCCCCTAGGCTGGTCCACCCCTTGGTCACAAGTTTGTCATGTTGGGAGGCTGTTGGTGTAGACCACATGGGACCATGGCTAAGGTTCAATAACGTAAGTTCGAATATCACTTGGCAAATCTTGGACGCATACAATAAAACAAGTTTTTTATAACATTTTGGCACGCGTTGCGTTTAGACCTCAGTATGCTCCGTTAAACTTTTATCTATGGTTAAACCATTGAAACATAGACATTCCCAATGTTATTTGTCTAAAATCATTTTCGTGAAAAGAAAGAGTCTTAAAATGTACGAAAATAGTCTGAGGGAAATTATTGTTACAGTAAGTTGTCTTGAATTGTATGAAAAGCAATTTTATGTGGCACTGTGGTATATGCCTACTTGGATTGTAACAAATTAACCTTTATTAGAATTGTAATGGCATAATTTAACCTTCTAAAATTCGACAACAATCTGAAAAAAAATTTGAAATTCGTTTTGGGATGGTGTGTATTTTTTTACCCCCTGGTGTTGCTCCAGATAGATTTTTGAAAGAGTGAAACATGGTTTGATAAGAAGCTTAATACAAAAAAACTGGGAAGAATGAGGTTTAATTTTCACTATTGCTAAGATTTACTTTGTAACCTTTTACCTTTCTAGAAGACTCGTATTTGAGACCTCCTGAGTTGAAATCAGTTATAATTATAATACTCTGTACTATGCAAATGTCAGGCCTCCAAGCTACATTATTATTAAGAAGCGAAATTGAAACCTACTATTAACTCAAATGCATATGATAATATTTAGCAAATTGCATACTTTCTAAAGTTCATGATATATAATTAGAACCAATGGTAATTTAAGAGCTCATTACAATTAAAATCTATTAAAGTAAAATATAATTATGGGGAACAGTAGGTTCACTATGAATTTCAAATAATCAACTGAAATTTCTATGCGTAAATGCGTCAAGTTTGAAATTGTGATAAAACTCAGCGATTAAAATTGGCAGTTAAACACAACAAATGTCAAAAGGAATCAGAACTCTACATTGGAACTGAACTTCCCTGAATTATGGAAAAGTTTCGCTTCCTACATACAGTTTTTTATTCCAGCATTTACTCAACATTGCATGAGGCTATTTCATCTCCCAATATTCTGTCATATCCGGAATTAATTAATCGACTGGTAGAATATTTTGTAGCAATGTTCTAATTACTTTTCTAAACTAAAGTGAACTGATATAAATCTGGACCTAGTCAATACGGAATTCGCTTTTTTCAAACATTTAGAGCATTGTATATAGGTAGGTTAACGATTTGCCACTAAACTATAATGACACTACAGTTTTGAGGGGGGATCGTCCAGGATAACGTTAATAAATGCCAGTAGCATAGCTGAAAAAAAACGAAACATAAAATCTTGCAGTTGCCATCAACATACATGATTTCCCCTCTTGTTAGCTTACAAAACATTAGAATATAACCTCAATATCATCAGCACCCCCTTGCAGCGATGTTTCGGCTATGGAACAAATGGCGCGAACATTGTACCGGATGTTTCCCTCAGATCTTCCCCTTGTCAAGGTCACGCGATTCATCTTCGTGGTTGAATATCATCAATCTCCTCCCCCACCCCAGTCTTCTGTAAGTGCAGTTGTGAGGGGGTGTTGAACACTAATGCCACAATTGATTGCAGACGGGAATCTCTCTATTATAAGTCCCGAAGCCCCAGTGATGTATGGAAGCTCATAAGTGCGATGTCAAATTCTTTCGCCATGAGCCTATGATAATCCCATTCGTTTTATTGTTGGGAGTTGTCGTGAGTTCTTTTTTGGCTGATGAGTTTTGGTGACTTAGGCACGGTTCACACGAGCGACATATCTAGCTGAGTTTGTTTGGGTAGTTATCAGTTGGTTGCGGTTGACGAAAGTTATATAAAGTTTCGTTGCTACCTGGAAAATACGCCAAACTCTTCCTTAATTAAGCTTCTGACAAAACATTCCACTGATATAATGCTAAAATAATGTCAATAAGGATAAGGCAACGTAATGTAAACTATATTATTGTATATGACACAATCTTTTAGCATATTAAAAAAACTAAAACAAAAAATATACTTACTACATCTTGTCTGCTAGATATTTTATCTGCTTTAATACTTGCATTGCAAATCAATATACTTGATCTTAGTAGGTTAGATCCAAAAATATCGAGACATATTATTACTTCAATTGTATTTCACACTGTAAGTTCACCACTGTGCCCTCTTTAGCTACAATTGGTCTATATGGATGCGACAAATTTCAAATCAAAAGTAAATGCTTTCATTAAAAATGTTTTTTTTATCTCTTTAGCAGGAGTGGACCTGAATAAGTTCGCTTGGAGTAAAACAGACCCCAACTCGTCCAAGTAGATATTCTTCTCATCATCCAGTCAGAGGTTGTTCTACATCGTTAGCGGGTCAATGATAACTTACAATTTGTTTTGGAATTTAAGTTACTTAGCGATTCGCTTTTTTGTTGGTTGAATCTGCAAACACAATCAAATCATCTAGAAGATAAATTAAATCATTAATGCTGAACACCCTTTGAGAACCTTATTTAACTACATTCTCTTGGAACGTGAAACCGGATTTAGCTGGTCCGAGTAGATGTTCGCCTCCGTATCCAAAGTCAATACTTGTACTTTATCATATTTTGAAGCTCTGCTCTTTAGCGATTTGGCCCAGTTGTCGATCGAATTCCTAGCACAATCAAAATACTGTGAAGGCCGCGATGTGTCTTGGTTCACTGGCCGACACGTACGATCCGCGCAGTTGGCTCGCCTTCCGCCATACATCTGCGAGAATGTGCTGCGCGGCCTTGGAGGAAAGGGGATTTGCCAAATTTCGTCATCCCGCCAGTGTCACGGCCACCCAGTGATTCAAGATTGGCTTCTAGAGTTTCAGTTGAGCTATAGATTAGAATTCGTCAATAAATGGTTGACGTAGAAAGTGAAATTTACTCATCAATTAATTGTTAAAATGCAATTTATAATCAGATAGCTGTTATCTCTTTTTATTACCGTTAATAAGATAGATTTTGAGAAACGTAAGGTGTTAAAATATCAAAACAAGGCATGTTAATGCAGTATCAATAGGCAATTAAATAGCAGACAGAATAAGGTCAAATGATTTGTTGGTGGACAAAAAGTATGAACAAGTGTTTAATTTTCCACGCATGATATTCGTATGCCTTTGTAATTATAGAGATGGTTCATCAGGAGTAGGATCTGGACATTTCCTTTTTTTGAAGAAGGGTTAGATTTACTAAACCCCGAGCTCCTACTAGTCAATTATATTTCAGTCAGTTGGGGAAGGAATAACAAACACGATGTAGCAATCCTATTAAACTAACGCTATACTAAGAAATTTTATTCTCAAATGAGCCATGAGTTTGTCTAGTATTTGCGAGAGATTACTGAGGATTGATTTAAGTTTTCAAATTCTTCACAGTTGATCTCAGGAACTATATGATCTCGCCCGAATATCTAATGTCACTAATTTGTAACTGTTCAATCGATTACGCCAATTTTAGTTTGATTTAATTGCAACCGATACATCTTAAACCTTTGCTAAAAGAGTAACCAGTGAAGACAAAGCAGAATCGCTATCACTTGTGTAGATCCACACGAGACGCTCGCTGATGCCACCTCCTCGACGGATGTGTAAGACTCTACCCTTGTAAGGTAATCCTCGGCTAAGTGCTGAGGTCTTCATCTCTGGCGTTCCTAGAACATCGCCTCTGTGTATTTTGACACGGCAACAGAGAAGATTACCCGGTGCAGCTCCGGCGGCAGCTTAGGATCGCAGAATTGTGGTATGAATGGAAAAATTGCTTCGTCAGCTTGTCATCTACGAGGACTGTAGGTTTTAGAAGTTGATTATTGGAAGTAGGTAGATTTATGATTTTCCAAAGATTTTAGAATTTTCTAATTTAAAAAGTACCATCCATCGCACTTTATGGATAACAAACACTCTTACAAATCAACTTAACAGAGCAAGACAAAGGATATACGATCCAATACTTCTTCGCTGTCTATCCAGGAGTAATTTCAAAAGTTCATACTCACAGGACTTTCTGTTTCAAGTGTATCTTCAAACGTAATATTTTAAAACGTCCACTATTTCTTATTGGAATACCACACTAATCCAGACAACACTCAGACGAAGAAGGCTGAATTCCAAATGCTGACTGTTTTGAAATCTTGTGGAAATATTCATCTGTAAGCTTTCTTCTTGTAGGAAACACAATAGTGTCGCAGATTAAGGCCAAAAATATTTAGTTTATTGTATCCGTAGTTCCATCTTGTTATACTAAACTTGTTGTTTCAGGTCTCTTCAGGTGGTACAGTCCACGGGTCGACGTCACAGTGAACTGATCGAAGAACAGCGTGCTGCTGGCGGAGGCAGCCACGCTGGGCCGCTCAGATTTCCAAATTCTGCTATCCTTTGGATCACTTGTCAACAGGTAAAACTTCGTGAATTTGCATTATTTAGGGAATCTAAGATTTTGGGGTCTAAAATTACCTTTACGCAAACCCTCGCCTTTACCTTCTGAGTGGATTCTATAAACTTTTCGCCCTCTCTGGTATTTCCTGCACAGTCCGCAGCATTCCACATAAAGTTCTTTCACCATGGTGTAGTCTTGACTCATTAGTGCCTCTTTTTTTGATTGCTTGCTGAATTGTGTAAATCTTTGTAAACTCAAGCCTAGTTTATATTTGCAAAGTAACTTGCTGAGCCTTTTTCATTTTCCTGTTCTGCGCCGGTTGGTTGTAGTCTTCTTGAAATGAGCTCATATTAGTACAGTACACATCAGATCTGGAACAATTTATTTTCGAAATTTGATCCAGAAAATGACTGCGATGCCCTATTTATCCAATGTTATCCTATCCTATTCTTTATTTATATTTCCTATTTATTAATAATCTTTTAGCGAATTTATCTTTAGAGTTGCTAGCGTTCTACATGATAACAATTAATTGTAGTTTTATGAAATGTGATAAAACACGAATTTCATTAGTCCTATTAAACTTCAAAGACAAAAATACTACGAAAGACACCAAATAAACACGAAAGAACATGGATGCATTTCGTAGGTTTTGTCTTCGCCCGAAATTGTACACTGTACTCGTATTTATAACTTTATCGCCCGTATATTTGATTGTGTGTTGCTATAAATTATTGATATCATGAAAGTGACAGATGCAGGTTTGTTTGCTTGTGACGACAGGAGGGTCGGGCAGACAACACAAATATTAGACGTGTGTTGGTTCATAGGAATCGGTTATGCTGTCCTCAACGACTTGAACTGGAATTAAAATTGTTACGATATAATTTTGTGCAGTGAATTTGAGTCGCAATATGTGCTATGGAGTTTAAGTTCCTGGATTAAACTAGCCCCCAAAGTTATCATCCTGAAGGATCACATCATCGTCATTTTTAAGATAAGTTTTCTGGTATGTAGTATTTTTATTGTTTACTGTCCATTTTGTTATTTTAAGTAGCATTTGTAAACTACTGCATTTCTAATCTTCTTGTAATACATATTCGACATTCGTTCTTACATCTTCGTACATTATTATGTTCTTCTAGTATGGCGATTTGTCATTAATTTTGTATGTCTTTAATAATAGGGCCAGATCGACGATAAATACTTCTTATTGAGATTGTGTACGAATAATTCCACTCATGGCTGCAAAAACGTCGTCGATAACATGCTCAGGGAAAATATTATTGACCCTACACTTTTCTTACCCTTCCTTTATATGAAATGTTGTCCTAGTTGTCCAGCTTTTTATTTGTCCTTGGATTGTTTTGCAAGGTGATCACTGAAGTTAAGAATTTAAATTAAACCAGCCATTCTTTATTTGGGTTACACTAATAAAATAGCTGAATCCGTCAATTTTATTTTTATGTACAAAATTTTTAAAAATACAAAGAAAAAGCTATACAGGGTGTTTTTTTTTAAACTTGCATCTTTATTTATGTAAAAACCGCAATAGATAGAAATATGCAGTTGGCGGGAATCATCTATTGACGTAGGGGGCACAATTTTTTTTGAATTTAACGTTACATTCACATTCCCCCCCCTTTCCCCCTGCCCCCAACTTAATTTTTTTAAAAAGCAAGGTACCCTTTGTGACATATCAAATAAAAGAGCATGAAAAAAGAAAATGTTTGATGAAAAAAATTGAAAATCGGTTCATAAATTTGTGAGATATTCCCCCCCTCCCCCCCCCCGGAACTTATTTTTTTTTTTAAAGCAAGTACCCCTTGTGACATATCAAATGAAAGAGCATGAAAAAAGAAAATTTTTGGTGAAAAAAATTTAAAATCGGCTCATGAATTTGTGAGATAATCCCCCCCCTTTTCCCCTACCCATAACTTGTTTTTTTAATAGCAAGGTACCCGCCCTTGTGACATATCAAATGAAAAATAAATTTCACCAAACATTTTATTTTTTCATGCTCTTTCATTTGATATGTCACAAGGCGTACCTTGTTATTTAAAAAAATTAAGTTTGGGCAGGGGGAAAGGGGGGGGGGGAATTTCAATGTAACGTTGAATTCAAAACAATTGGGCCCCCTACGTCAATAGATGATTCCCGCAAACTGCATATTTCTATCTATTGCGGTTTTTACATAAATAAAGATGCAAGTTTTTAAAAAAACACCCTGTATAGTATTTGATAAATTACTACACTCTATGTATTTAGTAGAAAAATAAATTGTACAGTGTGTTTATATTCTTTCACAATTAACTTACTAATCGACCGGTTGATAAGATATCATAAGATTACTTTCTACACTAATTATTTAGGTACTAGAGATAGGTATGTGAGAACAAAAAGAATTATGGAATTCTAGGAATTTCCTCGATTATAATCGATAAATATAAATGTTATAGATAATATCTACTGGTAAAGGTCCGCTAAAAGTCTTAGATTTTGATTCAAAGAAACTTGTAGTCCCTAGACTTGCATTAGATTCATTTCTACAAAATTATTATTTGTAGATTTATTTGTAATTAAATATTCCTACCTAGGATATGTTATGAAGTCTTAAATAGTATTGCCTATAAAGAAAGTCTTAAAGGCTTTCTTCGCCCAAACCGATCGATTCACGATTCAATATCCTGCTCCTATGTTAAGTGGTTTATTTATATGTAATTTCCTCAGGAAGGTGCATTTAATTTGTCCGGGGAAGAGAGGGTGTTTAATAGAGTAATAAACGTAACGTAAACTAATTTCACGGCGCCTGGGCCTTAGAAGACTAGCTTGGTAGGTGGATTCTGGGGAGAAAATCGGACAATGTCATCGTAGTGAAATTGAAAATAGTAAATCTAAATATAAAATATGTGTAACAACTATTATACAGTAAAAGGTAATAATTATGCCTATGTACTCATTTATTTACAAATTGCTTTCTTAAACTTTAGAATCAATGATAATTGAAACTCAGTTAACAGTTAAAAGCAAATCTTTGTAAATTAGTTTAAGTTCTTCTTTTATGTGTATGCACGTGTTTTCAATTATTAAAACAGGGACATTTCTAGAAGTAGATTTTTCAAGCTTAAGTTTTATTGAGGTTTCCTATTGCATTAGCCGTAGCTGTTTTGAAAATTTTTTATGTTCAACGTTACTTAACATTTTAAGATATGATAATACATTATATGTTACACATTAATAATTAGAAGCATCGAGCAGTCTAAAACCTTACAATGCTCAGCCACTATTTTTGTGTTGTTTCCTAGTTTCTAAAACTTTAATACTTTTCATTGAAATAGCTACCACACAAAGTAGGTATTTTAAGCCCAAGTATGAATGGAGATGAGTTAATGGATGGAAACAGTTCTAAAATTAATTTTTTTCACGTTCATAATTCATTGATTTAGATCTTCCATACTTGCTGCTTAAGAAGTAGTCTTTCACAAACCATTTCAACATCTTGTAGCTTTTAGTAGAAGCGTGTGAATCTATTATAGTGTTGAGATACCCTCCAGTTATTTTCTTGTTGTGCCAAAACAGTATGACTCATCGGTCTTATTATTTCCTACATTCCAACCAAATTACTTTTCACGGAACCCTTAACTGAACTCTCTCACTCACTCTCTCGAGCCGGGGGCTATATTAGTGGCTGTACCGAAACTGCCACGACGTTTTATGATCATAATCCCTACCGAAACTGCCACGCCAATTAGTGAGGATTATAAGGGTGTTTTTGAGAATGCTAGAAACACTGAAACTGCCACGGCGGATTCCTCAGGAAGGGGAGGTTGGTTTGGCAACGTGCAGGGAGAAACGGGAATGAGAATATCCCTCACTCATCACAGTGACGATTTTGAAACACAACACTTTACTTTGCTCATAACTTAGTTAAATGCTTTTCATGTCGCTACTTAAAAGAGGCCATACTAACTTTGTACTTATTTAAATCAAGTATCAATAGAAAAAGACATTTAACTACCGATGAAGTCAGAAATAATTAAATAATATGTTCTAAAGGATTAAGATTGCAATGGAATGTAAAATGTTTCTTACTAAATGTATTATATGAATGCTCTTAACCCGTTATAGTGAATTACTGGCGTTAAAGAACTCGATAAACACATATTTTATCATTAGATTTGGAAGTTTTCAGTTTATAAATATAACAAGGTGTAGGTAGGCATCGTCAAAATTGAACAAGAAGAAACATAATCTAATGCAAATAATAGCACAACAGGATACGTGTCCTGAAGTATAAATAAAACACAATTGAGTATATGTTGATCATATTTGGCGAATTTATTGATTTCATCCTATACTATTAATATTTTGCGAAAAAAAAAACACTTTTGACCTCGCCGTAGTAGTAAACCCTAGGTGTTTGTTAAATCTAATGTTATTTAAATGGGGAATAAATATGTATTGTTTATAGACAATTTTAGTAAGAATCCAATAAAACAAATTGAAATTCACTTAGTGTGCAGGTTTGCTGCGGGCTGCGGTGGAGGTAATGTATTTAGAAATGAGCTGGGAATACCATGAAAACATGCTTTTCAGCAATGAGTTGGAAATACTGCGCGCACTGCGTTTCAATTGTCTTAGGAATTGGCGTCGAAGTATGAGATCCTTTGTGATGCCTAGAATACACAGAATTGAGTTCGAGTCTGTCCAGATTTTGTTTAGTGCGAAATACAAATAAAATATAAGACTAGGCCAAGAAATACACAGATACAATTATACTTGTATACATAAGGCGAATAATGTGCAGGTTTACATTAATAATACCAGATAAAAACTTCAAAATTGATAAGTATACATTTTAGATACGGTTGATAAAAAATAAATCCTAATTAGCCTAGGCTACTTGTAGTGATAATTCAGGGTCACCTAATTCTGCCAACATAGAAACCGGGAATAGCACGTGAATTTTAAGTATCAGGAAAAAGTCCACGAGTTGTAATTGAATTTAGTAAGAAACCGGGAAATAAAAATGGTCAAATACTTGCCGTGAAATCCACCCGAAACCACAGAGTTTACACGTTTTGCGTAATCGAAAAACGCCATTGCGAGAAACTACTTTAGAAATGACCACGAATATTGGCGCAATATCGATAAATCATCACACACTAAGCTGCAAGTGCAAGATGATCATTAATTTTTCGTCGATCGCGAAAAATAGTTACGGGTGTTAAAATAATCGCTGGAGATGAATGCGAATGTTGCCGCAATTGTGAAATCATCACCGGTCATCATCATTGCTGTCGTAGTTTACCATCACAGTTATTTCTGCGTTTGATCGCTAGAAATTATCACGGATTTGGCCACGATCGTAACATACGATCACGGATGTTCGTTAAAGTTTCTTATGCCGATTCTTCATTTTTAGGCGTTTCCGTGATCGCAAGTAATAATCTCGGTCGTTTCTATGATCACAGAAAATTGTCACGGATGTTACGCCTGGTGGGAAATCAACACGAATTTGTTTCCCATTTTCTCATGTTTAATTAGAATGAAATGGGACTCGGTGTATGTTTTTGCATATTTATTTAGTAATATACCTCAATTATAAATTTTGTTTATTCACATATACAGGGCTGGGCAAAAGTATGGACATAACCAGTTAACTTTTTAATGGGTTACGCCAAGAAAACAAAACTCTGTACACGTCTCTATATCACGCAAGTGAACTTTTTGTTGTATTCAAATTTTGTTCTTAAACCAAAAATAGGTTTTTTTGGTGGCCCCATCGAGTGACACCTCATATTAATAGGCCATTAGTCGAAGAAATATATATCGAAGAAAGAATATCGACAAAAGCTAGAGGACTCCATCTAAACTCAACCCACTACAGTAACTGAAGAATGGTACGCGTTAAAATCGTTTCAGTTACTGTTACTCGTTGTTATATATAATATGTGAAGCATTTTGCTCGACATCCTCCCCGATTTTTTCTCTAGCAAAACCACTTATCAACACCACACTTTGTATAACAAAACGGTAGCCGTCTACTAACAACGCCGCGCCCTTTCTCTTCGTTTCAAATATCTTATCCTCCATCGAAAGACTATCAACTAAGTATAACTAACACACCAACACCCTTACTACTAACTCTCTGAAGGATGGCACAAAACTGTTGAGAAATACCGAATTTGAAAAATATTACATGAGTCAAGCTAATAGGAGGGCATTCCAGTGAGATTCCACGTGAACGCCCCTCTGCAGACCATGGTTGGGTACAGTATTTGTAGTTCTGCAACCTAGCGTCTTGGGCGAATAAAACTATTTATGAATATTACAGTTTTACAGTATTATTTTAGTATTTGATCACCTCTCGTGTAATTAAAAGCGTCGAACAGATAATATAAAATGCAGTGTTATAAAAGTGGTAAATGAAACATAAAACTTGTTTCTCAGTGGTAAATAATTATTCATTAAAGCAAATATATTCTCAAGAGGCGGAATAAATACTTATAAAGTAAATACTCTAACAGTCGCAACACTAAAAACTTAAATTAACATAAAATAACTCCTCCTATAATATAAATACGAAAGGGCAAATCAATCACTTATTTTTCCAATCAACGTATTATTGTGAAAGAAAAGGTTAAGACAGAAATGGGAATTTTGAGTCTCCCGTTTCTCCCCGTCTATCTGGGGAATCCGCCGTGGCAGTTTCAGTGTTTCTAGCCCTCTCAAAAACACCCTTATAATCCTCACTAATTGCCGTGGCAGTTTCAGTATGGAGCATGATCGTAAAACGTCGTGGCAGTTTCGGTGTCCCCATATTAGTATGAGCTCTCTCTCTTTCTCTTAGAACAACCCACAGTTTAACCCGTAAAGCGATTTTCCTGTTTTGAATTCTCTTCCCAGACTGGTGTTTGTCAGATTTAAACTATTCGCAATGCAGGCTGCACAGAATAGAAATGATGGTATAACAGCCTGCGGATGAAAAAATATACATGACGATTTGTATAAATACCTCCTTATGACCAACATCCTCTTCTGAAGACAAAATAAATAGATTATTTACCCTATTATCTGTAGTTCAATTAGGTAGTTGAATTCCAAACGTATTTGGCCATTTTCCAATCACGGTTTCGTTTATCAGGTCCTCATAGACATGTTTGAGTTGATTATACTATGAGGTAATAAATGCTCTTAGAAGATCCCTGTGGTTATGCAACGATTAGAAGAATTTAAGATTTATTTACATTTTTTCGTGCTTGGCTATTTTTGAAACCACGATTTTCTTCACCAGGTTGTTATAGGTGATCTGCCTGAATATTAACAATTAAGTAATAAGCAATTACAAGTGCTTATGTAGAATGCATTCTGTTTAGTGATTCCTAAGATGATGTTAACATCCTAGACATCATGCATGGTACTATAGGTGTAATCGTAATGTAGTTCTGTTCCGTAGTGGGTTTGGTTTAATCTTAACTTCTAACATAAACATTTCATAAACCACGATATTCTTCAACGAATATTGCATTCTTGCTAATATTATGCTAGCAATAAAACAACAAAGTTCATAGTTCTTTAGGTAGTTCTTGTTTCTGGTATACTAAACAGCACTTCTGCGTTTTAGTTCTCTTAATTTATTCTCCAGAAGGACGCCAAATAACTTCTGTATCATAATTTTGCGTGTTAGTGCTAAAATTATATGTTACGGATGTAATTTAAAAGCCTTCAAACACTCCCAATCTATTTATTTACGTACATTCTTCGTAGGCCTGAAGATCAAAATTCATCGCCACTGTGACATCATTTACACGTACCTTCTGGTAACTGTTAACATAATCCTGATTGATATACTAATGTAATATATATATTTTTTATTTGTGGTATATTTATATTCAATAGTATTGTAAAACTCACAATTTCCTAAATGAAACACTTTGTCCCTGTAGATTCCTGTTCTTTAGAAGCTAGTTAACGGTTAGCATAGTTGTTTCAAATGGTGTTTTTAATTGGTCCAGAGATGACAACCGACTGTCCACGACGTCTGAGGACCGGTTTCCTCCAGACTTGGCTAGAGTCTCTGACGAGCGTGGGAGGCGAGTTGCAACTATGTACTGCTTGTAACCGGTTCGCTCACGACTCTGACCGAGTTTTATTGCCCGGGAACTGCAAGTGTCTGGGTCTGGGCTGGGCGTGCACGCGTAGAGAAATATGCAACAGGATTCTTGCTGCAAAATATTTGAAGGAGCCGTAGTTTTCTTCGTCCTCGTGTTGGAAGAGAATAGATCTTGCGAGAAATATGCTACTGATTCTTGTTAGAACATATTTAAAGGAGCCGTAGTTTTCTTCGTCTTCGTGTTGGACGAGAATGGATCTTTCGAGAAATATGCTACAGGTTTCTTGTTAGAACATATTTAAAGGAGCCGTAGTTTTCTTCGTCTTCGTGTTGGACGAGGACAAAACTTGCGAGAAATATGCAACAGGGTCTGGGCTGGGCGTGCACGCGTAGAGAAATATGCAACAGGATTCTTGCTGCAACACATTTGAAGGAGCCGTAGTTTTCTTCGTCCTCGTGTTGGAAGAGAATGGAACTTGCGAGAAATATGCAACAGGATTCTTGCTGCAACACATTTGAAGGAGCTGTAGTTTTCTTCGTCATCGTGTTAGAAGAGAATGGAACTTGCGAGAAATATGCAACAGGATTCTTGCTGCAACACATTTGAAGGAGCTGTAGTTTTCTTCGTCCTCGTGTTGGAAGACAATGGAACTTGCGAGGAATAGGCAACAAGATTTTTGCTCGAACATATTTGAAGGAGCCGTAGTTTTCTTCGTCCTCGTGTTGGAAGAGAATGGAACTTGCGAGAAATATGAAACAGGATTCTTGCTGCAACACATTTGAAGGAGCCGTGGTTTTCTTCGTCATCGTGTTGGAAGAGAATGGAACTTGCGAGAAATATGCAACAGGATTCTTGCTGCAACACATTTGAAGGAGCCGTAGTTTTCTTCGTCCTCGTATTGGAAGACAATGGAACTTGCGAGGAATAGGCAACAAGATTTTTGCTGGAACATATTTGAAGGAGCCGTAGTTTTCTTCGTCCTCGTGTTGGAAGAGAATGGAACTTGCGAGAAATATGAAACAGGATTCTTGCTGCAACATATTTGAAGGAGCCGTAGTTTTCTTCGTCCTCGTGTTGGAAGACAATGGAACTTGCGAGAAATATGCAACAGGATTCTTGCTGCAACACATTTGAAGGAGCCGTAGTTTTCTTCGTCCTCGTGTTGGAAGACAATGGAACTTGCGAGGAATAGGCAACAAGATTTTTGCTGGAACATATTTGAAGAAGCCGTAGTTTTCTTCGTCCTCGTGTTGGAAGAGAATGGAACTTGCGAGAAATATGAAACAGGATTCTTGCTGCAACATATTTGAAGGAGCCGTAGTTTTCTTCGTCTTCGTGTTGGACGAGAAAGAATCTTGTGAGGAATATGCAACATGATTCTTGCTGGAATATACTTGAAGGATTTGCATGGTTTTCTTCGTTCTATGTTGGTTGAGGATTTTGAGTTTTTACTTATTCTTAAGTTAAGTCGTTTGCCATAAGGGCATCAAAAAATGCTGTGGAGGGAGTAAGGATGGGAAAGAACAAGAACAAATGGCCGAGTGGAAAGTATGGAAGAAAGTACAGTGGCTGTCGGTTGAGACTCAAAGTTAAGATACTCTCAAGTGAAGTAGTTTGCCTTAAGGTCAATGAAAAAAAAAAACGGCTGTGGAGTTAGAATGGGAAAGAACAAGAAACAATGGCCGAATGAAAAGTATGGAAGAAAGTATAACGGCTTTTAATTGGCTCTAAAAAGTTAGGGCTCCTTGGTACAAAAGGAAGGATGTATTAATTTTGTCTTCGTTTGGTTGTGAAGCAGCCGGGAAAAAAATGTTTTAGGCAATAAAACGTGTTATGAATGTCCTGGTGTAAAATGTCGTCAAACGTTGACTTCCGAAGAAAAGTGGTTATAGAAAGTTAGAGAATGCCCTTACTCATACGAAAGGTTCGTTAAAACCGTTGTAAATAAACTTAGTTTTCTATTTGGTGACGAAAGAAATTGTTTGGAATAATGGGTCAATAATTAGAGACCGCCCTCTGTTTTGAACGGATCCTTCATTATTGCGTTTCAGACGTTGTAAAGTGACTGTGATAAAAACTGTACGAAGTAATAAATATAAAATAAGTAAAGGTCCTGGTTCAAAGGAGCCACTTTTCTTTTAGACGGGGGTTTAAATCGTTAAAGATCGAATCTTTTAAAAAATAGGAAAAGTATACTCTACATGGAAGAGAAACGATTCGGCTTTGTATACGTGCAATTGGCATCAATCATAAACCTATTATAGTTTATGTGTTTTGAGGGAAAAGAATCTTGACTCCTGATGCTTAGGGCAGTCCTAAAGCTTCAAAATTGAGCAGACTAACTGACAAAAACAATAGGCACACCACAAGTCCACAGTCAGTAGAAAGAATACAATTTGACTTAATGTTGTGTGTTTTTTTTTTACTAATATAAAAGATATTGTCATAAGTTTTTATGAAAACCTTTTCCAATCAAATTGATGAAGAATGTGCAATCTAAAAAGTACATCTGAAAGGTATATTTTTAATCCATAACTAAGCACACTATGGATAACACACCCTCGCATTCAATTTACAATGTAAATACAAAATGATCAAGTGCAAACCGCCGTGTTGTTCCCACACCTGTCATTCATGTTCCGCGAACGTCTGCTGAGAATAGCTCGGTAATCAGTGATAATCAACTGGCTCAATACAGATTGTGGATGATGGCCGCGTCGGCTCCTATAATGACGGACACCTTCCTCTTTCCCTCTCTCCTTCTCTCCCTCTCCATCTCATTCTTTCCTCTCTCCTTTTCGCGGAACCTCGCACTATGCGCGGCGCCTCCTCGGCGTGGTCCAAGGTCGAATTCCTCGGCTCTCGCAGTCTGCATTCTTGTGCCCTTCTACCGGCCGGGGGTATTTTATCCCTACTGTGGGAAATTTAGGATGTTTGTTGGTTTCAGGGTTTCGGGGTTGTAGTTTAAAGTAGTTTGTACAGTAATTGTGAAAGTTTCTTTACAAAAAGTGTCCTTTATTAGTAAATCATGTGTCCTAGAGCAATCCGCTCATTTTAGGACGTTATATAACATGGTGAAACTAAATCAACCTAAAGTCTCGATTATCCGACTGTCGGTTACACACCCTCCCTTTTATGATCTAGTACAGTCAGAATTTTGCGTTTGGTATTACGGTACTACAATAAATTGTTTAGATGTCACCAGAGCCAATATTTTGTTAGAATTATGTATAATCATTATTTTGTTTTTGAATTCTTCCGCAGACAATTTTTTAGCTCGTTTTTGTCCAACGTTGTAAAATTATTATAACATTTCATTCACGACCCACCTTTTTACCTTTTTTTTCAAAAAATACTATTTAAAGTAGAATTGCAGCTTTTTCAAATTTTCAAATTAAATATATAAAAAAAACACAGTACAGTATGACAATTTTAGACTTGTATATAAAATAAAATAAAAGTTGATGCCAGAAGATCTGTTGAAAATATGTCAAAAGTATTCATAAAAATAGTAATGGGGTAACAGGTCGTAAAATATCCATAATAGGCAACCTATTACTTGTCACTCATCACACAGTTGTAAAACAGTTACAAAAGTTTTGAGCTTAGAAAAGCTCAAAATCAATGCTAAACTCTTGTACAGTAGGCTATACTTGGAATTTTAACTCAAAATATGAGTAAGTTAAAAGATACTAAAACAAAAATTTTAGATTGCATGAGGTCAATCAGGGATAGGCCTATAAAAATGTCACGCTTAAACATTTTCCATTTTTACCAAACAAAATTCCCATATTGTATGATCGAATCATATACTGTAATATGTAAGAGATGCCATATGGGAAAAGTGGGGATTTTTACTGCGCACAAAATGCCCACCATGTATGGTAGCGAGGCGGAGGCCACATTTGTGACTATTTTTATTGTAAACCAGTTTCTCAGTTTATTTGCTTTATTCGTGTAACTGGCCAAGCTCCGTGTAAGGGAACAGCCGCCTCGTTTTATCGCTGTTTTCTTATATTACTCCGTTTTAAATTTCCAATTAGGTTTTTACAATGTAAAAACAAGATCACTGGAATAGAACTGACTTCACTCGTCATTTTGTTGGTATATTCCTGGTAGTGTAAGGTTTTTGTATTTAATTTTTCTCGTTGTAAAAATTATACACGTTTATTTTTATTCAGATTACAAAATTTCAGTTTTATTAAAATACTAGCTGTTGGCCGAGCCTACGTACGGGAATCAAGTAGCTGATTGAAACTTAATATAATTCAGAACAGCTATCTTACTCGCATAAAGAAAAATTCTTGCAGTGTATCAGTTTTCTGAAATATTAATCTTGATGAAATGCACGTTCCCTGATTCGATTTTCAATTATCAACGAGGTTTTTGGGGACAACTAGGCCAGACGAGGAATTTTAAGGGTCACCGGAAATCCACGCCGTACATTTTGAGCTGACCTCATGAAGGGGTTAAAAGTCTGGGGTTAAAATTCCAGCTCGTACACTCTAGGTTTTATAATTTAAATTCACAACCGTGAAAATATACGTTTAATTCCACTATTAATTTATTGAACTGATGTTATGCAACTCAAAAGTTCGCGGCCGGAGTTTTACCACCTGGTTTGTGACGTCAGTTTTGCTCAGAGGGTAAAATTCCATGGAGAGAATATTCCGCTATCCCGTTTTTAACAACAATCATCCTTTCGTTGTAATAATTATAGAATTTAAATTGTGATACCAAATCTTTATCTGCCAACGCGTATGCACATTTCATCTGCTCAACCGAAATGCGACTACAGTATTGATTTTTAAAGACAACTAGCATTTAAAAATGCAATACAAGTTTTCGGAAGGGTCTATTAAATGAACCCCTGGGGGTAAAATCCACTCAAAGTTAGGTAGGTACTAAAAAACACTTGTCATCCCTAAATTAGTAAAAATAATTTTCAATATCATGTACTTATAATCATTAAGACTTTCATTTGTCTGTACGTTTGACAAGTAAGGATAGGTTGTAATGATCTTCAACCACCAACGTGTTAAGAGCATTTCTTATCAAATCCATCGATGGCGCAATTGTCTTCCAAGAATGCTTCTCACTTCCTCCTCACCCTGAGGCCCTGGTGATAACGTGATAACACTTATCAGTGTCTGTCACTTATGGTGGGTGGAGGGGGGCGCCCGGAATGCCACCTAGCGGCGGCCATGTGACTCACCGGAAATGACGTCACTTTCCCGCCAACGCCAACGTAGCCGCCCGTCCGTTCATCCATTCATGGTTCCATCCATCCGTCTCCCGTAGTAGTTGTAGTAATGGTGAAATGGGTTTCAAGTGACTACTATAAACACACTTCCAAAAGTATGTTACAGTAGGCCTATTTATTTTTTGTGACAATCTCCTTTCAAATTTAGAAATTAAAACATATTGGTTCTAAATATTTCTTCAACATATTTGCTCTAGGTAAAATCTATGGTGTTTGATTCTTTACATAAACACATTTTTTACACACTTGCTGTATAAAGTGTTAAGTACTTTGAAAAGAAATTGATGTTCGCATTTGTAGTTAGAAATTATTGAAAAAGTAAATTCTGTTCAGTTTAAGTTCCCAAAATATCTTGTCCGTAGTAATTTGTTTTAACTGAAATTTATTGTATTGCTTATATATATTAATATTTGATGGAAATTAAAACCATAGTTATTAGTTAAGATTTGTTGTCATCATCGTTGTTTGCGCCGGTAAACAAATAATTCAATTGCAATTTCTTCGAAAGAAAATTCACAAATTGTTTTCTATTATAAAAAGAATGAGGTATGCCTAAAACGAATTATTGTGAAAAGTTACCCTATAAGAATATAATTTAAAAAAAAAAATCGCTGTAACTAAGAGCAAAATTAACTTAATGATACTTATTACTTAACTTATTAATTGATTGCATGATGAAAGTTCAACCAGACTTAATTTTAACGTAGTGAATGGTGAAAAATGCACGTGAACGAACACTGTGACTATCGCCATTTCTTTTCAACTCCAATATTTTCTTCAAGAGATCTTAAATTGATCTTCGTCACGATGTTTCTGTCCTATTACTGGACCAAGGCCTCATCCCTAAGTCATGATCTATTTCTATTGTGTCACCATTTACAATAAAGGATTGTGGGAAGTATAACCGTTGGAAGGCCATTTTATTTATCGTACCTCATTGATTTTTAATATTGCAGTTCTTTACCCGATGTCGTACCATTAATTTAATACCGTAGTTTATTTTTGGAACATAAATAATTTTCAACCTCCAATATTTATTTCTTTTCACATGTAGTCATTCTTTATGATTGCATTTTTATTCATACTCAATGTATAAACTTTCATTAATTTAATCGACATTGTAATAAGACCGAACCACAATATCCAATAAATAGTAAAATGAAATTATTATATCAAAATACCACATTTAAACGTTTGTTTTGACTACACTAGTAACAAAATGTCGCAGTATCCACTATATTTTTGCTCGTATAGTATCAACGATATACATAACTCAGTTTTCAATATTATTTACGAGGCTCAAACAGTCCCCATTTATTTGGCAAACGTATCTATAAGGTATGACAGCTGAAGTTTAACATACACTCTTACAGATTTGACTCACTGAATCCTTAACTCTGAGGCCAGTTTAAAGGTATGTTTATGGTAGTATACATTAAACCGTAAGCGTAAAGGCACGCATTATCTAGAGGAATATACACTTAATTTACCCTTGGTTATAAAAGAAGGTTTAATCAATGGCATACTCTCGAACGTAACATCCCTTGTACCTCCAAGAAAAGGAAAAAAAAAACAAGAATCACGATAGGTAAAACCATTGACTTTTGGAGTTTGGATACTGAAGTTCTATCAATAGTCAACGGTACAACATTCAAAGTCAATGATTTTTTGTTAAAATATTCTATGTACTTGTATCATTAATGATTATTTGTTCTTGTATTTGACGATCTTTTAAATAATTACGTTTATTTCTGACCCACTTCCTCCTTGTTCTTATTTGTGAGTAATTAGTTTAAAATTTTTAAATCCACACAAACATGGGTGGACATAAAATCAAATGTCTAATTTTTATTTGAATAGACGCATGACAAATTTCTTTTTTTAGGTATATTTTAAAGTTTAATTATTTATTCTGAACCACAAACTTGATATTTGTAAATCATTTTAAATTTTTTCCATTTAATATTTTTAAACGTATTTAATTTATCCTAAAGCTTGTTTTGAAGGCGAGTCCATTGACTTGCGCCTACAAATACAGTTTGATTGACACTCGGATGTATTGGAGGCGACCAAGACCTACGACTGCGGGATTGTTAGAACTTCCACATATCTGCTTAAGCTGAACATGTATTTATGCTAAATATGTGTCAATCAATCATTCTTGGCTCATCTACATACATAGATTATCAGACGTATGTGTGTGTACTTAGGCATCATTAAAAGTTTTATAAGATGGATGTGCAACTGTAAAAATCTATTTGATTTTTTAACCTCACTCTTTATGGAAAGGTTTGTGTTATTTACCTGATCTAAAAATCCCTTAGGCTGGGGAAATTGATCTCTTCTTATGGACAGTCTAATACTTCTATCTGGTAAAGGGGACGTATATCAAGTGTCCACAAATTAAAATTATTAAATTTAATAATTTTTAAAATTTAAAATTCCGATAATCAAATAAAACACGTATGTTTATCATTTAATTTATTACTTCTGTATCCACTCGATTTACCTAAAATGTTCTCACCAATACAATTCACAATTCCAAAATTTACTCTACACAATGACATTGTACTTAGAACTAGAACTCTTATAAGACTTTCGAGTCATTTGTAACGCGTACAGGACCAAACAGTAAAACAGACTAAGAAAAAATTATAACAAAAGAAAGCAGAATATGCAAGCAAAATACTAAACAAGTAGAGTAAATATTAAAAAGTAAAAAAGTAAAAAAAAACCTGTTGACATTAATTTTGGTATCTCCACTGCCTCCATGATACCCCTCGGGCCTCCGCCTGTCGTCGACCCGAGAACATGATATCTGCGCCTACACGGGGTATTCCTGTCCGGGGGTCACGGCGGCGTATTTTTATCCCCAAACAAGTGCTCGTTAATTAGAGGGAGTTTTTCCCGCTGTTTTGACACCACGACGCAACAATGTCGAACAGCTGTTCCTATAGTCACTCTTAATTCAGTTGTGTGGTCGAGGGGTGACATTGACTTTGGATGCTGCAAGTGGATGTTTTGTAAATAAAATGTATGTTTGTATGCGTGTCGGGTGTGGAATAATTTTTTTTTCTTATTTAAGGGTGCAGTCTCCGACTTATTGAATTATAATAGGAATAAATTAATATTAGTTTATATTTAAAGTATATTATTTTTTTGTTTTCTTACGATACTTTGTTAAATAAATAGACGAAAATGAACTCTACTGATACCGCATACAGTGATTGTGTGTAATCTGCAGTAGTTTGTTAGATATGTAACTGCGTTTACTCTATTATTACTATCTTATGTCCATATTTTAATGTAGAAAGTAGATGTCTCTTTTCATTGAAAATATTGTTTACTGTTATTTGTTTCATGTTGTTTTATATCCAATGCATTGCTGTAGTTTCTCCCTCGATTCAGATCGAAGTTTTTGCTCTACTCTTTGGCATCAATCCTAGAAGACTAGTAATAGTTTATGTTTTTAATAGGCTGAATACCTTGAGCTATTCTAGTCTTTCATTCAATAACAGATTTTAAGGCCACGTAACACATCGTAACAATCGTAACGTAACACAGTATCAGTAACGTTCTCACGGTAACGTTGTCGCTGTCGTGACATCCACCAGTGTCGCCGACATACCGTTGTCATCACGACAGGCAGTATGTACTACAGGTATTACTGCAGGACGAGATAATTTATTTATCTTACCTCTGTATTAGTAATTCTCGTAAGCTTAAAATGGTTATTTCCCCCAATTAAAACCAATTAGTAAAATAGTTCTCCCTAGCCTAAAATAATATTATTGAGATATTTGTCTGTTTCCATGGAAACTTGTTGATAACATCATTATCATAAGCCTGGGATTGACCTGTTTCCATGGAAACCATATGCTAATAACCATATGCTCAAGAATGTAACGTTGTGGTGTTCATAATGTTTCCATTTTGGATGGTATATTTTTCTGTTTTTTGGACATCAGTTAGTAAAATATTATTCTCATGGCTAACATCGTAGTTTTAACCGAATCCATGGATAGCGAAATAATTCTCATAAGCTTAACATGCTAAAATCACAATGGTATAACCCTCTGTTCCCGTTAGCCCAAAACAACAGAACTAAATACAACCTCAGAAACAACCTCTTCCCATTCTTAATTGTTATTGGTTAATACAAATTCTTGATAAACACAAAGAATTGTTTCGACTAATTTGTTCATGATGTACCTATGAAACACTATGGTTTAATTTGTTGGTACTGACTAATTACAATATTTTATTTAACACTGAGAATTTACACAAGATGTGCTATGAAAATAGTCTCTGTGTGGGTGAGCAAGAGTGTGTGTGTTTGGGACCGCGCCGAACTTGGACAACGACACACGCGGACAACGTTAAAGTTGGACAGATTAAGTTTCCAGATTCGTCGTGTCGTGCAACGCCACCCCTGGACAACTTAAAAGGTGCATTGTCCCTGAAGCGACTCTTGCGATAGTAGCTGAGCGATAGTAGCTCAGCGATAGTAGCTGGGCACTGGTTAGCGTTGTTTCAAATGGGACCATTGTCCTTGACGCGACTGCGACTGGAGCGGCTAGCGGCTGAACACAGCGACTGTAGCGGGTCTGCTCTGAGGGCAGTCAGAGTCGCAGTCGCTGAGCGATTCGTGTTGTGTGTAGACTTGTTTTGCTCGTAATGTCTTCAAAGAAAACAAAACTGTTTTTTACCCCTAAAGAAGATATCAGATATGTACGTAATATTAAATCGCTACTATTATAAATCATAAATGAAAATACTTTTTAAAAATGCAACGTTTTTAAGCGCACTATAAAGTAAAAAATAATTTATAAATATGTGGGGAGAATAAATACTTGTAAGATTAAAAAAAAACAAAAACGTGGGCACATGCTGATTTACAATTATCTTTACCTATTGAACTATTATTATCTATTGCATGCACCCCACGTTTTTAGTTTTAAATATTTTAAGTATTTCCCTCCACATATTTATAAATTATTTTTTACTTTATAGTGCGTTTAAAAACGTGGCATTTAAAAAAAGATTTTTATTTATAATTTATTTTCTACTTTTTAGTCTTTAATGTGTAAATATGTTAAATCTATTTTATATGGCCTGTTAATACATACCAAACCCTTATTATCTGAAGTGATATGTTTTATATTTCCTTTGAACTGCTTATTTTATATTTAGAATCCCTCGGGAGCAGAACCTGTACCTCTACCCAAGCTTTTCGAACTGTCGAATTTAAGTATTTACGGCTGACTTCAAAATGTAAACATGGAAAATTTGGAAGCCCATGGGGCTTAGCCCAAGGAAAATATGAAAATTAAATGTTATAGTATTACATTGTCATCCATTTGTGAGCTGTGTTCTCTAGTTTCATTTCTCTAGCTCGTCGGGAAGTTAGTTTAAAATTTATTGCAAAGTTTGTACCGGACAAAAAAGCGAGCTAGTAAAAACGTTTTAAAATTAGGAGGTGTCATGGCACTCATAGCACCAATTAACTCGAAAGTCAGCAAACTAATATACAGAATCGCTCTAGAACAATCGCTTCAGGGACAATGACATGGTTAGCTACTATCGCTGAGCTACTATCGCTGAGCTACTATCGCTCAGCTACTATCGCAAGAGTCGCTTCAGGGACAATGCACCTAAAAACTTGTCCAGGTTCGTCGTTTGCATGCAACGTTAAACTTGGACACATTTGAATGTGTCCAAGGGTAACGTTGCACGCAAACGACAACCCTGGACAACTTAAAAACTTGTCCAGGTTCGTCGTTTGCGTGCAACGTTAAGCTTGGACACATTTGAATGTGTCCAAGGGTAACGTTGCACGCAAACGACAACCCTGGACAACTTAAAAACTTGTCCAGGTTCGTCGTTTGCATGCAACGTTAAACTTGGACACATTTGAATGTGTCCAAGGGTAACGTTGCACGCAAACGACAACCCTGGACAACTTATAAATGTGTCCAGGTTCGTCGTTTGCGTGCAACGTTAAGCTTGGACACATTTGAATGTGTCCAGTTTCGTCGTGTCGTGCAACGACGAATCTGGACATTTGTCTAAAGGACTGTTCACACCGGCGTAGCCTGGCGTATTAATACTTTTTCGAAATACGTAGCTGACGTAGCTCTTAATGTTATTTATAGAGGGTGTTCACACCGGCGTATTAATACGTGAGCTACGGAAGCTACGGCGCTGCCGCTACGCCGGCTAGCTACGCGTAGCTCGCATCGCCGAATACGCGCATGCGCACTAGCACACCGGGCTGTCACCACCACCCCCCCCTCCACCTCATAATTAATTTATAAGTGGTAAATTTTTTACTATAACACAAAAATTCACTATCACTTAAAAAATCATTAAATCACATGAATCTATCACATTCAAATTAGACATAACAACCTTAAGAAAACTTTATATGATCAATAGAATAACACTTCATCATACGAGTACCTAGTGTCCACTAACATTTTGCTTGTAAATCTCCTTATCAAAAAAGTTGTCTCTCTTAATATGGTTTATTAGGGATCATATAGTGGGCGGGAACCGGAGTTTTGCCAACGGGTGTCAGGTAGATTGGGGGGATGCCTTCGGCCACCTCTTGGTGCGGAGATTTGCCAACGGTGGTGGTGGGAGAAAGAGTGTGACGGAGGGAGGGAGAGCGATTGTCAGGGTTGTCTACGCTTGGCAGTAATGCGCTTGTCGCAGTGGGTTAGGTTAGGTTAGGTTAGGTTAGGTTAGGTTAGGTTAGGTTAGGTTAGGTTAGGTTAGGTTAGGTTAGGTTAGGTTAGGTTATGTTAGGTTAGGTTAGGTTAGGTTAGGTTAAAAATTCAATGCAGTTCCTTTCACAGTCAGAGGTGCATAACTCCATTACTTTGAACACAGTCAGCATCCTGCCTGGTTTGTCCATCCCTAGCGGAAGCCACCCTCACGGTCATGTGTAATCTCTCTCTCCCCCTCAACCTCTCGCGCAACCCACAGCCGTTGGCAAAACTCCGCAATATGTGGAATTCATGGATGGGTACCCTTTCTACCTGATACCCGTTGGCAAAACTCCTACACTCATAGTGGGCTTAATACCTCCTTCTTCGTCTTTTACACACAATGTGGGATTGACAGCGTCACTTTACACGATTACTAATTAAAGAAAAACAATATTTACAACTATTTACATACTTCCGGCAGGCTACAGGTTTCTTAAATCATCCCATAGATACTCTGAGATATCGTAACAGGCCCGGCTTTTGATGAAAGTAGTTAACACTGCCTGAAATGTTCTCAAGTCCAACAACTGGCTGATATTTATGAAACATTAATGAATTATTTCTAGACATATACCTACGTCTTACTTACACAATCGAATATTTTATTATGTAATCCTTGGATGAGCAAAATTATTGCATGTTTTCTGGTAATATTTAATTTTATATTATAATATAACGCGAATCTTATAGTCTACTATATACGACCTAAAATTAGAGTGAAACATTTTTGTCAACATTAACACATTAATCAACAGACTTTTAAGCTGCAATTGAACCGTGGAAATCTTAACTGAAATTCATAAAACGCTAATAAAAATAAAAAATAAAATTAGCAAACCTAAAATAATATAATGAAATAAACAAACAACAGCCGGCTCACCGGCTACGTAGCCGTCAGACGTAGCTGCGGTGTGAACAGTGCACGGGTGACGTATTAATACACCGAATACGTCTGCATACGTCTGGCTACGCCGGTGTGAACAGGCCTTTAAGTCTCTTGTTTTGGGACCTGACTGTACATTCTACCTGTCAAAGTCCATTGTTTGGGATTTCGACCAAGGCCCCACTAGAAAAACACGCCATGCTGAAGGTTCATGACGTCACACTAGTGGATAGATTCACTGCAATATCCCATATGTTTTAGGTAATAAAGCTGGCTGTTTTTAGATTTTACGGTTACATTTTCGTACAACTATCCACCACTGTGACGTAGTGTTGCACATAACCGGTATTTTTGCATACATAAAAGTAAACGAATATTTTCTGTTCCCTACGGACGGAAAAACTAACACTTGCTCGGAAAACAACACATGTGTGTAGTATAAGTCTACTTTTTAATCGGTGAATAGCAAGACAACAAAATCACTGAACGACTATATTTCGTGCTTGGTGACTGGCGCATGTCTGGAACCGCCTTTAGGATAAAGAAAATGCATCCCTCAGGCTTTTGTTTTGCGTTGTCCATGTTTGTCGCCAATCTTTCAGATTAGTTGAACTATACTTTTTCTGTTTTCATAGCTTAGTATTATTTTTAGTTTTCCGGAAATTATGGATTAAATGAATGAAATAATCATGACAGTATTAGTAAGATTACATATACGTCTAACGTTGTCAATCGTAATATAGTTTCGGGCGACTATTTAAAAATATCTGTTTGGTTTTCAAGCCTCTTCATTTCACATAAAATTATTTTTGATTGGAATGTGTGTATAAAGACCAGACTTTCTTATTATTAGCATGTAAATATTGTATATGTTGTCCATACATAACTAATATGAAACGTAGATTTCTATCTTCAAACGTGACTTAAAAAATAAATAGTAGTTCAGGTTTATTTAAAAAGTATCGGTGCTATTTGTACATTTTCACACATTTTGTGTGACTGCACAAAAACGAGTCATTCGTATTTCGTTCATCTCAAGTAATTGAAAACCATTGTAGGCCTAAATAAACTCGCATTATTGACACAGTAAAAATTACCAACATAAAAATTCTGCATTTAAAAATTGTATCATTACAGTATTATCATTTTTAAAGCTGCACCATATTATAGGCCTAAGAGTTGATGTTGTAACGGTTAATCACATATTTTTTAGTTTATTGGCCTATATTTAACATCGGATTTCCTGTACAAATTAGACGCATCATACAGTTTTGTGTTAGGCCAAAAAAGGTTACGTTCATTCAAAACTAATGAATTCCACTGATAATAAATCTACTGTCAGAAATAAGTATTTTTGTATACATAAAACTGCAAATAAACACTCCGAAGACTCTAAGATGTGATTTTCAGCTGTATAATGTATTTTCTAATGCTGATTTTAAGGACTTGCAAAAAAAATTTCATGGTCTTTACTTTATGCTCTTGAGTCCGGAACATATTTATACAAGTGTTAAGAGGTTAGTTTTCTTACTGAATCTCATTAAAAATATGTCTAACGAAAATAAAACAATCATGTTTAAGGTAAACTAAACTATTAATCTGGAACTCTAGTTAACCTATAAAACACATACCTTGTTTTACGTGTAAACCATGTTTATTTAAAACTAGCTAAGTACCCGTTCTACGCACGGCGATAGTGTACCATTGAACACTTTATCCAATTTGACATTTTCATTAACAAAAGTGCTCTTGACTTTTTCGTGAAACACTGAGTAATAAAGACATTAATGCATCACAAACAGACATACACACGAAAATGCAGAATTTAATTAGTTAAGGAATTTGCTACGGTTTGACCATAGCAAAGTACATATAAAATCAGTAAGCGCCGTCAATGAGTGGAAACCTAATTTGTGTAAGCTAGTGACGACAATGATTTAAAAAAATGTTTGTTTAATGTAAAAAGTTTCCCAGCCCTAAACAACACTGATTCAAGGTTTTTCCCGGTTATCAAAAAATCAGGAACAATTTGATACACAAAGAATCTCCGGTTCCTGATCTGGATGATGCCAAGTTATTTAATTTCATTTGCGGTTACACATTATTGCACTTGCGATTAATTAAATCTGTTATGTAAGGACAATTTTTTTTTAAATGTCACTTGGTTCGGCTTTTATTTCAAAACGTGATTGAAATTGTTGCGGTATTTGTAAACAACATAATGTAAACATATCAGTGACAGCTATATTTACAAAGTAGTGAGGCCATATTTTAATGGCTAAAGACACTCACGCCAACCCCGTGAATACTTAAAAATGATTTAAAGTAGCGAGGCCATATTTTAATGGCTAAATACACTCACGCCAATCCTGTGAATACCTTAAAATTATTTGAATCTTGATTTTATGTACTCTCGTTTTTCCGGAGATGGCCGCGTAAAATGCCTTCTGGGCCGTGACAGACAGACAGAAATTGAGATAAGACTTGTTTCGGCTACATTAATGTATAACACGTAAAAGTAACCAAAAAAATATATAATTCTGAGAAAACTATAATTTTATTTATATAGATTTGTCAGTATTATTTGATCTGTGATCATCAGACGAATGTCTGTCCTCTCTACTATGTTTATTTAGTATATTGGCTCGATTGTAAAGGTATGGTATGATTAATAGTTTTATTTACTTTTACGTCATTTTGTAACCATCATGGCTACCCACAAGGTCAATGTTACAATTTAAAAAATTTGAGTTACTTTTACATAATATAGGCATTATTAGAAATTGAGATTGTTTCGTTCAAAACTTTCCAAACATTTGTCGGAAAAGCTTGGTAAGTTTGGCAAAAATATGTTTAGCCGTTATTGAGTGTGATAGTGATACAAAGTTTTACATTAAAGCCGATCCCAAAGCGCTTTGCTTCGCTCAGCTCAGTTATTAGAATCGAACTAGTAAACCTCTGGTTTACATGAATCCTGTATACAAAATAATAATTTCATCCTAATATTATCGGTTCACTTTATTTAGATTATCAGGTTATTGTTTATTGACCAGAATCGTCCAAATATATTACATTGTTAAGACTGACTGACTAATAATGTACTCTGATTCGGATTTTTTGACCCTTAACGAGTTATACCCGCGAGTCTATGACATGAGTTAGATATGTACCGATTGTACTGGTACCTTTAGATGAGACTACTAGCATAGATGAAGTACTAGTATGTTTCAGAAATCTGTACTAACTAATATGTAAAATTGGTAACTAAATGAATTGTTCTAAAAGTAATTTCAAAACACGTCACTGATTGTAAATAAATTATAACGTAAAGATAAAATTGAAAGTTGGTATGAAGAACATTACTCTAAACTGGTCACCATTTGTTTTCAGATGACGTATTATCTCGTTACACCATGGTATTTGTTAAGTGACGTTTGCAGTAAAATTTGAAACGTGTCCAATATCATACAAACCAGTGATTTGGATTGTTTTGTATAACAATTTTCCAATAAATGATGAATAAATAAAATTAATTAATAAAAGAAAAATTGTTTTATCAACAATCCGGAAACTTAAGTTTTATATGGGTTGAAGTGGCTCTCTATTGCGATTACAACGTAAAGTTGAAAAACAATATTTAGGTTGGAAATTGAAGGTCAATCACACTCTCGCAACTACGGGAAATGTATGATTAATTGGCCAGAAGTCAGACAGCATCTTAAAGATTTAGTCTCAAATGCAACATATGTTATGATCTGGAACTAAGTTTATATTTTCCACTACAATTTTCTTACAAATTCTAATAACCAAAAAGCTTTTAGTATTTTGTTAGCCATTTCAGGTTTAAACTACTAGGTGGCGTTTGCAGAAGCATCCACAAAATTGAGCGGAATCATCAAGGGTTCATAATATATTGTTTTTGTCATACTACATAAAACAGTCGTTTTTAATGCATGCGTTGCGGGTCTTAAGTAGCATTTTTACTCTTTAGGGAGTAAGAATCATTTTTAGGCCTCTATGGAGTAAAAATCAGCTGTTGTCAACTCAGTTGTAAATTTCTATCGTAAACGATTGCATATATCGAAAATATGTATCGATTCGTGCTTCGTAACCATTTTAACCTACAGTCTACAGTCTCTTCCCATAACATTTTAGCATTGCAGATACATTAATCAATTCCCACACTCAACACTGCTCACCTTTATTACTTCCCTCACCGTGTTCCCTTCCCTCCTACGTCCGTGCTATATCCGTGATTCGCAACGAGAGAGAATATGTTCCATAGATATACTGGATGAAAAGAACCAACGAATAAATAAACAAAATTTCGATAGATCAGCAACCTGATCATTTTCAAATTACTTTTCGTATAAATTTATACGATATAATGAAATAAGTTACGTTATACATTTGAAAATTCCAATATTAAGTGTATTCATAAGAATAACGTAGAAACTTTTAAGGCAGGCAGGGCAGAGCCCTAGGAGAGTACTCTTATGGAGAATAAGTGAACTGTTGTTGTTTGCTTGTTTTTAAACAAAATATGATCAAATTTGGAAAATGTATTTATTTATACTATACTGTCAACATTGAACTATAAAAACACCTTACAGCCTTCCCTGTAGCAGCATACACAAAAACTCGTTAAACTAATGTTATAGTAATAGGGAATAAATATTTCATTTTTAAGGCGATATTTTATTGACAACACAGTCAGACTAAAGTAAAGTAGCTGTTAGTCTGCAGGTTCGTTGTGGCGGGTGTAGTTATAGTTCCGTAACGGTTTTGCAAAGTATTACCCGTAGTGGATTCACTAACGATCTCAAATACACGCCTGATTATGTTGTCATTGTGTGTCACCGCTGTTTTGCTGCTTTGTTCAAATAATCCTCAAACGAATCAGTTTTATTATTTCAACCTATGTAGGTACGATATGTGATCGTAGGATACGATAGACTGCACATTGTGAAACAGGTTTAGTCGAGCAGGATCCATTTAAACATACCGTAATTAAATAATCCATAACAATTTGACTGCTCTATTGCAGTTGTTTCGCCACGAAAACGTTAAAATCTAAGGCATCTGTTTGCTTCATTTTGTTAGTTTATCCATGTTAGAGGTTGACGACTGATCAATCGTTGAAAACCCAAGGACAAACCCCCAGACAAAAACACTCCACATATTTCGTTTCTATAAATCATTAACAAATTTTGATTTCAGCCGCAGCTCCATATTGCAAATGTATGTTTTGAAGATTCAAATGTGCCAAAAACAATGGACAGCTAATTACTATTGAAGGGCACTAAAAATCACTTAAATATGGCAGTTTTAAAATGAGACTTAATTAACTTTTCTACGACACTTAGCAACACGTATATTGAACAAAAGCTGTAGATTTGAACCGTCCGTTTGGGACACGGTGTATCCAGGGGGAGACGGAGGTCGTCCCATAATCCTACCCGGGTATTGTTGAAGCTAATCGCCTGATTTATGGCCTTTCCTGGCAGTTGAGGGGTAGCAAGCGCTAGAGTGGGGGTAGAGCGAGATAGAAGATGGAGTTTGTTGCCCCAGCGACACCGGACGTCTGACGTTCCCAGAAGGATAGGGTTGACATTACAACAATTCGACGCAAGAATTTGAATGGACTTCCGTTAACAAATAATGCAATGAAGGGAATCAGTGTTTAGTACTAGGAAAGGTAAAGGAAATATAAGTGATTAGCGTACAAGGATTTAATTTGCTATTTCTTAGATATTCCTTACGTAGGGTCACTCGGGTCACTTTGCAGGGAAGTAACTGCGAGAGTGTGATTGACCTCAATTGCAACCTAACAATTGTTTTGATTTTACGTGGTAGCCTCATAAGCGAACATCTTTAACACAAAAACTAAGGCAACGCTGGTGATACAACTATTGGTCATAGTTTATTTCGTTGAGTCGTAAATTAAGACTTATTGAAAGATTTGTTTATACAAAATAATAAAATCACAGTTTTGTACGATATTGAACAAGTTTTATTCAAATCTTTACTGCAAACGTCACATTCCAAATACCAATTGTGTGACGAGAAAATACGTCATCTAACCAGTACTCCTAATGATGTTGATGAAAATATATTTCTGGTCATTTATGATCTAGTAGTGAGTTTGTTATAACAATTCTGTCGAACTATAGGGTGTTAAGTAACTCTGTACCAACCTTTTAGAATATAATTTCTGTGTTAATAACGAATGTATAAATACAGTATCACATTTAAAGCACCTGTAAATCAATGGTTACACACAGAGCCACCATTTTGTTTTTTTTATATCCATGTTACTTAAAATTTTAAATTGTAAATAAATGTTAATGCTAGTTTAATTAGTTTTGCAGGAATATATTACAATTTATAAATTTAAAATTTAATATGGCAGCCATTTAAACATTTTTAACAGTAGTAACGTTATACCAGTAAATCTTAAAATAAACACAAGAATGCTTTTTACTGTAAATTCTGACACAAACGTAATGACACATCGACGTAGAAAATCCAATTAAAAATGACCGAGATATGGCATTTTTGTGGTCTGTGTCTAAAAAACTATGATAGTGCGTGTGGTATAAGTACTTGTCTGCAACTATGTGACCAACAAACCAATATGATAGAATCATAAGAACTAAATATATACTACGCGACACAAAAACAGTCATACCAGTGTTATTTTTTATCAGGTTTTCTATCTTTATATGTTATTGCGTTTGTCTTGAAGGTAATAAGGTACTAGTGGAACCCCGTCGAAATCGACGGTTAATCTTGAGGTTTTATGTAAATTCAGCTAACTGCGTTGGATAGAGTGAAGTCATTAAAATCTTAGTTATATGAAGGGACGATAAGCAATAATAAGTATGGCGATTGTGTTCCCTAAAAAACGTGATTGATGAATTCGTTTAACACAATATTTCCTACCTTTCTTTTTATCGGCTTTAGGTTGCCTAAAAGGTTTTTTAGGAGTCTTATAATTGTTTCTTCATGAGTTTGTTTCATACCAAAGCCACTTTCACTATATGGGAGAATGAGTTCATATAATTAGTCTATCATGTTACGGAAAGAGTCAATATTTATTACTGACCATTAATTCAATCTGCTTTAGGAAAATCATTCAGATTGTATCCGGATTTATAAGTAAATCTTCATCACTTTTTTTTATAAAAATATCTGATTCTCCAGAAAGCAGTAACATTCTTACTTCGATCTCAGCAATTTTAAATCCTTCTCTTGCCACATCGACCTATGTATTTAATTATCCTGTTCTTACTTTATAGTTCATTAGCTTATGGGGTAGTTTTGCCTTGGCCATATAGATCACATAAAGCTGTGCATGTATTTCGTGGATACGAATGAACCATAATTGTAAGAAATTTTATCACAAATCTTGAACATTTGCGGAACCAAATCCATAACCTAGTCCAGCATTGGTAACACATTATGCAAATGCGATGAGATGTGATGACACTGTTGTGTTTCCGAATGTTATGTATGTAGTGAGGTTTAGATGCGTTGTTCAACCTAGCTACATGTGTACATCAAAGTAAAAACTGTGTACACATTTTTTTAAATACCTAAATTGACATAGTTCATCTACTTTATCAAAACCATAGACTCCGTAGTTAGTCTATTCCAAAACTTGATCACAGCTCTCATCCTCATCGCACTCATCTATGATACAATTTTCAACCCGATTATAAAAAACTGTTATACCAATAAATTAATCTCAGGCGTTCTTTCTTGAATTTAAAAATAAATGGTGATTGAAAGTAGGAAAAAAAGGCAAGTGCCAACCTTACAATATGTATAAGCTAACCCGATAAGGAATAGTTATATGTTCCTTTGAAATTTATAAGTCACACTTATTTCATAATTTAAAATTTTCTAAGAGCAATAAAGCATTGATTTTTGAACAAAACATTTCAAACGTATCATAAATTCATCATTTTGTTGAAGTTATAAAAAACTTGCCATGCAGTGGAGAATCCATTTAAAATCATAAATAGTAATGTAAACATTTAACTTTGACAGTTTCAGTAGACCTTTGAATACAATTTTAATATTAACAGCTGGTTCATTAAAAGTAGTGTAAAATTATCCATATGGTTGAAATGTAAACAAAATTGCAGAGTGAACTTTAAACTTTACTTTATCGTTTCTCTTTTGAGGGCTAACCTACAGACTAATACCTTTCTTTAGACACCCCTACCAAGTTTCTACGCCCAGCCGTTCTCTCAAATTAGCTGTGACAAAAACCTCGTTTCCTCCATAAGAATAACATGGGATGGGAATTTAAAGGCCACTGGGGCAGAGCCCCGAGGGAATTTTCCATGTTTCTCTTTTGATGGCTCATCTACAGACCAGGACCTTTCTTTAGACACCTCTACCGGGTTTCTACGCCCAGCGGTTCTCTCAAAATAGCTGTCACAAAGAAAAACAGTTTCAAATTAATATATAGATTTTTTGTGAAATATTAATTGTTTAGTATAAATGTAACAAATTTGCCAATATTAATTAAACTATCAATTAACAACCATCATCAAGGCAAGCCAACTATGAGTCTACTGTATTATTCTCCATACAAATAAAATAGCAATTTTAAATTTACAAATCGTCACTAATAACCCTACAAAAACACTTAAATATATATATTATATTAGTTGTTTTATAAGATTTACAAACGTAACCATTTAAACAAAAGTTCGTATTAAATAATAAAATATTTGGCTTTTTTATGAATAAAATACTTCTTTTTCAAATTTGACCATAATTTAACCATTATATTAGTAATAATTTGTGCATAAAGAATCAACAGTTTACTTAAAGCACAGAATGTATGTACTGAGAGGTCTAAAACACTATTGATACATTTAGGCTATTTACACAATATACTGTTAACTCACAATACGGTAAATAAATATTACCGCAAAGGTCCTCCGCAACAGTTCTTTTTTTCCTTTTACAGTAGATATTAGGTACTATTTGCCTACATAAATGGAGGCAAGTGGTTATTGATTTAGATTGAACACTCCAATCATCAGGCCGCCTAATAGGCGAATGACGCCACTGAACACATAAAAAATTATAAACACCATTGGATCACAATGTAATGGGGTGAGTTGTTGATCAGTTCGATCCTTATGGCTGAATTTTTACCTCTTTCCTTCTCTTCACCCTACATCACTTTCACTCTCTCCAACTCGCACTAACTTCCCCTACATTGGCGTCTCACCCCCTCCACTGTCCTACGCTTATTCATCTTCAACCCCAACGCAGGGACGGGTAGCGGTGACAGGTCAGCCGAGCGTCACTAATAGGATTATCGTATGGGCAGAAAGCCTACACCCGTATCCAGGTCCCATAGGTTTTATTTTTTTATTAATATCCAGCAAACATTTACAGCGACCAAATAAACATGCAATTAAATTTCCGAATTTATAATGTACAATGTGTTTCGCGGACTATGAGTCACTACAACACAGTGTATTAGTAACAGTGTGTTAGAAAGAAGCCTTGTAACAATAAGGCGTATTCACGGCATTTCTGTTTTAGGAAGCTCATTCAGAGTTTACCAACCGAGCGAGACTGAGAATTTGATGAGCCTGGTGTACAGTCTATTCAAAAACTAAAAGTGTCCAGGTTCGTCGTTTGCGTGCAACGTTACCCTTGGACACTTTTGAATGTGTCCAGTTTCGTCGTGTCGTGCAACGCCACCCCTGGACAACTTAAAAACTTGTCCAGGTTCGTCGTTTTCATGCAACGTTAAACTTGGACACATTTGAATGTGTCCAAGGGTAACGTTGCACGCAAACGACAACCCTGGACAACTTGAAAACTTGTCCAGGTTCGTCGTTTGCATGCAACGTTAAACTTGGACACATTTGAATGTGTCCATATTCGTCGTGTCGTGCAACGCCACCCCTGGACAACTTATAAATGTGTCCAGGTTCGTCGTTTGCGTGCAACGTTAAGCTTGGACACATTTGAATGTGTCCATGTTCGTCGTTGTCTGCTTTTATCGTTGTCTGATGGAGGCGGTGTCTGCTTTTAACGTAGTCCACGTTTAACGTTGTCCAACATCGACATCGTCCCGTGTGTTTCTGTAAGTAAGAAGTCACGTGTTGACAAGTGAGATGCCAAGCATTACACAACGAGTACTACAAAGTAGCGCTGTTATTGTTGGCGTTACTCTTATAAGTGAGTTACATTGTTGCGCACTCTGTGGCAGCACAGTAGATAATAACTCATCAACACAATGAAAACATTCGTATTAGATTTGTTTCCTTACAATGTTGTTGTTTGGTAGATTCCTTAAATATATTGTATGTCGGAATATTGTACGAACTAAAGATGTTATTCCATTTCACCGTAGAATGTAGAACCGCTAGTATCGATAGTTTCCATTTAATTATCCACAAAAAGAACTAAGTTCTAATTTTAAAAATACCCCCGTCTTAGCCAACTTTCACACTACCAGTGAACTTCCATTTTCCAAAATGGATGCTTACTGGAATATTTCCTAAAAATGCAAGATTTATTCCCAATTAAATAACATAAGTTTTAATGAATACTCAGGTTTAGATACATGGAAGGTGTTAAAGTGTATTTATAGTGAAATGTAATAGCTTACTATCGAATAAAAAAATTTCAAAATTTTTACAAAACGAATAAGTTTAAAGAATAATTTAATTTTTTTATTTGCTTTGTATTCTTAAACCAGCGTTCTACAACAGGTTATCTTTTCTCAATTTATACTTTATACTTTTTACTTTTTAATGAAATGGCGACCATACAAAGTAGGTATTATAAGCCAAGTATGAATTGAGATAAGTGTTAAGATGAGTGGCGTGATCTTATAGTCTTGTTAGTGACTAAGGCAGACATTCCTTAGACACAGCTGTTAATTAATAGCCCATACAGCTAATGACAACTAAGGGACCTACAGTTTATAGTGGAATCTGAACCACATTTTTGCCTTTGGTATATACAAGTTGGTCTAATTATCAGTATAGTACTGCGGATAGTCGTAGTACTCACCCATGTGGACGTTAATCCACACCAGGGAGTATCGCATCCACAGTGCATGCCTATAAATATCCACAATTCGTGACCTCCTAGTAGTTGGATTACAGGACAACGCCTCCCGTCCCAGTTGTTATAGAAGTTCTTTTTTCAGATTTTTACAAGGTCGTACAGTTTACTTAGTTGATGGAGAAGGATGCCCTAGATGTTAGTGTATAGTGTAATTTCTTTTTTGTTTGGTGATTAAAAAGGTTCGAACGTACGAACGTAGGCTACACGGTATTTTCCAGCAGCAGCACTGTAAGTTGTTCAGTTTATCTTAGTAATTTCATACTTAAACGTAGTGAATCTTAAATAGTGAGTATGTAGTACATCTTAAGACTAGACTTTTTTGTTTCCCATAGAGAAATTCAGCAGAAACAATGGTTGAAAAGAAATATTCAAAATGGCGTCTTTTATAAGTGAGGATCAAAGTAAAGAAGAGCAATTGAGGTCACTTTATTGTATTGAACGTCAAACGTATTGTAGAAAAAGCTTCTAGGAATTTGGAAGCAATATTCAAATGAAGAAAAGTTGAATAACGGTTACCTTATGACATTTACACCAAGTACAAAGAAGAAACCAATATCAAACCAACACTTTACATCAATTGTAAATTGTCGTTGTATTTGTACGCTGGTTTGGTTCAAGTAAAGTTTTCCCGTTTGTTCATGGGAAATACCTGCAGTTTGGCAACTTTACAAGATGCAAATCCTATTGTAGTTTTTCTTCTAAGAACAGACTCATCATTATGCTATAAGCTCTTCAGTTTATTTTGAATTAAGTATGGGGAATTTTAGTAAAATAATGTTATTGCAACTCCACATAATTTACCTAATTGTTTGGTCTTATCAAAAGTTCTTTATAGATTTATTGTTGCTTGTGTTATGGTATTATATCCTAAGAAGAAGACAATATTGCTCCCTTAAATAAGGAATAAACTTAGTCTACCTGAAATTTCACGATTTTTTTCTAATAACTTATCACAAATTCGAAGCTGTTAGCGAATTTCTCAAAGGGAATAATCTATTTATGATTACTCATTATTTGAATTATAGCTAGGCGACACCCGTCGACCAAACGTCTGTATCATACAGTAAAGATTCTAGTTGTAAAATAACTTGAGTTCTGGCACACCATGCTACCAACCCCTGGAACGTAACCCCTAGTGTGAGGAGAGCATAATATATCCGACATTATGGGTACATTCGCTGTTGGGGTTGGAAAGACTTAGAACAGTTGTCAATTCTTTACTATAATGTAGATTAGGATGGCATTTATTTTTATGTGCTGGCATAACATTGCTCAGAACGATGCGGTTGTCCTTGCCCTTATAGAAATCCTTACGAGTGAATTTTAGATTTATTATTACCAACTGAGATGGGGACGCCACCTATGTGCGTATTTAAATTTCGTAATAGCATTTTTTCGTATTCTACCATTACTAAGAACTTCCAACCAAGACGAAGACTTTCTCAACTACAGGTTCCAAGATCTTAACCTACGCACATGTATGTAAACCTGATTTTTAAAAGACCTCGCCCCACTGGGAAGCTGCATCCCACCAACCACTTTTGGATCGTAAATTAAACTTCATCATATCAAAAGGAACCTTACAAAAGGTTTATTTGTGAAACAGTAACCTCAATTTTATCGGAACGCCTCTTCTTGAAGCATTGCTTTTAACAGCCTTAAACCTTTCCTTATTTTCATTTAGAGCTTAAACATGACAAACTCAAACTTGACTTAAAACAATACGTCTTCAATTATCTGCTATATTTCAGAATAAATTGGTATTTTTTAACAAGATCAATAATGTCGAAGAGTCGAGTTGACCAATACTGTCTTATCATATTTTGGGTGTCAAAAGCAGCTCTCTCCACATACTTGACTTGGTTTACGCAGCTCTTGATCGATCAGTTTGCTGACGTTTTAACTGTCCATCTTGTCTCTTGCGGGACACTTTGTCCTTTCAACAGTGAAGTGACCTGCTCATAACTCCTATATTGGCGTTCTGATCGGGTATTATAGTTCAGAATTTATTTGTATTAATTGGAATATTAACTATTGTTAATCACCTAGTATATTACCTTAGTTTTTATGACTGTACGACTGGGAAGGTTTTATAAAGATTGGTTAATATTTCCCCGAGTTGCTTGTTTATAAACGAAATTTAAAAAAGCTAGTTTAAAATATTTGTTTTACTCTACAAATTACAAACATTTTGTATGTTGCAGTTTTAAATGTTTATTTATTGCAGAATCAGACTATGTTTCCTTGATTAGTTTGAAATATTGTAAACATTTCTAGACACAAATTTTCAACTATCTCAAGGGTTACACCATTTTTAATTTTGTTATGTGGAATCCTGTACTTCCTATTATAGGACTGTGTGAACCTTATATATAAAAAAAATTACCAATTCATATCATAACCTTTTTTATACAAACCTCTTTAATATGTATCAATGAGTCCCAATGTTATATATCATGATAACATTTATATTTTTTGTAAACACTTTGAAATATTTAGGTAATTGAGTAGTATCAATTACTATAAAAACTCAAGCCTTAAATTTATTAAGTCTGAATTATGTAGCTGAACAGAATTAACTACTGAATAAGATTCGGCTAGTCTATTGGGGGTAGTAGATGGCAGGACTTCTGTGCTCGAGTACTGTACCAGGTTATAATCTCATTAATGACCAATGTATTGATAACATGTGGTTTTGCCGTCACTCAAATTGTTTGAAACCAAACATAAATTCTAAATCCACATTTCTAGAAATTTTGCAGTATCTTTGATTTTAAACGTCCACGTTTAAATCTTCACACCAACATTTTCTAGTGGTTGTATCAAACATCTACATAATATGGCGTTTTCAATATGCAAAACCAAATTACAGCTCGTGATCCATGGAGATAGTGATCTGGTAATTCAGTGGTAGAATTGCACTTTGCTGCAGACTACACCGGAAGTATGCAACTAGCGGAAGGCACGCGTGCCGCCTCGAGACACCCCGTGCTAATGAATTGTACCCAATTACAGTGATTAGTGCTAATCGTTGCACCGTTCCGAAATGCATTACTTTAAAGAAGTCATTTTTTGTTGGTGGTGTGCATTGTATGAGACTCCGGTACAAAATTACAAACCCATTTCAATTTATCCCTCATAGTCCAAGCAAAAGATTGTTTTGCTATATGCGTTACAATTTCGCGACTAAGTATATATTATCAATTAGTACCAATGCTACACAAAGCATCACAATTATAATACCAATTTTTGAATATGCAGTCAAATGTCCATTCTTACCATTTGTTGGTAATTTATTGCTAAAATACAACTTTAAATACGTTTGGATAACGTTTCATACTGACCACATTGGCAAATTACCTATTGCATTAGACAGAGCAATAATATGAAAATCAACATTGTTGCGTTTAAATTTAACCAAAGTGCACTGACTATTGACTATAACTGTTTGGGAAGTATTTCTTTTCGAAACGAGTTTTGTGGTCAGCAAAGACATTGTATTTTTTTTTTTAAATACCTTCACATCAATAATGAAGCTAATCCAGCAATCCTAACCTCGATGTTTTAAGTAGGGCCTACATGCGTTGAGTACATTTATTACATACCATAACTCTAGACAAAGTGTGCAGCTCGTGATTAAAGTGTGTTTTTTCCAAAGTTCCTCTGTAGTTCATGGTTGCTCGAATCACTTGTTTTCCAGTAGCGCAGTTTTATTGAGGCATAATGTCACTATAGCTACCAGAACAACACATTGTCATAGCAAATCGCATTACTTATTGACCGTCTGTCAATGTCCCAAGTGTTTAAGTGATCGGCAATCGCGTCTCAAGTGATCTTGTCACTTTACCGATTGTATTGCAAACATCGCTCAGTCCAAGCCATTAACTCAATCGATCCTTCGCCGTTGGGTCGCTACGAGTTGGATTTTAATAGTGTTGTCGGTTGTTGGAAATTAACATGTTGAAGTTCGTGAATGTGTTAAGCAATGATTGTGGACAGTGCAAGTATCCGTCTAGACCAAATTGTAAGATTTGAAGACTGGTTTGATGTGGTGTTTCGTATCCGGATGTTAGAATGAGCTGATGTTGTTTTTTTTTTTTTTTTAGTTTTACTAAGGCCAATTTTGCTCTTTGGTTACATTGCGAAATTTTAAGCAATGGCATAGATAAAACATACTCCCTTAGTAGATTTCTCAAATGTTCGCATCCACCTATGGATCAGCTGAAGACAATTTTATTGTGAGTTCTTTCCGGTGCACTGTAGAGGTCGTGTTTTGTTTACAATTTGTTTCTTGTTATTTCAACATTTAACCAAATAAAACACTGTAATCATAAGAACAACTTGTTAGTCATATAACCAAACAGTAAAGCACAATTCATTAAATTAACCCAAAAATAATGTAAACAAACTTTTGTCAATGCTACATTAATTAGTCACTGGCTGTCGCGTCGAATTTCAAAGTTTTTACAACTACGAAGAAACACATAAAAAATGCAAATAGTTCCAGTGGCTTGTTAGTAAAACCATTGACTATAAACCTCTACGTGGTGTATAGTCATTAGTCAATGTGTAGAGGTGTATAGTCAATGGTAAAACGAATTGAAGTTTTATATGTTGCTGATTAAATTACACTCTAGTTGATGATCCGTTTACCTTACGTTTTCAGCCACGTTATAAATGGACAGCAAGTATAACAATGAGAAAAACGCGCTCTTTCTTCACCAGCCAAACGACCCCCCAAAAACACACACAACATAGGATTGTGTTGGCGATTGGTGATCAACCTCTTGTATTTTCACAGCAAAGTACCGCTTCATATTTCTTCAGTAGAAGTCCACAGCCATCGTAATTATGGTTATTATAATTGTATTATTACAGTTGATGGATCTCCCTTGTCATTTATCCAGTAGTAAAACACAGGGTTAACGACCGCCGTTTTCTGACCTGCTGGGTATTTCGGGGCCAGAGAGAGAGGAAGTCTAAATTTATTGTCCGTTCAAACCGAGAGTCGATGACATTTCGCACGTTTGCTAAATTAGTCGATGATTTTATCGCTATTTCGGTTCATGACTTTACTCGGTATAGTTAAAACGTAATGTTGTTAGAAAGTGAGAAGTGTTTGAAACTATTTTGTTGGAAAACGTGAAATATAGTTGGTTTTTTTGCTGGGTAATGCAAAATAAATATATTTGCAGAAACTGCAGGTCGTACTGTTAATGTTTACATACTGTATCATATAAGTTTAAAATACCCCCGCCGCAGCAAACCTGCCGACTAAGCGAATTTCCATTTGTCTGAATTGATTTTCAGTTAAATATATTTTAATAACATTAGGTTTAACGAGTACCTAGGTTTGCTGCTGCAAGGAAACTAATAAAGTGTGTTTTTGAGTAAAATACTGATAGCTTAGTACAAAATAAATAAATTTGCCAAGTTTTATCAAAATATATTCATAAACAAGCAAACTACAACATTTGACATTATTCTCCATAAGAATAACATGGGAATTTTAAATTTAAAATTTTTTTAATTTCCTCCGTTACTAATTATCGAACAAAAATACTTTTATATACTAAATTATTTGTTTTTTTAAGCTCTTTAAAAAGGTCTAAAGAGAAATTGGGAAATTTTGTGTTTTGAGGGTCAAAAGTGAGAAAACCCAATTTTTACCCCATAAAACCCCCCGTAAAGCCCCGTTCCCATGGTCCGATCGTGCTGGTTTGCAAACTCATTCAAGTTTATCCCGCTTTACACCTTTAAACCAAATTTCATCAAAATCGGACAAAAATTACTCAAGTTATCGCGTTCACGGACGTATATATATATAAGTCTATATATATATATATATATATATATATATACATATATAAAAATTTGAACGAATAGTGTTTTTGGCCTCTGGGGACATCAAAATGAAAAAGTAAATCGGTCCCGGATCTAGGTCTTACCGTGCCACCTACGGTAATAGCTACTTCCCTATAGGGAAATTCGCTAATATGACGTCGACACACTGTATTAAAGGAGCGTGGTTTAGGATGTCTGAACGATAAGTGTTGACGTAGACTGTTTTGTTACTAAGACCAGCAGGTTCATTAGGCAGGAACAATTATTAAAAGCAAAAGCGCATTGATCAAGGTCAGTTGGGCTCTTTTTGAACCTTAAACACTTAGACTTTTCCCTGGATCAAACCAACAACCTCTAATTACGGGGGGCACGTCAGTTTTCGATATAAGGAATACCATATTGATATACAATTATTTGGACTTTTCCCTGGATCTAACCAACAATCTCGGATTACACCTATGTCCACTCAGGTAACAATCTATAATTCGTTTTTTTATATATAAGGAATAGCATCTTGACGGATAGATAGTGGCTAGGATGCCTAAACTTAAATCGTTGACTTGCACCCAGAAGCTATTAGGCATAGAATTTCAACCAAGAAAGTGTACTCTCGTCCTATTGGGAAATTTAAATCTTGTTTTCATATATTTATGTTGGTGACGTTTAGAGTGCAAGAAATTAAATGTACTGTAAATTTCTTAATGCCAGGCAAGGACGATTCAGAGAGAAAATTTTAAGAGGGGGTGGAGGAATGGGAGGTCTGGGGTACCGTTTAAAATGTCCAAAGAGGTTTGTGCAATCGCATAGGTCTGCAATATTTAATTATTAGTTATTATTCAAGAATTTTCAATATTTTTAAGGATTGGGGGGGAGGCTCTCCCCTTGGACCCGCCACTGATGTTTAGAAATGTTATCCAGGACTGGACCTCTGTAACTCACTATGACTGTTGTCCCTAGGATACCCTGGACAGTCGTCTGGACGCTAGGGTAGACAAGATGGTCACCCAGGGACTGGTAGAAGAGCTACAACAGTTCCACGACGAGTACAACAGACAGAGGATACAATCGGACGAAGGAGGTCCACGGTCAGTCTAATCTGCTGTACGTAGTAAGTAGCTATGAGTTCGCTGGAGGGTGGAGGTCATGATAACATAGACATAATACGAGACAAGGCATATCTTTTAACATTGTGCGTTGGATAAAAAACTTCAACACACAGATTGCTTGGGAAGTAATTAGGGAAGTAAAGTAGATTGGTTTGTTGTGATTGCATTAGAAAATGTACCGGTGAAAATGTACCGGTACTTGTCGATTAATAAAAGTTATTTTATTCTATTTTTTAATAGTAAAATAAACAAATTTAAATGTACAAATGAGTGGAAAAATATCCTGCCATCTCAATGACTTATAATATAAAATATCGGTTGGACAAAATGTATCTGCATCGGCCGGGAATCGAACCCGGGCCGCCCGCGTGGCAGGCGAGCATTCTACCACTGAACCACCGATGCTATGGGATAGTTGTTTTCAGTATACATGCATGGCAGAAGACGTTTATCTAGATGCAAGTTTGATATGCAACTGCAATAATGCATTTTGATTATTTTGAACAATTTTCAATCTCTATTCACGGCATTAGAATTCATTAGGATGAAGAACAAAGTACCACCAAAACCCGAGTGAATTCCCGAACGATTCAAGAAAGGGCCACTGGGTTCTAATACAGTATTCTCCTTCCTGAAATATTTTCACTCATTCGTTCGCTTAGTATGTGTCTACTCTGTGCTTATACTGTATTTAAATTCAGTTTGGGTAATACATTATCTTTAAAAAATGTATTCGTCGATATTGTTTTAATAATATGCTAAAAGTATTTACAAAAATTTATTTAATGATTAGGATGAATTTGCAGCAATCTAAATACTCTTGAATGGTTTTATTTCTTTTTTGTTACACCACATTTTTATGATAATTTAAAAATATATTGACCCTGCATGCATAGTGAGAAGTTACTTATTTATTTGTGTATTTGTTTCAAATTGTGCTCACTGAAGGTGCTGTCAGTATTTTGTATATCTTATATAATATTTTAGTACCAAATAGAATAACAAAATTTATCAATATCGTTAAATACATTGTTAAAGAGTTAATTTAAAGTCAAAAATGTTAATTAATTGAAGGCACATATACATTTAAGCTAGTGTGTACATTTTAACAATTTTATAAAAAAATGCAAATTCAATCCAGTTGCTAAAAAACTATTTAACATCAAATAAGTATGATTTATGCTACCGCACCATAATTATCGCGTGGATTTTCTACACGTCTGCTTATTTCCTGTTTGGACCTCAGAAAAAATTGAATTCACAGACCAAACGTTGCCGCCAGTAATTTGTCTGTCGAGATGAAGCTTTAATTGATTATCCTCACCAAACGAGGACTAACGTGTTAGCAAGCTGAAGCAGTCGTTAACCCAGCAGTCATAGTAGGTTGGGGTGCTCGTGAAATATAATAAAACTTATACAGGGGTTTCCGTAATTAAGTTCTTTAACTTTGGCGTTTCGTGGGTGAAAAAAATTTAAAACTATGCTCTTAAAAAAAAAAAAAAATTATGTAGATATTAAAAGATATTGACGATATATTTTTAAATTTTAGTAAGGTTTTCGGGTGTAAACTAGCTGCACAAATGTAGTTTGTAAGTAATGACGTGAAAAAAATGTGTGGCAATCTTAATTTGATCAACAATTAATAAAATATTGATTGTTTTATATAAATATTAAGTATATTTTCCATAAGCCTTCTGGTAGTCTGAGTGAAAACCAACATTACGTTAGAATCGGGGTGTCGTAGTCAATGACAAATCCACACCGATTATATCACATCAAACTCATCCTCTATTATTCAGCTTATATTATGCACCAGTATGGTGTTCAAAAGTAATGACAATTTGTACCGTGGAGTGTGGTTGAAGAATGAATCAGTCGTAGAATAAGTTACAAGCAGAAGGGGATATTTTGTCGACATAAGCTCACCTTAACGTAAATCGAATAAGAAACACTAAAACATTGTTCATATTTTCAATATATTAGTCTAGCAGTATCCGTTTTAAAATATGGTTGCGTGGATAAATCTTAGTATACACTTCGGATATGTATTGCTAAGTATTACACTGCGGTATAGAGAAGTAATATAAACAGCGGATATGTATTCCCAAGTATATATACGGTAGGGATATGTTAAGTATACGACTGCGGATAATACTATATGCAGAGTGGCGTGCGGCTATGCGTGAGGCGTTATAGGTCGTTTACCTGTGTTAAACACCTGTAATTGATGTTAGACAGTTCACTAGCGGCACTGTGATGTAGTAGAAGTTGAATGAACTGTTAGACAATTGTTTACAGTTTTACCTCTGACTTTGGTTGATGTAAGTAGATGTGGGTCTTGCATCCGGTTACATTCACTGCCCTGGAAAAAAACGCGGAAAAATAAATAGTGTGTAACGTGTTGTATTTGGTCAAAATAGTTAAAATTTGTAAAACAAGAAATACACAGTAGACATTAAGAAATTTGATATTACTGGACGTTAAAATTGTCTTCAAGGGTGGTCCGTACATCCATAGGACAGTTTGTTTAGTTTTTGATTGAATTAGTTCTGCTTTGTGGCTTTTAGGGTTTTTCAAAAAGAAACAGCGAAACTACTTTTTTAATTGAAGACGTAATATTTTGTATAGCAATCCTATTGGCTTTGACCTCTGTGTATAGTCAATGCTTTGACTAACATTTATATAAAAATAAAAATCCTCTAAAAGTAATATACCATTTTTTTACAAATTTGTCATTTTAGAATAGAATAGAATAGAATAGAATAGAATATATATTTATTTTCTCAAAGAACTTACAATACATTGTACATCTTTCACAATTATTGTACATTAATTTTCACTTGAAGTAAAACAAAAAAACAACTTGGTTATAATAAAAATAGACTTGAAATGAAATAAAAAGTCCGTTGTTCTCACCAGGCTGACAAAAGACAAGTTACAGTAATCTGAAGCACAAAAACAACCATACTGTATGTACAATAAAAGTGATTTTAAAATTTGAATTTGAGAAAATAATTAGGGCCTCATTAGGCAAAGCCTGTGGTTGAGGTTCCTTTACTTACAAAATTTAATGTATACACAGAGCGATCAGATAGATATAAAAACAATACTAGTAAAAAACACAAAGGTCTCATTCGAAATCTTAACCTAAAAACAATAAATGAGAAAGACAAATGATTATTCAAAACACCTGCCACATATGTTTGATTCTTATCTATCATGTTTGTTATCTCTGGTTTGATAACTCGAAACCACGCACTGCACTAGTGCCACCAGGCGGCTGTTAGCCCCAACCCAAGGGCCGTCATAGCACATTACATACAATGTATAGACCCTGAGTGGCATAGCCCGCCAAAGTGCGTCCTTAACTGCTAAAAATACAAAATAAGATTCTCATTTAAGATTCTAATTTAATAATATAAATAATTCATCAATATCTTCCAATTGTGAAAGCCATTTCTTTACCTTATTTAAAAACACTTTTTTGTTGTTTATTAACATTTGTACATTTTCAGGGAGTTTCTTAAAAAATTTTAGCACTATAAAACCAAATGTTTTTGTAAAAAAGGTGTTGTTGGGCTTGGACACTAAAAACTGGTTAGGATTTCTGAGCTTAAGTATATATTCATTTTCATTCCTGGGTATTTTTTTGTAAACTGAACAAAAGAGATTCAAAGCTTTAAAAACATACAAATATTTTAAAGGAAAGATTTTGTGCTGAGTGAAAAGAGGTTTTGAAGGTTCAAATCTATTTTTATATGAAATTAATCTCAAAGCATGTTTCTGTTGAATAAATAATGGTTTTGTATAAGAGTCATAAGTATTACCCCAGAAAACCAAGCCGTATTCTAGCCTACTTTGAATCAAAGCAAAATATAACATACGCAAAATTTGAGTATTACTTAGATTTCTTAAAAAATAAAAATATCTTATTGAATTGTTGACTTTGTCTTTGAGCTTTTTGATATGAACTTTCCAACAAAGTTCTGCATCTACATGAAGTCCCAAATACTTAATACTATCAGTCTGATCTACAGTAGCACAGTTTAACATGCAGGTTGTCTGTCTACTCAAGCAAAGTGTACATTTAAATGTAATAGGATCTGTAAAATTAAAGGGTTTTATGAGGCTAAAATTAATGTATTTGGTTTTCTCAGCACTCAGTAAAAGACGATTGACAGTGAACCACCATTTCAGTGCCTCAAGGTCTCCATTCATCGCATGTTGAACTGACTGCCAATCGCGTTCAGAGTAACATAAAGCTGTATCATCAGCAAAAGAGGTTAGCTTACCATTAAATTTACCTTCACAAAGATCATTAATAAATATAATAAATAATGTTGCCCCTAATACAGATCCTTGAGGCACCCCACTCTTAATAGTTCCCATTTCACTAAGAATAGAATTAATTCGAACACATTGTTTCCTGTCAGAAAGATAACTTTTAAACCACTCATGGGAAACACCTCTAACACCAATATTAAACAGCTTGTCCAGCAGAATGGTGTGGTCAACTGTGTCAAACGCTTTTTTTATGTCGAGGAAAAGCCCACTCACTTTTTTCCCCTCATTTACACCTTCATTAACATTTGTCATAAAATTTAGCAAAGCATGTTCAGTGTTCATAGCAGCTCTAAATCCAAATTGATTTCCACTAAAAAAATTTGTTTTATCTAAAAATACTAATAATTTGTTCTTCATAACTTTTTCATATATCTTTGAGAAACATGACAACAAAGATATCGGACGATAGTTACTACATTTCGACTTTGATCCACTCTTAAAAATTGGTATTATTACTGCATTTTTTAAATTTGTTGGAAAAACTCCAGTTGTTAAACTAAAATTAATGACAAATAAAAGAACATTAGTAATTTCCGGAAAAATTTCCTTTATCAAGCTTGCATTTATGCCATCAATTCCAGGAGATGTATTATTTTTTAATGTGTTAATTACAGCTAAAAGATCTGCAGGGAAAACAGGGTCAATGAACATTGTTTTAACTTGAAAAGAACTGGGGAACTTGTTTCTATACTCTAATAAACGTAGATCAACCTGAGATGTATGATCGTTCATTTTCAGATTTTCAACAATTTCTAAAAAAAAGTTATTAAATTCATTCGCAACTGCCAATGAATCATCAGTCAGTACACCATTTATTTCTAATCTAAGAGCGTCATCTTTTTTCTTTGACTGACCTGTTAACTCATTTACTATTTTCCACGTTTCCCTCGAATTACCACTGCATTTTTCAAACCTTTTTTTGTAGTAATCCTCTTTTAAATTCCTTATTTTATTTTGAAGATAATTCCTATATTTTTTGTAAAATCTTTTTAGATTTTCATTGTTTGGATGACACTTCATAAGCTTAAAAATATGATTTCTTTTTTTGATCTTAGAACATATAAAATCATTCATCCAAGGTTTTATTTTATTAAAAACTTGTTTGTTTGAATTTATTTCAACTTTACTTTGATCTAAAAAACTCTGTAACAAAACAAAAAAATTCTCAAACGCTATTGAAGCATTTATAGCTTCGTATACAGTAGTCCAATCGGCGTCAGCTAGCAGCTGTTTCAATCTCAAGTAGTCAGTACTATAGCGTGGCGCGGGGGAGGGAGGGGAACCTCCACTGCCCTCACCCGCCACACTGACCACAACTCTTATCAGACAGTGATCGCTGATATCAGCTTGGTCAACTGATGCTTCTACCAATACTTTGCTCTTTTCCTTAACTCTGGCAAAAACGTGATCTATACATGTTTCAGATTGTTCTGTGATACGTGTTGGCTCATTTACCAGACTTTCAAAACCATTACCTGCTAAAAATGTTTTATAAATATCAGTATTTCTACAATCGTCGAGTAAATTAATATTTAAGTCCCCTACTAAAAAGAAATTATTAAATGTATTAAAAACGTTATCCTTGTTACTGAAAATCATCCTAAGTTCATTATTAAATAAATCAATAGGATAAAAACTAAATCTGTATAAAGCTAATAAATAAAAATGTTGATCAAATATCCTGAAAGATACAAGCACAGCATCAGAAGTTTGTGATTCAAATTGATGATTATTAATATCCACTAACGAGTCTTTTAAATATACAACAATTCCTCCAGCACGGTAATCATCACTACATTTCACATACATTTTATAATTTGATATTTCATAAAGACCAGTTTCACTTGAATTTATCCATATCTCTGATAGAACAATTACATCTGGGGTATATGTGTGCGTTGATAATTCAGCTATAAACATATCAAAATTTTTTCTGAGACTCCTAATATTCTGGTGAATAAAGACTATTTTATTATTTGAAATTATTTCTTTAAAAAACTATATAACAATGAAATACTGAGCTTAAAATTTGTTTTTAATAATACATGAAGCAAACTAAAACATTTATAAAAAGTGGTCAGTTTAGTGAAAAATACAATACTTTAGATTGACTAGTTATAATGTTGGACATAATATTATAATCGGTTGCAAGTAAGAAAAACTATGTATAGTAAAGTTAAGAAGTGCTTCAAACAATTTTATCTAGGTCAGCCTGGCAAGTCACCTGTATAACAGTCGATCCGTCGTCCTTGCGCAGAAATATTTTCCCGCCGCGAACCCATAGGTGTCGAAAGTTCTTATCTTTCCTCACTTGCCTCGCCGCCCCTAGAAGTCGCCGCCTCGCCGGTGTCAGAGCTTCGTTGACGTACACTGCCTGGTCCATTGACATATTCATGTGTCTTGTAGAGAGATTCCTCTTCACACGTCGTTTTCTTAGGAACTCCTCTTTGTCCAGTCGCCGCACAAACTTGACTATAATCCCGGGTGGAGTGTTGTTAGGTCCAGGTTTGTTGCCCAAACGATGACAGGCGTCAATCATTGAATCATTCACCTCCATATCCAGGGCTCGACCGACTGCCTTCACAACTCCTATGACATCCTCATTAGGCTGCTGCGGAACACCGTGTATTTCTACTGCGTTAATTCTCGAGTATTGCTCCATTTCATCAACACGTTTTTCTAGATCAATAACCTTTTTGCTTAGTTGTTGATTCTCTGCTACGAGCATATCTATAGTTTGTAAACACTTATCTAATGACATCTTCTGTTCCTTAACATATTTAGTGTTCTCGTCAATTTTTTCACTTAGGAGTTCATTAGATTTATTTACATTTTGTTCGATAGATTTTTGATTTTCACCTATCTCAATAATCTTTTTCATAATGTCCTCAAGAGAAAGCTTACCTTCCTGGGCATCAGATTCAAATCTTAGACTCTTCCTTCTTGTATCTCCACATGGTTGACATCTCCAAACCATTCCTTCGGACGTGATACAGTCTACATCAGCCTTGCTCATCTTCAGACAGCTGCCGTGGAACTCACTCCCACAATCACAACACTGTAGCTTAATCACGTTCGCTTTTATCACTTTTAAACAAATATTACAGTTAACCATTTTAAAGAATCGCACAGTCTAGACACGCGAAAATATATCCCCGCCAATATCTCACAAAAAATACAGCATATACGAGTGTCTGGCACGTGTTGCGCGAAATTAATACTCCGCCAAACTCAAGAGACCGGAACACTATCGCTGAGGTCCTTCTTATCTGAGCGCTCGCTCATCACTACGATTTTGCATATCTAATGTCGATTAGTTAATGTAAATTTAATTTGGCACCAAAATCTTATTTTTACTGGATAGTAGTGAGTTTAAATTAAACAATTTTAAAAGTCCTCAAACTAGAATAATCTTGAACACAAATTTATTTTGTCTTGTTTTTTGTTCATGTACAGTGGATCTTGTGCCTCGATTCTTCCTAAGTATACCGTACGCATATACATTTACAAATTGTAAAAAAAGAAGATATCTTTATTATTTATTTAAGTGATGTTTTAAGGGACCTTAGTACACGTCATAAAATAAAATACAAGTTTGTAGCACTAACCCCATTATTTCATCGTTTCATCATTTGTTTCTGTATTTGCTTTGGCTTATTTTACTCAATTTCAAAACTGTATTTTTCGGATGTGTTAAATATTCTATTAATATTTCATCGACTGGCAGAACAAGCGAGCTATAATAGTAATAGTTAAGGCCTTGACTGTGGCGTTGAAATCTGTCGGTGTAAAATATAATAGCGGTAGCAACGAACCCGTCTGACCTTCGGTAAATTTTGGCAGTGATCGCAACCCGCGCTCGTGCCCGTGTGTGCGGGTGTGTGCGCTGGCAGCTGGAGAAATCCGGCATACGCTTACCATGAATATATTTCAAAAATCTACCTAACGTATGAAAAATATACCTAGGAAAAAATTGCTAAATAAAATACCTACGGAGTTTTCTTAAATGTTTAAAACATTTAAGAAATACACACAATACATTGTGTTATACACAATATGTATTGTGCGCCCTTAAATGCTAACTAAATAGTTATCGTGCATCACGTCGATGCAGGCGGATCCATGTATAAAAAAAAAAATAATACGAAGGCATAAAAGCTTTTTCAATAGTATACGATTTCTGTGAGAAAAATGTACTCTTTGGAAACCCAAATTTTGCTAACACAAATCGTCAACTAGGTCAGACCTCTCTTTGCGACGGAAAGGTAAAGTCAAAGGCCTAACAAATTTCATCGTGCATACCATTGTAATATTAATAATAATACTAGATAAAAAATCCCCCAAAGAACAATACAACAACTCTATTGGTTCACTATTTCCGGCGGGACTGTAAAGTCAAGGGCCTCCAAAGTTAGACGGGGACGCGGACATAATGTCTGACCGGTCATATATCGTGGTAATCCACTCGGCGGTCTTTGGACGCTTGCCCGAGATGTGGAGCTTTCAAGGTCTGGCGAGCTTTAAATTTAACTTTACTGCCACTACTTTGTAGTCGGACTTTTCCAACTGTCACCGTTTGTGTACACCCGCCTAAAATGTTTATGGTCGTCTTGAACACACTTCTTTGTTATTTTTATCTCTAATTTTTGTTTTGTAGTAGGGTTTGCACCAAAAACGTTCAAGGGTTACTGGGAATCTTTAACTTTACTTTTAGTGGACTTAAGTTATTTTAAACTCTAAAATGTATACTATTTGATATTTTAGAATAAAACTTGTGTTTCGTATTTATAAATAAACCCTTATTTCGTAGTATTGTTTTATTTTTATTTTCTATAATGTTGTAAAAGGTCGTTGTTATTTTTGAATGTTTTTCCCCTAAATTTTCATTAAATATTTTTTAATGTTTTTTATTTGGAAATTCGTTATTGTGTTTTGTTATGCTATTATTTTAAACTCAAAATCTTAATTTACATTGTGGTTTTTGTTACCTAAACAGTTTCGTTGTTAACAAATTGTCTCCTCTGCTCAAACTTTTGTATATTTTTGTTATTTTAAATGTATTTTTTGTTTATAAAGTTTTGTAGATTAAAAATAAAATATTTAGAACTTTTTTCAAATAAGAGATTTTTTTAAATATTTTAATGGCCAACAAATTATGATTGCAATAAATAAATAATGTATTTAATGTATACTAAAAAAACGGAATGAAGATTTTTTACTTTGTATTTTTAAATAAAGAATTAAAAAATAAGTAATTAGATTTTTAGTTGTAGGTAATTTTCAGCTCAAAACTTCAGCTAAATAGAGCGAATGGTTAAGGCCAACGAAATAGTCTAGAGTTATAAAATACTGCTTATTATTTTAAACACTATTTACAATTCTACCAAACTATAAAAACAACTTATTTTTTAAAGTCCTCGCCCTAAAAATATCGTTGAAAACTGGAAGATAAACTTAACTACAATTTTCGCACGCTATGAAAAGCTCATTCGGCTACTTGCATAAAATTATTTACGCCATGTCGATAGATATATGTCTACCTATCCAAAATCAATGATAAAACGAATTCTTAGAGATCGAATTACACGTACTTGTAGAATAACCCAAAGCATGCTACAGTAGACTATTGTTCAGGCTTATGGTAATGCAGAATCAATGAAGCCCTATAATAGGCTAGCGGCTAGACGGTATAATAGGATGCGGCTAACTTGATCGTAGTGTAATGCCATTTGAAGGAAACCTCTTGATCAGTAGGCCTACTCAAATGACTGCTAAATTTTTGGATTGGTGAGGGATTACTTGCATAATGTGAAATTGTTGCATACTTTGATGGTTTTTGTAGACATTAGACGAATTAATACTTTGTGTTTGTTGTAAGTGAGATGTGTTTAATTTGTTCGTGTTTTTGGATGGAGAGTGATTAATAATTCCTAAGCTACCGTGGAGATAAGTTAATATTTTATTTTGTTGTCATCGTGACCGATCAATATTTTGTTGCCATGGAGACAGAGGTATTTTCATGATGGTATAATATAGTGAATTCTGCTGGATTATTTATCAGAAAATGAGCTATTCGTTTGAGTAAAGTCATTTTTATGATCTTGAATACCATTAATTTTAACCTCAGTTCGGTGATATTTGTGTTTAAAAGTATCCTTATTCGACGAACGCCTCAGCCAGTCAGTTTCGCAGGAAGGATGACCCGCAGACTTGTATGTGCATTGCTGGTGACGTCACAACTTTACCGAGTACAGCGCAGGCGATATCGCGGCACTACGCAGAAGCGGTGACTGAACGTTTCTCCCGCCGATTTCCCGGCTTCCCCGAACATATTTGCAAGTTTGGCGGGCTTCCAGGTCCCAGCCAAGCCTGAATGTGAATTCGCCTTGTTAAATGAGGATCAACCCAATGAGTTTTTGCTTTTTGTGTGTTCGAATTGAAGATCTTTAGTTAGTTATCCAATGAGATAAATTTAAATTAAAACAATACCATTTGGATTGAGTGGTTGTAATGAAATTGTTTGGGTAGCAGAGTGGTTGTATACATGTTCAAAACTGAGGTCGTCGGTTCGATTATAACCTTTCATGGAGCTGTTAATTTAAATTCTATTCAACAAAGTTTACTTTGGATGACTGACTGACCATGGTTTGGACAGTTGTACAGTGTACAAAAAACCAGAAAATGCAAACGGTGTTAATAAGCACAAAAATAAGCATAAGTATATAAGTATCGACTTTGGATATTGCAAGTACCCTTCTTATCCCATTTGCTGGGAAAGCTGTTCCATTAGTTTAGTTTCTGGGATTGCTCTAGCAAGCATTTTTTTAGGTTTTAGTGGATAGACACCACAACGGTTTGATCCCAAGCGTGTTGTTTCTAGACCAAAACACTGTTTTCTCTAGGTAACAATTAATTATACCCTTAGTAATATGGGAGTGCCCCTGAACTTAATGTATTTTAAGATGCTATCAACCATTGGTTGACGTCACCTCAAGGATAGAGGTTTGAACGTTCCTCAACAAATTAACGAAAAAATGCCCGTGGTGTCGGAAATCACACATAAATTCACTGTAAACAGTACTCACACTCTTGAAAGGAACAAACTTGTTTTCGCCAATAGCCAAACATGAATGGTTCAACCTCTATACATAACAATGGGACCGGTGACTGTGCGCTGTAACTACACGACCCTAACTATCGGTAACTCAGTTAGCTGTAACTCAGACGCGGTTCGTGAAGTCTTTTGAAATTGAAATCAGCATGAAACACGCGTTCTCGAGTTATACGTCGTAAAATAGTGGAGCTGCGGTATGGCGGGCACCTCTCCCACATAAACAGGGGACGGCACTTGGAAACCGCACGATCAGAGTTATGTGTAGAGTGCATGCATGTGGAGGTGCTAAGATTGGCGAGGCGGTAGAGTAATGAGCTAGTGAACGACAAATAGTCTAGCATATTTTGTATGCAATCTTTGGAAAAACAAAAAGCTATTTAAGGAGCGTGATTTGTTTGTGTAAGGCAGATTATGTATGCTAAACGAGTGCAGAATTGGGTAAGAATGTTCGTGTTCCCTGGATACGTACAACAGTTGATTCTTTAGTTGAGTTATTAGGTTAGTATAATGTGCTTTGGTTACATTTTCAAACCATCAAAAAAGCAAGTGATTGGTTCAGGATTTAAGATTGAATTAGTTTTAATTAAAGTTTAATCTGGTTGATTTGACATACATCAAAGAAATTCCCTAAATACGCATAATCTTTATGAGTCAGCTAAATAATTTTAAATTAATTCCTTATGATATATGTATAGGGTTGTTTTTGGTTACTATTGGTTAGTGTTTGTTCAACAATATTTTCAATTTTGGGATTTCAACCAATTAAAGTTATAATATAAACAATAGTTTTCTCTGTTTTTTACCCGATAAAACATGTTTACGTTTTTTAACAATAATAAAATCACCTAATACAAATGCATACAAACCTTATATAATTGTTTTTGTTTGTTTTAACCATTAGTTAGATAATGTCCATCGAAAAGGATTTACTTCCACCATACAGTAAAAACAGCACTGTACAGATTTTCAAAAGGAATTTAAAGTAGACTTGTGTTATCCGAAATCAATGTTCTTACAAGTATGTTTCAACCTACGTTGCGAAATCACAGTTATGTTTTCGTGTAGGAAGACTCCACATACATAGCCTACAATGTAGTGACTGCCTAAACGTGACGACGCCTCACGGCTCTATTGTGAATAATCAGGCCACTTTCGCAATACTAAGAAGCAATGTACACACAGCCTAGCACAGATCTCCATAAATATTTCCTGTTAGATTATTGTAAAATTGCAACAATCCAATAATACAATCAGCTGATTTCAAATTGTATATTGGTATAAGTTTCACGTAAGAATATAGAGCCATTTACTTTGTCTACTACAATAGAATTTTATTTTGTTGTAAAATCTAAAGTACGTTGATAATATAACTTACAGTATTTCTATGTTTTTTTTTTGTTTTTTTTTTTACCGCGTATGTTAAACTCGTTTTCTACTAAGCTATACGTTTTTGGGTTGACTAAGTTACCAAAAAATACAATCTATCTTACCAAACATCAACTTACCTCAAGTTTCTCTTAACAAGATAAACAACTAGGTGTGACTTAGTGTTAATATATATTAAAAACAAACAATTCAGTAAATTGGAGCTAAAATTAACCTAATCGATTCTACCAGACTCAATTCAAAGTAGCAAACTTAACTACTAGTCGTTGTTTATAATTGTGACAATGATGAGGTTGTTCCAAGAATGAAAACTGCACTCGTATTTACATCTTGTATAGTTGCCAAACTGCAGGTATTTCCCGTGAACGCACAGGGAAAATTCACTTGAAAACAACATGCATACAAATACAGCCACGGGTTGCAATCCATGCAGTTCCAGGAAACCTGTTGGATTTTGTTTAAGTTAACTTTGATGTAACCTATATTTCATCAAATACAGAATCTACTTCCCTTCCTTTGAGTATGACATAGTTTCCTTCGACATTCACCTTTCTCGCAAATATTTGCTTGACGTTGAATACGTAAGTGTCCTCTGCACTTTAAGCAGAGCCCTTTGATGTACCAACTGGTGTACTTAGACTTTTATGATGAAAAATATTTGTTTGTTTTTAAAACTGAGATTTTTTTATTTATATTTTCAAACATCTTGGTACTGTTTTTGATTAGCGTAAATTTCAAAATATTATTATCTAGAAATATTTACCTTGTAGACAAAATATTTTAATCTATTAATATTGTCGATCAAAATTGGGCCTCTGTGAACCAATATCAAAATTCAAATTAGCACGGTCGTATGTTTAATTTTTCTATCGAAACCAATAACTAGTAATGTCACGTAGTTTGGAAGACTTTCATTGTGAAATCCAAAGCCTATTTTGAGTGTGTTTCGTGTTGGTAACGTGCGAGTTGACTGAACGTGTCTAATTTATTTCAGGTAGAAATTTGCTGCGTGTTTACAAAATATTAACACGTGGTGCATATGATGATACTAATTCACATTCCATTTCAACTGCATCATCTCGGTTATTACATGACCTTGCATAAAATACAGTCTTTGCACAGCTTATTTATTCTGTACTTTGGTGTTTAATTCTCTGTTGTTGATTAAGCATCGTAATTAATGTTGGATCAAACCAATTGAATTTTAACAGGAATTTAGAAATAAATTACATTAAATTATAAAAAAAAAGACTTAAACAATTTTAATGATTTACATGCTCTGAGGTTTGAACCAATTCGTAAGTTGCTCAGTATAATAAATACCCCATTCTCAACCATAGCTATAATGTGTTGTATGTAACCCCACGGAAGCCTTGCAGTGATATTATCGTCTTCTGAGGATTTTAACACCTTCTAATATCATTAGCTGTTGAGCTGTTAGATACCAATGACTTGACTGAGCATTCAGTTCATTCATTGTGGGTTTTCCCACCATACCCACACTTAGGACTGTTGTATTGTAAAATAATTGTTTCGTGAAACACAAGTTTTTGGAAAAATCGGTAGTGTCGAGCTTATTTAGTGGATCATTGCAAGAGATTGGATCTCTGATTAACAGTCTTACGACTTATTTTATTCTGGTTGAAAGGAAACGTTAAATCCTATGTTCTGGATTCCTTCTCACCTGAGGACGGGGTCAGATTCTAATTTTCCCGAAACGTCGTGATATGTTTGCGAACCATTGGGAGTCATCTTAAAACGACGATCCTTTTTGCTGGCTTTAAAAGCAAATTGTTCTTATATGGAATGAGCTATTTTTTCGATGGCCGATTTTATCGTTTTGATGTCCCCAAAGGCCAATCGCGTTCAAATGTATGTATAGTAATTGCATCTGTATACAAAAGTTAGACGATAAAAGTTATAAAGGATTGTGTGAGAGCGTAACCTCCTCATTTGAACTTCTTAGTAATTCGCGCTAAAATAAGATGCTGGGAAACGCAACAAATCAATGGAGCTATACACTGCAACAGCAACAAAACAGCAGTTAGTGTTTATAAACAAGTGGAGCTAAAAATAGACAGTTTGCGCGCCAATTAGTGACGTGGGCGGTGGAGGGGAATAATTGGCGGGTAGTTCGCACAGCGTAGCGCCACGTTGGCCAATTAACCTAACCTAACCACCTGTATAACTAATGAGTGGGGGAATCCTACTTGGAGTCTGAAATTGTCGTGGATAGTTTATTGGCGTTGGAACTATGATTTACATTCAAGAATTAAATGTCTTGATGACAGAAGTTGTCTTGAGTCTGGTTGGTCTTATGCGACAGTATATTCAAGAATTAAATATCTTGATTTCAGAAGTTGTCTAGGTTTTGTTCCTTCTTGCGTTGACGAGTCATTCAATATTCTAGAATCATGATGTCTTGGAGTATATGTTCTTGTACAATTGATCTTTGATTTTTATTATATAATTCTATAAATGAAAGGTATAGAATTATAACATTCTAACCTAGACATCAAACATCAAACCTAGACGTACGTCTAGGATTGATTATGCTTCCCATTCGTTCTATGATATTTTTGGGTTCGTTTGTCCTTTTCAATGGATTTATGAGGGATAGAATCCTAGAAGTAAAAGTCAGGAAAAGTCCCTGGGTTCGCTAGTTTTTCTTATGTGATCGATATATGATTGATATTCTAGAATCCTAGAACTTAGAAGAAATCTTGAATTTATTTGTTGTTATGCATTCGACCTATTACTGGTAGGTATTCCAGTATCATGATTGATGAAAACTCTAAAGGTGTAATTGATCTTTTACATTATTGTCATGTTTAGTCCTCTAGAAACATACAACTTAAGAACTCAAATTTTTTTATGCAATGGATCTGCCATAAGTATCTACTATATTCTTGTAATCGCGTCCCAAAATTGGTTTGATTTACAGATTTCTTTAAAAATCCTAAATCTTGAAACCTCTTGTGACATCTACATTGGCTGGATTTGTCCTTAACTTAAATATCTTCTTGATGTGAATTAGTTAATTTACATTTCGAACATTGTTCTAGAGAGTGCAGAAGAATACTAGTGATATTTTGGTTTAAAAAAATATTCATACTGTAGACCTTTCATGAGCAATTATCGCATTTGTTCTTAAAGTGCTTATAAATGGAAACCTAGTACTTCCTTTGAAGGATTAATCCCTGTTTTTACTAACAGCTTAAGGTAATTTCCGAACCACTTGGTCATAATCTTATCATATAGAATATTTCCATGGCGATTTGTAGTATTAGAACCTTCAAACTTTGAGACAGAGGTTACATACTCTTGCCACTAGACTAGCCGCGCCTCATGAGTGACGTAATGGCTTGAAAAAGGACACTCAATGTCTATCATGAACATCTAATTTTGGAAAAATCCAATATATCTTTAACCGTCAAGAATAAGAAAGTTCGTACGATAGATACTGTACACGGTGAATGGATAAATGTATTCTCTTTACCAACAACATTGTGGTCTGTACAGTTTAGTCTTTGTGGTTTGTTGTTGTGGGTTCGCATATGTGTTAATTACATAACCATAATGTGACCTTTACCTTCAAAGGTCTTTACCCTGGCAAGCCTCTGTCTCTAATTATTGTATATACTAATTAGTTCTAAATTGTGTGAATAAATTTTATTTTTAAGTGGTAGCTCAGAGGTGGTAGTGTAATATATTATCTTCTCCCTGCTAACGTTGTTGCTAACACTATTATGATTGATTATTTAGAGTATTTAACAATGTCCTTAGATTTCTTCTTCAGTATTTTCCTTCGCTATATTCCTTATCTCCTAATACTCCTTTTATACCCGAATGTTTCCACTCATCACCCACTTGAGGTGATGTTCGTACCTTTAATTTTGTATTTGTATGCATTCCTCGAATAATGCGCCTGTATATTTTGTGTTTATTTCTGTATAGGAATCAAAACTGGTTTAGAAGTAAGAACTCGGGACTTGTGTTAAAAGGACTAGACTCTGTAATAGTGACCCGGAAGCTCGGAGCCCATGCGTTAACCTGAATGTCTACCTTTTTAGAAAAAAGATTTTTGTGAGATCCTAATGTAGTGATTTTAATATTGTGATTAACAAATGGCCCAAAATCATACTCCAAATTCTCCCCCAACTAGACTGCGGGTCAGTTTCCGTCATACAGACTATTGATGACTCCATGTACCCGAGGAAGATACAGTACAGATTAATTTCTTATGGAAATTTAATGTGCAATAATTAGTAACGATTTTTTCTTTAAAACCTTGTAACTTCACTTGATTATTATTACAATTCACCTAATTGAATTCTGGCGTACTATTTTGAGAGAGGTTCAAAAATCATTCTACTTCAGAAGTGTTTTGCTGTACCAAATTATTGTTTTTAAATCGTCCTTTTCAACTAGGCTGTGAGTTTATCGTTGTAATTTAGAATCTTCCCAACAGAAAATTATCTCGTTAAAGTTCAAATACCTAAATTGTTTTGTGATTGGTTCAGTCATTCGACGGACCGAATCCTGTTAGACTGGTTCTCCAATTTGATCCCACTTCAGTGATAAGATCACATGCTAAATGCCGAATCTCGTTCGGGTATTCCAAGAACTAATCTCTTGGAACCAACCGTTCGATGGATATAATCAATCATTGAATTATTACTTCATCGCTCTGGTATTTGAATCACTTCGGGAGGCTGAATGAGCGTAGGGTTGACCTTCAGTTTACAAATAACAATAGCATTGATTAAACTTAGTTCATTATATCATAGATAAAAAGAATAAAATATTTAATTATGATTATAGATTTATTTTTACGTTCCAGCTAAATGACTATCAGGCATGTTTCAGTCTGGCATCATGTAAAATTCGTTGTTTTAGCGAATTTCCCATTTATTGAGCATAATAAGTCGTAAGTGGGCGGCAAGACCTACACCCGGTACAGATTTACTTTTTCTTTTTTATATCTCCAGGCAGTAGAAATACAATTCGTTTAAATTTACATAAGTATACATTTTTTAAAAGGATATAAAAAAATCCAATAGGACAATCATTGCAATTTGCTTAGTCTGCAGATTTGCTGTGGCGGAGATATTTATTATTTACTTCTTGCCTTTATAAAATAAAACTAAATATAACGATTAGTTTGTGCACTTACTGTCAATGGCTCAATGGAATATTGTCACTTGGACTTTAATGTCCTCAACGCTGTAAGTTTTTCGGTTCAAACTATATATATATATATATATATTTTTTTCTCAATTAACGCCATAGTTATCTCCACAGCTTCCTATTATGATACTTGTTTTTCCTATTTTGTAAGTAGTAGGTTTTTGGGTTTTTCAATTTAATGGTCAGGCCACAGGTAAGAAATATTTTTCAGTTTGCTGTTACCGTTAAAGACTTGGTAATTTCTCTACACACTTTCAGGTAGGCCTATTTACCCAGCAAAATTCTCATTCATTAACCTTACAGTTTCTATAACACAATACAGTCCATAACAAATCAAGCATTATGAATCCTGAAAGTCAAGACGAAGCCCGGGGTTATACAATTTTGTTTTAATTAACTACAATTTGTAGTTAGCATATTAGTTACAGCTGTGTGGCGTGTGCGTGTGTAAGTCGCAATAGATGGGCCTTGAGTGGGGCAAAGACCTGCCAAGGTAAAGGCCACTATACTACATCATGGCGTCTTACATAACAATGTGTCATACAGCCTTCCTCTCAACTGAATGAATTACAAGTAATTATTGTATGTAAACTGTCTTCTCTGGAAGTAAGGTTGTTTCCGCGTATCGAATTTGGTTTGGGTTGTGAATTCATTCATAATTTGATTCATTTCGTCATATTCGTAGTCAACAAAATTAGTACAATTAGGCATAAACCCTAAGGGTTTAAATATACATAAGTAATGTGTATAAATATCATCAAAAACTTAAGATGTTTGTATTCCATTGCTGTAACCTACGCACGTTTGTATGTGAGAAGACACCGGAAGTAATGTATCTTGCAGGGATGCCTATGTGAGGACAATAAATTTAAAAGATTGTCCATCTCACATGAGTTACTATGTCGTTTCCTCTTGTATCATTTTGGAAAGGTTAGGTTAGGGAGTGTCGTCTATCTGAGAAGGGTTTGAATCTTGAATTTAATAGTTTCTTGATTATTCACATTTGGCACGAGTGAAGTCAATGATTTATAAGCGCGCGGAAAAGTATTAGTTGTACAAATAAAACAAATCCCTTTTTTCAGTTGCCGAAATCATTTATCAAGAATAAGTTTTAATTTGGTAGGTAAGAAGTTATCATTTTGTAAGCATTGTACATCTTAACATAGCTGCTAAACCAGTATTATGGGCGGTAAAATGACAGTATCATAGACCATGGAACTAATTTTAAACAGTTAATGTTGTGTTAATTACATATTGGAATCGGATATTTAAATGATTAATTGGAAAAAATCACGATTAAATTTATTTATTTTATTACACTGTGCTATAATAAAAATAACGTTGCGTTTGAAAAATACATTTGTTGTATGTGCTTTAAATTGTTTGGGTGGATACATATATTATTGTAGATTTTTATGAAGGAACCTCATTCACAGAGGAGACTTCAATCGAGAGTAGATTCGGAACCACTGGGTCCTTATCGAATCACAATTATTATTCGTGATTAGTAGGATTTGAGCCAGGCCCTCTAGCATTCAAGACCCGCTTTTTCAAGACCATTTAACCAATCATGTGACCCGTTAGTTCAGATGTAGACCTAAAGGTACGTCCACACCGAACGCGCAGAGCTGCGCCGCGCTGTGCAAAGCATATTGCGCTGCGCGAAACTGCGCTAAACTGGGCGGAACAGAGCGCCATGTTCATAGTTGCGCGGCTGTGATCCGTGTTGCGCGGGCTACACAATCACACCGATGTAGAAAATGGACCCTGCAATAGCTGCTTCGGTTTTTATTGTTATTTATAATGATCGGTTAAAAAGAAGGAGAAAACCACGTCGTCATTGGGTGACGCCCATACTGAGACGTCGGGAATCGTATGGAGGGGAATCCATGCTCAATGATCAATATGATCAATATGCTCAATATGGTAGTTATTGTCTTTTGGGTCCCATAACTCCGTTCGAACTCGATATGCATTCACCAGAGTCTCGATGCACTCACGACTCCATTCAAAAGCCATTTTGATCATACACAGGTAGTGACAGTTCGAGCCGAAACGACGCGCAGCAACAACTGAGCAAATGCCCGTCCACACTGAGCGCGCAAAGGCGAACAAACTTCAAAGATGTTCGTCAAAATACCGCCATCAGTCGGATCGTGTTCGCGGATGTTCTCGAGTGCGCGTAGCTGCGCGGTTCGCCGTCCACACCAAGTGCGCCGCTCGGCGCGCACATGTTTTGCGCAGCGCGGCGCAGCTCTGCGCGTTCGGTGTGGACGTACCTTAATACAATTTGTCGAACCTGTAGGCGATTCAGTATAAAATGTTAATGGTGTGTAAAACGCGACATAAAATCCCCTCCAAGTCCGTTAAAATCCACGCCATAATGTTACAAAAAGTGGGAATCCGTTAAAGTCCCCATTGGTGTAGAAAGCTGTTGCGGATTGAACGCGAAATGAGAGAAATGGCCAGCCAGATAAGGTGTCAATTAAATGATAGAGACCGGCAATGCAGGACTCGCTCCCGCCAAACAGCTGTTGCGAATGTTAAAACAGCTGATTTCTCAATTTAGACAGGCTGCCAACTCCTGTTATTAAAATTCACACTACGTTTTCCGCACACTTATCAACACTCATTGCTGTTTTACAAAATGAGTTCTACAACGATTTAGAGTTGGATCCGTTTTGAATCATTTCATTATCTGAATACGAATAATCTGGTTTTAATCACTAAAAATATATTGATCAGTAATACATTATTTAGGAACTAATCTCTACAGCTATATTTTACGTTCAGTTGTACTTTATTTGTTGGTGAAGCAATAGACATAAAACCATCATTAAAAAAAATTTACCAACGTATATAATTTTTTTATTTAATATATTTTTTTATTCGTAGGATTTTTTGTTAAAAATATTTACTGACTAACCATAAATTGCGTAGTCACTAAAATAAATTGCTATCACCCCATTTCAATTTTAATTTCATTTGTATTTATTACAGCCAAGTAGACTACAAGTTTTATTATCAATACAGAACAACTACATGAACCTTAAAAACGTATATCGTGGTTGTTCCAAAATACAGGTTGGTCAACCTCATTTATATTATCTGTGATTTATATTGAATAGATCTATTCAATGTTGTACATGTTGGAATTAAAAATAATCGAGTAAGCTTTTATGGTCCTCATAAAACCAAAAACTGATAGATCTCCAGCAATCTTGTGAAATGGCTCATTCAGCGAAATGTTTTTCGCATTCCACGCCCCAAAACCGTTCGCGACCATTTTCACCGTTTCCACTAATTGATGTTCAAGAAGTGATTAAGGAAAGAACAAGTCAGAGCGGAATGCGACCAGGAAAGGAGGCGGGCGGGATTATCAGATAACGCGTGTGTTAATTGAAGTTGTCACATCAATATGCCAAGCTCGTCCCCCGGTTAGTGGCTCTCGACAAAGGATCTGCCTTGCCGACCGTTCAGTCTGCCACTGGTTCAATGGACACATGGTTGCCGAGCTTTGCTCGTATAAAGATGTTACATACTACCATAGATTAAAAGAAGTGATGATACTACTTCACAAGGGACCAGTCTACTGCTGCCCAATAAAATCGTGGTTGTCGAGCTTTGCTCATATAAAGATGCCACCACGTACTACACAAGGCAAACAAACGAATATACGAGGCAAAGGCAAGGTACACAGCTTTATAATTTAGTCTTGCTTCGTGCTTGGTTTGATGAGGTCATTGACTAGTCAATGATGAGGTGTACGTACGACTGATTGGTCTTTGAGGGAAAATAAGAACCATTATACATCATATTTAAGCATTTCACGATTTTTTACAAAAAAGTTTATTAGAAAAAAATGTTCTGAGTTCTCACCAGCAGAGTGAAAACCTTCAAGCTTTGATACTATACAAAGGTTATGCCTGCAGTAGTTTTTAATTACTAACGTAATAGTTTTGTCGTTAAAATGAAATGATCTCCACATATAATAATGAATGTCGTGAATATTATCATTGACTATTGAAATATATTATCAGTACTGCTTTTGGGATGTTTTCTCCTCTTTTATTTCTTTCATTCCCGCGAGAGACCTTTACTCAATCCAATGACATGAAATTCGTTTACTTCGGAGTCATCAGTCACCGTGAATCCCACAGTCCCGCCGCGTTGGCTCGGGCAAAAAGTCTGATTTTAGTTTATAAGGAAATAAGCTAAAACACATGTGTTGTATTTAAATTGTATAATAAGTTAATGTAAAATACTGATTTTATTTTTCATTAATTTACTTGCGTCAATTTCAAACTGAGTAGTGGGGGCTCGATTAATTAAGTGGAATATTATTGCATTGCTTCGGCGCAGACATGTAAATTAGTGTATAACAATGTCAGTGAAAATAAACCATACGTATAGCCTGTTCTCACCAACCTTTCCAAACTTAAATAAAACTCCAAACCATTTACACAAATTAATGAATTTCAATGACAACGTTAGGACGAAACCTAAAGTGAAACGCCAATTCTCATGTTAGTCAAATTATTGAAGTACATTATTGTTGATAAGTACATTACAAACTATCTAATTTGTAATCAAACACAGTCGTTGTACTATTTTACTACGTTCTAGTTTAAATACATTTTTACTGACAGAAACCTTCAGCAACACACCATATCAAGTTCAAATTTTAGTGCAATGAAGCTGCATCAGTGTATTGTTGTAACCAGCTGATTGTATCAGATAACAAATCAGCTGTGATGGGTTGAGGGTGGTGCATTCAGTACCCTCTGATCTAATCACCTCCCCACCCCTAGCCTGATGATGTTACACTGATTGGGCCAAATTAAATACAAAGTGCTCCTTCCTGTCGGATCTTGCACTGCGACAGAAGTTCGGACCAAGAAGACTTTGAATATTTATTCATGTTTATTTTTTAATCGAAATAGCTATTTGCGTATTAGATTGCAAATTTTGTCATTGCCGCTCGAGAACTAAGCTCCGTGCGGTCATTCAATTTGAGAGTGGCAATGCCTGCTTGTGCTTGTAATACACATAGGGGTTTTCCTACCACCATAGGCTTTCCGACAATCCTGATCATTTTCCGGATTGTCTTCGTCTCGAAACCTAAAACTTGCGTTAAACCTGAAAACTAGTGAAACTTGAACGTAGGTCGAAATGAGTTACTTTACGCCTTAGTGGATGTTCCTTGGCCGCCTAGATTGTTAAAATTAAAGGTTTTACTATAATTTAAAGAAAGTGAAATGTAAAGATATCTAGTTTGCGCTTGTGTAATTTCACTGCGGCCATACATCATTGGTCGCCTACAGCTACACCATAGCTACATGAGTGTGTGTGTTTGTGTGGGAGAAAGTTGATGGCCATTCATAAGGTGCAAATGTCACGACCCAGGCCCGAATGTTTTGATTTGTGAGAGACTAGGGCAATATGAGTGTGATTAGACTGTTTAATTTATATAACACCTACGAAACTAACATATCTGCCCCCTGATACCAGAAGAGTATTCATTTCCTGATTTGAATTGCAACTTCCAAGGCATCCAATAATTCTGTTGGCTTCTTTGGAAGCTATACATGGCTTATTTTAAGTATAGTTGATTTTTTAGAAGTTTTTTCACCTATATAGTATGCATCTTTTTATAATAGTAATCATATTATATAGTATGCATAATGTACTAGAGCAAAATAAATATATCAAGAAAGGTCATGAAGAAGACGCAGAGAATAGGCGAAGAGGTCCGGGTCGTTGTTTTGAAAATTTTACCAGAGAGTAAGCGTCACCATTTTCTTACAGCGTTTTCCAAAGTGATAATAAGTATCTTTAATGTATCTATATTTGCATTTATCTTACTATATATAATAGTATTTTATTAAGTTTACACACGCTTAATTTTACAATGTGTGCAAACCTTGCGATGTAATGACACTTGTATGATTGTTCGTTATTTAACTGAAATCGCCATATAAGCTCCAATAAGGCTACTGTAACTCAATGCATAGAGGCATAATGACACTTCCTAAAAAAAAAAAAAAACAAAAAAAAACTATAGGCTACTTGTATACTTGAAATAAGCCATGTAGCTTCCAAATTATTGGATGCCTTGGAAGTTGCAATTCAAATCAGGCATTTTACTATTTTTATATCATCATTGTGAGTGTATATTTAACAATTTTGGGCTTAAATCATTTGAATTGTTGTGTTCAAAACACCGTATTAGTAAAACATTGTAAAAATATAACTAATTAAATAACTGTAAAATCCACGGACATTTTTACTGATTTTGAATTGATCAACATCGAAATCAATATATTCCAAACACTTCAATTCCAAACACAATTGATATTCTGTAACACGTTTAGTGATTTGCTAGATGTTTACGTCTTACTGTGTGCAACTTATCGCAATCGACATGCATTCATAACGATCTAGTCTAGTGTGAATCGATTATATTGCACATTAAAATAGATTTTGCACATTAGTAATTAGGCCTAATAGCTGTAAATCTATTCAATTCAATTGCAATTGCAGTCAGTTGAATGGAAACGATGGTCCAATTTGATAACATTGGCATAAAATAAATGCAATGTATATCACGTTATCTATATTACTTCAAGTATATCTCTTCGTGTGTTACTTCAGTAATAATAACCAGGAATCAACCTGTTTGATTGAGGTAGGTCTAGCCAGGTTTGTGGTAGGTTTACGGATTGAGAGGATCCTACCTCAACCTGTTGATGTGAGGTGGTCATTATAATTTTGTTGGGTATTGGTAAAAAGTAAGTTGGCTACCTGCGATTTGAACAGCCCAACTTTTCCCCTAGAAGGATGAACCTCCATGGCTGAAAATAGTTTTACATGTGTCATATAATTTTTATTTTGGTCTTGAAGTATTAAAATGTCATTCTAACTACCCGAAGGACTATGAAGATCAATTTTAAACGACGTATAGCAAAAGTGGATATATAAATTAGTTTTTACATGTTAAAATGCAAAGCTTTTTTGATTACTTTTTAATCACATTTTATACAAATTTTAAAACATTCGAACACTATTTTTGTTATGTGTTATCTAAACTTGTCTACAAACCAACTTGGTTCCATAGTCTGTGGTTGTACATAGGCCTAGTTTCGTCCCAAACCTTTATACTTTCTTAAAGTTTTAGTTTTTATGAAGATTTACAATACACAATTTTTTAATCTAACTTTTACACACTCAACCCCATTTTATATACATTGCAACCGAACGTGTACACATTCCAACCCGCAACCCTATTCTTAATTTCCCATTCAAATGCCATACACCCAATGTAGAAGCGGATGTTTTTCCGTGCCAAGTATAAACAATACAGACACAAATAGCATTAAAATTCCTATCCGAACGCTTTTAGCTAGGCCACACTGAGAAATCGTATGTTAATTTGTTTGTTAGATAGTTAAGAAAAAGTCTAGTAATATAATCTATATCTATACTTTCTACTCTTTTATGTTAAGTAAATTTACTGTTGGAAGAATTCGGTTGCGTTGTTGCAATTTTGAAATGTGTCACGATAGCCGAATGAACAACCAACAATTCGTAACTGCGGTTACCCTTTATTACATTTTATATCATCTTTGGTTTTAATTATGTACTATGGATGTAAGGGCTAATATGTGAGCATTGACTATCCCATCCCATCCATATAGGCATATATGGACCAGTCATCGACATATGTTTACTAAAAGAACATAATTCTGTGAGCCAGTCCCAGGATGTACTAGAGTTTAAAATTATATTTTCTACCTTATTTTTTGTTGCTGAAATAGTTAATGGGTCATCATCACAGTTACTATGGCTCACAATAAGTCAGTCAGTCCATCAAATGACTTGGTAAAAACATTTGTGTATTCGACAGACAATCTGACTGCGGCCACAGAAAACTTACTACTATAGTAGTATGTTTTCTGTGCTGCGGCTCCCGTCAACTACGACGATTTTTATTTTAAACTGGCAACAACTTTAACATGGGGAATGGGGATGTTATGTCTAGTTGTATCATCCTAAAGAAAGCAGCGATTCAAGCGGCAAGGGCGAGTACTAATGATTACCAGCTGGAGCTCTTGTATGTGTGGCGAACTACTTTTTGTTGACGCTCCTTCAGTATTGAGCCGATTTCAGAGTTTGAGACATTGTCCTAAAGTTGTACAAATAAGAATTTCTAGCGTCAGCCACCCTTTGCTGCGATATTTTCAGACAAGATGGTAACTACGTCGTCTTCACCGCTGCGTCGTACATTGTTTTGTTTGCATGTTGTCAGTATAGTTTGCTGTATGTACTGTAGTGCGTAGTGCAATGATACAACATAATCTCCTGTCCCTGTGTACTCGTGGGCTCGCGACCCATATTCGACATCCCACGTAGGGTTTTGGGTTCCATGCTAGGCGTACAACATCGCCTACAATCCGCCTGTCTTCTATACTTTCCTGTTTCGCAATCCTGTATTCAGATGTAGGTTAAGCGCTTACAGCAATATTTTGTTTTTGTTCCGAGTTTAGGTTTGATTTCATTGCTGCAAGTTTTTATTCTATTGTGAAAACGAGCATTTTTGTATGCTTTACGTTCGTATACGTTTAAGTTTGCAGCTGTGACTAACTATAGTTATAGTATCGTAAAAAAATAATAGTTTCCAATAATTTCTTTTGTTGAAATAACTGTAAAGTTGGTGAAATAACAATTAATTAAACATGAAACGCTTTCATATGCCGGATAGAAACTTGCCACAGAATTGTTTTGACCGATTCATAATAATGATAAATCTATAGGGAATAAGTTTAATGTATTGTGTAACACTTATTTCAGAACATTGCATCTTTGTTGAAACTATCTGTAGTTGTATCCTATTTAGGTATTTTCAAAGTACTGTGGTTAAAATAAAAAAAAATTCTACACCGAAATAATGTAGGACTATATACAGATCGAACTCTCTTGTTGTATTTCTTTACTGATAAAGCACAACTAAAGTTACGCAAAGATCAGAAAATACGTGTGTTTGCTCCAAATGATATACTAAATGTATGAAAAAATCTAACGTGTGGTTTCAAATTGAATAATTTTCAGTAATTAATTTTAAATAGTGCAAGCAAACGTCTCAACTTACGATACAATCTGAAGCCTGTTGTGAAGTGTTTTTAATGTTGGTACGTCTGGGAGCGCTGATGTTTGCTAATCATTTCTCTCTTATTTATGAATAGATTTTATGATTGCTGTTTTGCACTTTGGGTTTAATACCAGGTTACAAGCAATGGTTTATCAACCTATATATATATATATTGTTATGTATTCGGTTAAAATACTTTTAAAGCTGCTAAATAACCAGAAAAAGTAAGAAACACGCCGTGTGTATGGACCGGACATAACTAGCCCCAAAACTTTCCAAAAGAATTGTAAATCTTTTTGTTTGCAATCTGTTATGTTTAGAAGAATTCCGTTTAACTATTATTTACCAGCTATTTACTTCCACATTTTGACTCTATAATTGAACAATTCTAACCGAATGAATCAGTAATATTACACACCACTAGTCACTACTCGTATGTTTACAAAGTCTTCAACGATGCGTTTGGTTAATCCTGAAGGTTATCCTATTCAAAAACTACAATTTTTTCCCTAATTATGACAGCTGCACGAAACTCCCCCTCATAATTACCTTCATTGTTGTACTCGTATTGTCATTTTCAACTCCCCTTGCAGCTACAAATAACAAATAACATCCCCACAGAAACGACACGTGGTTCGTTAATTCGCAGTTTGTGCCAAGTTATTTTTTAGTGTTATTTACGTGGAGCGCACCGGACGCCGCAGAGCGTATTTCGGCGTGTGTCATGAAGGGTATTTAACCTACCTCTGTTAACTAGAATTATTGGTTGAACACCCTTGTAACTGACGTCAACGGGGACTTATTTACTACTTTTTATAAAATTCTAGTTGTACATATATTAACTTACTATTTGTTACAGGTTTATAATAACCCCCAGCACCTTAAGTAGAAAAGCTGGATTACCTTTAAAAGATATATTTTAACCATCACGAAAAAACCTATTTTTAAAGCAAAAATTTTAAAATTGTTTAGTGTTTTTCAAACAATAGTATGTTAGACCCAAGTTTTGAAAAAAGCTAAGGACAGTAATTATATTAATGATATTCAAATTAATTGTTATTGTTGAATTAAACTGTACATAAATATTTTGGTTTTATAGTGTATAGAAGTCCTAGTGTATAGAATTATAAACCTATTGCATGTCTGATTTTTTTTTACTTTGAATCAACTCTCAAGGCAAAGCTAGTTAAGCCAAGACCACATGAAGTATCTGGTTTGAAATTAATTACTACCTTAATTTGTTTATTTACTGTTTTTTTTTGTCTTTTTGTAACCTTTATTTGTAACCTTACAGAGCGTATGGAAATCGTAATAATCTTTTATAACAGAAAAGCTGTAAAATTCATCACCACCTCTTGAAAAAGATATAGAATAACTATCTAATTTAATTTTTAACAAAACATAACTTATTTCTTTCCTCCATAGGACGCCAGCCTACACGCTGGGCATATACCAGAGTATTGGCTTCAAGGAGTTCCACCCTTACCTGATGCTTGGTGAAGAAGAGAGGAAAGGAAAAGAAGGAAGGAAGCTGTTGGAGGAAGGAGTGAAGTTGATGAAGATTGCGACCAGACAATACGCAAGAAGACAGGTCAAGTGGATACGCAAGCGATTTTTGTGTCGAGGCGAAGAACAGGTAAAAATCAGTCTTTAAAACAACTACACATTTTTTTAAGTTAAAATTTCAATCATTCACTACAGTTAGGTTGGGTTAGGTTAGGCGAAATAGAAAAAATGGGGGTACGGCACTTTTTTGTGAAATCGTCATTACTTTTTATTAATAAATGTGAGATACAAAATCATGAAATGTATTGAAAATATATTGAAATTAATTGACTGACCCATTAGGGAACATACTGCTGCATAATTTTTAATTTTAAAGGCGTTGATGTATTTAATCACTTTGTCAAATCTATAATGTTTGCTGATAATCAAAACTAAAGCTAAGAAGATGGCAGTGTTGAACAACAGGGTAAGAAGAAATAATTACGTTTTTTGACATAAGATTATTTGCAAGATAGCTTCAAACCTCAGTTATGTGATTTCTCGATAGTATTTTATTTGTGTGTGTTTTAAACTCTATGGAAAGTTTTCTAAATGTTGTGTGTGGAAACAGTCAAACAACAAACCCTGGTCTTAAGTGACAACCTTTTCAAATTTTGCATTATTAGTTAAAGCTCATCTAGTATGCATTTTTTACTTGGTATTGATTGCAAACCTGCTAACTTTTGTCTTACAGTTTTTGTTATTTTATAGCCACTAGGTAATTAGACACAAATCATGTCAATAAATAAGTAAAAATTATACTAGACGCTTTTGGAAGTTGAATTTTAATTTGTTTCCATGAGCAAAAATCAATGGATTTTTTTATGTTTTAAAATTCTATCTCCGTAACATCAACTGGTGATTAAGTGTTTATTAATTCTCTGGGCTTACTTTAAAGGAAACTAAGTTACATCATAATTGGTGACATCCCATAACTGTTTTCTTTCATTACGTTCAAAGCGCTAAACTTTTTGTGTCCATACCCGTTGCACTTCTAGCAATTAATAGCAAACGTTATGCCAATTATCAGCTGTTTACAACAATGCCAACTAACGGAAACTTGTAGTTTTCACACAATGACTGACAGGTGAACATTCCCATATTGGTGTGACAACTTCCCCCGCGTGGCAATTACTGTACTTGCCACAATGTGTCTGGGAGTTGTCACAATTGCTCGGACAATTTCTCTGATTTCTCTAGCATCCTGTCTTTTGCCAAACGATTGGTGGCCCCGTTATGCATTCAATTGTAAAATATCTCCTGTGATTTCCTCCTTGGTTCTCGATCTTGTTTGATGCAATGTACTCTAATGCTTTGTAGATTTTCTTAAAAAAAAAACGTTATGTCATTTAGAGTTGAGTACAAATGAATGAATGAAACAATTACTACAAAAGATGAATGAACATAACGTGGTTTATCATAATTTTGCATTATTCAATCAAAGGGTAACTCTTTGTCTAATTACTTAAATGTGATATTGATTTAATTTCAAATGTTAAACTTCAAATAAGTATTATGAATGTAAAAAATCAGTTATTGAAGAATACCTTTAGGAAACGCTCTAAGGACTCAGTCAGCACGTAATTATTCAATTACTTGTAAATACTGTCTAATCACAATAATCACTATATGGTGGAACTTTGATGAAAAGACCCACTATAACAGGATATAACAGTCACCCTTGATGGTAAGTCGTCATTTTCAAATCCTCTTGAACTTATTACCCCCTATCACATTCTATTGCAAACCTCGATAAGATGTCAACCTTGATAACAAGTCTTATTTAAATCCCCATGAGAGTCTTGTTATTGAGGTTCTTCTGTATGGTTATGTGAACATACCCTTATAGTTTTTGGGGACAAAACACCCATTTTCTACGTCCTTGTGTTCTTGTGTTTATTAAAAAACCCTATTTTAAACAAAGCTCGTTATATTACACATAAGCTATGCTTTTCATAATACTACCTCGTAACAGTAAGATTGTATTTCAATCAACTACAAAAAGTTTTGAAAAATTAACTCGTAAAAATAATTAAACGTGTTGTTAAATTAACAGTCATTCACTGATTACAAACTTAAACAAAGGTGTTTGAAATGTTAAACGCAAATTAAATAATTGCTCAGTGCAACCTTCATGTGTCTGTTCGTTATCTCAAGGTTTCATTGAAGACTTTTATCTCTTGATTATTTGCCCTGTCCCTGTATTAAATATGGCATGTTGGGCCTTGAACGTTCAATAGCGCCAAGTTCAATGTCCAATGCCACCTATGTCGTTCAACTCATAAGAGGAAGCTTTACGATTGTTTATTTAGTTAGATGTCAGGAATTGTTTTACCACAGGCGGATGTTTGTTTTTATTCTTGGTTTTTATTGTAGTTCACCTGACTAAATTGAGCGAGGAAATGTGTTGTATTATTACTTTTTTAGACATTGTTTTTCCATAGTATTTTTGTTTGACTGGCTTCTTTCTCAATTCTTACGTAAATATAAAACATATTTTTATAAAAAACACTACGCTGGTACACCGTGTCTTGTGTTGTATCGTATTGCTCTGATAACAATATTTTTTAAATAAAAAATTAAAACAATTAATTCAGTATTGTCATTGACTATATATAGTCAATGGTACCGTACTAGCCATTGGGTTATTAATGATGATCTAAAGCTTAAAGTTTGTATTAATAATAGTATTGACACTGTTTGATATACTATATTTGTTTGTAAATAAATATGAGTTATTTAAAACAGAACAGGTTCAAAACAAAACTCAGCTGTTGATCATTTAATAAAATGTCCGAGGCCTAAGAAACAGCTGATCTTACTCAATAATCTACACTGTTCATCCACTCCATTCTGCATTCACCCTGTAGTAATATTCAGAAATACATACATAAAGCACATAACTAAATATTTGTTATTTTGTATCCACGCCAGTGGCATTTTTTAATGTTTTTTGGAAGGGAATGGTCCAAACCCTAGTCATGTTTAAAGTGAAGTGATATGGTGAATTTGTGTAGGTTCCTCCTCTATACACACTGGATGGCTCGAACCTAGATCACTGGGATTCTGAGGTGAAAGAAAAAGCGTTCTCCATCGTAACGTCCATCTTGGACGGCAGTTCTTGCCCTGTCTCTCCTGAACCCATAGAGAAGCCCCAGCTGGTGGATCACACGGTGAGTTGAGATGTCAAACGTTGTCATTACGCTGCATGTTCATACTAGCAGTTAAATAGATTGTTGTAGACACTTTCCGTCACTGGCTAGTGTTAAAGCTGGGTTTTCCTAGGCGCGGAAGCGGAGAGGGGAGAGAGGAACGCGGAGAGCAGAAAAGAGATTAACATGGTGTTCCGCTCCGCTTCTAGGAAAACAGTAACATTAAATTGCCTAAGACAAGTGGAGTCCGCTCTCCGCGTTCCTCTCTCCGCTCTCCGCTTCCGCGCCTAGGAAAACCCAGCTTTAGTAAAACACATTTTATACGACCATGATCTGTAGTGTAATGACGTAATATAAGAGAGAACCTATGGAATGTATATAGCACCACAGAGAAAAATAGTTTAAATATGCTCTAAAAATGTTTAGACCAGTAAAGAAAACAAACTAGAAACAATTGGAAAAAACCTCACTCACACAATTATAAGTCCTCAGTCTCAGTTGTTATAATAGTTAGTAACGGGGATTACGGAAAGTGTCTGCCCCCTTAAAAGTACTTTTTAACCAACAACAATGAGCATACTGAAAAATTAAAATGCAATAGCAGCTTGTTTCTTAAACAATAAAATACCATTATGTCATTTCAAAAATTGTACTAAATAAATTTAGTTTAATTTTACAAAAAAAAATCATATTACTAATTAATTATTCTTTATTTAATATTTTATCCCACTAAAACTTTTTAAGTATGAAGATGGTATTGTATGGCAAAATGTCCCCGTAATTTCTACGTAAATAAATGCAATAAATTGGTAGACCATAATTTTTTGGGAGTTTAATCTTTAAATCCTGGTGAGTCAGTGACTCAGTTGGTATCGTCACGGACTTCAGGCCCAAGGCAGCGATGTTGTGGGTTTGGATCCTGGTCACTGCCGCAAACATTTTATCAGTACAGTTCACCTTTGTTCTGTACCGGTTCACCTCATGCTTCGCTGGATACATTCCACGCACAGATCTGTAGTCTATGTAGACGGGCAAATAAGCTTAATAAAAAAAATCTAGATTCTTACACATTTCATTCACCCTTAAAAAAATGTGTCGTCTTACACACAAATAATAGACATAAAAGACTGATGTCATCTACAAAACTAATAATTTTCTGAATATTTTACAGCTCAGAAGATGCGATGTGTGTGATCGACTATTTGAAGGAATTCAGCAGTTAGAAGGACATATGAAGTCGATGAAGCATAAACGAAAACTCAAGAAGCTTAGCAGAGAAGAAAACAAACAGTTACCTACAGAAAAAACCACTGTTGAAACATCAACAACAAGCTTACCGGAAAATGTTACTAGTGATAAAACTTAGCCTTATCCATCAAATAAATTATTAAAATCAAATTTGTCTTTCAGTGATATATTTTCTGATATAGTTTTAGGAAAGAACTCATAATTATTATGCCTGACTTGTTAAACCAATATTTCAGGATACAAGTCATTAAAATCTTTCCTATCATGCGTAAATAAAGCATTAAAGAAATAGAAAATTTCATTGCTAGTACCGAAAGTGGCATTTCTGGTGCACGCTTAAGTTTAATTTGTGAGTCAAAGCCAATACCAAACACAGCCACCAAAAAGGCCTCAAGAACACTAAATTTCATGTGCCAGGCGAAACAAAGCCGAAGACGGGAATACAGTACTTGGAGTAGCGGTAGAAAATCACTTTTGCTACTAGTTATGCACAATAATTTTCAAATACAGAATAACAGACCTTAGTAAAATTAAAACCATTATAATTCCTGATTAACATTAATTCAATATAAAAAAGCAAAAAGGTTAGCAAACCTATATAACTATTAATTAAAAAATTAGAAATTCAAGCACAAGGTTATGTTCATTTTGCTAAAAACACACCCTACAAGCACAGCCGCCTCTCCAGGCCGGGGCCTTCGAAGTGGCAACATCTTAAGTAGGGTTGTAACAGCTGGTTTGTTTGGAAGCAGCTAATGGTATTTGTGTATATACGAGAGCTTGGTTACTGGACTAAAGCAAGGCAACAAGGAAGCAGGCTCAAAATTTGTTGAATGACAAATGTGTTTTCCAGTCAAATGCATTGTTTGAATCATTCATAAAACTAAAGAGCTCACAACTAGATGATACAGGTGGCAGAGGACAAAGTTCAAGTTGATAAACCAAGAAGCGGCGCACCATCAGTCGAGTCTCGGCATGCAAGCAGATCTGTTGCGTTTACCACGAATTAGTTAGTAGGCCTACTTTTAAATGTATTTTTGTACCAGTAATGTGTTTTTTGTGTGTGTCGGAAAGACTGTGACGTGACCATATGGTTTAGAAAGTTTTTGTACGATTTGACAATGACGCTTTGACGTCGAAACGTGCGTAATCCTATTTTTTGGACTTACATGGATCACTTGGGGATCAAGGTAATGTAACCTTATATATATTTTATACCCTTATATGCCTTTTCATATTTTTCACTAAGACAAAAAATAAATTCCATATAAATAAATTCCATTTCTTCTATTACGATTCCAGGTAACAAACATTTTTAAATAATTATAAAGGTAAAAATTACAATAAATTGGCCTTGAAGATAATTAGGACCTAAATGGTACATACATTCTACTCAACTTTCTTTTCTACTTTGTGAAATACAAAAATTAATGTACTGTACTAACCCTGCTTTGGGAATAATCAACCAACAGTGCATAAAATCTAAATTGACCCTTTTAAAGTTAGTATGATTGACAAACATTTATGGATTTCATTGCAAGAGGGTTCTAATAATCACTAAAAAAAAACAATAAAAATTCTAACAAATATAATCCATCAGCAAACTAATTAGCTGAACTAGAGATAATTAGCCAATGAAAACATTCAGAGTTTGACAGAACCAAATCAGATTAGAAATAAGACAAGATTGTACAATGACGAGCCCGATTTGAATTTGGCTTAGAATAATTGGTGGAGGTCTGAGGCACCTAAGTTAGGTAAGTTACCTTTCAACCTATACTTTGGTGTATGGAAATTGGACACATTAGAAACTAGGTGTGTACCCGTTCTAACGTACAGGTTGAATAAAATATACATTATAAACAATACAATGGGGAATCTTATTACGTCATGTATAAATTCAAGCATTTAATTTACAGTAATAATAAAAATAAAAAGTTATAACTAACACAATAGTAAGTACGGTGTATTAAAAATAAATACTATTTTAAGACACCTAGGGAAGAAGGTGGAATGCCCAAAAAGATTTTTTAGATAGCAATGGGTTCATCATATCATAGATAAAACATACTCCCTTAGTAGATTTCCCATCCTTATGGAACAGCTGAAGCCAATTTTATTGTTAGTTCTGTCCGTTTTTCTGTAGAGGTCGTGTTTTGTTTACAATTTGTTTCCCGTTATTACAGCCATTTAAAACCTCGTTTAACCAAATAATACGATCTAATCATAAACAATAACTTGTCCCCTAGTTATATAACCAAACAGTAAAGCACAAATCAAGAAATTAACCCTAAAATAATAGAAACAAAGTTTCGTCGACACTGGCGCCTTTGTGTCACGTACATGAACTAGACACGAAAAACGTGCTTCAAAATTTACAATGGGATGAGAAGTCTACTTGTGTTGGTTAGTCTATGATCATATGCTCTGGGAGAAGCTCTATATGTTCTGTAAACTGACCTGGGAAAGAAAGTGATATAAGGAAAGTCCAAGGATATAACGATTTTATTTATAGACAAACTGGCTAAAAAGGAGGAATATCCATCGTACTGGGACTAACGTATTTCTTTTGGGAGCGTTTGAAAACACTCAATCGCTGTTTTCTCGAATTTGCGTTTTTGTGACATTCCCCCTTTTTGCTCTAGTGTCTTCATTTGGAAATAATGACAGTTAAACTATTAAAAATAATGGTAATAATATGATATGTTTAACAAAAAATACAATAAAACTAAATGAGAAGTGGTTTAAATTATGGTATTTACTATTTAGAAGATCTTCCCCTTCTTTCACCCAAGGGTTCTTCCGTTGACAGAGAGGATTTGTGTGGTTTATCTAAATGCCTCCTCATACACTACGTTTGCAGTCTGGCTACTCAGAGCATGAATGAAGAAGCTTTTGCTGGATTTCATTCTTGAACACGCAACTTACAACTGCCCGTGAGAGAAACATGCTGATCCGCTCAGTTCCACCCCGGCTGTGGACAACGTCTGGTCTTGTGATTTATTAATCGTCATGGCGAAGCAAACTGTGACGGAGAACTGTAGCCGCTTGAACACTTTAAATTACAATTCACCAGTACCACAACCCATGAGAATCTCTGCTTCAATTATGTATCACTGGAGACTGTGAATACGAAGATGCGTTCCATTACACAATTTGGCTGGATGTAAGTTTCTTAGCAGCATCATTGGAGCTCCAACTTTCAGGGTGAGTTCATAGGCAGGCAAACCGGGTGCTGATACTAAGTCAAGAAACTCTGCCGGGTAGTTTACAGCATCGTCTTCTCTCAGGATGGTGTTCACTGATTTATACGTATGTTCATTAACGTGGAAGAGAGACATCACCTAAATGTTTATCTGCGTTGCTTGCTTGTTTTTAGGTGTCAGAATTGCACAATCACAGAGCCAGGCAATATCCATAGGTAGTTCATGAATTTATATTTTCTAATGATCTATCTCCAACCTTCATTAGAATCTCTGGGAATTCCTCAGCTCCATGTTGATCAATGTAAACAGCTCTCATATTTAATGTGAGCGAGAGGCGATCTATGGCTGGCCACAAAGTGGATCGCTTCAGAGACGCATTGATCAACCATTTATGTTAAATTAGTTACAAGTAGTGAGAGTTTTGATTTATTTTTCATACTATGTGTTGAATGTACATTATTACAAACCATAAGAAAAGAGGCCTGACAAATGTTTTTAAGAGGAAGATGAAACATTTTTTGGTGTTGTAAATTCAATTCCGGTGCCCACCGCTGCAGGCGAGGAGCGCAGGAACCGTATGCGACCAGCAAGAGACGCTGCAGCGGTGTGCGCCGTAACTACACGGCAAACCTAGCGGTGGATGCCAGAACTTATGCTAACCGCAGCACAGCTGACGGTCTATATTTATTCTATTTGTCTATGTTGTTACAGATGGACAGATATTAGGATAGGTAACACACGTTTCGCCTTTTCTATCGTATGAAATGAAAAAAAAAAATAACTGAAACAATTATGATTCTACACAATCATAGACAAATAGAATAAATATAGACCGTTAGCAGTGCTGCGGGTAGCATATGTTCCGGCGCACACCGCTAGGAGTGCCGTGTAGTTACGGTGTACACTGCTGCAGCCTCTGCTTGTAGCATACGGCAAATAGCTTACGACGCCTACACGCAGTGTGCGCCGTAACTACACGGCACTCCTAGCAGCACACCGGGGAACCTTCCTTTGACAGTCTATATTTATTCTATTTGTCTATGAGGCAATGTACAGACAGGGGAGCGAGCTGGCGTAGTGGTTAGAGCATGGGACTTTAGTCCCCGAGGTCCCGGGTTCGATCCCCGCCAAGTAACCAATGGATTTTATCTAAGTGATAATGCCGCAACCCCTAGGTCTAGCCTGAAGTAATGTGAAAAACATTTCCAGACTCGTGCCTAGCGTCCTAGGACAAAAAAAAAAAAAATGTACAGACAAAACTCTAATTTTATTTATATAGATAAAAACTTCAATCAAATGAGAAAGAAGATGTAGGAACTCATTTGGAATCAGTGACCGCGCACCGTTCTATTATTCCAGTTTCTGATATTAATAACCAATTAGTCTACACTAAACTTGATTTAGGTGTAAAAGTTAGTCTACAGCCATTCCTTTGAATGGTATTCAAACGGATCATTAAAATCTGTCTGTGTCCTTAGGAATGCAGATCATCAAGTAGATGTAGCCTAGAGGTATGTTTGTAGTAGACATATTGTGGGAAATATGGTAAAAGAAAAAGTGTTCAGCCTCAGGTTTAAATTAGCTACTACTGGGATTCCTGCTATTTAATAATAACCTTGAAACCTTGAAAAAACCTAATGGGAATGCAGTACTTAATTCCATTACCTTAAAATATGCGTTAATCAGCTATCAATCTTAACACTGACGGGTTAACACTTGACACTTGTTCCAAGTATAGATCGCAAAATTCGGAAATATAATAGTCCAAATAGGAGTAAGAAACTGATCGTGAAACTGTGACAGGTATGGTCAAATTTGGTAGCGAAAATAAGAGCGAGAACCAACTCATTATACTGCATTAGCGACTTGTGTGTACTGCTTTACCAAAAATCCGCCATTTTTAATCTTTTTAAGGGTTGAAAGTTTATTTATGTGCATTAGGACATTTTTCTTTCAGCATAAAAAATTAGGAGCACAAAAAATAAAACTTTATGTCCGGAAATTAAACAAAAAACACGTAAAAAATCAATAACTTTTTTTACAATTTTTGGAAGTACGACGTTTTTTTAATGTAAAGGAGTGCGATTTTCGAAAAACGCCGAAGAGTATATAGTAGAGAATTTAATTCCTGACCATGAAAATCATTTCAAATCTTTTCTATATCTTACCGTGTTCGAGCTATAGCTGTTTGAAAAAAACTTGTTTTGTCATTTTCAGAGGTCCGCCATTTTGGATTTTTGGTGGGGTTAAAGTTTGAAAATGTGACTTTTGCAAATTTCACTCTTAAATTAGGATCCCATACTACAATACTACCAAATTACAAGTCTCTAGCACGTTTCTAAACGATTCGGATGACCATAACAAAGTCATTAAATTTCAATGTTATTCTCCGTAAGAATAACATGGGGCTCGTAAAAACTTTCAAATTTTGACATTAAACCTAATTTTTGGGGGTCAAGGAGTAAAGTTACGAAAAAACGTGTAATGAGTAAAATGTAAAGTAAAGTAAGGAGAATACAAAGCAATAATAATATTTGCGAAAAAGGATTATTTAGGTATGGAAAAATAGCGAAAACCGGTAAAAATTTGAAAGAAATTTACCAAATTTTGAAAGTAGGGCTTTTTTGAAGCTGAAGGAGTGAGATTTTCGGAAAACGCCTAAGGGGGTTTTGTAGAAAATTTAATTTCCTTTCGCTAAGATCCTTTCAAATCTTTTCTAGCTCCTACCGTTTTCGAGCTACATCCGGTTGAAAAAAAAGTGTTTTTTCGTTTTCAGAGGTCCGCCATTTTGGATTTTTGGGTGGGTTAAAATTTGAAAATGGTACTTTTGCATATTCCACCGGTAATGTAAGATCTCTTACTACAATACTACGCAAATTTAAAGTCTCTAGCACTCTTCTAGAAGTTGTTCAGATGAGCTTACCAAAGTCGGCAATTTTCAATGCTAAAAAATGACACTGGACGGGTTCTAGAACTATGCACCTTATGAACTACATACAGTTATTATTAGTTTATAAGTTATTGTGCATAGTCATAGAGAAGTACCAGTAAGGTACAGAGCAAACTTGCTTATGGGATGACAGCATGCATTCAGCGTATGTTGTGCCCATCGAAGTATTATATAAGCCATTAGTATATAAGCCATTATATACTTCGATGGTTGTGCCAGACATATACTTGTGATGAGCAAGGAAGGTCCCGAGTGGTTTAGCACTGTGTGGAAATTCCTATCGCACAGGGCACAGGGTCTTTCTCCACTGTGAGCATTGTAGTAAAAGTAGGCGGGGTTGATTTTTCCCTAGATATTATAGTGACTAGTGCTGGACACCACTAAGTGTACCTTTGAATGTTTCCTCTGTAACTTACTTCTCTCTGGCATAGTTTAGAATCTTTTATTTTAAATCTTAAAATAGTGTGCTGCTGTTAATTAATGATTCCTACCGTATTTGCCTTGTTTTTAACTAAGCATAACTAGGAGAGCAGCTTATTGAAAACAATAGCATCTATTATGTACCCATCAACTAAGAGAGAAATGACATCTACTGAACTGCAGTATTTGCACTGACATTGAATATAGTATATATAAATAGTAAGTATTCGCCAGTAAGTAGCACCCCTGTGAGAGCCTCTTTCAACTAAGTACTTCTTTAGTAAAATATTTGCAACAGCCATGTTCTCCTCTAATACAAGGTCACAGCATTTCCATGCTACAGCCATAGATAAAACATACTCCCTGAGTAGATTTCTCATCCTTATGGAACAGCTCTGAAGCCAATTTTATTGTTAGTTCTGTCCATGGTGGAAGGACAAAACATAGGTGTGCTATTCCAGTCATATTCTGATTTCCTTTTAGATGATTTTATTTTATTTTGATGTTCGGTCAAATTAATTGAGAAATAAAATAGTTACAATAATACTAAGGTCTGCTATTCTGTGTTTGTGTAATTTTGCGTCGTGATGAAAAGAATCGTTCATAACTAGTACCGAAAGTTATCATCCTGCACTTGCTCCATTATTTCAGTCCTCGGCTTCCCCTTGTACGTGAAAATAGCTCTCACATACTCGGCTTCACCTCGCACATGAAATTGGGGTTCCCTGTGTTTGGCTTCGCCTCACACAAAAAGTTGAGCGTGCACCGGAAAATGCCACTTTCCGTCCTAGTAATGAAATATACTATTGCAATCTGGGTAACGTCAGAGTATGACGGGAATAGCAAACCTACGTTTTTCCTTCCACCTTCTGGTGCACTGTATAGAGGTTGTGCTTTGTTTCATTTAAAACCTTGTTTTACCAAATAAAAACAATCTAATCATAAAAAATTACTATTTCTCTAGTTAAATAACCAAACAGTAAAGCACAAATCAGGAATTTAACCCAAAAATAATAGAAACATAATTTTGTCACCTGACATGAACTAGACACAAAAAAAGAGCTTCAAACTTTACAATGGGATGAGAAATCTATTTGTGTTGGTTAGTCAATGCTACAGCTGATCCATATAAATTGAATTTCTAATTCAGTATACAAAATAATTAATCAAAGATCAAACATACAAAATATTGTTGTTTATTTTTATTTCCTCTTTCCCTGCCTCTTACTAGTTAATTGGACCATGGATTGGATGCAAGTTGACAAACTGCTGTTGACATTATTAATTTTGTAAACACTCTTGTGAGATATTTCAGACACAAATTACATAAAAGGTATGCTTGTGTGTGAATCTTTGTTTAAGCTGCCCTGTCCAAAGGATTTATATATGACTCTATTGTGAATTTGAAAATATGATGCTTCAAGAAGAATTAGAGTTGAAAATAGACAGTCTATTAGCGAAATGTCGGACCGAAGTTGAAATAACTAAAACAGCAGAACAAGGCGCCATGTTTAGAAAAGGACCTTTTCAAATCAGCATCAGCCTAGCAACAAAAATGAAAACTTACCAGGATGACCTTTCAAACTGCAGAAGAAATCCTTATGATGTATTGTTGAACGTGTGTACGGACAATGGTTGGGGAGTTCCTGTTTTTAGAACTGTTGACTACACGGTTGGAATAGGATTTTTGTTCAGTGTCATCGTCAATGATCATGAGTTAGTGTCCAAACGGAGAGACAAGCGACCCCTTGTTGCAGCAGACCTGGCAGCAGCTAACTTCCTGAGATATCTAGGATTGTGGGTGAATGAAAAGAACCTCAACTTGACTTTTGATTGGGAACAAATCACCTGCGATGATGAAAATTCCAGTAGTCAAAACATGGAAGCTAAGAATATATACGGGTATTTGTATTTTATGGGCTTTCAAGTTGTCAAGTCAGAAACTACTAGTGATGAAACGACTTCAAAAAGTGTAATCAGTCTTAGAGCTAATATACATTTACAATTAGGCAAGTTGATCTACACACTTTTAACTAGTCGAGGAGAAAAATCCTGTTGGCTTACTGATATAGATATTGCTTTTTACAAGCGAATCTTTGGGGATTTAAAATCTGATGCTTCGTACATCTTGAATAACGAATCCTGGAAATCAGATAAAGTGTGTTCCTGCAAAAATAAACGATCCAAAATATGTTTTATTCATGAAGAATATTTCTTTTACTTTTTATTGAAGGACTACTTCTATGTTGATGAATATGGGCCAGTTGATTGTGCGGTTTTAGAACAGTTGAAAAAGATGAAACAAGAAGAGGAAGAAAAAGTGAAAACAGATTTAGAAATGGAATTGAAAGAAACTAAGCCAGAACTTGATTCAGAGTCTGTGTTAAGAGAGTTTAAAGAAATAAAAAAAGAAAAAGAGGATGAAGTAAAAAGAGAAACAAAAGATGTGAAACCTTTAACTGTTGAGAATTCTTTTGAGGGGTCAAAAAACGTAAAAAAAGAGAAGGAAGATGATGATACCCAAACTACTCATGAAACCAAAGTAATTTTCAAGCAAGAAATTTTTAGTGAGAATGAAAGATATCAAATTTCACATGTTAGAAAAATTCCTACAAGTCCAACATTTGATGTAACAGAAACCCCTCTAAATCTTAGACATGATCTAAAATCCAAAATCTTTGGGGAAACTAAGGCGGACAATAATGTAGATGAAGTTGGTGTTCATTTTGAACTATCTTTTGATACAAAAACAGGCGTCAGTAATATAAAGACATGTGCAGGACGTTATATTACCATTGCTGACTTAAATCTTCCTCGTATTCCACTTGTAAATGCCCGTAAAAGAACATCTTGCAACAACATCACAACTGTTGTAACCTCACAACGCAAGAAGAGGAAGTAAAAGACACTTAGGAGAACTAAGTTGGACTGTAAAATAAGAAAACAATTTTTCTTAAAATAAGCTAGGACAACAGATTTGTTTTGTTGAAACATATAGGTATCTACTAAAGACATATTGTTTATATTCACTGACTTAACATGTAGACTCAACTGGATCTTAACTGGAACAGTGCTTAAGTATTGCCGTACAAATTATTTACGTCCCTGAAAAAATGTTCTGTTCTGTTTAGAGTGTTATATTGTTTTCATGTAAAATCTAGAAGTCTTAAGTGTTTATGTTTGAGATTCAATTAAAAAGGGATGCTACTGTATGTTGTTTATTTTTTCCCCACTTCCTTATATTTTGTAAAGTACCCTATCCTGACTACCCACTCCACCACTGCAAATACCTCATTTTATTCTCATTAGAAAGAAAACTCATTTTTGAACATTTAACGATGTACCAGAATATTATAAAAACAGTTTACTATGGAAAAGAATAAATTTTACTATAGTTTATTAATAATTATTTGCTTAGAAACAGAGTTTATACCCATTTCCAGTCACATTATACAGCTTGTTAATAAAATATGAATACCATTTTTTTAAATTCCATACAAAAATGTTGAATACGGTAATTTAATATTTGCTTCAAAACTTTACCAACCTACTAGTAATACATTTTTTAAAAGCTGTTATTAGTGGCCTCTTTTATATTTACCCTTCCATTCAGGGCCCTGGCCTGTGCATGAAACCTTCAATATCCAATAGTCAATGATAAAACGTATCCAGCGTAGTAGGGGGTACAGTAGCTACGCTACCACAGACGGAACAAGAGTGAAATTTACGGATAAAAGTTAAAGGTGAGCATCAGTATTGAACCCACGACATGGCCATGGATTTGAAGGCTGTCGTTCATCCGTATTATTTGGTACAAAATGAAAACATCTTAAAGCACACTTTACATTTTTACAAGACGAAAACGTAACTTGAAATAATTTTTCAACTGTCCTTACCGGACCGCAAGTAACTATTTTGGATAACTATGAAAGTAGTTGTTTGCAAGCTCTAATTTAGAGCGAGGGAAAAACGATCAGCTGATTTTACCTTGCTCTAAATTTACTTTCCTTCGCACTCAATTAACTCTCCATTTACCCACTAGTGTTAGGCTAGTGTTTTGTTACAGTTAATTTTAATGATTTAAGTCAGCTGTTTTCATTGTTGCACAATCTAAATGTATGCAGAAACAAGCATTAGTTTTGTTTTGCTGTGTTTTAGCGTAATGCAACTTTAAAATATGTTTAACATTCCATAACGATTCGATGAAAAAAGCTTCAGAGATAACTAAAACCTTATGACAGAGAAATTACGAGAGGAATACAGTTTTATGAACTGGTACAACTGACAAAGTGTTTAACCAAATAAAGTAAGGGACAAAGTATTAATTATTAGTAAGGCTCATACCCGTGTCGTTAATACTATTTACGCAAGCTACGTACATTACTTTACATACAACAGTATTTTAATTACTAAAAATCACTACTCATAACTTCTTAGAGAGGTGATGTTTTAGTTCATAACAGCTGATTAGTTGAAGTTCGAATAATTACAATTTTATTTCTTCTCTCTCAATTCTTGAACCTCATAGGTCCGTTACCCGCGTTGTTATGAGTAAAACTACGCTGTTATGTGAAACTTTTCAATTCTAAGAACTGAAAACTTTAAAAAAACTTAACGGCTACTTTAAAAAAAAAACGGTCGTAGGTAAAATATTTTTCTAAAAATGTATAATCATAATACCAAAGGCTTTACGTTGTGATTTTCACTGATAAAGAGTGGTCTAATAGAATTTAAATATTACTGATTTGATTACTGTATTTGTGTATATATATTCGTGATGAAAATAAGTATCGTTCATAACTCGTACCAGTCGTACCAAAAGTTGTTTTTCCGGTACTTGATCTATTGTAAATTTTGAAGCTCGTTTTTCATGTCTAGTTTATGTCTGGTGATAGTCATCGCTATAGTGTCAATGAAATTTTGTTTCTTTTAGTTTAGGGTAATTTCATGATTTGTGCTTTAGCCTACTGTTTGGTTCTATAAGTAGGGGACGAATTATTGTTTATGATAAGATTTACCGCTGGCGGTCGCACTAAATGTCTACAGAAATTCATTACGGGAATTCTTTTACTGTAGTAGTATAACAAGGGGACGAATTGTTATATGATTAGATTGTTTTATTTAGCTAAATGAGATTTTAAACTACTAAAATAATAAGAAAAATGTAAACAAAACATGACCTCTATAGTGCACGGGACAGAACTAACAATAAAATTGACTTCAGCATAATGATGAGAAATCTACCAAGGGAGTAATGTTTTATCTATGCTACAAATGATAGATAACTGTCTGCTAATTTTGATTAAAACAATTAAAATCATGTGCCTGAAACCACTCTTGAGGTCAATACCAACAGCTGGTTGCCATGACACCAAGTAAACACCCACCATCCCTCTCAGATATAAAAGACAACCCTGGCTTGATAATATTTTATCATCCTTAGATTAAATCTCAACTATAAAGTTATGGAACTACCCTCATATTCACTTCTAGACATTTTGAATGAAAACCTAAAGAAGACTGGAAGGGTAAGTACCTGTCCGATAGGTTAGTTTTATGGTAAAAAATAACTTACCAAGAATAGAGATTGCTCATAAATTAAATTGGTAATATCATTGACTATAAAGTAAAGTATTAGGCTTACTTATTTTACATTTAGGGAATTTTCGGTTACTCTATCTATATCTTTGTACGGGTTTCAATATATTTTGATGTCACTAGAATATAATGTGTAGTTATGTTTGCACAAAAAAACCAAAAGGACAGGTTTAGGAGAAAGGCACAAGAAGCCCTGAAAATTTGATCGTTTCAAATAATGACAATGTAGTAAAGAGTTTTTTTGTTTTTCTTCTGTCCGGGAACCTTCACATCCGAGGACGATATCTAGCCCAAAACTATTTACTCATTACTTAAGGCTAGGTCTGGAGCTAGAGGGTTGCAGCATTATCGCTTGTATAAAATCCATTGGTGATTGACGAACTCGAAGCCGGCACCTCTGGGACCGAAGCCTGGCACTCGTCCACTAGACCAGATTTCCCTGTTAGTGAAGGCATAAATCTTTCTTAAGCTTATGTTTCAAACTTTAATAAACATCTAAACATCTTCATTCAATAAGTAGAATAATATGTACCTTGCTGTTTAATAAGTCAAGTACTTATTTTAAATACAGAAAAGTTACCTACATCGGGTTGTCTACGTTTTTGACTACAACAAGTTGAACATCGATGGCAAAGAGATAAACATGGAGGAAGAAATGAGAAACTTAATGACTGGATTGAACGAAGCAGATGGCGAACCAGTGACAGGACTCTTGTTGTTGTACGACAAATACGGAGTCAACATGCTCGAGGTATTTTACAATTGGCTTAGATTAGATTTATGACGGGGATACGAGACACCAAGGTGAATATGAGTGATGAGTGGACTAAAATCAGCTGGTTCTTAGCCAGTACCATTCATTAAAAGCCTCATCATCAAGGTCAGCTGAGTCCATAGGTTTCGAGGCATAAAAAGTTTCAGACTCTTCTCAGGATTGAACTGACAATCTTCTGACTTCTAGGTCTCTATTAATACATAGATCATTCAGCCGTATAGTAACATAATGGTTCTTGATTTAGTTTTGTTTTGTAAATCATGTTCCCAGTTCAACTACTACTAGTCTACCTGTTGCTCGAATTCGAGCAATTGCGAAGCATTACAGGCGACTCAAAGATTATGGAAATACTCACAATCTACACAACAGTTAGATACAATCAAAATCTTTTGTAAATATCTTATCTTTTTTCAAAAAGCTGATCTTGTTTTTCTAGTGTTTTCTACAAAATTTTCCCTCTCATAGCCACTTTAGGTTGTCTATGATAACGATTATAAATGAAAAAAAAACATTATTTCTATTTCTTCTACTTGGTTGTGTTCTACGACTTTTTATATGTTTCCATTGTTTGCAAATCGGTTATTTCAATGATTGCTCATGAAATGTAGAACAGTGTTAATTCAGTTTTATTTTTAGCCTATATCAAATTGTCCAGGATTTCTCGCTCTTTTCCATTCTAATAATTACACCAACCCAAGTTTTGTCTACAGATGCAATATGCCAACGAATATCACCTACGTACAATCTCCAAGAAGTGGTAAAAAAGGCAGAAACCAACCCATACAATAGATATAAGTTAACTCCAAAAGAAATAATTTTAGGAGTTACTGTGATATTAGGATTTTCCACTGATTTGGTAACAGAACATTATATTGCAAAACATGACACGATGCAGAAGAAAATCCATTTTAAAATCAGAAAAACCCATTGCAAATACTGTACTTCATTTTGACAAATTCAATAAATCACAATTTAAATATTAACAGCTGTTTCATTAAAAAGTAGTGTAGAATTATGCATATGGTCGTAATGTAAACAAATCTGAAGAGGCAACTTTAAAGGCTTCTGGGGCAGAGCCCCAAGGGAATTTACCTCGTTCCTCTTTTGATGGCTCATCTACAGACCAAGACCTTTCTTTAGAGACCCCTACGAAGTTTCTACGCCCAGCCGTTCACTCAAATTAGCTATGACAAAAACCCCATTTTCCTCCATAAGAATAACATGGGATGGGAATTTAAAGGCCACTGGGGCAGAGCCTCAAGGGAATTCACCATGTTTCTCTTTTGATGGCTCATCTACAGACCAAGACCTTTCTTTAGACACCTCTACCGAGTTTCTACACCCAGCCGTTCTCTCAAAATAGCTATGACAAAGTATATAGATTTGTTTCTTTCCGGTTTCGCTCATTCAGGAGGTGAATAATTATTGTCATGTAGTACAGTACTATTAGTAACAGTATTCCTCTTGAATATGAAAATGTTAAAGTTACCTCATTTTCATTATAATACTTATTATCTTCTTAAAGGCAAGGGTTTAAAGAGTATGTGCAAAAGATGCAAGATTTGCATAAAGAAGATGGTCTGTTTGACCCTGAGGAAATTCATAGTACCAGTAGTCTTTTTGTTGTTCAAAACTGGGCCCAGCTGTTTTTAACTATCAGGTTTCCAATAATTAATTGGTCCTGGTTAAAGAAGTCAGTAACATAGTTTCACAAGGCAATTTGTGTTTGGGTCAAAATACACATTGGAGCATTTGCATATCTTAAGTAAAATTGAAATATTTTAAAGATAAAGATAATTCACTTCTTTCAATTATGGTTATTTTAGAAGTTGAGATTTTGATGCAACTGGGTTTGTTTTAACCCAAATATGAGTGAAGGATGTATTAGATGCATTGTGCAGGTGTTATTGACTGGGACCAGGTAGTTTGAAAATTGATTATTGGCTATAAAACTTGAATGAAGGCCTATCCTGATCAAAAATTGCAAGATTTCTATTGACAGAAATAACTTCTTGTACATAAATATCTGTGGTACACTTTTTCAGGGTTCCGAGGAGAGTATTTTCCGCCATTTTCAAGAGATGGTGGACTCGCATGTTATTGGTCAATGTGTACCAAGAATCAAGATCTTACTTTTTGTCACTCATATTGCACAGGTGAGTTATTTTTTTGTGTGTAACATTTTTTTGGAAAGAAAATTCTTTGCGTTTGCAGGGTGGACGTTTGCAGGAGAAATAGGTTTGGGTTTGACATCTAGTAAATTAGAAGAAAAGAGCCAAAATGCCCTAAATTGAAAAAAAAAACTTTTACTAAGGTAATCTCAGGACCATAGTCATTTCTTACATTTAGCTTCTAAAAGCAGAATATATCTACTTGAAATAGTTTTTTTTTTTTTTTTTTTTTTTTTTGAGAAAACAACTAAGGGTGTATGTTTTATCTATGGTTCCATGTAGGAGCTGAAACTAGTTGCGCTGATAGCAGGTAGGCCTACCTTTTAGCAAATTTCCCATATAGGGAATAAGCTATTACCGTAGTACTCATGGTAAGACCTGGACCCGGGACCGATTTTTTTTTCGTTTTGAGGTCCCTAGAGGTCAAAAACACCATTCGTTCAAATTCATATATATATATATATATATATATATATAAATATACATATTTATATATATGTGTCCGTAAGCACGATAACTCGAGCAAAAATGATCCGATTTTGATGAAATTTGGTACAAACGTTTAAACCTACGTTTATTCAAACGAGTTCGCGAACCAGCATGATCGGACCGTGGGAACGGGGGTTTATTGGCTATAAACTTTTATTGGGGGTCTTTATTGCATAAGGCATAAGGGCATAAGGGCATATACGTGAGGCATAAGGGGGTCTTTATCTATAAATATTTATTGGGGGCTTTTATGGGGTAAAAATGGGTTTTT